>NC_141673.1:168370-768370 GCF_028749965.1 Puma concolor
GGTCTCCCTGGTGTTTTCTCTTAGAGCTGAATGCTTTGCATCACACCTATTATATGATCTATTGTTGAAATATTTTCATTGACATCCCAAAATAACTGTGTTCTCTATATGCAGAATGTAAAATCCAGGGTGGATGTATGTTTGTTGTACTTCAGTAATTATATATATATATATATATATATATATATATATATATATATAAATCTAGAGAGAGAGAGAGAGAGAAAGGAGACTAGAAAAAATACACCAGAATATTAGCAATAGTTGTCTTTGAGTTGATATGAGAATTTTTTTATCTTCCTTCTATTTTCTGCAGTGTCCAAAATTCCCATAATGACCGTGTGCTCTTTATAATGGAAAAATAACACTTTAAAAAATAGACAAATTCTATTTTGAATAGTGCTTATAAAAATGATAATGAGCACAATGTGATGAAGTGCTGTTCTTGGCCTTGTCTGCGGGGCAAGTTCATGGAAGCCTCATCAACGTCCAGAGATGCATACTTTTATTGTGGTCCAATAACCTTTCTTGTTTGCATTTAATTAATATGCCTTTACTTTTGTATTTTTAGTTTTTCTGTAGATGCTTCTATTGCACTTGGGAGTCTCTAATAAGCACATATAATACTTGAAACAATTAAGACAAGTTCATACAGGAAAAAAAGGAAGAGAAGCAGTGAGACCACCCTTCTTCATGTTCACTCTTTTTTCTAACACAGGTTCTGCACGCTTTTTTTTCCTACCATGGCATAACAAATGTTTTCTGGGTTATTACTTTTTTCATACCTGTCCGATATTTCAATTAGGTAAGTATACCTTAATTTAGCTGGTCAAAATTTAGATTTTTATGCTTTCAACATTTTAAACAAGAATGAATACAAAGCTTTTCGTTTAGAATGCTATCCTTAGCCTGGTTTCCAGAAGTCAGAGCCATGGCATTAGAGTCTTAGCACACAGGGCTCCAAGGACTTCAGCATGTGTGCACTGGACTCCCAGAGGACAGGGGGCGTCAGCCACACCCCTGCTGTCTTGGACTCATATTCCACAGCCTCTGCCAGGGGAGCAAGCAGGAGAGACCCCTAATCCAACTCCAAGGCTCAGGGTCCCCCAGCACCCAGGACAGGTCACCCAGCAACATAGAGGACAACAGATGACCACAGGGAGCTCAGAGGTTCCAAGGGCAGAAATGGGGTGGAGGGACTGGGGCCTCAAGAGGGGCAGGAACAGGGCAGTTTTGATAGGGAGCCACTGCAGTTTAGGAGGGATAGTGTCTGCTGAGGTTTCTGTTTAAAAGCATGGGGTTAAAAGTGCCAGTGGCTTCACAGATGCGGGTTGAGGCAGGAAGCCTGGAGGAGGCTTTTGATGCACGGAGGTATATAGGCGGACATCAAGGTGGTTTGATCCAGGCAGAGGTGGGGGGATGAAGGGGCAGACTTAGGGGTGACGGGGTGGAGGTGAAGGCGGCTGCAATGGGGTCTCTAGGGCAACTCTAGTTCAGGTGCCCGAGAAAAAGTGTAAAACCCAGAACACAGTTAAACAAGAGCAGGTGGGGAGATGTTTATGTGAGTTCTAAGTGTCCACGGCCCCTCCTGAGCTGTCTGGGCCCTCTGCACCTCAGTGCTCTCATTAGGGTCATTGCATTTACAGTACTCTGCAAAGCCCCAGCCCACTGACCAGCTGAAGGAGTGGCTTCCAGTGTCAGCTGGGATTGGTGAGTTAATGTGTAGCACACGACTGAGCCAAGTGGTCTGCTCAGAGGCAGAATGTTGGAGCTCTGTCCAGGGAAGGCATTGAGTCCAAGGGAAGAAGCCAGTGAGAGAGAACCCAGGATGCAGCCAGGGATGAGGTCTACAGCACAGCTGAACTAGAAGGAAACCCTGAGATTCAAGGAGCAGCTGGAAAGGGGAAGAAAGGCAGGTGCAGGAAAGGAGGTCAAAGAGATGGAAGAAAGATGGGCAGGTATGGGAAGGGTCCTGCTAAGAGGGAGCCGTTCCAGATAAAGGACACCCAAACATGGCCGGGCTGGAGGGAAAGGTTAATGCTACAGAAAAATGGGGAGATGATTTGGAGGAACTGAGGTGGAGGTGTGGGTGGGCATGTGGTGCCTTTCCTGAGATGAATGAGGACAGTGAGGACAGGTGGGCAGTGAGGACAAGAGGGCAGTGAGGACAGGAGGGCAGTGAGGACAGGAGGGCAGGAGGACAGGAGGACAGGAGGGCAGGAGGACAGTGAGGACAGTGAAGACAGAAAGGCAGTGAGGACAGGAGGACAGGGCATGGAGAATTCCCACCTGAGTGAAGGAAGAGCAGAGTGCAGGTGGGTTGGGGGGGGGTCCTTTTGGTGATGCACCCAGAGGATCTGTGGGTCATGCTTCCGTGCCCAGGTACATTAGGGTGCAAGTTTCAAACATACACAGCTAGGGCTCGCTGCCTCTTCACAACTTAGTGGAAAAGTCTCCTCACAGACATTCTACTTGGACTCTCGACAGTCGAGCTGGAACGTTCCCGTGTCCTGGTTTGTAAGCTGCGTGTCCACTGCGCAGCTAGTCCCTGCTCTGTTGGTGGGGCTGTCTACATACCAAAGGTCCGGACCATTTATTAACTCTTATTTTGAGTAGAGGCATGTGATTTTTTTAAGTCTGTTTATTTATTTACTTATTTATTTATTTATAGCACGCGAGTGGGGAGAGAGAGAATCACAAGCAGGCTCTGCATCGTCAGCACAGAGCCCCATGCAGGGCTCAAACTCATGACCGTGAGATCATGACCTGAGCCAAAATCGAGTCAGATGCTCAACCAGCTGAGCCATCCGGGCATCCCCACAGCATGTGGTTTTCATAGACACTAGTTTTAAATTTATATGCAGTGAATCTGTCTAACCCTCCCATCACTCACTCTCATTTCATAACTTGTGCTGTAATCTTCCTAGTGTTGGTTGCACTGGTCTGGCTCTGGGGGAAGGACCCAGACCCACCCTCATGAAGGCCCTGCCTGTCACACTGACCTCAGCACCCAAGATCTGGGGCTCACCTGGGGACCGGGGACAGGAAACCCATTCTCCGGCAGATAGTATCTACAACCAGCTAGAGGCCTAGTGACAAATAGCCACATTTCTTCTTCTGGATTTCTGTGAAAAATTTTTTCAACACCAATTTTAAGATTGAAACAGACTGACCCCCTGCTCTCCCTCTCACACACTCACAAGCGTGCATATACACCCATGGGCACACGCACACACACACACATGCACACACACTGATCTGAGCTATACCAGCTCCTCCAGGTGACCACCCCCAGCCTGGAGATCTGGTGTGGACAGAGGAACACACAGGTGTGACCAGTGCCCCCTCTCTTTCTCTGGGCCCAGCTTCCTCCCTGGCCAATCAAGCACATTTGGGGAGAATCCCTAAGGAAGGTCCACGGCATGATTTTGGAGAGTACTTCTCACGGCTCCATCAACCTGGAGTCTCGGTCCCCACTGCCAGGGGCAGCTCCCAGTCCCTTATCTGTGCCACCGTTCCCCAGAAACAGCCAGTGTCACACCAAGCAGAGAGTTTATTGAGGCGCTAGACTGCGGGGAGTGTGTGCAGCGGCGAAGCGGACGCTGGTGCGACCAGGGCCAGGGCGGGCGCCCTCCTCCTAGCGTCTGGGGGCTTGGGGTAAGCATCCAGAGCTACTCCTAATCTCCCCCAAGCCCCTTCCGGGGAACCCCTCCCTGCTTCCCCCTGAGCTCCACGGAGGGCAGTATGGGGGTCCCTCTCTTTGTCCCTGTGGTCAAGGATGGGATAATCCCTTGAGATTCGCTATAAAAATTAAAATTCCTTTATAAATCACAGGGGAGGGGCAGGAGGGGATCACCTGGGAGCTTGGTGCCACTGGCCACCTAGAGCCTCTCCTTCCTCTACAACCCTCCCAGTTCTGACCCCAAGTAAAGAGCAGAGGGTGAGAGTTTGCAGGCACAGAGAGGGGCAGAGACAGAAACAAGGAGATAGGAGGAGGTCAAGGGGCAGATGAGGGCGACACAGAGAGAAAGAACGGATCGGAGGGAAAGTGGAGAGGTGCGGACTCCTCTCTCCCGAAGCCCCTGGGGAGCACGGAGGAAACCCCTGGACGTCAGTTCCCACGTGCCCCCAATCCAGTTCTTGCCAAAGCCGCAGTGGCTTCTTGAGACACGCCCAGCCCCAGCTGCACCTGCAGCAGGAGACCGGTGGCGGCTACTCCAGGTAGATGTCCTCTGTGGGGCAGGCGTACTCCAGGTGCTCCTGGTAGTACTCCAGGAAGGCGCGGCTGGGGGAGAGAGCGTCATCTACCAGCCGCTCGGGGCCACCTGAGTCACCCGCACCCCCACGCCCCAAGTTCTCCCTCCTCGCCCACCTGGGCCTGCCCATGTCACCCCTGGCCCCCATTCCTCAGCTCTCCAGGCCCGTGGGGCAACATGCCTCTTCCACCCCCAACACCCTCCCCCTAGGCTCCTGCCCCACGTCTGCGAACTTGCTTTCCACCAACTTCTTCCAACTCTCCAGCTCTATGGCTCCTCATCTGGCCTTCCCCTCACTCCTGTACAAACTCCCCACCCCATGCCAGGCCTTCCCCACAAACCTCGCCTCCCTGCCTGTCCTCCCAGCCCTACTCTCCCCACCCCCCGCCGGGCACTCACGCACCAGTTCTGCGTCCCACACGCCCCCCAGCCAACCCTCCCCACCCCAGCTCACCCCACACTCTGGGCCACGGGCCTCATGGACTCCTGGGACACAAAGACGTGGCAGGCAAAACGGCTCAGCAGAGGGTGTTTGGTGATGAAGCCGAAATAGCTGAGGGGGAGTTGGTGCAGAAGAACGTGAGAGCACACACACCTCAGGCCCCCCTTAAGATCTGGAGAGGAGTCGGGGACAGAGGGCTCCGGAGGAGAGTAAGGGGAGGGGACAGTGTGTGGGTCACAGGACTTCAAGATTTCAAGGTGACTTTTTGGGTTCTAGTGCAAGCACAGTGCTCGGCACCTAAGAGGAGTGAGTGGCCTGTGCTACCTTCTCCACGACAGGGGTGCCCCGCCAGGGCCACCCGCCTCCGTGGCTCCCCACCCAGAGCACACAGCAGGGCCTCCTTCCTGCCCTCTAGATGTGAGTCACGTGAGCCTGCACAGTCCCATCTCTGGTCCTGCAAACCCTTGCAGCTCTTATCTGAGCTCTGATTCGGGGCATGGCGTTGGCCCTCAACCTGCAAAACCCTCCTCGTGGAGAGGCACCTCCCACTCTGGTTCTGTCACAACCTTTCAGTCACCGCCCCAACTCTTCCCTGAATCTGCCCTGTTCTCTTCACGAAGACATTAACGAAAGTTACTGTCCAGAGGGAGAGCCTGTCAGAGCCCCGCGGCGTGAGTCTGGAGTCTCCCCCACTGTGGCCCATCCAACCCACATCACACTGGATTGGGCTGCTGTGGTTCTGCCACATGGGAATCCACATGACAGTGTCACGGCCAAAACAACATGCTCATGCTGTCGGTGAAGAGCCGCACCTCAAACGCCGCGTTCAGTCACATTTATCGTCACCGACGCTTCGATGGGGCTACCGAGTCCTGGGCACCACCCTCAGCCCTTCCTGTTCTCACCTCACATAAACTTCACGACAGCTCCGTGAGGTCAGTGTCCTGTTCTACTGTCTCTAGATGATGGAAATGAGGCGCCGAGGCAGTCACAAACCTGCCCAAGGACGCACGGCCAGTCTGTGGCAGCGCAGGAGTACTTGTGGCAATCTGTGACCTAACAAGCCACGTACTCCAGTTTCATCCGGCACATTCCGGACCCGCTGCCTCCTTCACAAGGAAATGAGCTACCCCTTCGCCTGACGCTATTTGCTCAGCGCCTCCTTACCATGAAGGACTGCACCGAGTTCTGGAGTAATACGTATTAGGAAGGTCTGGGCCAGGAGAGCAGCTCCTGTGTCCCCTCCCCTCCACCCACCACCTCCACTGCTTGAATCCTAAACCACTGGTCTGACCATCCTTCTCTCACGGGCTTGCACTTGGGTCGTGTTTAGGTGTCTAGACCTGAGCTTGTGGCGCATGCAGTCTCCCTCCCGGTAGTGCCACCCTCAGCCCGCCGCCCGTGCAGGTGTGGCCTCCGTGCAGACCAGTCCTGTGGTGCCCGAGCGCCCTGCTGTTTGGTCTGAGCCCTGACACTCTATCCAGCTCTGCATCCTGACAAGCCAGCTGGTCAACCCAACTGAGTCACATTCAGTGACACCACTGCCACTGGGATGAAATGCAAGCTCTTTGACAGAGTCAAAGGGCACCGGTACTCCTAGTGTCCCTCCAGCCTCATTCCAGCTGTTCCCCAAGACACCTAGTGCCCCCCACCCACAGCCTTGGCTCAACTGGCTCCCTACCAAGACCTGCCCCGTTACTTACTTGTCTTCCAAGGCTCACAGAATGCTTTCCAGTCCCCACCTGCGTCCCAAGAGAACTCACCCACCTCTCTACAGGTCTGCTCACTGGAGCCCCATAGCGACATCTGCCAGGCCCCGATAGATGCTTCTAGCGCTTACTTGTCTAGGTGTCTGTTTCCCCACCCGGACCAGATGGGAGCTTGTTTTAGCCATGTCTCCTGAGCCCAGTGCAGAGCGGGCGCCATGTAAGGGCTCAACTCACAGAGCCACGTGGCTGCAGGCGGGGCAGTCAGGGCGGTGGAGGACGGGACTCACAGAGGGGCGGCCCTTGGGTTTTATGGGGACTCTGAGGAAGAGAAGGCTCTCACCAGCTGTTGCGGGGATGGCAGCCACAGAAGGAGATGTTCTTCATCTGGAAGAAGTGGCTGCAATGCTGGAACTAGAGCAGAGGCGGCAGGCGTCTGCCAAGTTAGACGGAGGGCCTGGAGCCACTCCTGGCACCCCTGCCACCCTCCCTCCGTCGGACCCTCTTGCCTTAGCCCGTCCCCAGCCTCCCCTGTGCCTCAGACCCCTACACCCCCACCTCAGGTCCTCCGCTTAGACTCAGCTTGACCCCCCGAAGGGAAATCTCAAGGTCACAGGAGGCAGGAGGACGCAGGTGGACCGTCAGCTTCCGGGCAGTAGCAATCTGGGGAAGAAGTTAGGGAGAGAGGGTCTCAAGGGCCTACAAGGGTCTCCCCTTGGTGCAACATTTGCATTATGGATGAACGCTCTTGGCACTGACTCTCGAACGTGTGAGCCAGGGGTCTTGGCCATTCCTTAGGCTCAGGACCACCTGGTCACCTCTCTGCACAAAGCCTGCCATTTCCTTCTGTTCCTCCAGCTCCCACCACCCCCGGCCTCCTCGCTGCCCACCCCACGAGCTGGATGGGAGTTCTCAGGCACAGGGCCGTCCTGCTCTTCGGCTGCTTTTCTACTCAGTCACAGGACCAGTAGAGGGCAGGTGCTCATTAAATGTTGACTAAGAACAAATGAGGGAGCAAATGACGGAGTGAGAGTTGGTCTTGATTTGCGGACAAAAAGAAGACGGACTGCAGAAAAGTAGAGGTCCCACTGAACCCGCCAAGAGACCCCAAGGTGCTGGGAGGCAGCTGCCAAGCTCTGCCCTCTGACCAGGCCTCTGAATCAGAGCTGGGATCCCTGCCCCCTGAGGCTCCCAAGGCCCCACCTGAACCCTCTGTGGTCAGAGGCCTGGGGCCTCCAGAGGCTGTGCAAGCCTACAGGACTGAGGTGGACCCCTGCCTCCAGACTGACCTTCTGCATGGCCGCACACAGGATGCCATTGCCCTGGTGACAGGGCACCTCTACAGAGCCCAGGAACTGCACGTCGAAGCGCTCCACCCAGCAGGGACTCCGCTTGCTCCCTGGAGGGGTGGGGAGGGGAGGGGAGTATCATAAGGGGTCTAGCTCAGACCAGTGGCGGGGGGGGGGGGGGGGGGGAGAGGAGGAGGGCGGCGGCTGGGTAGCAAACTACACCTCAGGGATGGGACCTCACCCAGCAGGTCCTTGGCAGGGCCGGGCACCGCGTGGGCGTAGAAGGCAGGGAAGACCCCACGCTCCCCTGTGCGCATGTTGAAGCCACGGAACCAGAAGTCGTCCTCCTCGGCCTCCACCAGCACCGGGTCATCCACATCCAGCTCCAGTTCATCCGGATGGCGGGGGATGAACCTGAGATGAGGTCGGAGGTGGGAGATCACTGGAGGAGGGGCAGCACTGGCTGGGATGCGTCCCCCCGGGCCCAACGGTGTCTGCAGACCGAGGTTGGGGATCACTGCCGGCACCTGAGGAGGCAGTACCTGAAGACGGCCCGATGGGTTTGCTCTCGCTCCTCCCCGTTGACCAAGCAGGAAAAAAGGCCAAAGGACTCGGTGCCTGAGTGACAGAGACAGGGAAAGACAGACTCAGAGGTGGGAAAGGAAAGTACTTGAAGGCCTGGCCAACTTCCTCCCCCCAACAGTCTGCTGTAGGTCGTCCTGAGTCAGGGAGGGAAAGGGAACCGGCCCATCGGGGCGAGGAGGAGCATCGATCCCCGCAGGCGTCCCCGCCCTGTGAGGGACCTCAGGCTGCCCTGGGCGCACTCTGGGGACCTGCCTGCTCCCCGGGACCGTCCCCCTTCCCCCACTTCCCACTCACTGGAAGAACGAGATGTGCTGTTGACAAAGACATTGAGGAACTTCTTGGAGAAGGTGAGGTCAGGGCTGTCTGGGGAGGCGTCCTCCGGGCCCTGACCGCCACTCAGAAGTGCAGCTGCTGTCTCTTCCTCGCTGGCCTCCCCGCCGCTGTCCTCCTCGCTGGCCTCCCCGCCGCTGTCCTCCTCGCTGTCCTCCCCGAGGCCAGCGCAGCGCCGAAGGCTCACCAGCTCTAGCTGCGTGTGCTCGTCCACCACCAGCGTGTACTTGACCGCATCGTACACCAGCGAGGCGTCCAGCGGCGCGGCGGGGCCCGCGCTCCGGCCCCCAGGGGGCCCCGCCTTGTCTTCAGTGTCATCCTCTTCCTCTTCCTCCTCGTCGTCCTCCTCCTCCGAGCAGGCGGCGGAGCAGGCGCGGCCGGGACGGGCGCCGCGGCCCGGAGCGGCCCACAGCGGCGTGATCGTGTCGCGTGTGGGGTTGCTGAGGAAGAGGCAGGGCCCGGGCTGCGCAGGGCCAGGCCGGGGTGCCGAGGGCACGGGCGGCGGCGGCCCGCACAGCGTCTCTATGTCCACCAGCTCCACGCCGCCCGGCCCCGCAGCCGCCTCAGGGGCCTGTGTGGCCCCGCCAGCCGGCGACACGGGCTCCCCCGAGGGACGCGATGCGGGGGACAGACACTGGCCAGGGCAGCGGATGGGCGAGGAGCCCTCGGAGATCATGCGGCTCACGAGGTTGCTGAGCAGCCAGGGCGAGTCGGCGTCCTCGCTGAGGTCTGGCTCGGACTCGGACCCTGACTCGTACTCGCTGTTGGTGTCGTCGTGGCCCACCGGCAGGAAGGCGGGGCGGCGCGGGGGCTCGCACGGGGCCTCGGGCTCGGGCTCGGGCTCGGAGGCAGGCGACGAGGCCTCCTCGATGGAGTTGGTGAGGTGCGAGGAGCGGCCGCTGCTGCTACTGCCGCCGTCGCTGCTCAGCTCCAGCTCCGTCTCGGAGATGGAGGAAATCATGCGCCCCAGGCGTGCGGCCCCAGCGTCCTCCGAGTCGGAGCCTGGCGACGACAGCTCCTGGCTGCTGCGCCGGCCTCCGCGGCCCCCGCTGGAGCGGCTGCCCAGGTCGGCCTCGATGCCAGGATCCGACGAGGGCGAGGCCCCACAGGGCGCGGGGGGGCCCGCCGGCCGGTTCCCTTCGCAATCGCAGCCTGGACGCACAGGCGACTGTGCCCTGCAGGGGCTCGCGTCTGTGGGCTGGAGGGGGGCGGGTGACTCTGCCGAGCAGGGGTATATGTCAGCAAGCCCACCCGGTTCCCTTCCTCCCTTCCTCCCTCCCTCACCTCCTGTGACCCCACCACCAGCACCGCCACCCCGCTAACCTCTGAGGGGCTCCTGGGGAGGTGAGCACAGGACTGTTTCCTGCCAGGAAGCTGGAGGCGCTGGGGCAAAGCCTCCATTGTTGTTCAGGGAGTCCTGGGGGGGGGGGGTTGGGGGGGAACAGCAGTAAGACAGTGGTGCCGAGGAGGGTCTCCAGCTCTCAGGGGTAGGACAGGCTGTCATGGGGAGCAGAGTTCCAGATGGTGGAAACCCAGGTTTAGTTCCAGGGTGCTGTAGGTGGGTCTGGATGCTCACCTGGGCTCCCAGTGTAGTCAGGTGGAGCGTGGTGGGCCGATTCTTGTGGGGCTCCTCCATGGAGGGGGAGGGGATCAGGGCCTCCTCTGGGGCAGGGGCCTCTAAGCCAGGGCCTCCTCCCTCCTTGCCCTCCCCTTCTCCTTCCTCCTCTTCTTCCTCCTCCTCCTCCTCTTCTTCCTCCTCCTCCTCTTCATTGTCATCGATCATCTCAAACTCCTGGAAGTCATCCTGGAAGGAGCAGATGGGGTGCGGCTGCTCCGAACGTCCCAGGGAGAGACTGTCCTGCAAGAAGGAGGGACAGGCAGAGCTGGGCCAGAGCTCAATAGTGACCGGGGGTTCCAGGTGCCAGGAAAGGGGAAAGCAGAAAACTGTAAGTTAAGGGAGAGAAGACTCCAGTTCACTCTGCTCCCCATCAGCTGATCAGTTGTTTATTTGTTTGTTTTTCAACCTGCATAAGATACAAAAGGATCCCTTCAGTTCTTGCTAAGAGCCCAGACTCTTAAGCTTAAGTGACAGAAATTCTCAGAGCGGCCGCAGCCCACCTGCCATCCTCATGTTGCTCCCAAACCTCGTCACATTTGACACCAGCACTCCTGCCTTCATAGCACTTTGACACAACTCACAATTACTCTACACCCCCAGCAAGCTGCAAGCCTCACCAGAGCAGGGCCATGTCCATATTGTGTACCCTACACCGAAAACAAGACTTAGCCTGTGGATGCTAAGTGGAATGCATGAAGACAGCCCAGGATAAACCAAGCTTGCACCCACCTCAGGGCCTTTGACACAGTTAATCACTTTCCTCCACTCCCTACTTCCCTCACCTGCCCAACCCCAGCTAGTCGTCCCTAAGGGCAAGGTTGTGTGCCATTTCCACCAGAAAATCTCCCTAATGGCTTCAGTCTCTGTTGAGTTCCCTTCCCCCGCAGTGCACCTAGGAGCCCAGTCCTTGACACTCAGGCAGCCAGCCATTGCCTCTTATGACTTTCTCCCTTACTGAGTTAGAAGCTCCCAAGGGCAAGGGCCACACTGGTCCCGTTCTCCTTCCACACACCTGGAAGCCCCCAGCACTTGCCACATGGCGGTTCCTCAGAAATGTTCTAGAGTGAGTAAAAACAAAAACGTGGAGAAAGGGAGGGAGAAGAGAAGAAGGAGGAGATGGGGAGGAGAAAAGATTGGGGTGGAGACGTAGGGCAGATATGTGGAAGCTTGAGAGATGGGGATAGGGTTAGGAAGGAGATGGCAGCTGGAAGGGGTTAGATCTTCCTAGAAAGTAGTCTGAAGACAGAAGGCACCCAAACCATAGGCACACCTCCCCTCCCCCAAGCTAGCCCAGTGACAGGGCCAGGGGAGGAATGCTAGGGACGGCCCTCTGTGGAGGGCATAGAGTCTGAGAAAAGAGAGGTTTGATATCAAGGAAGACCCTGGACCAGGAGGCCAAAAGGGAGGGGGGAGTCAAAGGATTTCTATTTCAAGGCTGAGCGCAGACCCACCCTAAAACTCCAAGTGAGCATTAAACAGATCCGAAGTGAAGTTCTCCCTTAACAGGGTTCCATGACCCCAGCCCATTTCCCACCTTCTCGCAGTGGTCCGAGTCATAGCTGAGGCCCAGGCCACAGTCATCGGTGATCTCAGACAGGTCCTCATCGTCAAATTCTTCCAGGCTTATGTCCTGGGGGGGCCTGGGGAGGGGACCAGGGTCAGAGAGCAAGGACAGGGCTCCTGAGGGAGCCACCACCCCTGGACTCCCTCCCTGTCTGGAGGCTGGTCCTAAGGAGGAACCCCCAGCTGCTAGGCCCCATGGTCTCCAGAAACCCCAATTCTCAGATCCACATTCTGCCATCACCTTGAACCCCAAGCTCTGCTCTTCAGTGGATCCCCCACAATCTGAGCCATGACCAGTCCAGAAGAGCCATCTGTCCCCCCAATCCTCCCCACCCCCTCCTCCTCTCTTCTCCAGGCTACAGGCCCCTCTGGGTCACAGCTTCAGCCCCAGGGGAGTCAGTCTGAGCAGAGTGGGGGAAGGGGGGGAAGGGGGAGCTGAAGCTGCAGCAGCAGAAGGGGGGGGGGGTGCGTTCAGGTGGGCCTGCTCTGAGAGCAGAGTCTAGCCACTTTGTCTCCCATTCTGCCTAAGGCAGGTCTACACCCAAAGGTCCAACCTTCTCCCCACCTCAGTCCCTTCCCCCAGGGCTCCAGGCTTGATTTCAACTCTCTCCCTCCCGGAGCTTTACAGGCCAAGACAGGCCTTCAGCAAAGAGAGGCCCAGCAAGGCCAAAAGGACACTGCCAAGCACAGAGGGCGGCTCAGCATCCTGCCCAGACAGGCTGCCCCTCAAAGGCTCAACCCAGGTCCTCCACCCTTGAGGGGTCAGCTGCCCCAGCTGGGTGCGGCACAGGGTCCTAGCGGGATATGGGGGTAGGGGCATTAGGCCTTGGAGAAGGGGGAGGAGGGGAGGACAAAAATAGACCCTGAAGGGAAGGAGGAGGATGTACAGGAGTCAGAGGCCTTAGGACCAGACAGGGGACTGGGGCTTGGGTCCCCAAAGGCGATGGGGGTGGGGTGGCAGGCCCGGGTCGGAGGAGGCTGGGGATGGGTCGGGGCGGGGGCTGCAGGAAGATAAGGGCCTGCCGAGGCCCGGGGCGCCAGAGTGCGTACCTGCAGCCTGGCGGCGACAGCGAGTGAAAGGTGGAAAGAGAAAACATCTCCGCCCGATCCGCCATCTTCTCCGGGGAAAGGCCTGCCGACTGCGGCGGGGGGAGGGGTGCGCGGAGCGACGGCCCCGCACGCCCTTCGTCGCTCCCTCCCTCGGTCCTCAGCCCTCCCCGAGTCACCTCGTGACACGCCCTGCGACACCCCGCCCGCCGACACACCTCGACACCCTGCCAGGACACCGCGGCAGGCGAGCGGCAGCGCCGCAGGGGGAGGGGAGGAGGGGAGGGAGGATCCGGGAGAGGAGGGAGGGGACAGAGGAGGGAGGGAGGGGGACGGCGGGGAAGCTGGTTGGAGGAGAGAAGATGGTTTGACTGAGAGGCTCTGGTTCGGGAGCGATTGGGTTTGGGGTTTTTCTCGGGGTGGGGGGAGCAGGTGAGAAGCGGATTGGCGGGGATGAGGGTTAGGTATATGTACAGGAGGGTCTGCGGGTGGGGAGAGACAGAGTGAGACCCTTAAATGAGAACCCTACGGTGGGAAAGTGGAGGAAGGCAGCTGTCTGGGTCCACAGACCTCTGGTTAACCGTGGGATTGGATTGTGGGGGCTCGTGGAGGGGCGGGTGCCGGAGCTGAGCTGACGTCCCGACGAATCAGAAGAGTTGGGGTCCCAAGCCTGGGTCTGAGGGGATGGAGACCGAGGCTGGGCTGGCTGCGGGTCCTAAGGGGCTGAGGGAGCTGTCCGCCTCTGGGTGCTGATCAGGGCTGGTTGGAGCTGTCCCACAAAGGGTGCTGATTGGGCCGCCGGAGATTTCTCCCTAAAACGTGCTGACTGGGCTGGAGGAGCTATTTCCCTGACGGGAGCTGATCACAGCTGAAGGAGCTGCTCTCCCAAATCTTGCTGATCGGTGCTGGACAGAGACATCTGACCAGGGATGCTGAGCTGGCTGGATTCGAAGTTAATCACACAGGATGCTTGATTGAGACTAACACGGAACTTTCAGGACACAGTACAGACTACGCAGACTGGACCGAGGTACTGTTGGGAATTGGGTGATAACCCTGAGGCTATGTTCATTCAACTAGAAAAACTATTTCTTGAGCACCAACCATGTGATTGGCATTGTTCAGGATACTGACGCGTTCTGGCTTGTTGCGGAGCTGTGTGGGGAGAGCGATGGTTGAAATGGAGCTCAAAGAGTTAGATTAGGTCAGGGTCAGCAGGTATTGGGGCAGAGGGAGGGCAGATCAGTGTTATGAGTACAGTTGACACAGACAGGTTGGAGGGGCAGTTTAGGGAGACATTGTGGAGAAGACTTGGCTAAAGAAGGAAGCTGGAGTTTCAACAAGAGTGCCATGAAAGTATCCTTTTCCCCCCTTGATGGAAATTATGTGCGCTGACATTTCTTTGTCTAAATTATTTCTGTGGGAAGGATGTGGCTCTTGAATGATTAATGCCTGGAAACCACAAGGCAGAAGGAGCTCTTGCAAGTTGGGAAGGGCAACATCATTCTTTGGGAAAGACCTATGGCCAAGGGCAGACTGTGCCTGCTTTTGTGCCTAATCACAATTTACATTTCGTCTCAATTATGGTATTTTTCTAAGAATGGTACTTAATAGTTTATGTCATCCTCCCTAATGAATGAGAACTACAGGAGAGCAGAGACACTATCTTAGCTCTCTTTGAACCTCCAAAGAGGTTCTTCTTTGAACCTCCAGTGCCTGGAACACAGCACATGCTCAGGAAATGTGTGAGTGAGCAAATGAATGAATGAGAGGGCTTATGGACTTCACCAGTCCATAAATGGGACATTAAGTCCTTGTCTCCATGCTGTCTTTTCAATTTTAGGAGCACTAAGAACATTCCTCATTCTGAGGTTCAAGGAGTCTGGACATATTAACAACTCCATGACTTTCCCCCACAAAACTCCAGATCACTCCCTAGAATTCACAGAGTTTTTACCCCAACTTCCCAGACTTCCTTTCAATCCTGTCTTGTCGTGAAACTAGACATCCACATAAATGGTCCATCCAACAACACCATGGTAAGACAGTTCCTTGACTTCTGATCAGTCAACAGTCTTCAACTCTTTCAACTCTAGCAACCTCTCCCATAAAGAGCCTCAGGATTTACTTCTGCCTGGAATTGCACCAACTTTGAATCCTTATATGTCTAAATTCCGTCTCAAATTATCACTCCTACAATCCTCTTCAAGCCTCTCCACTTACTTCCCTCCCTCTTATCAGATGATACACCTGCGGATTCCAGGAGTATAAAGGTCATGAAGTTGGGGCTCCCACTCCTAATTTTACCTGTGAAGTCTTCCGTTTGCCCCCAGAGCACAAATGGAAGGTCACCAGCCTTAGAGTCTGAGAGATTGTGGTACTAATCCTTATCTTGCCATCAATTCTCTGAACATGGGAAAGTTACTCAATCCTACGGACCCCAGTTTCTTCATCTATACACTGATGCTATGAGGATCATGTGAGATAACACATGTAAAGCTCTAGGCATGGACCCAGATCCCAATCATGATCATTCAATATTCCTTCTCTCCCTGCTCCTCACCCTGGGACCCGTTTCCTCCCAAACCCTCAGGACTCTGCTCTTTCCATCTCAGAGATACATTGATATGAAAAGGCAAAGTCTCCTGAAGGGGTTTATGCTCCTTACATCTCCTACATTTCTTCAAATCTACACGTCACCTCATGTGATCCTCATAGCATCCTTGTATGGATGAAATAACAGATCCAGAGAGAGAGCTGATCAATCGCTCCTTGAAGTTCTTTCTTCCCTCAGCCTGTGGGTCCCATGCACTATTGGTTTTCCTCTTGCCTTCCTAACCACCCATTGTCAGTGTCCTTCCAGACTCCTTTTCCTTCCCTTAAACAACTCCACCACTTTAATAATTCGGTTTGCTCTATGGTCCACTAATGGTATGGACAGTTACTACAAAACACAAAATTGACTGGACTTATGTGGGAAAATTGAAATAGCAACACAGTTTCAGCAATCCTCAGCACAGATCAATTCTAAAAAACCAGAGGACGTTTCCTGACAATTTTCTCATAGATTAGAAAATAAGTAAGTGCAAACTAATCTGCTTTTATTCTGTTCATATACCATAGAAGTCCCACACACAAAAAAAGCAAAAATGCTAATGGCTGAAACTATGAACAGAAATCTATAAAAAGGATGAAAAGCTTAAGAGCCACACTTTATGGGGAATGCTGTCATAACCAATAACTTCACCACCTCCTGAATTTTTTTAATGTTTATTTATTTTTGAGAGAGAGACAGAGTGTGAGTGGGGGAGGGGCAGAGAGAGAGGGAGACACAGAATCCAAAGCAGGCTGCAGGCTGCAGGCTCTGAGCCGTCAGCACAGAGCCCAGCGTGGGGCCCGAACCCACAGACCGCGAGATCATGACCTGAGCCGAAGTCAGACGCTTAACCAACTGAGCCACCAGGCGCCCCACCACCTCCTGAATTTTGATTTTAGGCATCCAGTTCTCTGACCAACGCCTCCTACTTTTCTTGCTTTCTTACTATTATCACAATGACACCCACAATTCTTTGACCCAATAAGAAGCCTGTTCCAATTACTATTGCTGTGTAGAAAATTATCACTAAGTTGATTTTTTTAAAAGCATTTTATTCTGCTTACAGTTTTGCAGTCATAAATTTGGGATTTAAAAGTCCTTGTCTGGGGCTTTTGGTGTGGTGTGGTTACTGTCAGAGATCAGCTGGCCTGGATGTCCAAGATGGCTCACTCACAAGGCTGGCAGTTGATATTGACTATTGACTGAGAGCTCAGCTGGGGCTGTCAACCAGCACCTACACCTGGCCTCTCTGGCATGGTATAGTCTCAGGGTAACTGGACTTTTTACAAGATGGCTGGCTTCCTCCAGAGTGAGTATCCTAGGAGGGCCAGGCAGAAGCTGCATGGCCTTTTATGATATAGCTTTGAAAGTCATATGGCATCACTTCTGCTATATGACTTTCATACCTATTGGTCAAAGTAGTCCCAAGACCCTCCAGATCCAAGAGAGAGGTCATAGACCCACCTCTCAGTAGGCAGTTGGAGGAGTGTCAAGGAATTGGGGGCCATGTTCTAAAGCCACAGATCACCAGTACGGTGACCCTCTCATTGTTCTCATTGCCATTCAAGCTCTTCTCTCTTGCATCATCAATGTCTCCTTCTCTTCTGGATCATTTCCATCAGCAAACAAGCAAAATCTAGGAATAAACAAGGAATCCAAAGTCATGGGGTTTACAGATATTGTTATGCCTTCAAGAAAAAGACAGTAAAAGAATATCCTTTATGGTTTAAGAAAGGAATCTCACAAACAGTTATGCCTTTCAGAAAACAGATTTCTACCAATAAGGAAAATGGTCATGACAATAAATCAGAGTTGAAGTTTTTTAAGGGATGGTTACTCTTAGGAAATAGCAACAATCTCTGAAATCTCAATGTCTTAAAACATTTCTTCATACAGAGTAGGACACCCAAAGACAGTTACATAAAAATTGAATACAGAAGAGGACTGTACGTTTTCACATGAGTCTTCACACTTGACCAGTATCATTGTCCCACATGGGACTATACTGGAGCCTTGACAACATGAATCTCAGAGACCTTCCCATTTGTTGTGATGAGTGCAAAGGGACTACCCCAGCAAAGCACTCCAGGAAATATCAGGCTGGGGAATATTTGGTGAGAATGGCTTCTCAAGTTTCCCCTGTCCTTCCCAAAGACACACTAGACAGTGGTCAGCCTGACCAGGGAGAGGTCCTGAAAGGTTGTGGGAGGCCCAGAGTGGAGATGTACAAGGCCTCTTCCACTCACAAACTTGTTACCCTAGAAATTCCAGCATAGTTACCTTATTTGGTTGACAAAAATTGCCTTTATCAATCTTGCAGCACAGACTACAGGTTAGATAACAAGGACCAGGCCACTGGCATGATGCCCCTTTTTCTCTTCCCTGCCTCCTCCTCCCACCCTGTCACCTTCATTTCCTGTACCTCCAAATAAGCTACCCGCCCCTGAACCCTTGTCCCAGCCCCTATTTTTGAAAGAATCTGATCTAAGGCACCCTTTTACTTATGACACCCAGTTTACTCTTAACAAAGCCTAAAGTTAATGGATGTTTCTATCCTCTTCCTGAACAGCATAAAGACCCTAGAAGACTCTAACTGGATTCACTGCAGTCCCAATTAAATTTCATTGTACATTTTAATTTTCCTTTTAGAGACACACAAGGAATTGTTATTTTTGCTTTAAAAAGGTTTTTTTTTTCTTTTTAGTGTTTTTACTTATTTTTGAGACAGAGAAAGACAGAGCATGAGCAGGGGAGGGGCAGATAGAGAGGGAGACACAGAATCCGAAGCAGGCTCCAGGCTCTGAACTGTCAGCACAGAGCCCGACGCGGGGCTGGAACTCACAGACCATGAGATCATGACCTGAGCCGAAGTCGGACGCTTAACGGACTGAGCCACCCAGGTACCCCTAAAAAGTTTTTTTAATGTTTATTTATTTTTGAGAAAGACAGAGACAGAGACAGAGCACAAGCAGGGGAGAGGCAGAGAGAGAGGGAGACACAGGATCTGAAGCAGACTCCAGGCTCTGAGCTGTCAGCACAGAGCCTGATGCGGGTCTCAAACCCACAAGCTGTGAGGTCATGACCTGAGCCGAAGTCAGATGCTTAACTGACTGAGCCACCCACGTGCCCTGGAATTGTTATTTTTGCTTTAAAGAGTCAATGTTTACTTAGATTTACCCAAATGTTTACCTCTTTATGTATCTTCCTTACTTGCACCTCAGACCTTCCTGTGATACCCTTTCCTTTTGCCTGACATACAATATTTAGCATTTTTTTTAATTGGGAGCTCTGTGCAGTAAACTCTCCATTTGTCTAGGAAATTCTTTATTTTTCCCTAACTCCCCAAAAATCATTTTACTGGATGCAGAAATCTAGGTCAGGTAATTTGTTGCCACCAACATCTCAAAGGTATCATTTTGCTGTCTTCTGAATTGCCTTGTTGCTGCAAGAAGTCATTTCTCAGTCCCCCATTCTCTTGAAGACCATTTCTCTTTCCTCTCCAGCTTCATTTAGGACTTTCTCCTTTGTCTTTGGGTTTCTGAAGTTTCAATACAGTGGATCTAGGTGTCCATTTGTTTTTCTGTTTTTTTCGGCCTGAGGTTTACTAACCTTTTTTTTAATGTTTATTTATTTTTGAGAGAGAGAGAGAGAGAGAAGCAGAGAGAGTTAGAGAGGGAGGGGCAGAGAGAGGGAGACAGAGAATCCTAAGCAGGCTCCAGGCTGTCAGCTCAGAGCCCAACATGGGGCTCGAACTCATGAACCGTGAGATCATGACCTGAGCCAAGATCAACAGTCGGACGCCACCCAGGCTCCCCCTGAGCCTCTTAACCATATGGATTTCTCCATATAGTTTCCTCAGTTTAGAAATTTCACAGCCAATGTGTCCTTGAATATCGCCTCCCCCATTTCCTCTTTCTCACCGGGGGCCCCACTCAGACCCCGTGGACCTTCTCATTCTAGCCTCTGTGGCTCTTAATGCCTGTACATCTTCCAGGCAATATCCAGGATAACTGATTCTCATTTATCTCTTAGTTCATGCATTCACTCTTCAGTTGTTTATTATTTGCTGTTATTCAAGCTGCGCACTGAGTTTTACATTTATTTGAAATTAAAATTCAAGTGAAACATAAACTAAATTAAAACTTTATTTTAAATTTTTTTTTTCAACGTTTATTTATTTTTGGGACAGAGAGAGACAGAGCATGAACGGGCGAGGGGCAGAGAGAGAGGGAGACACAGAATCGGAAACAGGCTCCAGGCTCTGAGCCATCAGCCCAGAGCCCGACGCGGGGCTCGAACTCACGGACTGCAAGATCGTGACCTGGCTGAAGTCAGACGCTTAACCGACTGTGCCACCCAGGCGCCCCTAAAACTTTATTTTAGAACTTCTGTCTGGAACTTCTTTTCAGAAAGTTTGATTATTCTTCATAGTTTCTCAGTTTCCACACATATTTTCAGCCTTACCATTTATTACTTAAATGATATTGAACATAGGCCTTTTGTAACACATTTGATAATTCCATTACCTGAAGCGTACTGTCTGTGGTTACTGCTGGTTTGTTCTCATGATCCCTCATTATCATTCATCACCTTTTTTTTTTTTTTAAACTTAGGGATGCCCATTAGCCTTGGGATTGCATTCGTGGGAAACTCTGTGGCCTAGGAGGAGGTAGAAACCACCAGGGAGAGTTTGTATTTTGTCTACCAGGCACCTATAAGCATTAGCAACCTGAGGTCACTCTATATTCAATGTCCCATCGAAGGGTTCTTGGAGCACCCTGACCATATGAACTTGAACTGCCAACCTACATGAGGGCCAGCTTCCTCTTCTAAGTTTTCAGCATCTCTGTCTCTCTCTTGCACACACACACACACACACACACAGACACACACACACACACACACACACACACACACACACACACTTCACTTCACCCCAAATTTGAAATAATTTTCTCTGCACTCCCCGAAGGATAGAGTATTTCTCTAATTCACCCTAATACTGAGGGTTTAACTCTTTGAAGTCCAAGGTTTGCAGAGGATTGGTTTCTTATTAAATTCTCCTCCTTAACAGACTCTGATTTGTCTCTGTCTTCTGCGTTTCAAAGGGTACATATTCATTTTCTAGGGCTGCCATTAAAAAGTACCACAAAGTTGGTGGCTTCAACAACAAAAATTTGTTCTCTCGTATTTCTGGAGGCTAGAAGCCCCAAGTCAACATGTCAGCAGGGCGAGACTCTCTCCAAAGGGTCTAGGAGAGGGTTCTCCCTTGCCTCTTCCCAGCTTCTGGTGGTTTCCAGCTCCTTGGTTCATAAATGCATCCCTCCAGTCTCTGCCTACATTGTCCCATGAGCTTCTCTCCTAGGTTTTTGTGTCTGTGTCCAAATATCCCTATTTTTAAAATTAGTCTCTATTAAAAAAAAAATTATTGATGGGGGGGGGACACAAGTGAGCATGGACAGAGAGACAGAGGGAGAGAAAGAGAGAGAGAAATGGGGCTCACCAGAAGTGCAGCCCGAACTCACCTGAAGCAGGGCACGAGCTCACAAACTGTGAGATCATGACCTGAGCCAAAGTCAGATACCTAATGACTTGAGCCACCCAGGTGCCCAAATTTCTCTCTTATTATAAGGATACCAGTAATCGGATTAGGACCCACCCTAATCCAGTGTGACTTTATTTTAACTAATTTTATCTGCAAAGACACTATTTATAAATAAGGGCACTTTTTTTTTTTAGGTAGGCTCCATGCCCAAGGTGAGGCTTGAACTCATGACCTTAAGATCAAGAGCTGCACACTCCACTGACTGAGCCAACCAGGTACCCCAATACGGTCACATTCTGAGGTTCTGGGTGGGTGTGGGGGAGGACACTATTTAACTATTTATTCATAGCATAGGCTATAAAACCCCAATCAAATTCTCTCTGTTCATCAAATGGCTCTGATCGAACACAGTATGCTGTGCTCCACTGCCCCTCTGGCCTCCCTTCTTACTTCGTCCCTTATTTTCTTATTAGATCATCAATGACTTTTGAAAACACTTTTTAAGAAAACAGTTTGTCCTACATTCTTTTACTGAAGTATAGTTGACACATAATGTTACGTTAGTTTCAGGTGTACAACATAGAGATTGGACAAGTCTATGCATTATGTTGTGCTCACCATCTGTCATCACACAATGCTGTTACAAGACCACTGACTGTATTCCCTATGCTCTACCTTGTATTCCCTTACATTCCCATTTATCCCATAACTGGAAGCCTGTGTCTCTCACTCCCCTTCACCCATTCTGCCCACCCCCCACCCCATTAGTTTGTTCTCTGTATTTATGGGTCTGTTTCTGCTTTTTGTTTGTTTGTTTTGTTTTTTAGATTCCACATATAAGTGAAATCATATGGTATGTGTCTTTCTCTGTTTGACTTACTTGACTTAGAGTAATACCCTCTAAAGTCCATCCATGTAGTCGCAAATGGCAAGATCTCATTCTTTTTCATTGCTGAGTAATAATCCATTATATGTGTATGTGTATGTGTGTATATATATTCTATATGTATGTGTGTATAAAACATATGTGTGTATATATCCATTCTTCTATCATTGGACATTGGCTGCTTCCATATCTTGGCTATTCTAGATAATGCTGCAATAAACATATGGGTGCATATATCTTTTTGAAATGGTGTTTGTTTTCTTTGGGTAAATACCCAGTATTAATTACTGGATCATACGGTATTTCTATTTTTAATTTTTTGAGGAACCTCCATACTGTTTTCACAGTGGCTGTACCAGTTTGCATTCTTACCAATAATGCATGAGGATTCCTTTTTCTCCACATCCTTGCCGACACTTGTTATTTTTTGGTTTATCCTTCATTTTATGGGACACCTGGGTGGCTCAGTTGGTTAAGCATCTGACTCTTGATTTCAGGTCCAGTCACAATCTCATGGTTGTGAGATTGAGCCCTGCGTTGGGCTCCACACTGGGCGTGGAGGCTGCTTAAGATTCTCTCTTTGTCTCCCTCTGCCCCTCTCCTGTTTTCGCATGCTCTCTCTCTATATATATATCTCAAAAAAAAAAAAAGTCCAAAACATTTTCATCAGGAAGTTCTATTTAGGAATCTAGCTTGCCATATTACATTTGCATTCATTTTATGAAAAGAAACTATAGGAGCGCCTGAGTGGCTCAGTTGGTTGAGCGTCTGATTTCGGCTGAGGTCATGATCTCACAGCTCGTGAGTTCAAGACCCACATTGGGCTCTGTGCTGACAGCTCGGAGCCTGGAGCCTGCTTCGGATTCTGTGCCTCCCTCTCTCTCTGCCCCAACCCACTCGCATTCTGTCTCTGTCTCTCTCAAAAATAAATAAACATTAAAAAAAATTGTTTTAAAGAAAAGAAACTACAACATGTAAGACTAGCTCAAGAAAATTAATGAATTATATGTCTATTTCACTTACAAGCATATATACAAAATTCCCAACAAAATACTAGATAATGAAACTCAACAGTTTATATTTGTAAATGCATTCTGATCCCAGAAATCCAAGGATGGTTCAATATCTCACTTTCACTTCCAATGGTAACCCACCACATTCATGGACTAAGAGGAAATTTGCATAAGCATCTCAATAGATGTGAAGTTTATAACATTCAACAATTATTTATGATTTTTAAAGAATTATTTATTTTTTAAATGGCTTCCAGCCATTATGGAATAACTGCTATCAGACTTTCCTTCCTTCCAAAGGGGGTGTGTAGGAAACCCCAGAAAACTGAACAAAATATAGGGAGCAACTATTTTCAGACATTGGACAAAGGACAGCACAGGACTGTGTTCCCTAAGGGAATCAATGACATAAAGCCTATGATTGCCCTCATTTTCCACATAGAGGAACTTCTGGACTGCAGGAACTTCCAGAAATCAGTGTGGCAGTCATGATGAGTTTAAAAGACAGAGTTAGAGCTTGCAGAGGCCAAGGTATTTGGAATTTTCAGACAGAGAGAGAGAGGATCAACTCAGAGAAAGAGTTCCAGAAATCTTCGATACGGTCCCTCCCCCAAGTTATTCTACACAAGCAGCCCGCTGTGTAGTATACAAGAGAATACTCTTCAGTGCCCTCTCCAGATGTGAACATGAAGCATAAAACAAGGAAGAACCCTAAAGGACAGAGCTGGGAGCTTTCAAAACAAGTAACTTTCTCTTCTTCCAGGGTAGAGGTCTTCATTATTCATGCTTAATAGGATTTGGAAATTGCCACAGACCATAGACTGATATATTTCCCATGTTGCCTTTTCTAAATAGAGGTTTTACCTTTTATCCTATTCTTACTCTCTCATTGCATATTTGGGACACATAAAATATTTTTCAGTTTATAAATCACTAAATTTATAAACTACTGTACATTGATTATGTTGGGAGAACAAATAACATATCATTTCATTTTTAAACCACTGGACCACAAGAATCTACATCAGACCCTTTTGAACAAACTGTACATAACTCAGAGAACCTAAACTGTGAGCTGGATGCTGCAACTGTTGGAACTGTTACAAATGGTCTCCCTTAGGGATGAAGTGAGCTTGTTCCAGATACAGCAGAGTGCACAGATAACAAGAACGGCCAAAAGAGAGTACTGCAGCAGAAAGTGCCAATTGTCCCCCAATATCTCTTCTCCTGTTCCTCTATGATTTTAGAATCCCTGATTTTCAGTCAGCCATTTAGCCTTCCAAAATAAATACGTATTTCAGTCCCCCTTGCACTAGTGGCACAGGGCAGCATCCAGGTATTTCCCTTAGGAGATCACTGGCATGAGGCATTTGTGCCCATCCTTATCCTTGCTGGCTCAAAATGGAAGCACTTGTTGGAGCAGTCATCTTGGATCATGAAGTAACCTTGGGAATGGAGGACATAAAGGCAGAAGAAAATAAAAGAAACCTAGATCTTTACAGACTTCATGGAATAGAGCCACCATTCAAGCCCAGGGACGGCTACCTCTAAACTCTTACATGAGATAAATAAAATTATCTTATGTAAACTGCATAAAATTGTACATGCCGTGTACTGTGTGATTCCAGGGACCCCACTAAGTGTATTCTGTGTGTTCAACCACACACAGCAACACTAAAATTTCCCTTTTACTTAAGACACTGTTATCCTGGGTCTTTGTGATTCATGGCCAAACAGTATTTTAATTGCTACAGAGCATAAAGTGGGATAATCAATTTGGGGAGAAGTTTAGCAATACTTAGTAAAACTGAAAATACACATATCCTATGGTCCCTATGATATACTATTACAGTGCTTCTCAAAATACGGTCCGTGGACCCTGGAGTGTCTAAAGGTCAACAAGGCCCAAATTATCTTTATAACACTAAGACATGACGTGTCTTTCCACTGTGCTGGCATTCGCATTTATTGTGCAAAAGCAATGGTTAGGTAGCATAAATCAAAGCTGGGGTACCAAACTGTAACAGTAATCACTGAATTCTTCACTATGGTCAGAGGTCGAAGGGAGGAAAAAGCAGTTTCACTTAGGAATTTTGTTGATTAATGGGGCACCTGGGTGGCTCAGTCGGTTAAGCGTCTGACTCTTGGTTTTGGCTCGGGTCATGATCTCATGGTTCCTGAGTTCGAGCCCCACAGTGTGGAGCCTGCTTGGGATTTTCTGTCTCCCTCTCTCTCTCTGCTCCTCCCCCACTCACTCTCTCTCTCTCAAAATTAATAAACTTCAAAAAAAATAATTTTGTTGATTAAGCAATAAAAAAATTTAATTTTATTGTCTTGACACTTACCAATTCTTAATATTCAGGGAGATGGCATAAAGGACTACATACTAAAGTACAATCGTGTCATAGCTACTTTACATCATTGTTTATCTGGGCTGCTGAACGCATCACGTTTTTCATGAAACACCATTTTTACTTAAAAGAAAATGGACAAATGGGGCACCTGGATGGCCCAGTTGGTTAAGCATCTGACGCTTGATCTCACTCAGCTCAGGTCATGATCTCATGGTTGTGAGTTCGAGCCCCACGTCGTGTTGAGCCCCTAAACTGTGTTTATTCTCACTTGGGTATCTGGAAGACACTTTCTCAAAAATGAATAATGTAGCATGTCACTTCAAGGAAAAGAACTGATAGTATTTGATAAAATTTGAGTTTTTATGGGGCACCTGGCTGGTTCGGTACATTAAGCATCTGATCTCAATTTTGGCTCAGGTCATGATCTCACAGTTTGTGACATACAGTGACACATTAGCATCTGCACTGACAGTGCAGAACCTGCTTGGGATTCTCTCTCTCTCTCTCTCTCTCTCTCTCTGCCCCATCCCTGCTCACACATGTTCTCTCTCTCTCTCTCTCAAAATAAATAAATAAACTTAAAAAAATTTTTTGAGCTTTTAAGCAAAAATTAGAATTTTGGAAAACCTGTGTCTATCACCATGAGCTTAAAGTTTCCCAATGCTTAAATATTTTTTGATAATATATAATAAAATGTGTCCAAATTTGGAAGATCTATGTAACTTAGTGAGCCAATATTTTCCAAATAACCGATGGATGAATGATGTTTCAAAATTATACATAAGTAAAAGATCCATTCAGCGTGAACATAACATACTTCAAGTATACAGGCAAAAAAAAATGAAACCATGTTCAAGGGAGAAAAACTATTGCCCTTTTCAACTGTAATATCCAATACTGGAGTCGTATGAAGCAAAGAGCTGGGAGCTCTGAGGGAAAGTATTGTGGGGGGCTGAGAAAACCATGTCCCAATGGACATCCACATCCTAACCCAGAACCTGTCAATGTGACCTTATTTGGAAAAAGGATCTTCACAGAAGTGATCAAATTAAAGATTTTGAGATGAGGAGATGATCCTGAATTACCCAGTTGGCCCTAATGTGATCATAAGTTTCCTTATAAGAAAAACAGAAGGAGATCACATAGTCGGACGAGGAGGAAGCGATGCTGACCCTGGAGGCAGAGCCTGGAGTGGGGCAGCCACATGCTGAGGAACATCTGTGGCCACCAGAGGCCACCGGAGGCCAGAAGAGGCAAGGAATGGACTCTCCCTCAGAGCAGCCCTGCTGCCACCTTGATCTCAGCCCAGTGACCCTGATTTCAAACTTCTGGCCTCCAGGACTGTGAGAGAGTACATTTCTGTTGTTTTAAATCACCAAGGTTGTGGTAATTTGTTACAGTGGCAATAGGAAACTAACGGTGACCCGAGAATATTAAGCCGAGGCCAGCTGCTATTGAAGCACAAGCATATAGATGCCAATTGAGTCATGGGCACAAATGAGACCAGTTAGGGTTCACAGACCCAACAGACCCGACACATAATCAAATATTTTACAGCCCTTCACCATCTTGAAAAGAAATTCATGACATAATCTAACATATTTTCAAATCAACATAATGGATTAATGAAGAGAAACAGAGACGGGAGACTGGTGGCCATTAGATACATAACAAGTCTGTTCCAGCACATTCTCACCTTCTCACAGTGCAGGCTGCCAATGAGTCCAGGCTCCACTCAGCCAACTAAGCACAGCTACAATTTATCCCAGGGCTTTAGCCCAAACACTGAATCCAGAATCTGTTTGGAGTAAGTACACCCATGTCGATAAATTTGAACTAATCTACAATTCGTTCTTGGCTTTGTATCCTTGTAATCCATTCCCACACATATTCTCCAGTATTTTTTTGTGGATATAAATTGGCAAAAATCTCTGTTCTTTTATTGTGTGTCTTTGTTTGGGTTCTTCCGAAAGCAGAGCCTAAGGCGGAGACTTGGGTATAAGTGGTTTGCTCAGGAAGTGATGCCATGAAATGAAAGTGAGGGAGGGGGTGAGTGAGACAGGAAAGGAGGAATCAAAACATAGTGTTCCTGAGGTCACTGCTCTGGCTAACAACCTTGACTTCACTAGGACCTCCTGAGAAGTGTCCAGAATGTCTCCTAGGATTCTCCAATTATTCACCCACTGCCTTCTGTCCCCAGCCCCTAGGGTTACCTCTAGAGACTGGGCTGTGCTGCTAAGCAGGTCAGGTGGGCTCCTGTGGTGTCAGAGAAGGGCTCCGGCAGAAAGTGTAGATATACAGCAGGTGCCAGGGAGGCATCTCTGTAAACCCACTGTAATTAAAGGTGTGCTGAGGGCACTAGTCAAGACACCAGCCCTTACAGCCCTCAGATCTACCCACGCGCCACATTAAGTCCAATCTGTCATGATTCTTTGAGGTGAAGGCTGGTCACAACTTCTACAAAAGCCTTAACAGAACAAAAATAGTCCATACTATTGCAGCTGCTCCTAAGGCTATAACTCATACTCATTATTATCTCCCTTCTCTGCCTATTCTAGACTTCCCTCACCCTCAGCCAGCATTTGATGAAGTCACGCAGTCGTTCATTCCTGGGGGTTCTGAGCCCTTGGTTCCCTTGCCCTTGGCAGGCTGAGGCTGCTGAAAATGTCTTTTCACTGTTATCACTTGGCATGGAAGCAACCAGACCCCAAAGTAAATCCTCAAAGTACCAGACAAACTCTTGAAGGCCCCCTAAGTAGCAGTAACCCTATCTCCTCATAATCATCAGGATCAATTATCCACTCCTTCTTTGCCTGCTGGTTCACAAGCATGAGGAGCTCAAAATGACCCTATAGGATTTTCAGACTGAGGCTCTGTGTGGGTGTCCTTCCCTGGAACCAGTGGAGTCCCCTCATAGAAATAAATGTTCTCTACCTGGGAACAGCAGAGTTTAATTTTGCAGAGACGGAACGTGCAAATTCTACAAACTGAGCTTTGGATGACGAAAGGATCATCTTTGGATGATGAAAGGATCCCGATGCTCTGGATCACTGAGCATGGTGATGAAAGATATCCCAACCCATGGGTTCTTAGACCTGTGTCTTTGTTCCTGGATCCCTATATTGCATCTACTGGGGGATAGCACCATATACCGGGCTGTGATTCAGTGTATGTATCTGAACTCCTTAAGGTACTGTCCAGAGCTAGGACCTTTGCTAGAAAGATGTCATTCTATCTCTCTATTCGATGGGCTGCTTGTGGACAATGCAGGATATCAGAGAAACGGTGGCTCCCATGGCCATTCATACATCATTGTATCTCTTTCACTGCGAAATGAGTTTCTTGGCCCAAGATAATGTTATACATGATCCTATGTTAGTAAATCCAGTATTCTCTAAGCTCCTGGATAGGGACGTTACTCTGAGATACTGTGGATGTGTGGATGTGTGGGTGTGTGGGTGTGTGGATATGTGGATACATGGCTGTGTGGCTATGTGGCTACATGGATATGTGGATATGTGGATATAGGGAAGCAAACCCACAGCCAGAGCAGGTGTCAGTTCCAATAAGGATGAATCAATGCCGTCTCCTGGGTGGCAAGGATCTGCCAAAACCAACTTGTCACTGAGTCATCTAGGGACGGTGCCATATTGGGGCTCAGCACTGATACTGGCTGCTAAGAGGTCAGAAATTCAGTGACCATTAGTAATAATAATTCAGTAATAATTAAATAAGCCTCGATAAGAGAGAGCCCATGTTAGTGGACATAACTTGCACTCCTGCCAACATAGCAACTCCATTCACAGGCCCACCATTTAAGCACAAGGGTAGCCAAGAACACAGGCTGGATGACATCTATCCATCCACTTTGTCATTCAGTGACCCCTCTGCAGTGAGTATTAATATGAGGCACAAAGATGCACACATTTGTGACAACTTCATAGGCTCGTCTTCTTTTCCAGAATTCCTTGTCTCCAACATTCCCCTCTTGCTCTTTCCAACCAGCAAGACATCTGTCACCACTCAGAACTTCATGTGCATTCTTTCTTTAGGCCACTACTCTGTCCACCCCACTCCCTCCCTACAAAGTAGATATCCAAGTGTACTGCTCGAAGCTCTGCCCTCTAGAGGATTTCCCCCCATTACTTTCCTTTAGAGCCACTTTGAATGGGGCTGTAGTGCAGCAGTGATTCAGATCTGAATTTTTCTTCCTGTCTTCTAAGATAGAGGCATCAGTGCCACAGAGACATGGGGGCCACAGCCATCTCTTCCTGTAAATGACTGGTGCTCTCTGAACAAGCTTGGATCCAATTCTTTTTGTGCAATGAATTGCTCCTGAACCTACCCAACCCATTGGCTTCATGGATCTGTCAAGATCTAGCTCAGGACAGGCAGTTTTGGTCACATGGTCATTTGGTGCCCCATAATCAGGCGCTAAGTCTCTACTTGGGTCCAGCAGTGTGCCAGAAGCTTCTTTCAAGTGGTGAGTAGTTCTCTACTGCAGCAGGCACGGCTTTGCTTCAAAACCCTGCGTACGCACTACAAATCTGTGGGAGCGTGCCAAAGGTGCCATATAGGGTCGCTACTCACCACAAATAAGCCCAACACTAACTCACCGGTTCTGCTAAGTGGCAGGGGAACCCATCCTCCAATCTGGATCAGCAGAGCCCTCCTTTGTTCTGGACTCCACTCTAAACTGACAGTTTTTCAAGTCACCCAACAAATGGGTCAGAATAGTATTCCCAAGTATGGTACACGCCAACTCCAAAACCCAGAGGTGCACCAAGTACTATGCGTCCTTCTTTGTGACAGGGTTGCAAGATACAACTTCTCCTCATCTTAGAGGTGATACCCTGGCTCGCCCTACAACAGTGCACCCTGAAAACTTCACTGATGTCAGGCTCCACAACTTCTTTTAAGTTTCTATTTATTTATTTACTTCAGAGACACAGAGAGTGAGTGGGGGGAGGGGCGGAGAGAGGGGGAAAGAGAGAATCCCAAGCAGGCTCTGTGCTGTCAGCACAGGAGACCGAGGCGGGGCTCGAACTCACAAATCTGTCAGATCATGACCTGAGTCGAAACCTAGAGTCAGATGCTTAACAAACTGAGCCACCCAGGCGCCCCAGCCTCACAACTTCTGAGGGTTTCTCTCTCATCCTCTGCCATGCGTTGTTTTATCAAGGACAGAATACTTGTCACTTCCTTCTTCACCATGTCCACTTAGCACGATGTCATCAGTGTTATGTGGAATGTCTGGATGATCGAGAGCTCAACGGATTAATTGTGACGGAGAGCAGGAAAGTTAAAACCAGCTTGAAGTAAGACAATGAATATGTTCAGCTGTTCCTCCTATAAAAACGTGAGACGCTTTTGGGAATTTACTCTTTACTACTGGAAATTGAAAAGAATGTTCACCAAATTGAGAATTGCATTACTAAGTGCCAGCGGTGCATGAGTTGGTTCCAGTAAAAATATCTCACCTGACACAGCTGCTGTGATTGGGGGTACTACTTGGCTAAGTTTGTGGTGGCTCACCACCATTTACTTGAATCCACCCGGATTCTGCAGGGGCCATACATACTTAAGATGTAACGGGCATCACCACTTTATGTCTTTGAGAGTGACAAATCTCTGCAGTCCCACCAGGAATGCAGCACGTTTCTGCTTTAGTATTGTGGTAGGGTCCCCTCCCTATGGAAAGAAAAAAAACCTCAAGGCAACCTGGCTATACGCATACGTGACAACATCCGTTGTGATCTTGTAACATGAGACCACTTAATCAGACTACATGTTTGTGTGTTACCATATATGGGACACAAAGAGGTAAAAAATATATATATATTTAAAAAACTACACCACGAGGCATTCAGGGCTCAGTTCTTTGGGTACGAACCCAACTGAGCGGTGCTGGCAGGAATAAAGTTGCTTCCTGGAAAGAAAAGCCTCGGTGTCACGACTCTTTGGGCAAGAATCTTGCTACAGTGTTCTAGAGGACGTGAGAGTCAGTGTGGGGGTAGTTTCAGGGGCTTCACTTTGCTCATCCTCCCACGATTCTGATTCCACAGGTCAGGGATCAATGTATAGGCTCTGCCCACTGCTAGGTATAATTATCCCAAGATGTACTGGGACCAAAAAAGTAACCACAGGACTTGGGTCAGGATTCCATTTATTATGTGGCTTCCATAGTCCCTACTCTAACCAGTGTTTCATGATGCTTCAGGTACCTTGGCACAAGTGTCTCAGATCCTGTATCTAACAGCTCTTGAAAGGTCTGGATAGTCCTTTTCCCAAAGTAAATTATTTGTTAAGTGGCTCTAGGTTCCTCTGGGGAAGGATTAGAGGACTTTTTTTTTTTTTCATATGCTTTCAGTGGCATCACAGGATCCTTCCTTGAAGGACCAAGCCTCCCTTTCAACCAGTGGACTCCAGGTCTCAGAACTGGCTCAGATTTAAACGGAGTGAGGGATCCTGATTTCCACAGCAGCAACTGACATCTGCCTTCTGGTCACAAATTCTTTGTTTCTTTCTGGTTATTCAAATCAATTAACACTCTAGTCAGCTGCCTATCTATTTTATCCCAAAGAACACTATGGTCCAACATGCATGGCCACAGATCCCTAGGGTCAAGTCATTCTGGTTGCCACTCCAGTCTGCAGCAGAAGCAGAAATGCAGGAGGTTGTGTATTTTAGGTGGGACCCCACCAAGGTGGGGTGAGTCTGATCGGTCCTCAAACTGCCAAGGTGGGCCAAGGAGACGTTATACAGCACCAGATGTTTGCTCCAAGGTGTGCCTTCTCCTGGATTTGATGTTCTAACTGGCCTAGGTCTGGAGGCAAGGGTAGTGGAGTCGGGCATGAAGACATTGGTTTCAAGCACGACAAGAGCTTCCTCAGAGGTGCGCTTCAACTTACAGGACAGCCTTAGCGGTGATTAGGGATGGAAGGCACCTGGAGTCATCAGAATTGTCCCAAGGGTCCCAAACTCTCATCCACTCAACAAATGTTTATTCGGCACCTACCACGTGCCCCCACACTCTCTACTCCATGGAGGGGAGTCACACACACCGTCTCCCCCTCCAGGTGGGACCCACACTCAGGATCGGGCGCTCAATGGCTGTCCTGCTTGCTCGGACTTCCCCAGGGGAGGGGTTGGGGCGCAAACCTATCCAGCGAGTGGCCGCCGCCGCCTGCGCTGCCCCGTCCGCTCCCCGAGGCTGGCGAAGGCACATCTCCGTTCACCGGCACCTCCCTGAGTACACCTGCCCTTCAGCACCCGGCCCACCCCACTCCCGCCAGCGGAATAGCTCGCTCGCTGCCTGAGGACACACCGCCCCGCCCACGTGACCCACCTTCGCGACGCGCCACAGGGCAGCGCGACCAGCTGCTCAAGACACTTCTGGTCGGCCCACGTCGTTTCCTCGGCTCCGGCCGCAGGCCAAACAGCTGCCTGTCTTTTCAGCGGCCCCGCCCAGCGAGAGAGGTCATTGGTCTTCGCCCGGAGCAGGGGCGGGACGCTCCCCGAGCACGCAGGATTTGGCTTTCGGAATAGGTACGCGACCAGGGTCACGGAGAGAGCCGAGCGCCGCCGCAGAGAGCCGAAAAGAGCCGGAGAGACCCGAGTATGACCGGAGAAGAGCAGGCTAGCCGGAAGCAGACCCGAGCGCAGCCGGAAGGAGCCGAGTCTGCCCGAAGGGGGCTGAGCGCGACTGGACTTTGGGCTTGGCCCAGGCGCGCCATGGCTGCCGAGGGGACAGCTGTGGTCGGAGGCGGGGCTGTTGGCGGCAGCCTGGCCAAGGACGGCTTGCTGCAGTCTCAGTGCCTGGATGCGGCCCCGAACCGGCGGCGCAGCTCGTCGCTATCGCGTGACGCCGAGCGCCGAGCCTACCAGTGCTGCCGGGAGTACTTGGGCGGGGCCTGGCGCCGAGTGCGGCCCGAACAGCTGAGGGTTGACCCTGTGAGGTGGGAGGTCAGGGGTCGAGCTCGGGCCCTCAGGACACCGCGTTTCGGCGGCCTCGCGCGCGCGGGGGCGGGGACGGGGGCGGGGCCGGCCTGGCCGGGGGCGGGCGCGGGGGAAGCCCGGCGGGAGGGGGGAGGGGGGTGGGGGTTCGGGACGGGGGCGGCCGACCGCGGGCTGAGCGCACCCCGGTGTGGGTCTGCAGCGGAGGCCTCAGTAACCTGCTCTTCCGCTGCTCGCTGCCGGACCATCTGCCCAGCGTCGGCAAGGAGCCCCGCGAGGTGCTGCTGCGACTGTACGGGGCCATCCTGCAGGTGAGGAGGGAGTGTGGGCCGCAGCGGCCAGTGGCATTAGGACCTCCCAGCAAGCGTGGCGGGGGGGGGGGGGGGGGGGGGGGGGGCTAAGCAGCTTGTAAATTACCGTAGCCACGCCGGGCTCTGGAGCCTGCGGGCTGTAGAGCGGGAAGTGAAGCGGTGATGGGAGGGAAAAGCAGACCCTCCGGTGTTAGCACCGCTCTGCCCGCTTTGTTGTCCGTCTTCCTTCAGGGCGTGGATTCCTTGGTCCTTGAAAGTGTGATGTTCGCCATCCTGGCGGAGCGGTCGTTGGGGCCCCAGCTCTATGGAGTCTTTCCAGAGGGCCGGCTGGAACAGTACATCCCAGTATGAGCCCAGCCCGGCCCTGACCTCCCTGAGGCACCTCCTTCCCCCCAGCCCCTGTTCCCCTTTCCAGTGCGTGCCTTCACACCCCTTACCCCAGGTAGGGCATTTTCCCCAAGACCCTGACTCCCCCGCCCACCCATTCCCCTACCCCTTCCCCCTCCTGCCCCAGCCCCCCTCACCACCCTGATAGGTTCCTGGGTGCAGAGCCGGCCACTGAAAACGTGTGAGCTTCGAGAGCCGGTGTTGTCAGCAGAAATCGCCACGAAGATGGCCCGGTTCCATGGCATGGAGATGCCGTTCACTAAGGAGCCCCACTGGCTGTTTGGAACCATGGAACGGTGAGTCAGGAGCCGCCTCGGGGCTCCTGCACACCTGGTCTGAACCCTACTGCTGGCAGGTACTACCCTGGGCTGCAACTGAATGTGTCCATGACTGTCCAGTCCTCCAGCTGAGCGGATTACGCATCCCAGTGTCGTCTAGTATGGTCTCTCCCAGAACAGGCTTCCAAATAATGCAGACAAGTCAGAAAAATCCATCAGACAAGTCATACAGTGATAGGAAAAAGGTAGATAGGAGGGAGGTAGGGAGGGATCACAGCGAGCATATCTTACTCTTCGGGCTTCAGGTACCTAAAGCAGATCCAGGACCTGCCCCACACTGGCCTCCCACAGATGAACCTGCTGGAGATGTACAGCCTGAAGGATGAGATGGGTAACCTCAGGTGAGGGAAGGCAGGGCAGGAGAACAGAATAGCACAGGAGGCAGTTCCAGGTACCAAATGGGGTCCTTCCCAGGATTTACTGAGGGCTGGGTCAGGGCCTGGCCCACGAGGGTGACTCACCCTCCTCTGGCCACTCCTACTCAGGACCCATGCCCCTGTTTCCCTGCAGGAAATTGCTAGACTCTACCCCATCACCAGTGGTCTTCTGTCACAATGACATCCAGGAAGGTAGGAGAAAGCATCTGAGTCTCCTAACCTAAGGTGAGGGGGGCCAGAGGACCCTGGAGTGACCAGAACTGCACCCCTTCTCCCAGGGAACATCTTGTTGCTCTCAGAGCCAGAAAACACCGACAGACTGATGCTGGTCGACTTTGAGTACAGTAGTTACAACTACAGGTGAGGGTTAAGAGAATGGTCTCCATGGGTCTGCTTCCAAGCACTCTGGAAAACAGACTAGGCCTTCTCTCTGCATCCCAGCCACCCAGGGTATTTGGGGACTGAGTGTCTACCTTATTCCCCCAGGGGCTTTGACATTGGGAACCATTTTTGTGAGTGGGTTTATGATTATACTCACGACGAGTGGCCTTTCTACAAAGCACAGCCTGCAGACTACCCCACCCGGGGGCAGCAGGTATGTTGACCAGAGGCTGGGGAGCGGGACCTGGCCTATGAGGGACGAGGAAGGTGATGTCTGAAAAGAATATCAAGAAAGGATGTTCGCTGGGAAATGCTCCAGTCTCATTTCCTGACTCTTGTCTGTTGATCTCAGCTCCATTTTATTCGCCATTACCTAGCAGAGGTCAAGAAAGGTGAGACCATCTCCCAAGAGGAGCAGAGGAAACTGGAAGAAGATTTGCTGGTAGAGGCTAATCGGTGAGGAAGGATGGGTGGGAGCAGGGATAGAGCAGGGTGCAGAGGAAAGGGGGCTGAGGAAGGAGGCAGGCAGGCCGACTCACAGGATTGCAGGTGAGGTGCCAGTGCCTGGTGGGGGCAGAGAGTGCAGATGAGGCTGATGGAGAGTGGTGACAGTCAGGACAGGGTTGGGGTTAGGGCAGTGGGGGAGAAGTTGGAGCTCTGGGGCCTGACCAACCTCAGGGATAGGATCCAGGTAATACCAAGTATGCTCTGAACCCCTCTGTTTCTCCTGCCCCCCTTAGGTATGCTCTGGCATCCCATTTCTTTTGGGGTCTCTGGTCTATCCTCCAGGCATCTATGTCCACCATAGAATTTGGTTACCTGGTGAGTAACCCAGGTGGGCAGGTTAGGTGTGACGGGAGGTGGGGTGCATCAGGGGCCATGCGCTCTCCAGGAAGTCTGTGGGCAGACTTGGTGGGGGCTGGGTGTGCCTGACCCACCCTTCTCACAAGTCTGTGGGGTGGGTTCTCCCCCAGGAGTACGCCCAGTCTCGGTTCCAGTTCTACTTCCAGCAGAAGGGACAGCTGAGCAGCTTCCAGCCCTCATCCTGACTCTCCACAGCCCCCAACCGCCAGATTTCTCCTGGAGTCTCCAGGGCAGGACCTTGGAGGGAGGGGCAAAGGGTGGGGAGGGGCTCTGGGAACTGGGCTGAGCCCTGGAGTGAGATTGGGGTTGAGGAGGCTGACCTCTCCCCACAGCCGGAAGATGGTGGGAGGGAACCCCTGGGCTGTGCACCTTAAGACAATAAACAAGCTTCTTCCTTCACACCCTGTCCTAGCTCTGCAGCACAAAGTACCAACCAAGGAATGCACACAGGGTGACAAAGTGACCGTGGCTCTGAACCTCACTTTCCCTTTCTGAAAAGCATGGCTGTTTGGTGCTCTGGGCTTGAGAGTCGTTAAGGGTCCACTCTGCCAAATGGAGCCCCTGGCCCTCTCTCTCCCTGGCTCCAGCTTAGAAGTGATGCACACTAGAGAGACTGGGGTGGGGGACTGGGGAGTAATGGGGGTACAAAGAGGGCCCTGGGGTGGGGCTGCCCAACCCTGAGCACTGGAGAGCAGGGGACAGGCAGCACAGCTGACACATGGATGACCTTTTCCCTACATTCAGCTATTTTTAGCTCTAATGCTACCATCCTCACGTGAGACCCTTTAGGCCCCCCCCAGGTTACCAGACCTCTGAGCAATCTCAGCTTGCAGAAACCGGGACCGCCCCCACTCCTGATTCCCACCACAGAGGGAAGGGGATTCTGGTTGCCGCCCCACATCTGTTTTCTCAACCCAAATTTGGGAGTGGGTGTCAGGTTCCCGGTGAGGGCGGGGCGGGGATGGCCAGGCCTGAAGGACGTGGGGACACGGGCCAGAGCTACTCGCCCCGCACGCTGACAGGAGCGAACCCAACCCGTGAGTGGAGTGGGGGGCAACACAGGGCCACCGGTCCGGCTCAGAGTCCCAGACCAGAGCAGGGGACCAGGACGGCGCCGGGGTCCCTCCCAGGCGGGGCTGGGAGTGCCCAGACCCGGCCTTGCTCCAGACCAGCTCTGCGTCTCGCCCCCACCCCGAGGCAGCCATTCTGCAGGTTTTACGGCTCGACCCCTGCACCACCGTGACGGACCCTGCCCGGAACGCGGGCGCGAGGGTTCCGCGGCCGTTGGTCAGGCTGCGGGGCCGTGCGAAGCGGAAGGGCGGGGGACGGCCGCCAGCGCGGTGCGGGCGGGGGCGCGGCCCGGCCGGGGGCGGAGGGAGGGGGCATCCGCGCAGAGGGCGGCCGGGGGCGGGGTCAGCCTGAGCCCGCCCGCGCACCCTCCTGCCCCCTCCCAGGTGACGACCAACCTCCAGGATGGCGGAAGCGCACCAGGCCGTGGCCTTCCAGTTCACGGTGACCCCAGATGGGGTCGACTTCCGGCTCAGTCGGGAGGCCCTGAAACACGTCTACCTGTCTGGGATCAACTCCTGGAAGAAACGCCTGATTCGCATCAAGGTGGGCGCAGGTGGTTCTGGCTTCTTCCAGCAAGTGCAGAATAGAGTCCTCCCGGAGACAGAGGCCAGGTGTCAGCTGCTGCCCCTTTGTTAAGATCCTCCACCCCCACCTTGGCTGGCAGTACTGCTGGGTGACAGGTTCTAGCAGTCCAGAAACCAGAGCGACGCTCAAGGTGTGGCGGGGAGATGGGCATACAAGGAGTGGCAGAGGGACACAGTGAGTAATGGGGTGCTGCAGGTGTGGGAGTGTGGAGAAGGGGAAGACCAGACATGAGGGAGGAAGAAGAACACAACAGGTGAGAGACCCGGGACCCCACAGGTGCCTGCTCACCGCCGTCACTCCTGCTGTAAGTGTGCTTGTTTCTGCCCCACAGAATGGTATCCTTAGGGGTGTGTACCCTGGCAGCCCCACCAGCTGGCTGGTCGTCGTCATGGCAACCGTGGGTTCTTCCTACTGCAAAGTGGACATCTCCATGGGACTCATCTGCTGTATCCAGAGATGCCTCCCTGAGGGGTGAGAAGCAGGGCTATGAGAGAGGGCCGGGCAGGCTCTAAGGCCAGGGTTCCTGAGCTGGGCAGATGCAGGACAGTAGCCATTGGAGGTCCTAGGGCAGCCCCCCCTGGGGGCTGCCATCACCAGAGTCCCACATTCGTAAGTTTGTATGTTATGCATTCAGACACGAGTGTGCCCAGGAATGTTATTCTTCAGCACCTCCCCCAAGATGGTTTGTACCATCAAAACTTCAGAGTCAGAATTTCCCCAAGGCTGGCCTCAAGTGGACCCCCTGCAGCCCTCTCCCTTCTCTGACAGATGTGGCCCCTACCGGACCCCACAGACCCGGGCACTTCTCAGCATGGCTATCTTCTCCACGGGGGTCTGGATGATGGGCATCTTCTTCTTCCGCCAAACCCTGAAAATGCTTCTTTCCTACCATGGCTGGATGTTTGAGATGCACGGCCAGACCAGCCACTTCACCAAAGTCTGGGCTGTGAGCAGAAGCCAGGGGAGGGGTTCAGGCATCTGGTTTGAGACCCTGGGGGCCTCATTTGGGGTTCTAACTTGGAGGGGAGAGGCAGACAGGGCACTGGTGCCTGGTGCATAGGTTTGTCCTGGTTCTGAGGGTCGGGGGCCCAAGTCCTCAAGTGTTTGCTAGTTTGTTTCCATTATTTCCCCTGGTTCTCACCAGAAACACTCTGTGCTCTGTACGCCCAGTTCTGTGTCCGCCTTCTGTCCAGCCGGCGGCCGATGCTCTACAGCTTCCAGACATCCCTGCCCAAGCTTCCTGTGCCCAGTGTGCCAGCCACAATTCACCGGGTGAGGGCCTGAGTCAGACATCCCAATGTGCAGGCTAGGCTGGACCCAGAGGACTTCTGCAAACATAAGGAACTGTCCCCTGCAAAAAGCGCGGTTTAGAGCAATGGGGCTGGGTTGGAAGAGGGTCGGGACAGAGGTGGTTGTTGCTGTTTGGCCCCCACACCGACAATAACTTGGCTGGACAGTACCTGGAGTCTGTGCGGCCCTTGCTGGATGATGAGGAATATTACCGAATGGAGACGCTGGCCAAAGAATTCCAGGACAAGACTGCTCCCAGGCTGCAGAAGTACCTGGTCCTCAAGTCATGGTGGGCAACTAACTATGTGAGTCCCCTCCCGGGCTTACCCTCACCTCCGCTTGTGTCAGGGGGATCTGTCCCCTGCCCTCTGCCCCAGCCCTCACTGCTCCCTCCCTCCCGCAGGTGAGTGACTGGTGGGAAGAGTACGTGTATCTGCGCAGCAGGGCCCCCCTCGTGGTGAACAGCAACTACTATGTCATGGTGCGAGAGAATTCGGGGACAGGGAAGATGGGGGAGGTCCTGGAGGAACAGTCAGGAAGCAGCTTCAGGGCCGCAGAGATACCGAGGATCTAGAGAACTGGGTAGCCACACAGCCTGACGCTGTCAGTCTCAGAGTCCCCAGGCTCCGTCACTTCCCGCCTTGGCTCCCTTGCTGGCCTCCCAGCCGCATGTTCCCAGCTCTCCTAACACCATCCCCAGGGAATCTCCTTCATCTTGCCTCCCTTTTGTGTCACCATGTGGACCCAGAGCAGCTTCTCTGAGAGCTCAGGAGGTCACTGTTGGTCTCTAACCCTCCCATGGCCAGCCCCCCACCCCCAGCACATGCTTGTGCGCAGCCACCAGGGTCCCCCCACCGCCCAGCCACAGGTCCATGCAGCATGCCTCTCTCTCCTCTCCCACTGTCCAAAACACACTGTGAATCCTGTGCTGAATTCCCCTCCTCCACAAAACTGTCCTCCTCACAGTTTATATATAGCTTGTCCACACCAGAGGTTTTAAACTGTTTTTTAGTGGTGGGAACTTCTTTTTCGATGCAAAATAAACAAAATACGAACAAAAATAGATTATGGAAAAGCAGATCAAAGATTCAGGCTGGGCAGAGGGGTTACGTGATCAGTTACGCATTTCATCTCTGGCAGTGCACCCCGACCGAATGTGCAGGATGGACCGGGGGAAGGGGTCAAGACACCCTGTTCTTAGGCAGGGAGACCCAGGTGACCTGTGCACATTTGTCACACCACCTGCAAGCTCTGTCCTCTCTCTGTAGGACTTTGTGCTCATCAAGAACACAGACATACAGGCAGCCCGCCTGGGAAACATCGTCCACGCTATGATCATGTATCGTCGTAAACTGGACCGTGAAGAGATCAAGCCTGTGAGTTGTGTTGGGTTGAGGGCATGACAGGGAAAGGAGGCCTGAGTCTGAGCCATGCTGGGCCTTCCTCCCAGGTGATGGCACTGGGCATCGTGCCCATGTGCTCCTACCAGATGGAGAGGATGTTCAACACCACCCGGATCCCAGGCAAGGAGACAGGTACTGGCCACAACCAGGAGCCCGTGGTGGGACCATCCAGACGGAGTTCCCTCCCGCTCAGCTCTGGGCCTGCCATGGCTGGTCACCCTACCACCTGCTCATCCATCACCAAGCATCCTGGGTGTCTCAGGGTCATGTAATTGTGACCCTACTATTCACAGGCATGATGCTAGTGCTGGGACCCTGCGGGCCCAAAACAGAGCCCCTCCTGTCCTGTCCGGGCTTCACAGGCCAGGGGAAGGTAGTCTGAGGAAGGAGCAGCAGGGGGGCGGAGCCTTCCGTGAGCCCTTCATGGAGCCTGTAGGACCAGAAGGCTGCTCGCAGACCCTGGGGCAGTGTGTGGGCTTCCTGCCCTGTGAAGTGCTTCACAGGGTGTTGGCCTTAAACAAGAGGTGTGGAGGCAAGCAGCATAGGGCCTGGTTCAGTGCAGGCCCCCTCCACCCCAGCACCCCCCCCCCCCCCGGGGAAGGAAAGCCCAGCTGGCAGCCTACAGAGCAGGTGGAGTGGGAGCAAGGCACGCCATGCCACACTGCCTCAGCCTTCCTGCCCGCTTCCGCTGCAGACCTGCTGCAGCACCTCTCCGACAGCAGGCACGTGGCCGTCTACCACAAGGGCCGCTTCTTCAAGGTGTGGCTCTACGAGGGCTCGCACCTGCTCAAGCCTTGCGACCTGGAGATGCAGTTCCAGAGGATCCTGGATGACCCCTCCCCACCTCAGCCTGGGGAGGAGAAGCTGGCAGCCCTCACTGCGGGGGGAAGGTATCAGGGCCCCACGAGGGGAGGGGCTTGGCCCCGAGTGCCGCCCTGGAACTTGGGGCCAGAGGCGTGACTGAGGGAGGGAAGTGCTGGCATGGCATCCTCTGTCCACAGCAGGACCCTCTGTGGCGAGGGGCACTGCTGGTCAGTGGCTGTAACCCACTGCATCTCCAGCCACATCCAGCTCGGTGATGGCCAGGTGGGAGTGTGTGGAGGACAAGGACACCTTCCAGGAGAGGCTGGTACCCCCAGCTCTGGGCCCTGCTGGGTCCTGGGAGGTGCCCTTCTCTGCCACCCACAGTGTCTCCAGCTCTCACCCTGCCCTTATGCCCCCAGAGTGGAGTGGGCACAGGCACGCCAGGCTTTCTTCAGCTCCGGCAAGAACAAGACTGCTCTAGACGCCATCGAGCGCGCTGCTTTCTTTGTGGCCCTGGACGAGGAGTCTCCCCACTACGACCCTGAAGATGAGGCCAGCCTCAGCCTCTATGGCAAGGCCCTACTTCACGGCAACTGCTACAACAGGTGCGGCACCCCAGCCCCGGTGCAGGCCCCCCGCCTCTCCGTCCATCTCGGTGTGCTCCGCTCATTGCCTGCCTCCTTTCCTGCAGGTGGTTCGACAAGTCTTTTACTATCATTGCCTTCAAGAATGGCCAGCTGGGCCTCAACACGGAACACGCGTGGGCAGACGCCCCTGTCATAGGGCACCTCTGGGAGGTAACGGGCCCTGACAGGCATCCCGTAGGGCAGGCTGGGTGCGGGACACGTGGGTGGTCTCTCAGCCTGACCTTCTCCCTGCAGTTTGTCCTAGGCACTGACACCTTCCACCTGGGCTACACGGAGACTGGGCACTGCCTGGGCAAACCGAACCCCATGCTTGCAGCTCCCCAGCGGCTGCAGTGGGACATTCCCGAGCAGGTGTGCCGTCTGCGAAGGAACAGGGACGGGCTTGTGAGAGTGACAAGTATGCCAAGTACCTGGGATGCTCTCGGGGGAGGGACAGGAGCTTCTCAGAGTCCATTTGGTGGTTAGACAAAGATGTGAGGCGTGAGAGTCATCCGTGGATCACCTGTTAGTGCCTCCCTCCTCCCACGAAGCCCTACCTGACCTCTGGTGGCTGCTGCCCCCAGGTTGCCCTTTGTGTCTGAAGACGGAGAAGGTGCACCGAGACCTGCCCAGCCCCGCTTTTCATCTGTCACCTAAACTTCAGGCCTCCCAGATGTGACCCCGGAGTCCTGCTTAGAGAGCTCTGCCCCCAGCTGACCCTTCCATGTCTTGGCAGTGCCAGGCGGTCATCGAGCGCTCCTACCAGGTGGCCACAGCGCTGGCAGACGACGTGGAGCTGTACTGCTTCCAGTTCTTGCCATTTGGCAAAGGCCTCATCAAGAAGTGTCGGACCAGCCCTGACGCCTTTGTGCAGATTGCCCTGCAGCTGGCCCACTTCCGGGTAGGAGCCCCGCAGGGCCGCTGAGGGGGCAGGGTGGCACCAGACTCACCTGCCAGATTCACCCCTCTCTGCTCCTCAGGACAGGGGCAAGTTCTGCCTGACCTATGAAGCTTCCATGACTAGAATGTTCCGAGAGGGACGGACCGAGACTGTACGTTCCTGTACCAGCGAGTCCACAGCCTTTGTTCAGGCTATGGTGAAGGGGTCCCACATGGTGAGCCTCCCCGACCAGCCACACTGTGAGGTGACCCTCTACCTTCTGCCCACCTTGGGGTCAGGGCTACTCTTCACTGCTCCACTTCTGCTCCCCAGAAAGCAGATCTCCAAGATCTCTTCCGGAAAGCTTCCAAGAAACACCAGAATATGTACCGCCTGGCCATGACAGGGGCTGGGATAGACAGGCACCTCTTCTGCCTTTACGTGGTCTCCAAGTACCTGGGGGTCAGCTCCCCTTTCCTGGCTGAGGTCAGCATTGTTGGTGGGTGTGTCCTCTGTCCCCATGCCCTCTCCTGGGGGGGCCTGGCCTGTTTTCTTTCTGGCCAGCTCCCCAGAAGCTGCCCTCGAGGGCTGGGGCCGGCTTTCCCACCCTACAGCCCATCCAGGCTTGTGGTCCTGGCTCTGAGTGGGAACCTCCCCTCACAGAGCTGGTGTTCTCATGAGAGTGTCAGGTGGTGACAGCACTTGTGAGGAAAGCGTAGAGGAGGCTGCAGTATCAGGGTGGGCAGAATACCCAGGCAGAGGAACCTCCGGTGCCCAGACACTGAGGCAGGGGTGTGGGTGCGCAAGGAACAGCAGGAGGGGAGGGAGCAGAACCAAGGAAGGGATAGGCTGGTAGGAGAGGAGGCCCAGGGGACAGTTACGTCACATGGGGCCTTGAGGGTTTTGTGCAGATGCTGACATGGCTGAGAACAGACTGGCAGGGCGGGCGAGGGGCAGCGTCACTCGTACTGGTGCTAAGGCACCACCTGTCAGCAGGTGCATGCTCGGTGCATGGCGCTCCGTGCATGGTGTCTCACTGCTGGGGCCCCCTTGTTGCAGGTGCTCTCAGAACCCTGGCGCCTCTCCACCAGCCAGATCGCTCAATTCCAGATCCGTATGTTTGACCCAGAGCAGTACCCGAATCACTTGGGCGCCGGTGGTGGCTTTGGCCCTGTAAGTGCCCTTGAAAGGGGACGATGAGCAGGACTGGGCCCCAGGGGTTTCAGTGGAGAGTGCAGTCTTGAAGTCAGACCAGAGGTGGGAGCATGGCCCCGGGGCTTGCCCTGCATGGAAACAGCATGAGTAGCTATGGGCCTGACCTGAAGACAGAAGACAGAAGACGGGTGCCTGGGGCCCACCCAGGCCAACACTCCTCAATACTCCCAGCTGCAGCATGACCACACCCAGGGCTGGTTTCCTCCTCTGAAGTGTGTGCTTCCCAGAGACAGCCCAGGCCTCCCACTGAGAAGCTCAAGTGGGCTAGTTTGTCACCCCCCCCCCACCCCCCCCCTCCCGGAGAGAAGCGGTGATATTGAGCCTCCTGAAAGAAACACAAGGTCCTGGGTTCCTGGTAGTGTCTGGAGCTGCATCGGGCAGAGCCCCTTGGTTTTCACGCTTTTTCCTGGGGGTGTTTCTGACCTCAGGAAAAACGCAGCATCTGGGGTGGGGCCCCTTCCTGGGAATATTGTGGGGAGAACAAGCATGAAGTCAGCTTGGCTTTCAGATCCACAAAGTTTGGTTTACTTGTTCTTTACTCTCGTGCTGCCCTCAGGTGGCAGATGACGGCTATGGGGTTTCCTACATGATTGCGGGCGAAAACACCATCTTCTTCCACATCTCCAGCAAGTTTTCAAGCTCAGAGACAGTGAGTCTCCCCGGTTCCTGCGCAGGCCTGAGGAGGGGATGCCACCTGGGGCCCTGTCTGGGCAGGGTGGGGGAAGAGTCCTCAGTTTTAGGGGCAGAGGGACAGGGGTTCACCTGAAGGTTGGTCTGAGCTCTTGGCTCCCACAGAATGCCCAGCGCTTTGGGAACCACATCCGCCAGGCTCTGCTGGACATCGCTGATCTTTTCCAAGTTCCCAAGGCTGACAGCTGAGAGCTGGAGAAATGCCAGCTGCCCTTTCATCCCCACGTTGTGGAGGGAGGGGCCTGTGGTCGGCTCACAGGCACAGGGTGGCCTTGCACAGGTGTCCAGGCTCCAAGGACAGTTCTGGCAGCCGGCACTTTCCAGGCAGATAGATGCTGCTGGCTGAGGGCCCAGGTGGTGAAGGTGGGGTTGGAGCAGGGAGGGGATTTTGATTTTCTTTTTCTTGCTAGATACTAATAAAGATAAGGCTGTGTAATTTTCTCTTAGCTCTCAGGTACCTTTGTTTTGCTGGGGACCATGAGGCCCTCCCCTGCCCAAGTCCAGACCAGAGAAGTGGCAGGGTGGGGAGCTGGGGCTGGGAGACTGAGAGGCATGTGACCTACTTTGAAATGCGTGTCTCTCCTGAGGTCACCGCTGTCCACACTCACATGTGCACTTGGAATAAATTCTCGCTTTAGAACCTTCACCTGGTCCCTGGGGCCACTTCTGTTTGCCAGCCAGAGAGTGGGGCCCACCTGCCTCCTCCATGAATAGTCATGCCCTCTGCACCCCTGCACAGCCCTGTGGAGGCCCTTGGCCTCCTCCTGGCCAAAGGGAGGGGCTGTAACCTCAGGCCCGAGGTCAAGGTGCCAAGTGGCCATGTCTGTGAGACGGCACACACTATAATCTGGAGCAACACATGCTCCTTCCCTCAGGTTGGCTTTTACATTAAATTAACATCAGGAGTAAACAAAAAACAATTTGTTTGGAAAGTATAAGTAGACAGCACTATCACTGCATACTAGAACGAATCTGGATCTCAGCCCTATGCTTGGTGCTAAGAACCCAGAAATGAAGGGGCACCTGGGAGGCTCAGTTGGTTAAGCATCTGACTTTGGCTCAGGTCACGACCTCATGGTTCGTGGGTTCGAGCCCCACATTGGGCTCTGTGCTGACGGCTCAGAGCCTGGAGCCTGCTTTGGATTTTGTGTTTCCCTCTCTCTGCCCCTCCCTGCTCATGCTCTGTCTCAAAAAAAAAAAAAAAAAAAAAAAAAAAAAAAAAAATGTTTAAAAAAAAAAGAGCCCAGAAATGAATTAGACATAATCCTGGGCCTTCTCTCATGAAGCTCTGTTTGTCGAGCTCTGTGCTGGGGGTTCAGTGGTGAACAAGGCACCGATCTATGTGGAATTCACTATTAGGTGAGACAGGCATGGATCAGGGGACGGAGTGGCTGGCAGGGAAACCAGGAGGCTTTTGGAATAATTCACTTAGTAAGTACTTATTGAGTGCTACTGTGGGCTAGGCACTGGGATACAGCTGTGAATAAAACTGGCCAAAACAGTCCCTCCCTCTGGGGCTTAGAGTCTAGTGGGGAGGCAGGCATTAACGAAGAAGAATGAGTAAATTATATAGTAAGTCAGATAGTAATAAGTGCTAAAGAGAAAAGTAAGGGGAGGGAGCGCCGAGGGGTGGGTGGCAATTTCAGATGGGGTTGCACAGGGAGGCCTTCCGGAACGGGGCCATTGGACTCAGACCTGAAGGAAATGAGCATGCAAGGGCAGCAGATACCTGGCAGAGTGGACAGCAAGAGCCAAAGCTTCAAGGTGGAAGCATTGCCTGCTGCAATGCAGGAACAGTACTGGACGGTCTGCGGCTGGCACAAAATTAGTGGGGGGGGCGGAGCCGGGGTGGGGGGGACAGGTGGACTGTGCCAGACTCTGGTTTCCCTGAATGATGGGGGAGACGTTGAGGTTTGAGCAGAGGGTGATATAACCTGCCCTAAATTTTAATGGGATCATCATGGCCAACCTAAATGACATTAGAACCAACGGCGGGGGGCGGGGGGTTGTGCACCTGACTCGACTCAGTTGAGCATCTGACTCTTGATTTCAACTCAGATCATGATCTCATGGTTCATGGGTTCGAGCCACATGTCAGGTTCTGTGCTGACAGTGTGGAGTCAGCTTGGGATTCCCTCTCTCTCTGCCCCTCCCATACTCATGCTCTGTCTTTCAAAATAAATAAATATGGGTGCCTGGGTGGCTCAGTCAGTTAAGCATTTAACTATTGGTTTCAGCTCAGGTCATGATCTCATGGTTTGTGAGTTTGAGCCCCACATCGGGCTCCTTGCTGACACTGTGGAGACTGCTTGGGATTCTCTCTCTCTCTCTCTCTCTCTCTCCCTCCCTCGCTCTCTCTCTGCCCCCGCCTCTCTCAAAAATAAATAAATAAATTCAATAAATAAACTTTTTTTTTTAATTCTTAAAAAAAATAACAAAGTAGGGGCTGGTAAGGAGAGAAAGGAGACCTGTCATTACTGCTCTTGGGGGGGGGGGGCGGGGTTGGGAGAAATGGCAGGACTTAGACTAAAGAAGGGAGTCTCAGGAAACTGAGAATGTTGAAGGTCTGAAAAACCTGATAGGGAGGCACCAAAGATATTCATATTTTCTGCTCTGGGTGATTGGGATATTGGATGAGAATTTTAAATGTTGAGTTTGATGTGCCTATAGGGAGTATTCGTGAAAATGTCTCAGACTCTTCAAAATATAACTTGAAAGCTAAGTAGATGTAGGCTCCTGAGAACAACTTTGAAGATCATTAAAACCCTAAGAGCATATGAGAGGATTCCCAGGGCAGAGACTCCTAACCTCCTTTGAGTCTCAGTGAGAAGCTTATAAAACTAAATCTAAGCTCACAAAATGTTACGTTCCATTTCAGAGCTTTCTTGGTCTTCCAAAAATATCTTCACAGACCTCTGCCACTCTGGGTGTCCGTGTAACCTACCTTGGGTAGGTGTCTGGGTTTTGGCAGGTGTCTGGGCTCATCAGTTCACCCAGCTCTGGGAGATCAGTAAGCAGGGTCTCCAAAAAGCTGGCTTTTAATTAATGTTGAAATCCAAAGTTTTGTTTTTTTTTTTTTATCTGATTTGTTCTTGGTTAAAATAAGTAAGAGGAGAAACCATAGTACTAAACCAAGATATAACCCTCTGGTGACAACCCATCAAACCTGAACAAGCTACTTGTCTCTCACAGGTTTACAGATCTGCACTAGTAAAGGCTAGCAGCCATAATAGATAAATCCTGACATCTTCATGGTTTAACCCAAGGGAAATTTAGTTCTTGTTCAGTTGGCTGAGATGGAGACTCAGCTCCATACCATTATTCAAAGGCATGCTGACAGAAGCCCTGCCTTCCTCAAGTAGGTCCCAAGTTGCCTTGGACATCAACATCCAGCAGGTACACGGGGAAGAGAGAGAAAGTATCACTCGTGGGAAGCTTTTACGGATCTGGCCTGGTAATGATACAGGGCACTTACTGCCACATTCACTGGCCAGGGCTCATAATGCAAGGGAGGCTGGAAAATACAGTCTGGCTATATGACAAGGATATAAAGAAAACATTTGGTGAATAGTTAGCTGGTTTTGGATGCACAGGGGCATGGGAAGACCAGACTGACATCTCTGGCCTTACCGAGAGCCCATCCTTCTTGGCCTGAGCTCTGCAGGGTTCTTCAGATAGCCCACCTCACCCACTAGGCAGCGTACCCAAGGCCCTCACATTCCAGCCCAAATGATCTTCTGCCTCAACTCAAGAATCCTGAGCCCCAGCCAAACTCTCCATTCCCTAAATGAAGAAGGCTTTTTCACATCCTTGCCTTTGCCTTTGATAGAACTTTTGCCTGAAATCCTGTATTGTTCTCATCTTGGTAAACTCCTACTCTTTCCTGAAGCTGTCTTCATCACCCATCAGAGTTATTGCTGATTAGTATTTTTCTGAGATGCTGTAACAGGAATCAGCTCTGGGAAGTCTAAGCAAAGGTGGAAGGAATAGAAGTATGCAGGGTGGCTCACAGGTGGGAAGGGACAGCAAGGGAACCAGGTCAGAAGGGGCAGGAACCTGCCAGCTTGGGGAGGGGGTATGGCCTCAATAGATGGGCAAATACTCTGTGCCCAGAACTGTCTGGCTCAGTTATAGCTCTGTTTCCTATTCTGCAATCAGTCCACTAAAAATCAGAATCCTTGAAAGAAAATTCAGTGGGTCCCAGGTTTATCTGGAATCTCAAAGTGTTCAAAACTGGTTAACAGCCTTCCAAATCAGCTTCTCCCCCACTGCTCCCCAACTCAGCCAGTGATCACCCTCCAGACAGCCACCAACCCATTCCTTCTTTCTTCTTCACTTCCCACATTACCAAGCCCTGTCAAGTCTATCTTCTAAAAGGCTTCTACTCTGTGTACTTCCCTCCACCCCGTCCACATCTCCAACATCATTCACCCACACAGCAACAGTCTGTTTCATCTCTCCCTCCAGCAGCCAGAGAGACCTCTTCACCATGTCACTCCTCTGCCTCCCACCCTTCCGAAGTGCCCTCTAAGTAAAGACTGAGCTCCTTAGACTGGCCTGTTGAGGTGTGAGCAATCTCTCCGGCCTCCTCTGGACCACAGCTTAACGTGCAGAACCGTGAGCGGTTCTCTTGCCTGTCCTGACTTGGGGCTATGTGCTTCCACCGCCTGGAGGCCAGTGATGCCTGGCAGGCCTGGACTGGAGCCAGAGCTCACACTCTCCCCAGTTGCATGTACTTCTTCTGTTTCCTGCTCTGTAAGACAGATGCAACAATGTCCGCCAGCACTGTAGTTGTCAAGACTGAATATATTTGGGCGTCGAACTAATTGAACCAATATTTACTAGCACCTGCTGTGCCAAGTGCTGTCCTGAACACTCGGGGCACAGTGGTCAAGCAGACAGGGCCCTGAGTGCATACCTTACACTCATGAGCCACAGAGAGGAACACAACGATCAGGACCACCAGCTGACCCTCGCTGCAATTCTGCTCTCCCGAGATCTCAGCCAGTCCTCAGTCTGGGAACTCGGCCCATCTGCGACCCAGAGCCCCACGTGCGAGACCAGCCGGAGACGACTCCGCCCCTTCCGCTCTACAGAGTAGCCAATGAGACCTGGAGGCCGACACTTGGGACCAGCCAGAAGTGGGCGCATTCACGTGTTTGTGACCCCGCCCCTTCCGCTCCGGGAGACTGGCCAATGAGGGCGAGAAGCCACTTCTGGGGGCGGATCTGGTAACGGAAAGGGGCGGGGTGCCTTTCCGAGCTTGGACCTCGTGCCCCAGGCTGCGTAGGTGGACGGCGGATCCTGACGCGAGCGCAGGCGGTGCGGGAGGTGAGCCACGCCCTCGCTGCGCGCCCTGACCTCAGCGTCCCCACTCCTTATCACGACGTAACCCGTGACCTCGCCCCAGTCTCCTCGCTCCCACACCCCCACCCTTCACGTGTCTTCTCCCCTCACAAACCCCCACCCCTCACGTGTCTCCTCCCCCCAACCCCCCATCCCCACGTGTCCCCTCACCCTGCACCCCCCCTCACCTCAGTCTCCTCCCCCCACCCCCCACGTGTCTCCTCCCCCCACACACACCCCACCCCCACGGGTCTCCTCACCCCAGTCTTCTCACCCCGACCCCCCCACCCCTGCCCCCCACGTGTCACCTCACCCCGCACCCCCCCCACGTGTCTCCTGACCTGGCACTTCCCTCACCGCCCCCCCCCCCCGTCTCCTCACCCCGACCCCCCCACGTGTCTCCTCACTCCGCACCCCCCCTCCCCCTGCAGACACCACACACTGCACATCCCAGACCCCGGACCTTCCCGCACAACCTGTTGCCGCCACAGCTGGAGCACCTGCGCTCGCTAGACCGCACTCTCCGGTTCCTGACGTCCGCTCACCGGGAGCGGCCCCAGGGCCTCTCGCCCCGTCGCTCCGGGACTCCCACCGCGCGCGCGCCCCTCGCCCTCACACAGCCTCAGTGACCCCAGCGCCCCTCTGGTCTCAGCCGAGGGGGGCCCAGACTCCAGCGGACTCTTCGGACTCCAGGCCCTGGAGTTCTGCACGCCTGTGCGCTCTGCGGCGCCCGGGACCCCTGCGACCCCGAGCCTTTCACGCCCCGAGTGATCCCCAACCCTCCTGCTCTCCCCCCCTCCCCCGCTCCCCCCCTCGCCCAACCCCCTTAGTCTCCTGTTCCCCGCGTTCCCTTGGCTTTGGCACCGGTCTGTCCCTCCGTTCCGCCCCGGGCTTGCTCACCCCCTTTCCCCGTCTAGCCATCCCTCCCCTGAGACCCAGCGTCACCCTGGCCACAGCCCCCAGCCCCAGGCCCCCTGGGCCTCGACCTCATGTCCCCACTGGGCCTCCGCGGGCTCCCCACGCATCCTCTTCGCCCTAAGTCCGCTGCCTTACGTCCGTCCTCACCCTGCCCGTCCACCCGACACGTTTCAAAATCCCCGGCCAGCCACGTCCATCCCCTCTCTCTGTGCCACCCCGGAGTCCTGCGTATGCTGTGCAGCCGTGTGGCCTCAGCACGCCACCCCTGCTTCTCCGCGGCACGTCTGGGTGCCTGTAGGGGGCGCACAGCTTTAACCCTTATTATTCTCCTCAAACCGAGAATGCCTGTTAGAAGAACCTTTTCATTGCCATTTGCGGGCGAGCTAGAGACCTCAGCTGAGCCTGGGCCACCTGGACCCTTAACCCGCCTTACCCTTCCCTTCCCTTCTCAGGGTCATGTGACCACTTTCCTACCGGAAACCAGTCCCTGCGCCATCAGTTACCCTTTCTCCGCATTCTTCAGCCTTTTCCGTTCAACTAGCTCTTTCCACACAGGTTTCTGCCTTTGTGAATTAAAAAACAGAAAACGTTCCCTCTGTCACCTTCTTACTCTCTATTTCTCCTGTCTCCATGAAATCTGCATGTGCTCTTTTGTCTAATGCTTCATTAATTCTTTATTCGTGGAAATCTTGTTGTTACTGTTACTCACTTAGGCCTGACACCCCAATAAGATGTCCTAAATTCGTTTGGTCCTTTTGTAATATTTGACATTGGTGTAACATCTCCCAACGTAAAACAAAAGACACCTGTGACTGCACATTACATTCCAGCTACTGGCCCTTTCTCTGCTTCTCTTTGAACCAGAACACGCAAGTTTCTACTTCTCTTCTTACCCTCTCTGTAAACACATTGCAATCAGGCTTTTGTCCATGCCACCTCATGAAAACAACTTCTGTCAAGATTGCCAGTGACCTTCAGATTGTCAAATCCATGGTCACTTTTTATTCCTTATGCTACTTTTTTTTTTATGTTTATTTATTTTGAGAGATTGAGAGCATGTGTGAGCCGGAGAGGGAGAGAGGAAGAGAGAGAGAGAATGCCAAGCAGGCTCCATTCATACTCTCTGCACAGAGCCGTGGGGCTCAATCCCACCAACGGTGAGATCATGATCTGAGCCGAAATCAGGAGTCAGATGCTTAATCGACTGAACCACCCAAGTGCCCCTGCTTATGCTACTTTATATGAGACACAATGGATCACTCTTTGTTTACTTTCTTTGCTGGTTTTTCTTCTACCTTTGCTGGTCCTCGTCTTCCCAAATTCTAAATATTGAAGAGGTCAGACCTCTCTTCCATCTACTCTCACTTCCTAGGAGATCTCAACTAGTCCCATGGCTTTAAGTGTCATCTGTACCCCAGTGACTCCCAAATAAGGATGTTCAGCCAGACTTTTCACCACACTCCAGATTTATATTTCTACTTGGATGCCAGGACATACTGTTGGCTCAATGTTTACAACACATTTAGGATCCAGTCACTTCTCACTATTTCCACTATTTTTTTTTTTTTTGAGAGAGAGAGAGCATGTGCATGTGCACACACGTGAGCGGGGGGAAGGGGTAGAAGGAGAGGGTGAAAGGAATCTTAAGCCTTTCCACACCCAGCACGGAGCTCTGTCTTGGGACCATGAGATCACGACCTGAGCCAAAGTCAAGAGTCAGAGGGTTAACTGCAACTGAGCCGTCCAAGCAACCCTCGCTACTCCCACTTCTAACACTCTGGTCCAGGCCTCGTCATCCCTCACCTGGAGTTTTGCCGCAGTTTCCTCTCTGCTCTACCATCTCCGCCGTTGCAACCAGAGTGATCCTTTTAAATCAGGACTCAAATCCTATCACCTCTGTCGGATTTTTCTAACGTCTCCTCATACGACTCAGAATAAAAGCCAAAGTCTTATATAAACTGCAATGTCCTCTCCAGTCTTTCAGCCTCATCTAACAGCCTACCCTCCTTCACGCCACTCCAGCATTTCTAGCCTTCTTGATCTCCTTCAACCACACCCAAGCACACGTACCCTCAAGGCTTTTTCTTTCCTGTTCCCTCTGCACAGTACTCCTCCCCAAGATAGCCACAGGACTCCTGTGCTCACTTTCTTGAGGCTATTTGAAGATTCACCTCAGAGCGGATTTCCATAGTGGTTCCTCCCACTCCCATTATTTTTTAGCCTACCTTACTTTGCCTTATTTTCTTCATGGTGCTTAGTTCCACCTGACATTTTATATGTTTATGTATTCATATACATACATATTTTATAGATTTATATATGATGTATTTATACACATAAATTATGTATTTATGTATCTGTCTCCCTTGACTAGAATGTAAACTCCACAAGGGCAAGGCTTATTGTCTTTTGTTTGCTAATATACCCCTAGCACCTAAAACAGTTCCTGACATTCAATAAATATTTGTTGACTAAATGAATTAATTGGCCAGTCCCTCCTCTCTTCTGTGGTCTCGACTACACACTCCCCAGTTCTCTACATTTCTGACTGTTTATCAGTGCCTTTTATGGGCTTGTTTCCAACTGCTCTTAAGAGCTGGTTTTTAAGGACTTTTCCAAGTCCATTTTCCCTTCTCCTTTTATACATTCACCGTGAATGATTTTATCTTTTCCCATAATTTAAACTACCATCAAACATTTATTTTCAGTTTACCCTCTCTCTTGGGCTCCAATCCTGTATTTCAACTTTGTTAAATAACTTTACCTGGGTACACCATAGGCACCACACACTCAAGCTGCCCCAAATTGAACTCCTATAGCCTCTTCATTCCATTCCTCTACCCCCATTCTTTCTCCCCCTTTGTTCCATCAGTCAAGCTCAAAACTACCCACTGTATTGTCTGACGCAGTTGTGAGAAAATGTAATGCTAATGAGCTCCATCTCTAGAATCAGGACTGGGTTTGAATCCAGGCCTACTACTATTTAGCTGTGTGTCTTTGGATAGACCCTTCCACAGTCCTCTGTTTCCTTATCTGTACAACAGGGAGAATCATAGCACTTAATTTTGTCACGTTGTTGTGAAATCAGTCAAGGTTTGTTGAGAATTTACGCAGTTCCTGGCACATATTAATAATGCATGAAATAAATGTTATCTTTTATATTATTAGATTCACATCTCTTTCTCACCTAATTATAGTAAAATGTTTTCTGAGCAACTACTCTGTGTGTACCTCGTGTTACACATACAGTCACGCCTACTATTTAATTTGTTAATTTGGGTGCCTACTCTATCCATAGCTATGCACATCTTCACAATAACCTACAAAGGAGCTGTCATTTCCATTTTACACAAGGGGAAACTAAGACTTAAACTTTCCAGTGTCTCACAGTCAGTAAATGGCAGAGCCTGGATTCCAGTCCAGGATTTCGGGGTACACAGAAGTTTTTCTTTAGTTGCTTACTACATTTCATTGGTTGTGTTCACTCACATATTTATCAAGAATTTATTGCATACCAGTAGTATAATGTGTGAGCACGCAGACTGCAGCCAGATTGTCAGGACGCAATTCTCAGATCTGTGTCTTTGCTGTCTGACCTTGGGCAGTTTAGTTAATTTCTCTGAGCCTTGTTTTCCTCATCTGTAAGTTGGAATAATAATAGTACTTACCTTATATGGTTTTGATAAAGATGCAAATGCTTACAACAATATCTGGCTAGAAGGAGGTGTAGAAGTTGTGGGAACATAAGAGAGGTGAAACCTTCAGGGTTGGCTGATTAGAAGTGTAAGGAGAGATTTCTAGAAGTGGCCCTTGAACTAAGTCTTTAAAAACAGAGAGAGTGAGGCAAGGGTATTTCAGGCAGTAGCATAATATATATAAACATATAGAGGCAAGAGAGAACATGGTGTTCTCAGAGTCCTCAATGACATGGCTATAAAGGCTATTTAAATGAGCAGGATTTGGTTTGAAACTGAGCAAGGACATTTGGACGAATGGCTATTGCTCTTCAGAGAATCTTGCGGTACAACAGGTCTCTTTTTACCAGACTTATTTCTTTGTTGGCATGACTATGTACCTATTTATTTATTTACTTTAATGTTTACTTTTTTGAGAGAGAGAGAATCTGTGTGTGTGCATGGCGGGGAGGGGCAGAGAGAGGGAAACGGAGGATCCAAAGCACTCCGCTAAGAGTGGAGAGCCCAATGCAGGGCTCGAACTCACAAACCTGTGAGATCATGACTTGAGCCAAAATAAGACATTTAATTGACTGAGCCACCCAGGTGCCCCATACCTATTTATTTTTTAATCTCCGATTTCTGTAATGGTTGGCATATGGTAGACACCCCAATTTACAAAATCTTTGATATGACTGAAGCTTAGGGTATATATGAGGACACGGCTAGATATTGATAAATATGAGCTTTGGTGCCTTTAAAGGCATTATTTAGACAGAGAAAAGAGTATTTGAATGTTTGATTTTAAAAATTAATATTTTATTAAAGTTACTAATATTAAAAATCCATCTTTCCTTGAGCATTTAAGTTTAGTTTATAAATGTTATTCTAAATCAGATTATTAGATTACTTATCCTCAATAAGATTAGCTCATTCTAAAGGTTTTTTTTTAATGTTTATTTATTTTTGAGAGAGCACAAGTCGGGGAAGGGGCAGAGAGAGGGGGACAGAAGATCCAAAGCGGGCCGTGTGCTGACAGGCTGACAGAAGCAACGGATGTGGGGTTAGAACTCATTAACCACGAGATCATGACCTGAGCTGAAGTCAGACGCTCAGCCCCTCAGCCAACTAAGCCACCCAGGTGCCCTCATTCTAAACTTTTAATCTTGTTGTAGGCTAGCAAATTAAATAATTATTTAAATAACATTATTGTTATGTTTTCTATTTATAAATTTAAACTCATTTAATTATAAACTTAATATAGTTCATTTCTTTAAGTATCTCAATTGTCTTAATAAGAAAACTTCCCACTTTTTTTTTTTAATGTTTATTTTTGAGAGAGAGAGAGAGAGCATGAGAGGGGGAGGAGAAGAGAGAGAGGGAGACACAGAATCCGAAGCAGGCTCCAGGCTCCGAGCTGTCAGCACAGAGCCCGATGCAGGGCTCAAACTCATGAACCATGAGATCATGACCTGAGCCGAAGTCGGACGCTTAACTGACTGAGCCACCCAGGCTCCCAAAACCTTCCCACTCTCTTAAATAATTCTTATAAATATTGGGGCGCCTGGGGTGGCTCAGTCGGTTGAGCGGCCGGCTTCGGCTCAGGTCATGATCTCGCAGTCCATGAGTTTAAGCCCCGTGTCGGGCTCTATGCTGACAGCTCAGAACCTGGAGCCTGTTTCAGATTTTGTGTCTCCCTCTCTCTGACCCTCCCCCCTTCATGCTCTGTCTCTCTCTGTCTCAAAAATAAATAAATGTTGAAAAAAAATTAAAAAATAAAATAAAATAAATATCATAAGTCAAACTAATAAATATAATGAACCTCAGATTCCCTAAAAATGTCCTAAATCTCTTTATAAACTTAGTAAGATTTTGACTTAAAATTATAAGCCATAATCAATTTCACATTTTAAGCTAGAATGACAAAGTTGACCTGTTACTCTAATAAGCCAAATTCTCTTAAACATAGAAATGAATAAAATACCAAATACTCGCAGTAATTCTAGCTTTTTATGGTCTTGAACACGTCCTATCTTTGTTCCTTACCTTCTCAACATTGTAAGTTATTCACTCACTAAGGAAGCATCTATTTTATCCCATGCAATTTTTAAAGTTCCCTTCTCTTGTACTTTTCAGAGTTGTCTTCTCAGTTTCCTGAGATGTCATATGATCAGAGGACACTGGCTGGGGTCCAGGGATTCTCTGAGAGTCTGGACTTTACTTAAGACTCCGACTGGTTCTCCTTCTGCCTCTCTGGCCCCTCTTCTTCAGTTGCTTTGGCTAGATTCTTCACATCTCCCCAAACTTGATGATGGACTTATCTCCCTTGATCTCACCCATTGTCCTGTCTTTAAATAGCATCTATACGGTGATGACTCCCAAGTTTCTATCTTTAGCCTACTCTCTCTGAATTCCTTTATCCAGTTGCCTACTCATCATACCCACTCAGATGCCTCATAGGCATCTTAATATGTTCAAAACTGAGTTCTTTCTTCTCCCCACACAACCCAGTGTCTTCCAGTTTCCCCCCATCTCAGTTAATGGTATCTCCATTTCTGGTTAACCTGTCAAAAATTTTAGTGTCTTCCCTGACTCCACACTGACTCACCAGCAAATCCTGTTGGCCCTGCCCTCAAAATATACCCTGAACTATTCTATTCTCCTTCATACTACTTACATCATTCCTATGTTGATTCAAGCTATTATCTCTTACCTGCATTATTCCAGTGGCCTCCTAGTCACCCTGCTTCTGCCCATGTCCAGACAAGCTACTCTCAATCCAGTGATTTATTAACACATAAATCAGATTATCATCCTCCCAGCTCCTGTCTCATTCAAAGAAAAAGCCAGAGTCTTTTTGGTGGACTACAAGGCCCACCATAATTCTGCACCCCGCAATTTTGACATCATCTTCTACTGCTCTCCCCTTCACTCTCTCTGTACCAACTATATTGCCTTTGCTGCTCTTCCTTCAGCTCATCCAGCTGACTCCTAGCTCAGGGCCTTTGTTCTTACTCTCTTCTCTGCCTGGGATGCACTTTTCCCAGATATCTGCATGGCTCATTCTCTCACTTCCTACAAGTCTCTGGTGAAAATCTAGTCAAAAGACCTTCCCTGTACACTTATTTATTTTTAAGTTTTTATTTAAATTATATTTAATTGGGTACCTGGGTGGCTTAGTCATTAAGCATCTAACTTCGGCTCAGGTCATAATCTCACGATTCATGAGTTCAAGCCCCACATTTGGTGAGCATGAGCCCCGCTTAGGGTAAAACATGAGCCCCTGCTTCGGATGAGCCCTGCTTCTCTCTCAAAATTAATATAATATAATATAATATAATATAATATAATATAATATAATATAATATTCCATTTTGTTAGCATACAGTGCAATATTAATTTCAGGTGTACAATATAGTGAACAACTCAACACTTTCAATAAGACCTGGTACTCACACAAGTGCACTCCTTAATCCCTATCACCAATTTAACCCATCTCCCCACCCACCTCCCTATTAGTAACCCTCAGTCCTCTATGGTTAAGTCTGTTTCTTGGTTTGCCTCCTTCTTTCTTCCCCCCCCCTTTACTCCTTTGTTTTGTTTCTTTTTAAGTTTTTATTTAAATTCTATTTAGTTAGCATACAGCATAATATTAATCAGCACTTCCATACATCACCTGGTGCTCATCACAAGACTGTACACGTATTTAAATTTCAGCCATCACCTTACACACACGTCCTCCCACACTCCATCTCTGGTTGACTTTATTCCTTGGTACTTATCCCCTCCTTATGTTTATTTCACTTATTAATCTTGTTTATTGTCTCCTCTCACCATGGAGTATGAATTCCATGAAACCAAGGATTTTAACCTGTTTTGTTCACTGCTGTATTTTCAGAATCTAGAGTAGTGCTCAATAAATATGTGTTAAATGTATGGGTAAAAGAATATAACTGCAATCTTATAAATTAGCAAATTGAGCAAGTACCCCACACAACATAGATATGAATTGTGTATCTACTTTGCCTTCACAGAGATTTTTGCAACCACCTACATGATAGAATTATTTTATTATATTTTTTATTTATTTAGCTCTTTTGTAGGAAAACTGTAGATTTTTTAACCTTGCAGAGTTTTGTGGTTTTTTCGTGGATATTTTTTTATCACGTCTCATTGAAATACACAACTCTTACAGATTTTAAATATCTCAATAAATTCTAGATCTCTCTCTTTAAAATGTATTTATTTTGAGAGAGAGAGGGAATGCAAGTGGGGAAGGGGCGAAGGGAGAGAGGGAGAGAGAGAAAATCCCAAGCAAGCTCCACACTGTCAGTGCAGAGCCTGATGCGGGGCTCAAACTCACAAACTGTGAGACCATGACCTGAGCTGAAGTTGGACACAACCAACTGAGCCACCCAGGAGCCCAAATTCTAGATCTCTTAAGGCTTTCTTCAGTTATTTGGTCACAACTCAGAACTGGATGAGAATGGGAACAGTCAGGAGCTAGATATTAAGGGATCTTGTATCTATAGTGAAGAGATTATATTTATCCTGAAAGAAGATGGGGGCTATTGAAAGGTTGCAAAGAGAGTGACATGGGCAGATTTGCATGTTAGGTAAGGTCATTCTGGAGGTGAACTGGAAGATGGATTTGACAAGAGGAAGCTAAAAGCAGAGAAATCAGTCAAGAGTCTATGAAAATAGTCCAAATGAAAGGTGAAGAGAGCCTGCACCATCAGTTCCAAACTCTGTATTTTCAACTCCAGCCTTTCTCCTGAGCTCCAGGCCTATATATTCGACTGCCTATTTGAATCTCCACTTGGAGGCCTAATAGGCATCTCACGTTAACATTCAAAATAGAGCATTTGGTTTCCCTTCTAATCTTCTCCTCTCTTAGCCTTCCCCTTTTTGGCCAATAATACCACCATGTATCAAATTGTTCTCATAAAAATTAGGAATCATTTTGATATCTCTCTCCCTATCATTTACCCCTGCAAATATAGACACATCAGATCCTCTTCCAAATTCTTTTGGCTCATCTTCCAAACTATAGCATGAACCCTTCCACTTTTCACCACTGATATCATTACCTACCACCCTAGTCCAAGCTACATCCATCTCCAGATCATTCTAATGCTCTCTTAACTGACTGGTTTCCCACTTTTGCCTCCTCTCACCCTTCTGCACTAGTCCACTTTCCAACCAGCAGCTGAAGTCGTTATCTTTTTTCAATGTTTATTTATTACTTTTTTTGAAAGAGAGAGCATGTGAGCAGGGGAGGGGGAAAGGGGGGCAGTATATAGAGGATCTGAAGCAGGCCCCGCACTGACAGCAGAGAGCCTGATGCAGGGTCATGAACCATGAGATCATGACCTGAGCTGAAGTTGACCACTAACCGACTGAGCCACCCAAGCACCCCTGAAGTCATTATCTTAAAATATATCCCCTGCTCTCAACCTCCAGTGGCTTTCCCTCACACTCAAAATAAAACCAAAATTCCGGAGGCACCTGGGTGGCCCAGTAGGTTGAGCATCAGACTCTCGATTTCGGCTCAGATCATGATCCCAGGGTTGTGAGATCAAGCTCTGCCTTGAGCTCCTTGCTGAGCATGGAGCATGCTTGAGATTCTCCCTCTCGCTCTCTGTCTCTGTCTCTCTCTCCCCTGCTCACGTGTGCGTGTGCTTGCTCGCTCGCTCTCTCCCAAATTAAAAAAAAAAAAAAAAATCTTGCCTACCTAGCTGATCTCGTCTCATACCACTTTTCTCCTAAACCCCATTCTTTACTTTCTTTTCATGCCTTAAAGCAGAACATATCAGGCCACTCCCACCTTTTCTTGAGCCGGTCCCTCTACCTAGAACTCTTCCCCTAGCTCTTTATATGCCAACTCCTTTTTATCATTCAAGTGTCAATTCAAATGTCACTTCATTAGAAAGGACTTATCTCACTTTATAAGCAAAAGCACCCCTCCCCATGAAATATCCTCTTTATTAAACCACCCTTCTTGTTTTCTTTGTGCAGTGAACCACAAACTGAAGGTATGCTTACCATTCCGTTGTTTATTATTCGTCTCCTCCATGGAATGGAAGCTCTGTGAGAGCATGGGTTTTTCTGTCTGGATCTACAAATACACTGAAATATCCACATCCATAGTAGACATCTGACGCATAGTAGATGCTCAGTAAATCTATTCAATGGTGGTTAATGGAATGGACCCGAATTAAAGCTGCAACCTTGGAGAGAGAAAGGAAGGGACTGAGAGATTTTAAAGAGCTGGGCCAGGCTATGAGTTCCACAAAGGCAGTGTTCAGTTCACTGGTGACTCCCAAGCAGCAGACCTTCTTGACCCATAGATGATTAAATATTTATTCCATGAACAAATAAAATTGGTGAGTTTCAGTGGCCCATTTGGTCAGGAAAAGAAGATAAGGAGGAATTAAAGATGGCCTTGGGTTTCTGGCTTGGGCTACCCAGGTATAAGTAATAGAGCTGGAATTGAAACGTCAGTCTGTCTCACTGCATCTTCTTTTGTGCACTGCCTAGATGGCTGATTCTGATCCTGGAGAAAGAAACTATGACAACATGCTGAAAATGCTGTCAGACCTGAATAAAGACTTGGAAAAGCTACTAGAAGAGATGGAGAAAATCTCAGGTACAATGTCTTCCCCCTTACGTCCAGTAGCTCAGATTCTTCCTACACTGCTGAGCTCAAATCAAGTGCCTTAACAGGCCTTCCCTGACCACTTCTCAGCTTCTATACCATGTAACTACTATGCCACAAAATTTGACAATACCACTAAATATTTCCTTGCATTATTTTCTGATTACTTTATGTGTGTTTTCATGTTACTTCTTCAACTGGACTATTATCCTCCTGTGGGCAGAAATAGTGATTTCTTTTTTGTAACTGGGCACAGTACCAAACCCAAGCTCAAGTATTCAGAAAATGACAATGTTAATATAACACCTATGAACAGAATTGGAACATTCTTCCTGTGAGTCGTTTAAATAGAAAGAGTTCAGAGTAATAGCGCTAAGACTGATGAGGTGCTGAAATGGGAGGTACAGTTAGTTCAGTGGAATAGAACAAGAATAGAGTTGAACAAATTTCTCCATTTTTGAAGAAGAATGTTAGTCTGTTAGTCCACATGTTTCCACTAAGTGATAACCAGCAGTGGTGGAGATACTATTATAATTTCTTTGTTTTTTTAAGACTTTATTTTGGGGACACCTGGGTGGCTCAGTCAGTTAAGCATCCAACTCTTGGGTTTGGCTCAGAACATGATCTCACAGTTCGTTAGATCAAGCCCCCAGTCAGGCTCTGTGATGACAGTGTGGAACCTACTTCAGATTCTCTCTCGTACCTCTCTCTGCCCCTCCCATGTGCTCTTTCTCTCTCTCTCTGTCTAAATAAATAAATAAACCTAAACAAAAAAGGCTTTATTTTTAAGTGATCTCTACACCCAGTGTGGGGTTTGAACTCACAGCCCTGAGATCAAGAGTCACGTGGCCTACTGACTGAGTCAGCCAGGCATCCCCCCACCATTATAATTTCTTTAATTTGTTCTTTACTAATTCAGAATATGTATAATTCTTTAATTTATAAGCCTAAGTTTTATTAGAGAAAATAATAGGGGCGCCTGGGTGGCGCAGTTGGTTAAGCGTCCGACTTCAGCCAGGTCACGATCTCGCGGTCCGTGAGTTCGAGCCCCGCATCAGGCTCTGGGCTGATGGCTCAGAGCCTGGAGCCTGTTTCCGATTCTGTGTCTCCCTCTCTCTCTGCTCCTCCCCCGTTCATGCTCTGTCTCTCTCTGTCCCAAAAATAAATAAACGTTGAAAAAAAATTATTAGAGAAAATAATAATGTAAAACAAATTTTAGAAAGCGTGCATACTCTACTCAAAATGAGAAACAACCTTTTTTTAAGGACATTTTTAGTTTGCAAACAATCTCCATTTATTACAACAGGCTTTAGAAAATTTCTACTTGAGTGGTGCCTGGGTGGCTCAGTTGGTAAGCGTCCAACTTCAGCTCAGGTCATGATCTCACGGTTTGTGAGTTCAAGCCCCGTGTCGGGCTCTGTGCTGACAGCTTGGAGCCTGGAGCCTACTTCGGATTCTGTGTCTCCCCCTCTCTCTGCCCCTCCCCTGTTCATGCTCTGTCTCTCTATCTCTCAATAATGAATAAACTTTAAAAAAAAATTAGAAAATTTCTACTTGAAATGTTGGCAATTTTTTTGCCTATGTACTTGAAAGTTTTTTATATTTTGTAAGCTGTCTTTTTTTTTTTTTTTTTTTTTTTAAATTTTTTTTTTTCAACGTTTATTTATTTTTGGGACAGAGAGAGACAGAGCATGAACGGGCGAGGGGCAGAGAGAGAGGGAGACACAGAATCGGAAACAGGCTCCAGGCTCTGAGCCATCAGCCCAGAGCCCGACGCGGGGCTCGAACTCACGGACTGTGAGATCGTGACCTGGTTGAAGTCGGACGCTCAACCGACTGCGCCACCCAGGCGCCCCTGTAAGCTGTCTTTTAAAAATGTTCTAGGGGGCACCTGGATGACTCAGTCAGTTCAGCGTCCAACTCCTGATTTCAGCCCAGGTCATAATCTCATGGTCCATGGGTTCAAGCCCCGCTTGGGGTTCTGTCTCCCTCTCTCTCTGCCCTTCCCCTGCTTATGCAGTCTCTCACTTTCTCTATCTCTCTCAAAATAAATACACTTTAAAAATAAATAAATAAACAAATGAATAATTAATTAATTAAAAAGTCCTATAATTTGTTTTCTACCAAAAGTTATATAATTCCTTCAATCTAATAAAATATTCTCCTATCTAACAGTATTCACTTAGTACCTACTATATGCTATTGTAGGATTAGGATGGAATAGAGATATCAAATAGAGATGCTCCTTCATTAAAAGAAGTAGGTAGGGGGCCAGAAACAGACATTAAGATGACTAATTATAATTTAAATATGTAAATTAAAACATTTTAATTTTCTATTAAAACTGTAATCTAGTAAATGCTGATAATGGTGTATACCAACTACTGGGGAGGGAGCAGAGAAGAAAGAGAGGCTGACTGCTTGGGGAGGCAAGTGAGGCTCTGAACAGCACAATTAGGGAAGGAATTCAGATTGGACAGATGAGGTAGGGATGCTGGAGGTAGAGAGGAGGGGCAGTCCTGTAGAAGAAATAGCCAAATGTGTGTGTGCCAGTGAGGGAGAGCTGGGCATAGGGAGCAAGATTAGCGCATGAGAACCACAAGAGGGCAGGCCAAAGAAGAGGCTGAAAAGGTGAGAAGAAGGGTCTTCAACATCAGCCTAAGGAATTTGACCTTTCTTTTCTTTTGTTTCTTTTCTTATTTAGGTAATAGATAGCCACTGGGATTTCAAGGAAGACACTTGTGTTTTAGAAAGATACCTCTGGTAACCAAGGAGGGATGGTTTGGAGAGGGATGACTAGTGGAAGGATCAATTATGAAGCTTTGCAAAACTAAAAGCTAAAAAGGAACTAGCCTTAACTCTGGCTTGGCACTGAGAACAAGACGGAAATAGCAGACTTCTGTGATAGAATCTCTTGATTTGTAAGAGGTCTTTATGTATTAAGACTATAAAGTCTGGGGCACCTGGGTGTCTCAGTTGGTTGAGCCTCTGACTTCGTCTCAGGTCATGATCTCTCAGGTTTGTGAGTTCAAGTCCCAAGTTGGCCTACTGCTGTCAGCGCAGAGCCCACTTTTGAATCCTCTGCTCCCCTCTGTCTCTGCCCCTCCCCTGCTTTCAGATGCTTGCTCCGTCTCTCAAAATAAATAAATAAACTTTAAAAAAACTTTAAAAAAAGGATTTAAAACAAAAAGAAAATATTTCCCTAATCTGAGATTAGTGAAATATTTACTTATATTTTCTCCTACTTTACTTTGTGTTCCTCTTTTTAAAATTTTTAAAATTTTTATTTATTCATTTTGAGAGAGACAGAGACAGTGTGAGTGGGGGAGAGGCAAAGAGCGAGAGAGAGCGAGAGCGAGAGAGAGAGAGAGAGAGAGAGAGAGAGAATCCCAAGCAGGCTCTACACTGCCAGCACAGAGCCCAGTGCAGGGCTCGAACCCACAAACCGTGAGATCATGACCTGAGCCGAAACCAAGAATTGGACCGACTGAGCTACCCAGGCACCCCTCTTTGTGTTCCTTTTTAACATTTACTTCCAAACCACCCGGTGTGCCAAAGGAACCAAACAGCATATTGCATTTTTATTTAGATCTGCTAGCGACTCTTTTTTCAGCAAATATTCCAATAATACTTAAGGTAGTAGCTAAGTAAGTTATTAAGTAACAATAGTTAAGTCAGTTAATGTTGCTAAGGTAATAGTGTTATTAAAAATACTCTCTCCTTTCAAGATAAGGTTGACAGGTATTTATATTGAAATAAGTCACATAAAACACTCAGCTTTGACAATTTTGTAAATGTGAGTAAAATTAAAGTTGTCTGATACTTGCAACTATTATATTTAAGCAGCTACACTTATTGAAAGGCTTGTGCATTTCTTTTCTCACGGGAATGAAAAAGGTTTAGCGTATGTACACTTGGCATAAATGAGGCGTTTATCATGCACAATTCCCCACCCTCTCCGCTTGGTGCTTTTTCCACATCACACCCCTTGAATTGATATAAGGTCCATTATTTGTTCTTTAGCTGATTCTTTCCCTAGTTTTAGTTTCACATATTTTCCTCTTTTCTTTAATTCTATTTTTATATAAATGTTCTGCACAGTAGTCTGATTTGGGGGTAATATAAGTCTTTGTAGAAATTTCTTGAGGCGCCTGAATGGCTCAGTTGGTTAAGTGTCCAACTTAATTTCAGCTCAGGTCATGATCTTACAATTTGTGGGTTCAAGCCCCGTGTCAGGCTCTGTGCTGACAGAGTGGAGCCTGCTTGGGATTCTCTCTCTCCCTCTTTCTGCCCCTTCCCTGCTTGCATGCATGCTCTCCCCCTTAATACTAAATGTACGTAGTATATAGATCTTGAGTGTTCTCACCACACAAAATAAATAATAACTGTGAGGTGATAGAAATGTTAATTACCTTGTCTGTGGTAATCATTTCATAATGTATACAAATATCAAAACATCACATTGTATGCCTTAAATATATACAATTTTTTATCTCAGTTATACTTTTAAAAAGCTGGAAAAATATAATCTCAGAGCCAAAGAAATATCATGACTTGGGGGCAGGGTTAAAGCACCATTCATTCATTCACTCAACAAGTACTTCCTGAATGAACACATGCCAAGCCCTGCACTTTAATTGCTTATAATCTAATGGGGGAAATAAATGTATAGACATATAAATGCAGTATACAGGGGTGCCTGGATGGCTCAGTCAACTAAGCATCTGATTCTTGATTTCCGGTCAGGTCATGATCTCATAGTCATGATGAGCCTTGTGTCGGGATCTGTGCTGAGCATGGAGCCTGCTTGGGATTCTCTCTCTCTGCTTCTCTCTCTGCCCCTCCCCACCACCCTCTCTCTCTCTCAAAATAAAATAAACATTTAATAAATAAATAAACAATTAATAAATGCAGTATACTATGTTAATTGGTATAATAAAAGGAGAGTAAAGTTCCAGTGAGATTTGGAATCAATGGCTGAAATCTGTCTGGTAAATTATGGAAATTTTTTTTGAGAGAGAGACAGAGTGTGAGTGGGGGAGGAGCAGAGAGAGAAGGAGACACAGAATCCGAAGCGGGCTCCGGGCTCTGAGCTGTGAGCACAGAGCCCGATGCAGGGCTCGAACTCACAAACCACGAGATCATGACCCGAGCTGAAGTAGGACGCTTACCGACTGAGCCACTCAGGTGCCCCTAAATTATGGAAATTTTTAAGAGGAAGCATGAAGCATTTCTCTGAAGTAGGAGTTGTTAGGAGTTTCTCAAATAGACAAGTGATGGGCAAGGCTTTCAAATAGAAAGAACAATTTGTGCCAAGGAACATAAGTAGAAGAAAGTTGGTTGGATTTAATGTCAGACTTCTACAGAATAAACTACAAGTGGAAGTGGTAGAGAATAAATCTAAATGAATCCTTTGGGGTCAAATCATGAAAGACTTTGTGTACCACACTAAGAAGTCATTCTGTAGTCAACAGGGGAATAATTGAAGAAAGCTAAGCAGAGGAAAAAAATAAAGATTTATAGAAAGGGTTTAGAAAGATTATATAGCGGTGTGGAAGAGATTGGAAGCTACCTCAGCAATGACCTCACAGATAAATATTACCAGATACAGCACTGGTGGTATAGTGGCGAGCAAAGCTGCCTTCCAAATACATGAAATGATAAGCCACTGTGAGTGAAAGTCCACAGAAGCAAGAGTCAACATATTTAGATCTCCAAGGACTATAGGTGATGTCAGATGCAGAATGCAAATAGCTGTGTATAAAGTGGCTACAGAAGTAATGGATGCAGTTACAAAGATGAGTATAAAAGAAACTCAAGGGGGGCGCCTGGGTGGCTCAGTCGGTTAAGCGGCCGACTTCAGCTCAGGTCATGATCTCACGGTCCGTAAGTTCGAGCCCCGCATCGGGCTCTGTGCTGACAGCTCAGAGCCTGGAGCCTGTTTCAGATTCTGTGTCTCCCTCTCTCTCTGCCCCTCCCCCGTTCATGCTCTGTCTCTCTCTGTCTCAAAAATAAATAAACGTTAAAAAAAATTTTTTTTAAATAAAAGAAACTCAAGGATAGACATTTTTGAAAAGAACAAATGGAGTCTCTTAAAAAGAAAAATATAATTGTGAGATAAAAACGAAATCAACAACAGTTGAAGAGATGATTAATTGCAGGATAATGCATCAAAAAGAGATAAAGAAAGTAAAAGTATGAAGAGATTAAGAGACTTGTGATATAGACCAAGAAGTTCTAATATATACCTCATTAGCATCTCAGGAAAAAAAGACATTAGAGACAATGGAATAATGGCAATACCTAATAATATAATGTCTGTGAATTTTCCAGAACTAATGAAAAATTGAATCATAGATCCAAGAAACAAAATACATTAAGTAAAATAAAATTATATCCATACCTAGACACATAATAGTGAAACTTCAGAACACCAAAGACAAAGAGAAAAACTACAGGAAACCAGAGAGAGAGAGAGATCAAAGGAGTAACAATTGGAGTGAACTTTGATAAATGGACTAAATGCGCCAACCAAAAGACATAGGGTATCAGAATGGAGTGAACTTTGAACAATAATTGTGAGAACCAGAACTTAGTGGAATAATATCTAAATGTCATAAAAACACTATTGACGCAGAATTATGCATCCAACAAAATTATCATTCAGTAATGAGGAAAAAATAAAGACATTTGCAAATGAATAAAAACTTACAATATTTGTCACAAAGAGACCTGCTTTAAAGGAACTACTAAAAGTTTTACTTAAGTAAAGGGAATATGATCTCAGAAGGAAGGTCTGAAATGCACAGGGCAATGGAAAACAAATAAAATATTAAACATGAAGGTAAATCCTATGAATAGTTCATTAAGTACATTTTCTCCCTTCCACATTACTTCCTGTGACAGTGTTGCTAAATCTTCTGCCACCACATAGCAAGTATCTCCTCTCCCCTAGTTTCCAATAAGAGTTTCCTCACTTTTCTGTAAATCCTCATTGGCAGCCTCCTCAAACTCCAAATCCTATGAACAGTGTGCTCAAGGTACTTTAATCTTTCACTAATGCTTTCCTCAGAATCCTTACAGCTTTTCCAGCTCCCATCCCCTGAAACACTCCAAAGCCACTCCTACATTTCACAGTTTTGTTACAGGAGCACTTACTCAAGTACCAAAATCTGTATTAGTTATCTATTGCTTCATAACAAGTTAACCCAAATTTAGCAACTGAAAACAAAAAATATTTATTATCACACAGTTTCTGAAGATCAGGAATCTAGGAGTAGCTAAGCTGGGCTCTGGATATGTATTTTATGAGTTTGCAGTCAAACTGTTGGCTGTGGTTTCAATCTCCAGATGTTTGACCAGAGGCTGGAGAATCTCCTTCTGAGCTCACATAGCTGTTGGCAGGCCACTTTCTATGTGGCCTCACCAGAAGGCTGTTCATAACATAAACTTACCCCAGAGCAATTACATGTAATATAATATAGTATAATACTACATACACACATGAAAGAGCCAGAGACAGAAGGTACGATCTTTTATAAGCTCATCTTAGAAGTGACATACCATCACTTCTGTCATATTTTACTTGTCACATGGATCTACTCTAGTACAGTGTGAGAGAGAACTACATAAGGGTGTGATTAGCAGAAGGCCGGGACTACTACAGGGCTCAACTTGGAAGCTGGCTACCACGCTTATGCAGAACATCTAAAACACATGTAATTGGAGATAATATGTTACATGAAAGATAAGTGTACAAAAGTTAATTGCATTTACATATACCAGCAACAAGGAATTAGAACACATTTTTTAAAGGCATTTACAACAGTAACACACAAACATACACATGCACGTGCATAGACACATCTATTAATTCCCCTGGAAGAAATGTAACAAGAAATGTGCAAGGCCTATATGCAGAAAATTATAAAACTTGACTAACATATACTAAAGATCAAAATAAATGGAGCTGTAGCTACATTTATGAATAGAAAGACTTAAAGTAATATGTCTGTTCTCCCCAGAGTTCATCATTTGCTTTAAAGTAGTTTCAGTGAAAATCCTAATAGGGTTTATCATGGAACTTGACAAGTTTATTCTAAAACATTTATGAGAGACTTACAACCCAAAAATAGCTAAGATATTTCTGAGAAAGACAAGGACAGAGGATTCACCCTACCATTACCAGGACTTATTATAAAACTATATAGTTAATATAGTGTCATATTGACTTAGAAATAGACAAATTGAGCAACAGAATGCAACAGAGAGCCCAGAAACAGACAGACACACAGACACGCTCACACACACACACATCACACACACACGCTCACACACTCACACATAAACACACACACGTGGATATGTGCACACATAACACACTCTCATACACACACATACACACGTGAACACACACACTCTCACACACATGTACACACATAACATGCTCATATACACAAACATGCACATGTGTACATACATACACACTCACAGGAATTTTTATATATAATAGGTGAAATGACAGATCAGTGAAGGAAAGAATAAACCATTTATTTTTATTTTTTAAGAAGGAACTATTTAATAAGTAAGCTGGAGAAATTGGTTATCCATAAGAATAAAAATTACAAATGCATCCCTACCCACACATACACACAATAGCTTCAGAACAATAAGGGCTTAGGTATCAAAAATGTTTAAAACTTGGAAAGAAAATAGGGGAGAATATCTTGTGACTTTGGGGGTGGAGTAGAATTTCCTAAACAAGAGGCAAAAATGCTAAACACAGAATAAAAGATTGATACGTTGAACTACATTAACGTTAAGAACTTCTATGGGGCGCCTGGGTGGCGCAGTCGGTTAAGCTTCCGACTTCAGCCAGGTCACGATCTCGCGGTCCGTGAGTTCGAGCCCCGCGTCAGGCTCTGGGCTGATGGCTCGGAGCCTGGAGCCTGCTTCCGATTCTGTGTCTCCCTCTCTCTCTGCTCCTCCCCTGTTCATGCTATGCCTCTCTCTGTCCCAAAAATAAATTAAAAACGTTGAAAAAAAAAAAAAATTTAAAAAAAAGAACTTCTATTCATCAAAAGGTAATTTAAATGTCACCTTCTTGGGGCACCTGGGTGGCTCAGTCAGTTGAGCATCCAACTTTAGCTCAGATCATGATCTTGAGGTTCGTGGGTTCTTGCCCCGCGTTGGGCTTTCTGCTGACAGCCCAGCGCCTGCTGCAGATTCTCTGTCTCCTTCTCTCTCTACCCCTGCCCCACTCACTCTCTCTCAAAAATAAATAAACATTAAAAATTTAATAAATAAATAAAAATGTCACCTTCTCCGTGAAGTGTTTCCCAAGTGCTCTTTTTTTTTTTTTTTTTTTAACGTTTATTTATTTTTGAGACAGAGAGAGACAGAGCATGAATGGGGGAGAGGCAGAGAGAGGGAGACACAGAATCTGAAACAGGCCCCAGGCTCTGAGCCGTCAGCACAGAGCCCGACGCGGGGCTCGAACTCACGGACCGCGAGATCATGACCTGAGCCGCGGTCCGCCGCCCAACCAACTGAGCCACCCAGGCGCCCCCCAAGTGCTCTTCTTGAAATTGCAAATCCTTTTTCCCTGACACTCTCAACCCTCCTTCATGGATTTATTTTTCTCCTCAGCACTTATTACTTTCTTTTTTTTTTTTTTTTAACGTTTTTATTCATCTTTTGAGAGACAGAGAACAAGCAGGGGAGGAGCAGAGAGAGAGGGCTGAAGCAGGCTCCAAGCTCTGAGCTTTCAGCACGGAGCCCAGTGCAAGGCTCGAACCCACAAACCTCAAGATCATGACCTGAGCCAAAATCAGCTGCTTAACCTACTGAGCCACCCAGGCGCCCCAGCACTTATTACTTTCTAACATACTATATAGGTTTACTTATTGTTATTTTTTAAATGTTTATTTATTTTGAGAGAGAGAGTGCACATGTGCACAAGCATGCAAATAGAGGAGGAGCAGAGAGAGAGGGAGAGAGGGAATCCCAGCTCCATGTTGTCAGTGCAGAGCCCGACTGGGGGCTCTATCTCACGAACTGGGAGATCTTACGACCCGGGAGATCATGATCCGAGCTGATCAAGAGTTGGAAGCTTAACCAACTGAGTCACCCAGGCGCCCCTACTTACTGTTATTTATTATATAATGGTCATGAGGCCAAGACTTTTTGACATTCTTTCTCACTGCTCTGTCCCCAGAATAGATGCTGACCCATAATAGATGTTTAATAGATATATTTTTTTAATTTTTTTAACGTTTATTTGTTATTGATAGAGAGATACAGAGTGTGAGCAGAGGAGGGGGAGAGACAGGGGGAGACACAGAATCCGAAGTAGGCTCCAGGCTCTGAGCTGTCAGCACAGAGCCCAACGCAGGGCTCAAATTCACGAACTCTGAGATCTTGACCTGAGCCAAAGTCGATCGCCTAACCAACTGAGCCACCCAGGCGCCCCTAATAGATATTTTTTAAGTGAATGAATGTGTCTTAGCTCCCTGATTTTTTATGCACTTTAATAAAGCTGTATCTTTTTTTTAATTTTTTTTTTCAACGTTTATTTATTTTTGGGACAGAGAGAGACAGAGCATGAACGGGGGAGGGGCAGAGAGAGAGGGAGACACAGAATCGGAAACAGGCTCCAGGCTCTGAGCCATCAGCCCAGAGCCCGACGCGGGGCTCGAACTCACGGAGTGCGAGATCGTGACCTGGCTGAAGTCGGACGCTTAACCGACTGCGCCACCCAGGCGCCCCAATAAAGCTGTATCTTAAGCTTCCTGACATCATCCTTTCCTAGTACACTCCTAACAGTGAAATAGATATTGGAATATGATCATTTCCATGGTACCTACTTGCGTGGCAAAATGAGGACAGTGTGGTATGTTTTTAATTTGTAATTGATAATAGATAATACCCTTTCTACCATAGTGGGTCCTTCGTTTGTTGTTTTCTAATTATTTTGGTTTTGTTGGTTTGTTTTTCTTTAGAGTTCTCTGGCAGAGAGTTGGCATACTTTTCAGCTCACAGCATGTTATCATCATTAATCCATATAAGAATCTTCCCTTTTTTGTTTACATTCTTTTATTTCCATTTCTTTTTTTTTTTGTATGTCACTTTTTTTTATATTATGTATAAAGTTTCTGCTTTTATTTTTTTAAGTTTATTTATTTTGAGAGAAAGAGAGAAGAGGGAGTGGGGGAGGGGCAGAGAGAGAGGGAGAAATTCTCAAGCAGGCTGTGAGTGTCAGCAGGGCTTGAACTCAAGAACCATGAGATTATGACCTGAGCTGAAACCAAGAGTCAGATGCTTAACCAACTGAGCCACCCAGGTGTCCCCCTACATCTTAAATAGAAAAATTTTAGGTGAGGGGCACCTGGGTGGCTCAATCAGTTGACTGACCGGCTCTTGATTTCAACTCAGCTCATGATCCCAGGGTTGTGGGATCGAGCCCCATGTCGGGCTCCACGCTGAGTGTGGAGCCTGCTTAAGATTCTCCTCTCTCTCTCCCTTTGCCCCTCTCCCGGACTCATTCTCTCTCTTTTAGAGAAAAGTTTAAATTTAAATATAAAAGATAGAAACATCTTAAATTTAAATAGAAAAGTTTAGGTGAGGGGTTCCTAGGTAGGTCTGTTGGTTAAGCATCCAACTCTTGGTTTAGGCTCAAGTCATGATCTCACAGTTTTGTGAGTTTGAGCCCCGCATGGGGCTCTATTCTGACAGTGCAGAGCCTGCTTGGGATTCTCTCTCTCACCCTCTCTCTCTCTCTCTCTGCCTCTCCCCCACTCACGCTGTCTCTGTGTCTCTCAAAAATAAATAAGCTTAAAAAAAACAACTTAGGTGAAATCCACATACCATATAATTAACCATTTTAAAGTATACATTCAGTAGCATTTAATGCATTCACAATGTCATACAGCCACCAAGTCTATCCAGTTCAAAATGTTTTCATCATTCAAAAAAGACACTATGTGGGGGCACCTGGGTGGCTCAGTTAAGTTTCTGACTCTTGGTTTCAGCTCAGGTCATGATCTCAGGTTTCATGGGTTCAAGCCCTGAATCGGGCTCTGCGCTGACAGCATGGAGGCTGGTTGGGATTCTCTCTTTCCCTCTTTCCCTTCCCCTCCCACCTGTGGGCTCATGCTCTCTCTCTCACAAAGTAAATAAGTAAACTTTTTAAAAAAGACACTTTGTACCCCTAAGCAGTCACCCCCATATGCCTCTATCCTCAGCCTTTGGCAACCACCAATCTGTTTTCAGTCTCTATGGATTTACCCATTCTGGATATTTCATATAAATGAATCATATGGTATGTGAATACAATTTGTTTCTGGATTCTTTTTACTTAGCATATTTTCAAGGTTCATCAATATTATAGAATATGTTAGTACTTCATTCCTCTCTATGGTTGAATAATTATCCCATTGTATGGATATATCACATTTTCTTTATTCATTCATCCTTTGATTGATATTTGGGTTGTGTCCACCTTTTAGCTACTGTGAATAGCACTGCTGTGAACATCTATATGCAAGTATGTGTTTGAGTACCTGTTCTCAATTGTTTGGAGAATTACCTAGAAGTGGAATTTATGTCTAGCTTTCTGAAGAAGGCCAAACTGTTTTACACAATGATGCACCATTTTACAATCCTACCAACAGTATACCAGGGTATACTGGTACTCACAGTCTGTGAGTTTGAGCCCTGCGTCGGGCTCTGTGCTGACGGCTCGGAGCCTGGAGCCTGTTTCAGATTCTGTGGCTCCCTCTTTCTCTGACCCTCCCCTGTTCATGCTGTCTCTCTGTCTCTCTGTCTCAAAAATAAATAAACGTTAAAAAAAATTTTTTTAAGTAAAAATGAATAAATAAATAAATAAAAAGGGAATATATACATAGCTTCTCCATTAAGTATATATGTTGTAAGTTTTGGTATATCACTTTTAGTAAGCTTAAGATGTCTCCCATTATTTCTAATTTGTTAGAGTTGATTTTTTTAAACCACAAATAGGTATTAAATTTTGTTAACTGCCCTTTTTTTGGGCATTAATTGAGCTATTCCTATGATTTCCCCCTTTTTATTTATTTTTATTTTTTTAACGAAGTTGAATGTATTATTATTAAACTATTTATCTTCCTGCAAGGCTGTTGCTTCACCATATTAAAAATAGCACCAGCTATTTTGAAAGCACAGTATATTGCAAAATTAAGGTAGTATTCTTTATCTGACACTACAGAACTAACAAACCTTTCTCCACTGCCAGTTATTTCCAATGGATAGATCATTTAAGTATTTTGACTCCAATCCAGGGAGAGATGCAAACAAGTTAACGATATTCCCTAAGACTTAAGATGACAGTGTTATCCTTGAATTACATAATTTTTATAACTAGTTTTTAACCACAAATAATTACAGGATTCTGAATGTTATAACTAGAGCCTAGCCTAAAAATCATAAGGTATGGCAAAAAAGATACATGCTATGTTTATCTGCAATCATTAGAAAGTTAAGGGGTGTTTTCTTTCATTAATGTTGTTGCAAGTGATTTCTTTTTGCACTAGTATTGCTAAAAGTTGCTATTTTATTTATTTATTCATTTTTAATTTTTTAATGTTTATTTATTTTTGAGAGAAAGAGAGAGCATGAGCGGGGGAGGGGCAGAGAGAGAGGAGGACATAGAATCCGAAACAGGCTCCAGGCTCTGAGCTGTCAGCACAGAGCCCAATGGGGGGCTCCAACCCACAAACCGGAGATCATGACCTGAGCCAAAGTCCCAGGCTCAACGACTGAGCCACCCAGGTGCCCCAAAAGTTGCTATTTTAAATCCTCCATGCACCACTAATTTAAGACAATTATGCTAGATTAAATTGTTTCATACTAGTTTATTTAGGGGTTCCATTTTCACTCATCAATAGGTTTTATGTATTTCTCATATGCTTCTTCACACATTAATTCATCCAGTTCTGAAGGGTTACTGAGTGTTATCTTGACCAGCCAACCATCTTCATAACAAGATTTGTTGACAAGTCCTGGATTTTCACAAGAGCTTCATTAATTTCAGTTACTTCTCCTGATAGAGGAGAATAGAGTTCACTAGCAGCTTTCACACTTTCTAAAGCACCAAACTCCTCTTGTTTGTTCAATTTTGTCCCAACTTCAGGCAGACTACAGTAAACATCATCTCCCAAAGCTTCCTGTGCAAAATTGCTGATTCCCACTGTTCCAATACCATTTTCTGTTGTTATCCATTCATGTTTGTCTGTGAATTTATGCACAGAGAGCAGAGCAGAGCCTGTGCGCAGCATCCTGATGGCACCCGCGCTCAGCCCCCAGGGCTGAATTTCTGTTACAAATTCTACATCATAACATGCTATTTTAACACATTGTTAGGTTTGGTTAGTTCATGTTATGTTTAGAGTTTTATATCTATATTGATATAAAATAGAACTATATTTTTTCATATAATCTTTGATTTTGGAACAAACTAACTTAGGGAAAATTATGTATTTATTTTTGTTTATCTCTGTACTCAAATTTTCTAGAACATAAATGGAATGCTCCTATATCCATACAGTGAGGTTATCACTCTTCTTTTTCTAATTTCTGGAATCGTATTATGTAAGAATTAACTGTTCTTTCAAATTTTGGTAGAATTCATCTGTAAGACCATCTGGGGCCTGAGATTTGGGAGATATAACTTCACCAATTACATTTAAAATGTTGATTGGTCTGTTTTGCCAAAGGTGGGAATTAGCCCGTGGCTATAAAGTCCAGGCCCATCTTTGTCCCTTTATCACATGGCTGAGCCTGCCCTTTGTCATCATTCCTGTACTCCCTGTCTACCTTCTAGGCCCTCAAAGCAAACTCACTTACTACATCCCTAAGTGATGTCCTCCCCTCTCCTACAACAGAATTTTGGAACACTTTATCTTCATCCTTTGAACCCTGCATTTAGGTGTACAGCTTGAGTGGTTATTTATTTATTTATTTATTTACTCATTTATTTTGAGAGAGAGAGAGTGCATACATGTATGAACAGGGAAGGGGAGGGCGGGGAGGGGATCCCAGGCAGGCTCCATACCAGCATCACAGAGCCCGAAGCAGGGCTTAAACCCATGAACCCTGAGACATGACCTAAATTGAAATCAAGAGTCAGGCACTTAACCGACCGAGCCACCCAGGTGCCCCACATCTTGGCTGTTTTTTCTTGATTTCTGTATGAGGATTTTAGTCCTACCCAGCAGGTAGCGTATCAGGTGAGCCCTAGTTGGCTTCTTAGAATATCTGCTGTTCAGGCTTTTCCAGAGATTATGACCTTGGCTTTGCTAAAGTGCAGGCCTTACCAAAAGCTCTCAGAGAGCGCCTGCCCTTACCATCTGGTTTAAAGACTCCTCCTACTCCATTCCTCCGTCCCAACACATGCTGCTTATTGCCGTACAGCACCCTTCCCAACCTGTGATTGTCTTGTGTGTTTATTCTATCTCCCATGGCCCCCATAGACACTTCCGGAAGGTGGGGTGTGTCTATCTTGCATACTGCTATATTGCCAGGAGACCAGGAGTGCCTTAGCAAAATGCCAACACAAAGGTGCTCCATAAATATTGAATGAATGAAAAACTCAAGAGATGTGCATTTCTGGAGGATCTTCTGATGATCATGAGTTCTTTCTTTTCTATGCATTCTGAATTTTCTTCCTTGGATCAAATTAAAAAGGGCTTTGCTCTTGATATAGTGTTTTGGTGTCTCATTGAATTGCCTTTTCTGGACTGTGCTTTGGCAATATGCCAACAGCTTTCTTTTACCAGTGATTACAAAAATAGACATAGAAGAATCACTTTGTATTTCAAGTAGAGATGTTGTCAAGGACATTTTCAACTATATTACATGCTTCTCATAGAATATACCTATAGGAAAATTTTTTCTTAGGATAAAAGCATCTAATGGTTGTTTTGTTTATTTATTTTTGAGAGAGAGAAAAAGCACAAGTGAGGGAGGGGCAGAGAGAGAGGGAGACACAGAAGCAGGCTCCAGACTCTGAGCTGTCAGCACAGAGCCTGATGTGGGGCTTGAACCCATGAACCACAAGATCATGACCTGAGTGGAAGTCAGACGCTGAGCTGAGTTAACCGACTGAGCCACCCAGGTGCCCGTTTTTGTTGTTGTTGTTTATTTATTTATTTATGAGAGAGAGAGAGAGAGTGTGTGTGTGTGTGTGTGTGTGTGTGTGTGAGCAAGGGAGGGGCAGAGGGAGAGGGAGACACAGGATCCAAAGCGGGCTCCATGCTGACAGCAACGAGCCCAGTGTGGGGCTTAAACTCAGGAACCATGAGGTCATGACCTGAGCCGCAGTTGAACACTCAACTGCTCAACTGACTGAGCCACCCAGGTGTCCTTCATGGGTTTGTTTTTATTTTATGGCCACCGAGTTTCAAATCTGAGCATGTTTCCCCTGCTTTCGCCTTAGGAAATTCAGAGCTAGAATTCCAACTGTTGTGTGGAACCGTATGAGACTCATTTCTGCAAGCTCTTTTTTCCTTCTGAATTTTTATTTCTTACCCACTCTCTTTGCCCTGAATACCTCTTATTTATTTTATGGCAAGGGTTTCTCCTGTCTTGAACACCATAATATGTGCTAGGCATTTTACATATCATCCATTTAATCATAGCCAGCTGTGAGACTGGGATGTTGTCTCTCCTTTACAAATGAGGTTGGTGAACTTAAGTCACTTGTTTGTGGGCACACAGGTAGCAAGTAGAGAGAGCCAGAAAGCAAACTGTTCTGACTCCCAGGTACATGCTGCACCTGCTGTCCAGGCAGTCTATAAGGGTGGTCTCCTTGTTAAAATTCAGGTTCCTGGGCACCATTCACAACATGTTAGACAAGACCCTCTTTGAGTTGTGGGAGCGGCCAGTGATCTACATTTTAAAAGGTGTCCCAAGTGACTCTCATACATCCAAAAGTTCAAGAATTCCTGTACACGCCATATAACTATGTGCCTTCTGTTAAGATACTGCACATAGCTTTTCTAACAATTTTTCCTTAACCAAACATGTTACTTTCTGTAAAACATCAAGTCTGTCATTGCTGCTGACCTTGGTTGTATGTAGATATTCATGTGTTATTATTTGCTTATCTCCTCTTTGGTTAATTTCCTTGAGGACATAGTTCCCCAAAGTGTCCAGTATGTTTCAGCCCAGCAAAGAGCAGTTTTAAGGGGGAGATATATGTACTGTGGTTGGCTGTCGTGTGGAAGGGAGATGACCTTTGTTCTTTGTAATTATAGAGGGTAGAACCACACCAGTGCGGTGGGTGCTGCAGAGAGATGAGGTTTCTGCAGACTTCCGTTGAATTTGTATAAGAAGCATGTGTTCACCTATAAGCCCTCGGGTAGCTCTCGATGGGAAACAGCAAGAAACTCAGTGCAGTGGTGAGCACCAAAGGACACCTAACATGGGATGCGGCAAACCTTTCCAGAAGGAGGAGTCCCTGGGCTGGCCTTAATGAAAGCACAGAGGTACCCAGACAGAAGCGGGCAGGCATCCCAGGCCACTGTGCGTAAGGTAACATGAGGCTCAGGGCTTTGCAGGAGTAGGAATAATCAGTCCTACTTGAGCATGTGAGCTTGGATGGGTGTTACGACCCCTCAGGGTTCACCCTGCAACCACTAGCTGTAAACTGCAGATAGGTAAGGACCTGAGTTTGCTCTAAATGGTCCTAATATTTTATATCAGACAGGCCTCCAGTCTTAGCATCACGGGCTGATGTATCCAGAAGTTAAGACTTGTGTGAGATCAGGGAAGTGTCAGTAGTGCTCTGTGTAGGAAGAAGTTTTAATACTGGTTTTTATGAGCCCTATAACGTGTAGCCTACCAGCAACTCAGCAGGATCTCGTCCCTGGGATGCTTAGCATGGCTGGAGGCATCTGGCCCTCCCTGGAGTGCTCAGAGCCACAGCCCCATTCTGTAGCCTGATCAGGGCCCATCTGGTTGTTGCAGTGCAAGCCACATGGATGGCCTACGACATGGTGGTGATGCGCACCAACCCCACACTGGCGGAGTCCATGCGCCGGCTGGAGGATGCCTTCCTCAACTGCAAGGAGGAGATGGAGAAGAACTGGCAAGGGCTGCTCACTGAGACCAAGCACAAACAGTAGGCCCCCTGCCCACCCACGGCCACCGTGCTTCTGCCTGCCAGTGTGGAGAAGCCCCGGGGGCACAGAGCCCTCTCTGCTTGGCAGAGTAACAGCAACCGTAATCTATAGCTGTATGAACTGTACTTGTTTTTCAATAAACTTATTTTTAAGAGCAACCCGAGGACCCCTTTCTGTCCTACCCAGCAGCATAGCGAGCCTTGTGAGCAAAAAATGAGAATCATAAGATGTAGATGCTTTCAATGAATTAAACGTATTTAGTGCCAGTAGTACCAAGGATGGAACAAAAAGCAAAATAAAAAGGGCCAGATGGGGCAAACCAGGGCACACGGTGGGACAGGCAGCAGTGTTCAGTCAGATTTATTTACCTTCCTGTGATGGATTCCAAAATGAGTAAAGGGGAACATTATCTATTCATCCTGGGCACTGCGCTAGGCGCTCACATGTGTCCTTATGCCCTCACAGCTCTCCTGAGTAACAGATGTTCATTTTCCCCACTACACAGATGAGAAGAATGGAATCCGATGTCTCGGCTAAGTCCGCAGCTAACAAGGGAAAGAGCTCAGGTGAAACCTGGGTCTCACGTAAGAACAGGGGGTGGTGGGAAGTGAGGCTGCTTCTGGAGGGGCAAAGCGGGGGGGAGAGACCCCACAGGCTGCAGAGGGGCATGAGCCCAAGTGGTTACAGGCAGGGGCTACAGTCAGCAGAACAGTTTCACAGGCAAGGGTTCCAGGCCTCTGGGGACCAATCGGACAAAGGAGGGCTACAGAGTTTTTCCCAGGAAGACCCAAACCAGGCTCCCAAGCCCTGAGGCAAGAACATTTTCCTGGGGACTCTCTGTTCCTTGTTCCCCTGTCCCATTCCCTTACAGACCTCTTGCCCAGCTTGGAGCCCTAGGGACAGAACGGAGAAGTGTGACTATCTCTCTAGCCACCTCCTTCCTTGGCTCAGCAGTCAGCCCCTCTGCAGGCCAAATCCTGGTCTTCAAGGACACATCGGTCCCTGGCTCTCAAAGCACCAGAGGGACCCCCACACAGATTTTTCCAGGCAGTGCAGTGCTGCAAGAGGGAACCTGGCTCCTGGGAGCCCAGAGAAGGGGGGGAGGAGGAGGAGGAGGAGGAGCCCCCTGGAGGAGGGGCCGGGCTGTGTGAGCCAGCTGAGGCGTCAGGGCAAGAACTAAGCCGAAAAGGCAGTAAACAGCATGCTGTGGTGGGAAGGTTAGAAGCCGGCTTCTAACCAGATGCAAGGAGCCTGAGCTCCAGGGGGAGAGGGCTCTTTCAGGGAAGGGGGTAGGGAAGGGGGAGATCATGAGCCTTATTAGAACAGAAAAACAAAGCTGTCCCGGAAACAACAGCAGAAGGTTCTGCCAGCCGCCTCCTGTGCTCCACTTGCCCTCAGACCCCCAGGCCCAGGGTCTCCCTAGAGAGCAGCAGCTCAGAGGGCTGTTTGCAGCCGGTCGGTGGCAGGCAGAGTCAAGATGAATGGACAGAGGACCCCCTTACTCCCCAGGGGAAAGGGCTGCAACTCCCTGGCCTGGAACTGGGCAGTCCCCTCAGAGACCGTAAAGGTGGCGGTGACCTGGTGGTTGAGGCAGTAAATGGTGTTGCCCAGTGCGGTGCAGTGCAGGGGGGCCGGGTCGGGCAGGGGCAGGGAGGCAGCCCGGCTCCAGGAGCCCGTTACAGTGTTGTAGCGCATCACCGCAGCGCCCACACCCCGCAGCAGGTCGAAGCGGTAGAGGAAACCCCCCAATGCCACCATGTCGCTGGGACGCCGGTGGCTGGCACTGTAGGGGCACTCATCCCACGCATCCTTCGCAGGGCTGTACCTGAGCAAGCGGTAGGAGAGGTGGCCCCCAGTGACATAGATGTCCCCACGGCAGGCCACAGCCTCGTGTGCCACAGGGAAGGTGCCCGCAGGGAGGGGCGCGCGCGAGGTCCAGGCATCCGTGCGCGGGTCATAGCGCTCCATGCTGTACAGGCACTCTCCACCGATGGCGTAAAGAAGCCCATCCAGGGCCACCAGCTTGAGCTGGGCACGGGCCTGCTGCATGGGCCGCACCTGGCTCCAGATGTTGGTCAGTGGGTTGTAGCAGAAGACCTCGTTGGAGCAGACAGCCTTGGCACCGGAGCCGCGGATGCCCCCCGCCAGGAACAGGTAGTTGTGCATGGTGCAGAGTCCACAGCCCCGCAGCGGGGCCTCCTCCGGCACCTGTGTCAGGGGCCGCCATGTGTTTTCTTGGGGGTTGAACACGTGCAGGTGCGTACGAGGAGGCAGGGGTGCGGGTCCCACCATAGGGGCCTCCTCCCCACAAGGGCCCCTTGTGAGCCCCGAGCGGCTCAGCGGGTAGAGGCTGGGCAGCACAAGGACCCCCACCACCGCCTGGCCCCGGCCCGTCCGGAGGCTCAGGATGCGCTCCCGCTCGGCCCCGCTCAGCTGCCGGTAGAGGCCCGGGTCTCCTAGCACGTGCAGCAGATTGTCGCTCATCAACGCATAGGTCTCCTGCACCAGGCCAGGCTGCCCGTGCTGCTGGGCAAAGGCCAGTACATCCAGGCAGCTGCCCAGGTCCAGCCGCTGTCGTCGAGCCGCGGCCAGAGTGGGCTCCTGGGCTAGGGAGCTGGGCTTCCGAGGCCCCTCCGCCACCCCCCGGCTCCCGGGCCTCTGCAGAAGCACCTTGAGTTTTCGGGCCTCCTGCTTTTCTGTGAGGACTGCCCCGCTGCCTGCAGGGCGGGGCCTCTCCCCTGGAGCCTCTCCCTCCTGCCTCAGTGGTACCATCTGGCTGACCTCCCGCTCAGAGCTCTCTGCTATTTCACACATGCTGCGTTTCCGGGGCCGTGGGACAGGCTGTGAGACCCCCCTCGCGGTGGGGGAGGGTACAGGGCCAGGTTGCCTCTGCCCAGGGGACCGTGATGGGGCCCCGGGCATTGCAGCTCCAGGCAGTGGGGAGTCTGGATGTTTCTCATCCACTGCATCTGGCCTTGGGCCTGAGGGAGGGTCTGGAGTAGGAGCCTCCCTGGTATCTGAGCTTCTCTGCTGTTGCGGACACCCAGCCTCAGGCAGTCCCCCTGTGCCAGCTTCTGTGACCATTCCAACGGCAGAGCCGTTCCTGACCTCCAGGCTGGTGGCGGCCCCTTCGGGGGGAGAACCAGACTCTCTGTTCTCAGAGGGTGCATCAGTGCTGGGATCTCTAGGGCTCCTGGGAGCTGCCCTTGGGGCTCTCCCTTGGCGTCTCTCTTGCCTGGGGAAAGGGTGACTCCTAAGAACCATCGAAATAAGGTTTTCCCAGCTAGATGAGATCTGCCCTTCCTGGTTGTCCTTGCAGAGAGCCACACTGGGCTCCTGGGACATAGGCCTTGACTCGCTACTCGGGGTAGGGGTCGGAACTGGGGCTGGGGCTGGGGCTGGGGCAGGGGCTGGGGAGGAGGTCGGAGTTGGATCAGGGGCAGGAGCAGGGGCAGGGGCTGGGGCTGGGGCTGGGGCTGACACTGCCTTGAGAGTTTCATCCTCGGCAGAACCCTGACTAACTCTGAGGGACAAAGAGTCTGAAGGCGAGGAGGTCGGAAGGGTTGAGCCTGCAGGTAAGAGGCCTCCGTGAGGATGTGCTGTGGGCGGGGAAGCCAAGGGCGGGAGGGGCTTAGGGATGCGCGGGGAGAGCGTGGCTGAGCCGGGGGTGTCTGGGGGCCGCTTTTCTGTGTCCAGACTGCCTGCCTCTTGCCCGCTGCTCTGCCCACGCTGGCCTTGCCAAGATGGTCTCCCTTCTAGGAGGCCATGGCCCCGTTGCTGCTCTGCCCCGCCTGGCCCTGAGCTGAAGAAAGAGCGGTCTCCAGAGCCTTGAGCCCCAGCCTTTACCGCATTGCTGGCGTCTGCGGTCCCCCGTCCTTGAGACAAGAGTGGACGTCCGCATTGCGACCCCTCTGGCCATGGGCCCATGGAGTCTGGGGTCTGGATGAAGCTCCTCTCCCACGGCCAGCCTTCCACGGAGGCTGGGGGTCCCTGAGACTCCCTGGGAGCCTGGGGCCCAGCCTCCCTGCTCTCCAGAGCTAGGACTGAGGCTGGATGGAGGCTGCTCTCCCTGTGCCCCTTCACTGTGCCCTCTGTCAAAGGCCCAGTCTGCGTGGCACGTGGTGGAGGCAGCTCCAAGGGGAGAGGAGGCCGCTGGGAGCCTGTGGAGAGGCTGCTGGCTGCATCCACGGCATCCCACACACTCACCACAGAGCCCAGGCGGAGGGGGTCCAGCTTTGGGAGGCGGCGGTGTCTATCTTCTGAGCCTGGGTCCACCTGCCACCGCCGGCTTCTTCGACCTCTCTCTAGCGAGCCAGGTGGCCCTACACCTTGTTGCCAGGGGCTGGTGTCCTGTTCTGCTGTGTGGACCAGGGCCTGGTGAGCTGGCACCTTGGCTTGAACACCTCCTGCCTCCACTTGCCCTTCAGTCTCTCTGCCAGGACTCCGAGGGGTGAAGTGTATCAGGAGGGGGCCGGATGTCCCCCCTACTTTGCTCCAACCCAGGAAGGCAGTATCTGGCCTGAGAGGCTCCCTTCCTTTACCTCGCAGGGCTTCCGGAGTGGCACTGTCGTGCTGCCGTCCCAAGGCCCCTCCACTGGCCACCTCGCCGGGTGTCTTGAGTGGAGGTGCCGCTGTGGCAGCCAGGCCACCTCCCCGGAGCTCCTGATCTTGGGCCCCTGCTGCAGCTGGACTCCCCTGGCCACGTCCTGGAGGGTCTGGCTGCCCCTGCCCTGAGCTGTGTCCCTCGACACCACCACTGACCTTGGGCTGCAGGGGCAGGGCTGGGCTGGCTCCTCCAGCCTGTAAAGGCTGGGCCCCGGGGGTTGTGGATGCAGGTCCTGCCGCTTCCTGGTCCTGCCCAGAGCCAAACCAGTGCAAAGCCAGTGCCGTGGCAGCCACCACAGCCAGCGCCAGCAGGGTGAGGACAGCGCTGTCCCAGTCATCCTCCCCATCCCAGCCCCAGCCGGGGCCATCAGGCTCCAAGGCCCCCTGGACCATGGTGCGGGGCTGCAGACTCAGCGTGAGGAGCTGGGTCGCAGGCTGGAAGCTTGGAGTGCTGCCTGCAAGTCTGTCCCACACTCGGGCCTGGACTGCTGTCTGCACAGGCATCAACAATGCGCCCCGCCCACAGGGCTGCCCAGTTAAGGTGGACCTGTGCTGGGGGACAGTCTCTCTGCCTGGCCTGGGGGGGGGGTGTCTCTTCGCCCACACCCGGATTGGGGGTTTGTCTAGGTGGAGCTGTCAGGAGACAACATAATGCACAAGAGCTCCAGGAGCTCAGGGCCTCTGCAGGCAAACCCGCCCCTTCTCCTTTTTCCACAGGTTCCAGTGGCGAGTGACATCGTTCCTCAAAGCTGTTCCGGTATCCCAGACCTTCACAGACCCTCACAGCCCCCCAGATCTCCACCCTATTGTTCCAACTCTCAGCCTGTGTCCAGCCTCAGAGGCTCTGTTAGGGAAGAGCATAGTGAGATGCTATCTGTAGCTCTAGCAACATGATGCAGCCCTGATGAAATTACCAGAAACCCAAGAAGACGATTCCACTGTGGGCCAGTGGGGGAGGGGTGGGCGGGCACATACTCCATGGTGCCAACCCTGCAGGCTGGCCTCTGAGAGAGACCATGGAGGGCATGGTGTCCTGACAGGAAGCTCTGCCTTAGAAAGTGCAACCTCCTGTCACCTCAGGTGTGAAGTAGAGATTTGCACTATTGTCTCCCAGGATGTATAGGGGTGCGTGAGAGGGGCCAAGGCTGAAGGCCCCACCTCCCCTCCTCCGGCAGCCTCTGGACCTCCCTTACCCTGAGTTCAGCAGAGATGGAATAGTTTTCCAAAGGAATTTTCTAAGCTGTCAAGAGGGGGGAAAAATGAACAAAATAAAGAAAATCCAAAAGTTGTACTTTTCTCTTTATTAGCCTGTCTTATTAGAAACCCACCTGCCCTTTCTAGAGCCTCCTAGGCCTCCCCCTGCACCCTGTGGGCCATCTTGACTGCTCCAACACCTCTCTCCTGGTGCCCCCACAGAACCCTAAGCTCAGCCTGCTGTTACCCCTGGTACATCATCATCCAGCCACCAGGATCACTCAGAGACCCTCGTCTGAACCCAGGTACTCTATCAACCTGATTTCTGGGTGTCCCATCTCATTCCTTGGCCTTCCGTCATCTTCGCCAAATCACTCCGCCCCAGCCTCTTCACTGAAACTCAGCCCCCTCAGGCATGTGCCTGGCCTCCTTCAGTTTGGTTTCTCAGCTAAGGAGCCATGTCTCCTCCGTCTGCTTCACACTTAAGCTGATCTCAGGAATAAGTCTTGGGACAGGTAGAACACAGATATGAATAAGAGCCAGGAGCCTCTGGGACAAAGGCAGGGCCCTCATAACATGTACTTGTTCCTTCTTCCAGGACACAGGACTTCTCCCTCAGGCAGTGAGATGGCCAAGGAGCATCCCTGGCACCCAGCCTGCGCTCTGCTAGAACTCAGGTACCTCACCCATCTGATCGCTTCCCAGCTCCCCTGAGCATATTAGATGACAGTAAGAGGGTGGAAGGTGTGCCCATGCCTTAAGGTGGACCTCAGTTTGGTGTCAGGCTTTATGGGCACTGCCCTTATTCCTGTCCCAGTCCTAGGCTCTACCTCTTGGTTGTTTGGGGTCCAGAGACCTAGAAAGAATGGAGATGGAATACCCACCTGCACCTTACAGGCCACAGCACCTCATCAGGCCTTTCTGCCTAGCTTCTGAAGACACCCGTTGTTAGTCAGGGCCCCAGGCTGCTGTCAGAGAACAGAAGTGTCCACCAAGTGATACCTTAGGGTGCCATGGTGGGGAGGAACCAGCACAGAAAATCATCCCAATCAGTTTCACAAGGTGTCAAGGACCATGATGGGTCTTGGTGGCACACAGGTGACCAAGGAAGGGTCTGGTCCCATCCTCTGCGAAAAGAAAACACCTCCCTTTGTCAAAATCCAGGTGGAAGGCAAAACTCTGTGGCATGGAGAAACTCCCTGTTGGGAAGGTGACTGAGGAAATGTTCCCTCCCTAAGTTGTGGGAGATTTGCCCTCCTAACTTCCCAGAGAGAGTAAAAATGTAGTACCACCGGAAAGGTGACAGAACATGAAGTCACCTACACAAATTGTGAAATGAAAGTAATTGTTATAGTTGTACTATGAGACAGAGTAAGTATCAAAATTACCATCAAGGTAAAAAGCAAACATGAACAAAGTAGATCCCTAGAAGGTCTGACCTTTAGTGGCCTCCTGTTGAGGCAGAAACCCTTCTCCAATCTACAAAAGGAAGAGAGACGGCTTCATGCCTGGTACGTGAAGCTTGTTTCCTCAGACAGTACAAAACGGGAATGGAAGGGTCTCCTTCCTATCAGCTGTCACCACCATCCGTGCACTGGGCGCCTGGGAGCAGAAAATGCATCCACATATGAGCTGATCCACTGTAGCTGCTCATAGAAAACCCCAGCACTGCCTGGTCACTGAGCCTGAACAAAGCTGGACAGTGCCCTGGCCACCAGGGTGCCCTTTGTAAAACATTTAGTGGAAGAAAAGCACAGTGACATGATGACATAACTCCAAATGGAGAATACACGAGATGGTGGAGAGCAGCAAACCTCACCAAATGTAGGGTTTCTCTATCATTGGAATTTTGTAAAAGTAGGAAATATTTATCATCAGAAATGATATAAAAGAGAATACAACATTATATAATATTTATAAGTTAAAAGTATACATGTATTTTTATGTATGTATAAATAAACGTAGAATAAGTTTTAAGGCTTAGAAAATATAAATCCCAGATTTAGGGGTGCCTGGGTAGTTCAGCATCTGAACTAACAGCTAGTCGGTTAAGCATCTGACTCTTAGTTTCAGCTTGGGTCATGATCTCGCAGTTCATGGGTTTGAGCCCCACGATGGGCTCCGTGCTGTCAGCATGGAGCCTTCTGGCATTCTCTTTGTCTCTCTCTCTCTGTCTCTCTCTCTCTCCCCCTCCTCTGCTCTCTCTGTCACTCAAAGTAAATAACTTAAAAAAAATTTTTAAATAAAATAATTAAATACTTGGTAATAAATCTAACCAAGGAGGTGAAAGACTTGTATGCTGAAAACTACAAACATTTTGCTGAAAGAAATTAAAGACCTAAGTAAATGGAAAGCCATCCCATACTCATGGATTGGAGGACTTACTATTGCTAAGATGTCAGTACTACCAGGGCGCCTGGGTGGCTCAGTCAGTTAAGCATCTGATTCTTGATTTCAGCTTAGGTCATGATCTCGCAGTTCATGGGATCAAGCCCAATGTCAGGCCCCACACTTGAGTGTGGGGTCTGCTTGGGATTCTCTGTCTCTCACTCTGCCCCTCTCCCCAACTCATGCATGCACTCTCTCTCTAAAATAAAATAATAATAATAATAAAGATGTCGATACTACCTACAGTGACCTATAGATTCAATGCAACCTCTATCAAAATTCCAATGCTCACTTTTGTAGAAATGGAAAAACCAACCCTCAGATTCATATGGAATTGCAAGAGGCCTCAAATAACCAAAACAATCTTGAAAAGAATAAAATTAAAGACCTCACACTTCTCAACTCCAAACTTAGTACAAATCTACAGTATTCAAAACAGTGTGTGGTATTGGCACAAGGACAGACATATAGACCAATGGAATAGAAGTGAAAGTCCAGAAATAAATCCATGCATCTATGACCAGTTGATTTTTGGCAAGGGTGCAAGGGCTTTTCAATGGAGAGAGAATGGTCTCCTTGATAAATGGTGCCGGGATAGCTGGATATCCACATGCAAAAGAATAAGTTGGACCCCTACCTCATGCTGTATAAAAAAAAAAAAAATTAAAATGGAACAACAATCTAAGTTAGATAAAACCATAAAACTCTTAGAAGAAAAGCATAAGGATAAACATTCATGACCTTGGATTTAACAATGGATTCTTAGATATGACAGCAATAAAAATGAACAAAATAAGAAAAAAATAGATAAACTAGATTGCAGTGAAACATAAAGCTTTTGTTCAAAGGACATTATCAAAAAAGTGACAACTTTCAGAATGGGAGAAAATATTTTCAAATCATATTTCTGATAAAGGTCTAGTATCCAGAATATATAAAGTACCCTTACAAGTCAACAACAAAAAGACAACAACCCATTTTTAATGTTTATTTTTGAGAGACAGAGTGTGAGCTGGGAGGTTCAGAGAGAGAGGGAGACATAGAATCTGAAGCAGGCTCCAGGCTCTGAGCTGTCAGCACAGAGCCCCGATGCGGGGCTCGAACTCACGAACCTTGAGATTATGACCTGAGCCGAAGTCAGACACTTAACCGACTGAGCCACCTAGGCGCCCAACAACCCATTTTTTTTTAATAGGCAAAGATCCTGAATAGGCATTGCTCTAAAGAAGATACATAAATGACCAGCAAGCACATGAAAAGATGCTCAACGTCATTAGGGAAATGCTAATCAAGACTGCAGTGAGGTACCACTTCACATCCACTAGGATGGTTACAAATTAAAGAGATAGAAAGTAGGAGCTCCTGGGTGGCTCAGTCGGTTAATCATCCAAATCTTGGTTTTGGCTCAGGTCATAATCTCACAGTTAATGAGTTTGAGCCCCGCGTCAGGCTCTGTGCTGGCAGTATGGAGCCTGCTCAGGATTCTCTCTGTCCCTCCCCTGCTCATGCATGCTCGCTCTCTCTCTCTCTCTCAAATAAACTTTTAAAAAATCCTGCTAAAAAAAATTAAACATACAATTACCGTATGACCCACCAATTTTAGGCATATACCTAACAGAATTAAAAATAGACCCCATGGGGCGCCTGGGTGGCGCAGTCGGTTAAGCGTCCGACTTCAGCCAGGTCACGATCTCGCGGTCCGTGAGTTCGAGCCCCGCGTCAGGCTCTGGGCTGATGGCTCGGAGCCTGGAGCCTGTTTCTGATTCTGTGTCTCCCTCTCTCTCTGCCCCTCCCCCGTTCATGCTCTGTCTCTCTCTGTCCCAAAAATAAATAAACATTGAAAAAAAAAATTAAAAAAAAAAATAGACCCTTAAATAAGCATTTGTACATACATGCTCATAGCAGCAGTATTCATAATAGCCAAGAGGAAGAAACAGCCCAAATGTCCATAATGTATAATTAACATTATGCTGAGTGCAATAAGCCAGACACAAAAGGACAAATATTCTGTGTTTCACTTATAAGAGGTACCTGGAGTAGTCAAATTCATAGAGATAGAAAGTAGATTAGGGTTAACAGGGACTGAGAGAAGAGAAGGAGTTTTTTTTTTTTTTAATGAGCACAGAGTTTATGTTGGCCATGATGAACAAGTTTTGGGTAGAGACAGCCCCCAGCAGTGTGCATATAGAGAACTAAGGTGTGTGTAGGAGGAACCGAGCAACGGGACACGGACATCAACCAAGGCCTTGCTGTGTCTTGGCAGACTGGCTCAGTCAGGGTGGGTCTGTTGTCAACAAAGCCTCCTAAAGAGTGAAGGGATGTCTAGACTTCTGCCTCAACAATTTAGAAATTCTGTTGGGTTCACTAGGCTGACAGCTGCTATCAACAACCAGTAGTTAATAAATAAATCAAGGAGTAACAGCTGAGAAATGTGTTTTCTTTACATGTATTTCAAATAACTTGAAACATACATATTCCCACAGACATGCACGTTATACAAGTGCACAACACACACAACTGGCTGTGTGATCTAGGAGTAGTGTCCTCCCTTCCCTTCTCTGGCCCCCACCCAGGAACACATCAGCTTGTGTAAGAATTCGTTTGTTTTATTCTTTACATTTTATTTTGTTTCTAATTTTTGTGTTTTTTCCCTCCTCCCATCACCCCCATGGAGGGGAGGTCAGGGGTTTTTGTTTTTGCTATTCTCTGTTTTCTTGCTTTTTCATTTGGAAACTCTCCTATAGTTTTCTATTCCACTGCTGTTCATTTTCCTTCCCTGCTCTCTTAATTCAGACACTTATGACTGTACCACTGGTCACAAACAAGAAGTTTAATATGCTCTCCTAACAAGATCCCTCCACAAGATAAAACCTCTAGAATAATTTCTCTCTCCCATTTCTCTCCCTGTCTCCCCATCTCCATGAGAAGTTTGGAAAGATTTTACCTCTCCCAAGCATCTGTTCTACTGAAACAGTTTAATCTTTATTAGAACCTCCCCCACACCGTGTGTGTGTGTGTGTGTGTGTGCGCGCGTGCGCGCGCGTGTGCACACGTGTATGTGTGAATTGCGGACGTGTGTGCGTGCGCGTGCTTGTATAGGGATAGAGATTCCTTGCTCAACAACGTTTCTTCCTGGCCGCTGTATCAGGGTCTGGTTCTGGTGTATCTGCCGTTTGTCTTTCATCTTTCCCTACTATTTTCCTCACTGCTACCTGGATGCTCTGCCCCTGACTTCTGGAACATTCCAGCCCTGTGCTGTGCTCTGGCAGGTGGAGGCTGTTCCGACTGGGCCATGGGCTCCAGGCTGTGTCTTTTCCTACCGTGATCTTGCTATCCCACCGTTCTCCAGCGCCTGGTGTTGAAGAGGACAGACCTGATGCCATTCTGACTTTTCTTTTTGTAGGTAATTTGGGTTTTCTTCCCAGAAGCTTATAGGGCATCTTTTCTTAGAAACAGATCATTATGTTTTCTTAGCAGGCCACCCTGGGATTCAGGGATCTCTTTGCTTCCCAGACTTGAGTCTGTCTCCAGCTGAGCAGAGTTCTCTTCTACTTTTCATTGAAGTATGGCCTCTGTGCCACCCTTTCCTTTTTCTCCTTTGGGAACACCCGCGTCTAGTCACATACATCTGTGCCTCTCCTCCAACAGGCTTATCTTTGTTCCTCATGGTTTCCATCTCCTTTTGTTTCCTATGCTTTCTACGTGGTGGTCCAGGCCACCTGTTCACATTTCAGCCATGACCATTCTCTGCTGTAGTTCAGATACTGCAAGTTTGAGACTGACATCATTGTTCTGTTGTGCGACCATCACCTTCGAAAATTTCAGTTTGCCGCGGAGTTGTTTTCGAGCGTATACTTGTGCGCATTGCACTTGTCCTTCCTCTGTGCTCAGTGTTTTTTATTCAGGAGTTTAGCTATCTTCCTCATCCACGATTCCATTTCACTAGCTTCGGGAAATTGGCCTTCCTCAGTCTCAGTGATATCACACAGCTGGCCAGTGCAGGCTTCTTGAAATGTTTTCTCAGCTCAGCCCTCACTGTGCCATTCCTCTTGGTTTTCCTTGTGCCTCACTGGTTGCTGGTTCCTCCCCTTCTTGCCAGCCACAAGTGTGCCTGGGCCTGTTGTGGGCCCTCCCAAGCCTTGCGGATGGCAATGACCGTCGTGTAGTTCCTGTCACATGATTGCTGTGCTACCACATGAATGACGCCTAATGTGGGCCGGACAGCAAGATGGCCCGATGACGTAAGAAGAAATTGCCCCAGGAACCGTGATGTCGATCTAATGGTGTTCGTCGAAAATGGCACCTTTGACAGCCATGTAAGGTACTTGTGGGGGAGTTTATGTCACAGTAATGTGGTTGGGGATGGACGTGTCTTCCTGCAACCTGACCCGCTCTCACTGCAGATGGCAAAATATCGCTCTAGCAACATAGCCATCACCCAGGAGGACCACAGAACCTTGAGAAGATGTGCTCAGCAAATGTCACACCACCTGATGGCTTATGGAATAGCTGAGACGTGGCCTTAGACCCGAGCCCAGGAGACTGTCGCTTCTTTGTGATTTATGTATCAGAGTGCTCATTTCGGCCAAATCTCTAGCCTGGGACTGTCCTAGTGGCCGAGAATCCAGTGCTTTTCCTTTCCTTCACCCACATCCGCTCTACGTCAGGGGTTCACAATGTCTGCTTTTGTAAAGAGCCAGGTAATAACTATTTTTGCCTCTGCAGGTCATATGGTCTCCGGTAACTACTCCGCTTTGCTATTACAGCATGAAAGCCACCATAGAAAACAGTAGATGAGGCAGGCTGGCTTAGTGGCCCCTGCTCTAAGGGATCCCATCCATTCCCAGGGCTTGAGGATGCTTTCCAGGCCCGTTTCCAAGCTAGACGTCGCCACTGAGCCCCAGGTGCGTGCGTCTCCCCAGTTAACATCTTCGGCTGGGGGCGTAATAGCCATCTTGAACCTCAGACGCTCAAATCAAGACTTGATCTTTCCACCTTTCTGGATACGGCCAGTTGCATTCAACTTCCATTGTCATCAGCTACTTCTATGCATTTTCCTGTATTTCAGAACCTAAAAGCTGAAAAACCACCATTTTTCAGACCCCCTTGCGGTGGGACTTCCGAGGGGAGTGGCTGCATCAAATGCACGCTCATGGGACGACACAGGAGGCAGGGTGGCCATGCAGTCTCTGGGCACACGATGCCACAGCGATGGCTGTCAGGGCAGGGTGGGGTGCAGTTGGCAGGAGAGAGACAACAAGGCCCCAAGTTCCTGGCCTCACCGTCACGGCTACCCAAGTCTCTCAGACTCAAGGGGCCACCTCTCAATCCACACGCACCAGCCCATCTGAAGATTCTGTAGTGTCCCCTGTAATAAATCCATTTCTGCCATAACTACTTGAGAGCGGTTTCTGTTTTCTGCACCGAGCGTGATTGATTCACTCGCCCAAACTGCCCCACTCCCCATCAGCTTAACCTCAGAAATGACCTCTCTATCCATTTTCTGTGAATTGAGTTCCAGTCAGAAGATTCAAAACCACACCAGTAATGCGAACAGGAAGAAAATGCGATGAAGAAGTGTTAACTAAGAAAAGGAGATTCCCCCTCAAGTAGACAGAAGACTGTTCCAAGGGACCCCCCCCCGACACTGAAAAAATCCACATGTGACACTTGATTCCCCCAAAATTTACCTAGTACTGATGACATAAACAGTGGGGAACACACATCTTGAATGTTTCATGTATTATGTACTGTATTCTTACGATAAAGCTACAATGTTACTCAGAAAGTCATAAGAAAGTATTTACAACACTGTACTGTATTTATTGAAAACATCAGCCTATAAGGGGATGTGCAGGTCACACCCGTGTTGTTCAAGGCTCCCAACTGCACACCCAGGGCTGACAGAGAGAAGAACCCAGAACCTGGAAGAGCCCCACACCTGCCACGAGGGTGAGGCTCCTCTTCTCTGGAGGGTGTGGCTTCCACGGGTGGAGAAGAAAAGAGGGCGAGAGTCTGAGCTGGCGGGCAAGAGCAGCTGCCACACGGTGCAGAAACTTGAGAGGGTGCAGGCAGGACGCAGCTGGCCTAGGCGGGCTGCTCAGGTGACAGCCTCCCGCCTCCCGCCATCGGATCCTGGCCTCTGCACCAAACAGCGAATGAACAAGGAATGAAGGCCCTTCTCTAGGCCAGTCCTTGCGGTGTCCCTCCGGCACCCCCTATGGACAAAACCTAGCACCACACCAGCTGGCAAAGGGGAGGTGTAGGGGGGGCTGGGCAGTGTCGGTGCAAACAGAAGGGGGGAGGCGTTTAGTGCTGGGAGGGGACGGAGTGAAAGCGGCACACTGCTCGGTCCATCAAAGCAGAAGCAACGAGTGATCCCCACCTTTCCTTTATCGCTTACATCCAGTATATTACAAAGCATGTCAGTTTTAGCACCAAAACCTATCTCCAACCACACTCTCTCCTTCTCTCTCCATCATCACTGCTTTACTCAAAGTCACAACAGATCCAACCTGGACCTACAGAAATATAACCTGTTCCTAAACTGGTAAACTCAAAACCATAATCCAGTCCATCCTCCCCAAAGTAATCTATGCAGCCAATGCAATTTCAATCAATTTCAACTCATTCAGAAATTCACGTAGGGAAAAAAAAAAAAATGTGTAAAATGTTCCAAGTAATTCTGGAAAGGAAGCCAAAACAGAAGGGACTTGCCCTATCAGAAATCAAAAGACACTAGAAGCCCATAACGAAACATTCCAGTGTAGGTGCAGGGATAGACAGATAGGAATTTAGAGCCCAGAAACAAACCTAGGGGAGTTTAGTATATGATCAAGTTAGCAATTCAAATAATCAAGGAAATGATGTTTTTTTTGAAAAATGGTATTGGAAGACAGGACAATAAAGTATATTCTTCCCTCATACTATACACAGAATAGGGACGCCTGGGTGGCTCAGTTGGTTAAGCATCTGACTTCAGCTCAGGTCATGATCTCACAGTTCAAAAATTCAAGTCCCACATCAGACTCTGTGCTGTCAGCTCAGAGCCCAGAGGCTGCCTCCGATTCTGTGTCTCTCTCTGCCCCTCCCCTGCTCATGCTCCCTTGGTCTCTTAAAAATAAACATTAAATAAATAAATAAATAAATAAATAAATAAATAAATAAATAAATAAATAAATAAAGTTATTTAAAAAAAAAACTACACACAGAATAAATTCCAAATGATGAAAACTTTGAAATCATAGGTTTGTGTGTGTGAGTGTGTGTGCTAGGATAAACAATAGAACAGTGTTCCAGTGTTGAGCTGCTGGGCCCCAAAGCTAGAAGCCCAAAAGGAAACGTTTGACATATTGGACTATATAAAAACATATTTTTTCTGTACAGCAAAAGATTACCAATAACAAAATAGAAAGAAAAACTACAAATCTGGAAAACATATGACCCCCAAAGTTAAATATGTAACATAAAGATGTCTTGGGGTGCTGGCTGGCTCAGTCGGTGAAGCGTGCAACTGTTGATCTCAGGGCCGTGAGTTTGAGCCCCACATTGGGTGTAGAGATTCCTTAAAAATAAAATCTTTTAGGGGAGCCCAGGTGGCTCAGTGGTTAAGCTTCCGACTTCAGCTCAGGTCATGATCTCACAGTCTGTGGGTTCAAGCCCTGCACTGGGCTCTGTGCTGACAGTTTGGAGCCTGGAGCCTGCTTCAGATTCTGTGTCTTTCTCTCTCTACCCCGCCCTCACTCATGCTCTGTCTCTCTCTCTCTCTCTCTTTCAAAAATAAACCTTAAAAAATGTTTACATAAAAATCAGAAAATAAAATATTTTAAATAAATGTCTTACAAATCAATAAGAAAAATATGAAAAAAAAAACAACAGAAAATTTGATAGAAACACGTGAACAGGCAGTTTGTCGAAATATATATGGCCAATAAATACATGAAATATGTTCATTCTTCCTAAGAACCAATGAAATGCAAATCTCAACAAAACAAGACCTTATTTTCACATCAGACTGGCCAAGGTATAGAGGCAGTGTGATTCATTAAGGGTCTAGAGTGTGAGAGCCAGATAGTCTGGATCTGAATCTCAGTTCCACCACTCTCTAAGCATGTAGCCCTTCATGCCTTCATGTAGTTTCCTAATCTGTAAAATTGGAATAAATAATAGCACTTTACTCCAACTTTGCTGTGAGGATTAAATAAAATAATTTCAGCAAATTAGTACTCAGTATAGTGCCTGACACATAATACATGCTCTATGAATATATTTGGCTCTCATTATTTAAAAGGTTGATCTTAACCTTCACTGGTTAGTGTGTACAGAAAAAGAAACACAATTCATTGAAGAAAGTATAAATTAATCTATTTATTCATCAAATATTTATGACCCACTGGAGACACAACAGCAAGCAAGAGGCTCAGTCAGCACCCTCACTGGCGAGCATTCTAGGGAGGCTGCACTTCTGAGGACGGCAATTAGGCAACATTCGCCAAATCATCATCCCCTTGACCCCGCAGTCCCACATTAGGAAGTTTATCCTAAAGAACTATTTGGGTAAACTTATGAAGATTAATTTAGTAGAATTCAGAGTACCTGGGATCACAATCTTAAGCTGCAGAACCAACCCAAATATCTATGAATGAGCACTGGTTAAGTCATCATACAGGAAGGCACAGAATCGCGTGGGTAAGACCAGCCCATTCTGGGATAAGACAAGCATCCAGGGCGCTCTGCTTCTGGCTGTGTGTCTTTCTGCATAGGTTGGCTTTTTCCTTACAGCTGGATGCACCACGCTTATATCTTGGGTAGAAATTCAGCTATTTCCATGGAGGAGGGAAATAAACGATTCATTGGCTGAAGAAACAAAGGCAAACGAGGAAAAACCAGGTCCCATCACTGTCCACTAACCCCAGGAATCTAGTCCTGCCCCCAGCCCTCATTTTCTGCCCACACATTCTAGGAGCTCATCCTTCCCTGACTTTCTGTCTTTCTACAGCCGCTGCTCCTGCACCTGGTGGCTGAGCCCAGGCAGAGTCCTGGGCAGATGGGGAGTCCTGGGGCACAGGGGTGCACACCAGTCCTGGAACTTCCCACTCAGGTCCCGGTTCCCACTCAAATGCTGGCCCTGGATGGCCAAGCTGCTGCGAGCCCCTGGAAGCCCACAGCTCAAAGCTCAGTACACCCCAGATCCCACGTCTGGGTGGACCAACCTGGTGTGTCTGATTTTATGGGGGATCTTCTGTCAACACCCTCTGGTATCCTGCAACATGCTTTTCAGAAATTATCATCTAATAAGCAGCAATAATGATTTTATTGACTCATTCTTTAATTAACAATTAAAATGAGCAATTTTAAAATATTTTTGTTTTTAAAATATTCTAATTCAGTAAAATACTTCACATATGAAATAAAGTTTGTACCAACCAAACAAAAATAGTACACCTTGCCCTATCTCAGTATTTTAATTTTTTTAATTTATTTATTTCTTTTGAGAGAGAGAGAGAGAGAGAGAGAGAACCCCAAGCAGTCTCCGCACTGTCAGAGCGGGGCCAATGCGAGACTTGAACTCACCAATTTAAGCCGAAATCAAGAATCGGACACAACCAACTGAGCCACCCAGGAGTCCCTCACTATTTAAAATCTTAAACACAAATGAAAACTCCAAATGGTCACAGAATTGCAAAAGTGTGAAAACTGAGTTCTGTTTCTTCTTCCTTCTTGCAATCACTCGTCTCATTGCTCATCTCAAATCTAAGGCTTAAAAGGAGAAATATGTGTCACCTCGGGGAGAGGAGACACAATTGCCCCTTGAGCTCCAAAAGCCGTTTCGAATGTCCAAGCATGAGGCACTGAGTCCCCTAAGAACAACTTGGAGGGAGTCTGCATTAACTTCCGTACAGCATACAACATTTAATAAAGGCAATAAAAATTGCTAACTTGAAACTTACATATATGCTATTAAAATGCAACAGTAACCACAGTATCTTTTTAAACCACTAACAAAAGATTTGTGGGGTAGGAGTATCTTCTCTCTGACCTTCTTTAGAATTGCTGGTCTCATAAGGATAATAAAAGGCTGATCAATTTGGCACACCCTCGGCGTTATTTTAAAATTCTCTTTAGACAAGGCACCCTCTACCTGCCTCTCCCTTTCGGCCCTCAGGTCCCCCCCGGAGGGCCCAGACGCGCAGCTCCCAGCAATCCCCAGCTTGCCTCACGTTCCATGCCACACTGGGCTCAGAGCTCCCTTGGCAAAGACCAGAATTCCCACAAAACACTGGGCACTCCTCATCCCCTGCCCCCTTCCGAGAGTAGGCAGGTGACTGGCAGAGCTGGGTAAAATGGACACATTCTTTTCATTTCCTTCATTGCTTTTGTGTGTGTGTGTGTGTGTTTGTAAGATAAACACTAAGTTTCTTTACTAAAATTTTTCCTTCATTAATAATGAAGTTATTTAGGGGCACCTGGGTGGCTCAGTCAGTTAAGCATCTGACTCTTGGTTTCAGCTCAGGTCATGATCTCCGGGTTCTTGGGTTCAAGCCCCACATCGGTTCTGTATTGACAGTGCAGAGCCTGCTTGGGATTCTCTCTCTCTCCCTCTCTCTCTGCCCATCCCCTGATAGCACTCTCTCTCAAAATAAATAAACTTTAAAAAATAATGAAAACGTATAGCCTAAATAGAGTTATTTAAGGCTATACGTTTTCCACTGAACACAGCTGTAGCTATGTCCTGTAGAGTTGGGTATGAGGGATCTACCTTTGCAATGTTTTCTACATAACGTGTAACTTCACATTTGAGTTTCTCTTTGATCCAGTGGTTTTTAAATGAGAATTTGTCAGGGCGCCGTACACTTCTGGAATGGGGGCACTGAAGCCCAGCGAAGAGCCAGGCCAGTGCTCTGGCGCAAGGTCCTGCCTGCAGGGCGGCGGCACCGGCGACGACTCCGCGGAGAAGCCTCCAGGGCTGGGTTGCGGGGGGCGGAGCCAGGTTGGGGTAAGGGGCGGTCAGCCCCGTTGCCAGGAGGCGGAACCTGGACACAATGGGGTCTGAGAGCCGGGCCGGGAGGGGGCAGGCATCCGGGCACTCCACCTTGCCTTCCCCGCCGGGAGCCACGAGAGCAGGTTAGTGCATCAACTCTGGAGCCCCCTCTGGGCACCAGGTTCCCCACGTCGCCTCCTCGCCCCAGTGTCTTGGCCGGATGCCCCTAAAATATCCCAGCCCCCCAGAACCCCAGGGAATTCCTTCCCCCCCAGGATTGAGTCCAAACTTGGCGCGCTCACACACCCCTATTGGACTCACTTTGGGGGCTTGAAGCTCCGGCCCGGCCCCCCGCCGCCCCCCGCCGAGCCGGGAAAGCTCCGGTTTGTTTTCCCGGCGCCCGGGATACAGGATGGGCCCCACCCCCGGAGTCGGGAGGAGCTGGAGCGGAGAAGCGCGTTCGGCGCGAGTCCTGGGTGGAGGGGCCGGGGCCGCCACCTTCTGTCCACAGGTGCCGCGGGCCGTAAGCTCACCCCACCCTCGCGCGCCATGGGCTCGGACGTCTGGGTCGGCCCTTGGCGGCCGCACCGGCCCCGCGGCCCCATCGCAGCGCTCTACAGAGGCCCGGGGCCCAAGTACATGCTGCCACCGAACACCGGTACCGGCGTCGGGCGGGGGGTGGAGGGGCTACCGAGGCCTGTGCCGGCAAGGGGACGCCGTAACCCGGCTGCAGGGCGGAAGGGAGGGAAGTCTGTTGGAGGGAGGGATACGGTGCACTGTGCCAGGGGCGGGGAGCAGCGGGGGCCCGCGGTGACGCTGGGACGCTCCTTCAGGCTACATCCTGCACGACCCGTCGCGGCCCCGCGCCCCGGCGTTCTCCTTCGGCGCGCGCCTCCCCACGCAGCAGACTTCGTGCGGCCCCGGGCCCGGCCACCTGATTCCAGCTCGTATGACCGTGCGCGGCCCCGACGGCACCCCCGCCTACTCCATCTACGGCCGTCCGCGCCACGCAGCGCCCTTCCTCACTCCGGGACCCGGTCAGGACCCCTGGGACCCCGGGCTCCCCAGGGCAGAGCCGCCTCCGGGAAGGCCCACCCGGGAACCCCCTACCTGTGCCCCGACGCCCCCTCCCCGTGTACCCTAACACTCCAAAATCGGTACCTCCACATCTGGATCTCAACCCCAAGCCCCACCGGGCTTTGACAAACCGTGGCTCGGATTCACCTCAGTCCCAGGACCCCCAACCCGGGTCCCCACCAGGCCCCCAACCCGGTCCCGGTCCCGGCCCACACCCCCGGTCCGCCCCGCAGGCAGGTACTTCCCAGAACGAGCTGGGAACGCGACGTACCCCAGTGCGCCTCGGCACACCATCGCCCCCCGAAACTGGGGCATCCACGCGGAGCCGCAGACCCCAGGTGAGACCAGAAAGGCCTATTCCAGCACCGTGGACCTTCCTATCCCTGACGGGGAACCACTCTCCAGGCTGCGGCGGGGAGACCCTGGCCTGGCCAGGAAGACTCGCCCCCGCCCCAGACCCCACCCCTTGCTGGCTCCTCCCCAGGCCCCGGGGCCTACACTGTGCCCTCGCTCTTGGGTCCGCGTGTCATCGGTAAAGTCTCGGCCCCAACTTACTCCATCTATGGCCGCAGCGCAGTGGGCAGCTGCTTCGAGGACCTCAGCAAGGTGGGAGAGGGGCTGCGGGACACGGCGCAGCGCGGGGTGCACCCGGCGGGCCACAGAGGGTCAGGAAGCAAGAGGTGAAGGCCAGTGCGCCCCCGCTGCCCTCCCACAGACCCCGGGTCCCTGCGCCTACCACGTGGTGAACACTGGGATCTACAAGCCTCGGGCCCCCCAGTTCTCGATGCTGGCGCGGAATTCACTCCCCCAGGACAACACCCTGAATCCGGGACCCGCAGCCTACAACGTGGACCAAGGGGTCTGGAGTCCCGGGTCAAGGGTCAGGGGAGAGGGGAGGAGGGTCGGAGTCCCGGGGTTCCCCGGCGCGGAGCTGGACGCCTGGCCCCGCGAGGTCAGCGCAGTCTCCTAGGTCAGCGCAGTCTCCTGGGTCCGCAGCACCGCAAGCCCGGCGGCTGGAGCTTCGGGATCCGGCACTCGGACCACCTGGCCCGGGTCCTGACCTACGCGGATGACTGACCCGCTGGGCGGGCGTGGCCCCACAAACGTTTGCTTAAAACCTCCCGAGCCAGCAGCGTGTCCGCCCCTGTGTGTTCGCGGCGGGGGCGCGGGGCGCGGGGCGCGGGGCGTGCGCGGCGGGCCGGCCCGGTAAGTCCCGGAAGGCGCGCGCCCGCGGGCCTTCCTGATTGGCCGAGACACAAGGGCCTGGGGCGACCATTGGCCGAGAGTCCGCCTGTCCGGGAGGCCCCGCCCACCCGCCGTCCTGTGGCCGCGGGACTGCAAACCGCCCCCGCCTGGAGTCTGGAGCAGGATGGGTGAGGGCCGCCGTACCGGACAGGTACAGGCCGGGGTCAGGCTGTGAGGCCGACGAGTAGGAGCCAGACACGGAGACACGCACACGGGCACCACAGACACGGTACAGAGGGAGCGGACATGAGAGGGAGAGACCGGGATCAGGGTCGGGACAGGTGCACCTGCTGCAGAGACCCGGACACGGGGCGGCCGCAGGTTCCGGCGGTCTCGCACCCCGCAGGCTCGGAGCGATGGCGTCCTAGGGACCCGCGGCCCAGGGGCGCCTGGTGACCTTTCAGGGGGAGGGAGCTCAAGCAACTCCCGGGTCTGACCCGCCTGAAGAGAGACGAAAGCCCCCTGAGCTAGGGGGACCTGCGGGGCTTCGTGTGCGCTGTGGAGGGGAGTGCGCAGGGCGCGCAAATCGGTGCGTGGGAACTTCTGGGCACCCCTAACCCTGAGGTCAGCCCGAGACCGCTTTCCCCTGGGGACGCCACAACTGTCCTGGGGACAGTGCCCCAGCACTGTCAGTGACCTCAAGATAACCCACCGCTGTGAGAACACCACCCCCCCCCCACCCCCGTGATGGCTACATCACCACCGTATTCCATGCCTAGAAGCCGTGCTAGTGGCCATGCCACTGGGAGGCATAGATCTGAAGAAGAAAGTGGTGCTGACCCAGGCCCCGGCCAAGTCTGGGCAGCAGCTGGAGCTGCCAGAGGCCTTCTGCCCGCAACTCATGAACAAAATTCTACAAGGGGAGTGGGTGACAAGGTCAGCCTGGACCTGGTACCTACCCGGCTGGCTACAGGCTACAAGGTTAGAAGATGCCTCCTCTCCAGACCAGAACGTCTGACCTCAAAGAGGTCAGTTAGCAGCATACAGGCAATCTCCAACTTCAAGCCTGACCTAGACAAAGTCCCCCAAAGATGGGGTCCAGGCTTCTCACCCCCAGGATGGAATTTAGGTTCCCCCCACCCCATCAGCCCCCCATTAACAGGACCAAGTTCTCCAGCTCCCCCTTGGGTACCCCACTCAGGACTCCCAAGGGAAGAGCTGGGTACTCCTCTCTCTTGGTTCCCCAGACTTGTGCTCCTAGGGGTAGGTACTAGCCTCCTCCTTGTCACTTGTCCATACCAAATCAAAACAATTTCTTTTCCATTCCCTCTCCACCAGCTGCACATACAACTACTTACTAAATGCTTAACTCCAGCTGAAGCCCTAACCAGGGAAAGTGAGAGAGAATGGTGGAGGTAGAGGAGGAGTAGGTGTGCAGGTGTACTCAGCATCCCTGCCCAGCAGGTACCAATGACCAACGGATGTGGTTTGAGGTACCCTGGTGGGGCAGGGAGGGGTGGGGCCGGGGAGGAAGCCCCGCCAATAAACTGGAGTCTATTCCTGGATTCACCCTCATCCAGAGTTAAGAGCAGGTACAGGTGGGCCACTGGTCATTGATCTAGGTTCTTGATGGTAATATTGGCCAGAATCTCTGAAGAATCACTGATAGGTCATTAATCAGGGTCACTAATGAGGATATTGATCAAAGTTATTTATGGGTCACTGATGGTCATTGAACTTTGGTCACATCATCAGTGAAACCTTGATTGGAGTCATTAATAGGGACTTGATAATAACCACCACTGGGCTCTCTGATCAATCCTTAATGGGCCACAGGACATTGGTCATTATACCTGATGGGTCAGACCAGTCATTAATGAGGAATTACCAGAATTGTTCAGAAGTTTCTGGTCATGGTCTTGGACACCTGTCATGGTTGCTGATGAATCCGTGATCAGGGTCAGTGAAGGGGGTCCCTGGAAGTCCTGATGCAGGGTAGTCTGGCCGGATGTAAGGGCTGCTGGAGGGAGTGGGCGCAGTCCTATGGGTCAGGGCAAGAAGCTGGTTCCTGTGGACGGACTCCTGTATGAAGCCAGAGTGAGTGTCAGTCTCCATCGACACCCTGCTAGTCATCACAGGTAACCTGACCTCAGACTCCAGGTCTACTTCCTGCATGTTAAAGACCCCTGACCTCTGACCCACACAGTCAGGGTCCTCTCATCAGGAGACCATGAGACTTCCCCCAATCACTGGTGATCTGAATAGACCCCAGGGTCAGCGTACCATCACAAGATCCCTGACCACCAACTCAGAAAGGTGACCTGACTGATGCACAACCCACCAAGCCCGTTGCAGGTACAACAGGGGACTTGATCCTCAACATTCAGGGTCTCTAAACCCTCATGACTGACCCAAGAGTCAGTATACCCCTGTGAGAAATAAGCCCACCGACCCACTCGAAGGAAGGACACGGAGACTCAGAGCACAGTGAAGCCAGGCTCTAATCAACGTTCTTGCACGAGCGGTGTCTAAGGGACAGGCACACTCAGGGCGGTTACAGCAGGCAATTTATCTCCTAGCGTGAAGTCCCTCCCCTTGTTCTTCATTGGTGAGTACTACAGAGGTTACAGCCTTCCCCAGAGGTCGCCTCTGCCCACGGAAGGCACAAAGTAGTCTGGTTGGAACAAATGTACATTCCCTGAGGTGAGGCAGACTTCAGTTCTTTGGTGCACGCTAACTGCAAAGCCCAAGAAAATAAGGCCGCAAAAGGAGAGGGGAAGAACCAGGAAGTGAAGTGCCTAAGGGTTTGGGACTCCGGCGGGGGGGGGGGGGGGGGGGGCGGGGGGAGGTTCATACATATTCTCAATAGGTTATAAACCTATTCTTAAGTAGACAGCACAACTTTTATTTGGTGTTTCTGAAAATGAATCATCTCACTTCTCACACGCCACATCTCCGAAAAAGCTCCAGACCCCTCTGCGTCACCACCCCCTCCATCCTCAGAAGATGGTGGACAGCCCATCCCCTCCAGTGGTGGACTTGAAGTATTCCCTAGTCACACCCAGCAGCTGGCAAGAGTCCTGGGGAGCACCTGTGCCTGCTGGAGTTCGTGTGTCCTATGGGAATCCCAGTGTGGCTGTGGCCTGTTTGGGTAGGTCTTCTAACGTGAGCTCAACTTCCCCTGCATGACTCTGGCAGTCTGGTCCCATGTGCCTCTTGGGAGCTGGAGGACCGCCCGGCCCAGGGGCGCTTCGAGTGGATGCCCGGGAGCAGAGCCTGGACCTGGGCCTGGCTCCAGGCCTATGCTCCCGGACCCCCGCGCCCGGAGGAGGAGCTGCACGTGCCCGTGGACAGTGGGCGCCGGGAGACCTCCGTCCCTCCCCACCAACCCAGGCCCCTTCCCTTCTCCGAGTTCCCATCCCCTTTCCTTCCCAGAGCCCGGATTCTCACCCCTGGCCCCCCGCCTCCGGCCGGCACCGCGCAACTCATCCGGGCGCAGCCACGCGAGGCATCCACTCCGGCGGGAGGTGGAAGCTGAACTGTAGGTCGGCGTGGGCCGGAGGCTGGCCCTGCAGGGGTCGTCGTGCCCTCGGACCGCGCGCCCTTCGCCACCCCCTCGTCCTTTGCCGACCTCTTCCCGCCGCCGCCCGCGCACGCCGATCGACACACTGCGGAACAGACGGCCACGGAGAAACCGCAGGAAGGCCGGCGAGACCGAGAGGAAGTGGGGGAAGTGGCTCCGAGGGAAGCCGGGCCGCCGCGGGACGGAGCGCGAAGGGGCGGAGCCAGGGAGACGCCCCGCCCAACTTTGCGCTGGGCCCGCCACCTTTTGCGCACGCGCGCAGAGAAGCAGGGCCTGGGGAGCGGGGACGTTCACGCTTGTCTGCGCGTGCGCCATGCCCGTGAGCGTGCGCGCTGGCGTTGAGCGCACCGGTAGCGCAGGAATCTGTCGACTCCGCTAGTGCAGCGTGGTTGAGTCTACAGCGGTGACGAGCTCTGGCAGAGCGGGGCTGTCCCCTGAGTCGCGGTACTTACGCCGGGTTCCGAGGAGACTGGGTCGTGCTCGGTGTGTGGCTCGGTGTCCAGCTTTCTGACCTTACAGGTGCGCGTCCGGGAGGGCGCCCTGGAGGTGGGGCTCCCAGAAAAAAGGGGCCCAGGAAGGCGTGCACAGGCTGCCTTCGCTTGCCAGGCACATCGCGTGCACTGCTTAGAGCGCGTATGTAAAGAAGGAAGCTGGTGGAGAGAGGCTGTGGGACGTGCCAAAGGTCATCCACACCAGAGCGCAACCCCAGGAACCATCCGGAAGTGGGCGGAGACCAGAAGTCTGGGAATCCTCGGGAGGGTCTTCTCAGCAGCTGAACGAACAGGTGAGGGGGAGTCTTAAGGCCCCCACTTAGCAAATTTCCAGGGGCTCCTGTGAGAAGGACACGGCGGACACCGAAGTTGGTGTCAGGATCCTGGCTGTGAAGGGGGGTGGGGACGCTCGTGACCAGTGGAAACCTCATTCCTCTCGGGGTGAGAGCACCAGGAAAGCTCGGCCTGGAGCGGCGTCGGTGGGTACCTGCCCGGGCTCCTTGTGGGCGGACCGGCACGGGTGCACAGGGCTGCTGCTGAGCGCGGGGGGGAGGGGGCACAGAGTTAAAGTGGTGAAAGGCTGGCAGCCCGCAGGAGGGCCGGAGGAGCCCATCTTTGGGGGTTAAAGGCAGAGACTCGGCCACCTCCTTTCAAGAAATGGGTTTATTGCAAAACGACACACATGCTCAGGAGCCCAGGCAAGGCATGCACTTGGAATGCTTCCCATCAGCTGACCCGGTGAGGTGTGGAGTGCTTCCCCGGGCCATAGAGCTGCAGGCACAGGACCGGGGTGGGAGGAGACAGACTGAGCCTCTCCAGCTAAAGGACAGGAGTGACAAGCATGGGCATTTGAGAACACCTTTCATAGGTGAGGCAGTCCTGAGCACTAGGTGAGCAGCTGTGAGCTGCCGTGCAGCCTTGGTCCTTCAGATGGTGGCAAGTCTCCCCAGAGCCAACGGGGGGCTGACCCAGGAGGCGGAGGCAACCACAGGCTCCTGACACCTGTGCTCTTTCCTAGGCGCGTCAGGTCCATGCTGCTGCTGGTTCTGGCACCCAAGGCTTGGCACAGGCTCTCTCATCTGAAGCCCCCAGCCCTCGTTTGGACCCCGGGAGGCAAGGCCGGACATGTGAGGTGCCGGCTCCTGTCAAGGCAGGGCCCTGGAGACACAGGCAGGCAGAGCCGGCCCCAGGGCCCTGGGCTTGGAACTAGGCTGTTGATCACCGCCTTGTTTGGGGCTGGGCTGGGTGGGGCCTGGCTGGCTGCCAGGGCTGAGAAGGAGCAGCGGCGGCAGCAACAGCGGACAGAGGCCCTGCGCCAGGCGGCTGTGGGCCAGGGGGACTTCAGCCTGCTGGACCACCAGGGACGGGCTCGCTGCAAAGCCGACTTCCGGGGTCAGTGGGTGCTGATGTACTTTGGGTTCACTCACTGCCCCGACATCTGCCCAGACGAGCTGGAGAAGTTGGTGCAGGTGGTACGGCAGCTGGAGGCTGAGCCCGGCCTGCCCCCGGTGCAGCCTGTCTTCATTACTGTGGACCCCGAGCGGGACACTGTCGCAGCCATGGCCCGCTACGTACAGGACTTCCACCCACGGTTGCTGGGCCTGACCGGTTCTGCTGAGCAGGTGGCCCAAGTGAGCCGCAGCTACCGCGTGTACTACAGCGCGGGCCCCAAGGACGAGGACCAGGATTACATCGTGGACCACTCCATTGCCATCTACCTGCTCAGCCCTGACGGCCTCTTCACGGACTACTACAGCCGGGCCAGATCAGCAGAGCAGATCGCAGACAGCGTGAGGCGCCACATGGCTGCCTTCCGCAGCGTCCTGCACTGAACCAGGTCATTAAAGAGGGTGTGATGGAGCTGTGTGCCTGTGGTCTGCGTCGTCGGTGGCCCCAGGAGGCCACGGCAGGGAAGCGCAGCCCTTTGCCTGCATAGCGCAGGAGTGTTTTTTAAGACTAAGTGGGATGGCAACACCATTTTATTGGGCTGGGCCAGCCAGGAAACAAGGGTCGAGTGAGCAGACGCGATGCCCAGCACCCACGGGGGACGGAGCTCCAGAGCCCACCCGTCAGCGTCAAGGCTCCCCACTCAAGGCTGGGCCATGGAGGGGGCAGCGTAAGTCTGGAAGCGCTTGTGGGCCCGCTGGTGGGTGAGTAGTCTCAGGGACATGGTGTCCACAGCTGCCTCCAGCCCCGGCTGCTGGGTGATCTCCACTGTGTGGTCGTTGGCCTACAGGGATAAGGTGTCAGCAGAGTCGGGGACCGCTTCCCTCCCAGGCTCCCCAGGCCACTCACCAGCTGCAGGGAGGCCAACATGGAGCGACACACCTCGAAGGCAGGTTGGCCAGCTACAAGCTCCGCAAAGGGACGCCACTGGTTGAGCTGGCTGAACCTTGAGACCACCTGGTCCCCATAGGTGTGGATGTCAAAGGGCACGTGCTGTTCCTGCAAGAAAGAGGGGCAAGATCCCGGGGCAAAACCCAGGCAGGCGGCAGGGGAGTCCCTAGCTGTCAGTCAGCGCTTGGCCCAACCCCTCCCTCACCTGCTCCTGGAGCAGCGGCTGGATGGTGTCCTCCCAGTGCCTGATGCGCTCACTCAGCTCCGTCTCCTGCACAAACTTCTGAGATGTGGCGATGAAGAGCTCCTAGGGCGGGACCGGGAGCTGCCACCTTCTGTGCAGGAGCCCCGCACCCAGCGCCCCGACCTGCTCTGACTGGGACCTACCACATTCCTGCGGACCAGCTCCTCATAGCTCAGGGATGCCGGCACGGCCTCTGTTTCTGGGAAAGGGGCAGCTATGAGCTTCTGTGGCCACGGGCCACACCCCTTCCCCCTCCACTGTCCTCAGGGGCCCGGAGCAGCCGCCCCGGCCAGCAGCTCACTCTCAGACCTACCCAGGTCTGCGGCTTCCCCACGCTTTGCCTCCTGAGGCTCTGCATACTCCTCAGGCTCTAGAAAGTCATCTGCTGGCAGACAGAGAAGCCCAGGAGGAGGCAGGTTGGCCGGCAGCGGATGCTGAGCCCCCACCCCGGCCCATCCCAGTAGGCTCCCACCTGCGGCCCCCAGATCCTCCAGGGAATCCTCCAGGCGGTCCTCTTCCACAGGCCACAGCCCCTCCTCAGGCCTCGGCAGCCACCGCTCCGCCATCTGTGTGCAGACAGCATCTATGAGGCACACTGCTGTCTCCCACCTGGGACCACGTGGGCTCCAGACAGTGGCCAGTACTTGCCTCCCTCCTCTGCAGCTTCCGGAGGGTCTCCAGCTGTTCCTTCACGTGCTTCCAGTACAGGACTTCCATGTCTACACACAAAGCCCTTGTAAGAGGGGCTCCCACGCCCTGCCCAGCCCCCCTCCCCAGTCCACCTAGAGCCTTGGGTGCCCCCAGGCCGAGGGGGGGACAGGCACTCAGCAGAGTGCGCACATGACCCTGACCTCACCTGCAAAGGACGGGCCCTTTCGCCGGGGCCTCCTGCTGTCAGCGTGCTCGGCATCTTCGAGAGAATTTGGTCAGTAGGAACCGAGCCAAGTCCCCATGAGCTGCACGCGGACCCTCCTGCCCTGGCCCGGCCCCACCACACCCACTCACAAGCAGCCAGGTACCACTGGTGGAAGTCCTGCAGCTTGGCGACACCCTTCCTCTTGCGCTTCTGTCCTGGAACCTCCTCCACACAGGGGGGCACAGAGTAGGGCCTACCTGGGGGCAAATGGCTACGTCTCAGTGCACAACTAAAGGCCCTGGGGCGGATGATGGCACCCACAAGCCCGAGGAGCAAGTGCAGACCGCACTAGGCAGCACAGCCCCCACCCTCATCTACCACTAGTGCTCCGGAGAACCCAGCCACAGGTGCCCGAGTGAAGGTGTCCCTCCACCCAGTTACCTTTCTTGAAGGGCTTGGCGTCCAGGGAGTCAAAGGGGTCCAGGCTCTGCCAGGGGTCTGGGGTCTCCTGAGCAAAGAGTACAAGCAGACCCTGGGGTGGGAGCAGGGGATGTACATCTTCCCCCCCAGAAGTCCAGACACAGAGAAGGGCTGGCCACATTCAATCCAGGACCCAAGGGTGACCCACCAGAGAGAGAGGTTCCCCAGAGCAGCAGAAGAGGGGATTCGATTTCTGGGGCAAGGAAGATTCCTTGCAAAAGAGAGCCAGCACAAAGGGCCTCCAGCTAGGAGCCCAGGCATCCAGAGCTCTGAAAGCTAGCAGGAGTGAGGGGCGGGCAGCAGAGCCCCAAAGCACATCCTCCTTGCCGGGGAGGGTCTGAGCCCCACTAACCCTCACCTTCAGCAGGGACATAGGCTCCCGTCGCTCCCGCAGCACACACCTGCTGGGCTGGGCAGCACTCTGCAAAGAAACAGCCCCAGGGATGCCTCTCCCCTCCTCCACCCAAGGCTGGGGCACCCCCGTAGTCTGCTCTAGGGTCGGACATCAAGAACCCTGCAGAAGGACCCTCTTAAGGAAAACAAACACTCTAGGAAAAATTGTAGAACACACAAACTAGTAAACTAGTAAAATGGGGTACTGTTTTTTTTCCTTTAAAAAATACCAAAAAAGAAAAAAAAGACTGCAATAAACATCCATGTATGTACCAATCAAAATTAACAAACATTAACGTTTTTCCTGTATGTATCAGGATTTTTGTTCTAATAAAAAGATTTTGGAGCTCCAGGCAGGAACACAAAGCCAACCCTCGGGGGTGGAAGGGGCAGGGACAGCCTCCAAAGCCCATCCCCTCCCACCAGCCTGATCTCGGGAGTCAGCCTGGGAGACCAGCTGCCATCCTAGGTGGCATGACCACAGGGCTCAGACCCTTGAACCCTAGGCCACCTCTCTAAGGAGCAGCAGCTATTCTGATCGGAAAGAGGAAAGATGTAGAAGGCACCACCCGAAAGGGCTGGGTGCAAGGACCAGAGGCAAAGCCCCCGGGCCCACCTATCCCACCGGAGTGTGGGGCCTTCGCAGGCCTCGCAGGGCCCCCACCTGCTGCGGGCTCCTGGCCTCCTGGGGCTCTGGAGGGACGGCGGGGGCCATGGGCTCAGGGAGCTCCACTGCCCCATCTGCGTCCTCATCCTCATCCCCACCTCCAGGCAGCGGGCCTTCCGGAGAGGTACCTGGGCAGGGGAGCAAGAGACCGGTCAGCCCCGAGAAGCCCAAGGCCAGACAGCAGATGGGAGGCTGGCCTTGGCCAACACCCCGGAGAGCCTGCAAGGCCGATTCCCTCACTCAGCCCCACTCATTAGACCCGGAGTGGTGTGACCACGCCTCTCGCCATGCCACGGTTTCATTTGGCTCGTTTTACCAATTTTCCTCCTGAAGGGCTGCCATCCATGTGTGCCCGGGGCGAGGTCCAAACCTCACAGGCCCAAGAACGGCCAGAGGGCAGTCACGAGACCAAGACAGCACAGTGAGGCCAAGGTGGGGAGGGAGGCCCAGGTCCAGGTGCAAAGAAGCCAGGCTTCGTTGCTCCCCACACCTCACCCCTGGGGCGGCGGAGCATGGCCCCATGCAGAGCCCCATCTCCCCACCCCAACCCCGAGTCCACCGTGGTGCTCTCTCCTCACCTGGCTCCTGGGAGGCGCTGAGCGCAGGGACGGAACTGCACACACAGACTTCCATTGGCTGCTCCTCAGCCCCCTCGGCCTCTGCGAAAGATGGGGGACTGGACAGGGTCAGCCCAGCCCCTCCCTCCAGGAGGCCCCTCCCAGGGGCCCAGCAGAGCCAGGGCAGGGGAAGGAGAGCAGAGACCCGTCTCAGGCCTCGGGCACCCCGGGGCCGAGCCAGCTATGGGCAAAGAGGGGGCAGAGGGGATGTGGCCTGGCAGACCTACCCTCACAGCAGGCACCCGGGGAGGGAGGCAGGACCAGAGCTGGCAGGCACACGGGACCTGACAAGGGGTCCAGCCCAGAAGTCCCTTCCTTCCCACCCAGCCCCCACATCCAAGCCCTCACCCTTCTGGTTCCTTGGCAGCAGTGTCTCCGTTGGGGGTATGCCCACCGGCTCCAACATGAAGGCTCCTCTGGGGTGGGCGGTGCATGTGTTCATCCTAAAATCCTTCCGGCTGGCCAGGACCTCCCCCTGACAGCTGTGCTGGCAGAAACACAGCCACTGCAGAGACCCTTCCCAAGCAGCCCTCTCCCCTTATCTGATTCCCCTCAGACAAGCTGAGGCCAGTACCTGTACAGGGGGCTAACATTCTTCTCCATCTCATCAGGGGCCACAAGGGCCATGGGCAGGAGAGGGACGATGAGGATCTCCTGCGTGGAGGCCAAGAGTGGGTGAGCCACAGGCCCCACGGGCTCCATGTGGGAAACCGTACGGGAGGACACCTTCCAACACCCCCATCAGCTAAAGGCAGCCCCACAGAGGGAGGGGGACTCACACGGGGAGGCAGGTCGTTCCTCAGATCCACATTAGCACGGGAGTCAGGGAGGTCATCTAGCGACAGGAACTGTGGGGAGACACAGCTCAGGAGCAGCGCCTGGCAAGCGCACAGCAGGCAGTGGCCACGCACCCAATAGATCTCACCTGGTCGTCGGCCTCCTGGGGGGCCTCGGAACTGGCGTCCCCATCCGCCCCCTGTTCCCGCACTGAGGACAGCTGCTTGGCCCGCCTGAGGGAGAATCAGTGCATGGGTGTCTGGGAGGCTGCAGGCAGGGCAGACGCTCAGGCCTCCACCTGCTGGCTCAGACCACCAGTACTCACTTCTTGCCAGAGATGAAATCGAGAGCCTGGTAGACCAGCGAGTACAGGTACTCCACCTGTGACCGGAAGCAGACGGTGAGGACGCGGAAAGGAGCAGCCTACCAGAGACGCAGAGACGAGCGTGTGCACAGAGAAGCCCACCGTCCCCTCGAAACCCTCCGGCACAAGTCCCGCCCACGTGGCTGCTAGAGTGGCCTCTCCAATCAAACGAGCTCGTCTTATCGGCTGTGGTTCTCTCCTCGTCCTCCGTCCCCACGCTGCATGCAGCCACAGGAACGGCCGTCGTCACCCAGCTCCGACCGTCTTCAGTCCCTGCACGCCGGCCTGCGTGAGGCCCCCCGGCCCATCGCCGTGCTGCTCCTGCCCGACACCCACAGCAGCTCCTTCCCGCCCCGCCCGCAGGCTCGGGCCACCACCGCCCCATCTCCGGAAGCCCGTGAGTCCCTGCCTGCCCCGTCACAGGGTAACGGTCAGGATTTCCGAGAGGCTGACCAGCAGGGCGTGTGCGTACCACCTCTGGGTCTTTCCCTCTGGGATGACACCACCCCAGAGCACACGCAACCCCTCTTCTTGGCCCTGCTTTTTTTTTTTTTTTTTTTTTAATGCAACAAACGTTCATTGCGCTTCTCTTATGTACGGGGCTCTGCACTAGACACTGGACACAATGGTGAGCACAAGAGGTGGTGCCCCCTCATCACAGGGGCCCCATTTATTAGGACCAATAAGCACTACCCGTTTCAAGTGTTTGTTCACATACAGGATTGTGTTCGTGCTTCTTCCCGTCTAGTCTGTCTGAATTAGGTGTCACTGCTGTTCCCGTTTTATAGAATAAACCAAGAGAAAGTCGCCTGGATCAGGGGTAGGTCTGGGATTTGTACCCAGGGATGCATGATTCTCACTGCCACTAGCCACGTGTGAGTCAACCAATTTTAAATTCAAGTTAACCGCAAGTAAAACTCAGAATTGCTCAGTCACGCCGGCCACCTTTCAAGGCCTCCGTCGTCACGTGTGGCAAGTACTTACTGTCTTTGACAGCACAGGTCACAGACCATGTCCATCATTTCAGGAAGTCCTGCTGGGCAGCGCTCGTCTAGAGCTCGCACTCCCCCCCACCTCCCAGACTTCGTCAACGTTTCACTACACTTGCTTTACCACGCTTCTCTCCGTCTGTCACCTCACGTTTTATGCTTTCAAAGTCACTTGCAGACATTCCTTCTCAGGACAAATACAGGATGTAGGAATCTGACGTAACCAGCAAAATCTTAAACTGTCTTAATGACTTATGGTGCCCAGAGATAAATCCGTGTCCTGTGCATTAGAACTGAATGTAGATGGCTCACTGCCCTTCTCTAGTTTGGACCCCATTATCAAGTTCCTGAACACAGTTCTGAACTCTTACCTTTTGTCTTTCTCCCACCCACTACACCGCCAATTCTGAGTCCGCTCAATTCTGAGCACGCTTCCTTGCTCCCCCCTAGGGGATGGCTACGCACTGCTGGAGGAAAAGGGCACAAACGTGCCCCTGCAGACAGCAAGGTGCGCGGACCGTCTGTGCCTTCTGTCAGTCTGTCGTTTGCATTCCCCTCAGCAAGCATTGTGAACTTTCACCAAATTTCCTACGTAGTAGCTGATTCTTAACAGCTGACTTATATTCTCCATTACGAAAACTGGAGCCCTTGGAAGGAGCTCCCCAAATGCCTGTGTCCAACTTCTGTGCATCAATACTGACTTCCTCCTCCAGAATCCTGAGATGAGGTGCCTTTTCTTTTTTTCAAGGCAGGCTTGTCAATCCATGGTCCTGACCCATTCCTCAACTATCTCTTCTGGGATTCTGTTGCATCCGCCGCCCCACCCCCACCCTTCAGCGCTGGCTGTCACTGATACCTGCCCCCTGCCCAGTTCAGATTTCACCAGTGCAGGTGGTGTCCAGGAGCTGGGCATGAGATGGACCACAGCCTGAACGGAGGACTGCTGCTTTCCTCGGTCCCCCCTTCCAGTGACCTCTCCCCCAAAGGGGTCACGCCATGTCTCCACACCTCTCCCCACCCCACAGTCTGGTCCTTCTCTCCCTAAAACCCCTGGTGACCTTCCAGGATACCCACTGGACACCTGAAAACCTTTCCGGTGTGGGTCAATTCACTGAACTCAACATTTTGGGTCTTACGGTCTTCTTTCTTCCCCCTTAAAATTCTCTACTGCTCTGTCTTCCGGGACACTGTCTTGGTTTACCTTTCTCTCACTTTTCCTTCTTGTGGGCACTTCCTAAACACTGGTTTTCTCAGGATGCTCGCTTCATCCTGCTTTTCCTCTTATTCTACATGGGGTTCTGGACGATTGGACTACTGACAGTTTGGACTGGATCATTCTTTGCTGCGTGGGGCTCTCCTGTATACCACTGGATGTTTAGCATTAGCAGCAGGCCCTGCAGTTATAAATCCAAGACTGTTCCTCAGTTATAATTGTTCAATTATAAATCCAAGCTGTATTAAAAGGTGCTGAGGAAGAGGGACACAGGAGGTGCTGGCGAGGAAGGTAAGAGACAGGGGTGAGCCTGCCATCTGCCCCAGCAAGACTGTCAGGCTCAGTCCCACCAGACGCTGCAATGGCAAGAGCAGCAGCCAGATGGGCCCACCTTCTTACTGTAGACACAGGCAGAGCCCTGGATCAGCAGCGCTGCCTCAATGAAGTTCATGGTGGTTTTTCCTTCATCAAAAGAAATGCAGATCTGGTCCAGCTGCAAAACACAACACCAGGGCGTTGGGAAGCCGAAACCTGGGTACGCTTCTCCCCAAGAGCTCACCCAGAGCCCCTGCCTCCTCCCGGCACTCTGGCTCTGCTTGGAGTGAGGAGGCGGGCCTTTGTGATTTCTCCTACCTCCTGTAACCTCTCAGACCTACTAGTTTAGAAAAGGAAGGCCCCTGGAGTGTATCAGCCACAAACGGCCAGAGCTGCACGGGAGTCTCTCCCTGGAGACGCTCCGCACTGAGCCCATCTAAGTCAAGGCACAAGTTGGAGACAGAATCGGGCGGGAAGATCCCTCACCCTGCGAGAAGGAAAGGGGAACCTCAGGGGTGGGGAAGACAGAGACAAAACTCTGGGCCTCAATCCTTTGAGCAGAAACTAAGGAAACACTTACAAGTGAGTCCCCCTCCTTCCTCTGCAACCCCTAACCTCCCGAGCCCCAGCTCCTATCACCCCTTGAATGTCAGTGTCCACAGACCACATGCCAACAAGTCCCAGACCCATCTGCGGCAACACTCTCCCCTACGCTGCGGGACTGTGCTTAGAGCAACCCCAACGCAGCCAAATGTCCCCAAACTTTTTCTCTCCATGCTGAAGCCAGGGCTCCCCAGAACCTGGCCCCTCTCCTGCACGTCTCTCAGCAAACAGCACTTTGAAGCCCAACATGTTTTTTCAAGTTCTGCCTTTGCTTTCCACGTGCCTAGGACACCTGCCCCCAGCTGTGCCCCGTGTGAACCCAGCAGTGTGGCTCGGACGCCTGGCTCGGACGCCAGGGACTTCTCCCTCCCTGTAGGGCAACTGCAGCCTTTACCTCACGGCCTGACGCTGGTGTCCAGTAAATGTCTCATGAACGAACCAAGTGCTGACATCAGAGCTAAGCCTGAAAGACACACTCCCCAGGCAGATGAAAGGAGAGACCTTTTAGGAAGAGCAACCACTCCCACAAAGGCAGTTAGCTGACCCGGGAGTCCACTATTTAGGAAAACATGTCCAAAGCACAGGGCGTGTTGGGGAGCAAGGTCAGACGTTAGACACTATGGAGAGGGCGTCTAGGAGGACGCCACCCAGGGACCACCTCTACCAGTTCCTGAAGGATAGAGGGAGTTTTTCAGGTCAGTGAAACATGAGAGTCTGACAGAGTGCAAACATTCTGGAAATAAGTGAAGGGCTTTCCCTGAAAGGAGGGACTATGAAGCAGAGGGTAGCCGGGCCACCCAGGCCCTCTTCTTCTCAGCCTAGGCTGGCTCACCCACTCCCAGGACCTCACACTCCATCCACTTTCTAACAACTCCCAAATGCATGCTCCAGATTGAACCTCCCATCTAAGCCTAAATCCATATGTCCAGCTGCCTTCTTCAAACACTATTTGGATGTCTTAACCAAAATTTGTATCAGACGGGCCCACACTGAACTCTCGATATCCCCCCCCAACCACCCGTCCAAAAACCCGCAAGTCTCAGCTCCTTCCTGTCTTCTCTCATTTTCCCCATTCAACCTATGCCAAGTTCCCTGCCAATTCCATGCTCCACTTCGACTAAACTGTCTGCTCCTCTCCACAGTGGCTGTGGCTCTTGCTCAGCCGGCCCCACCTCTTGCCCGGCCCTCGGCACTAACTGGGCTCTCCCCCCGCCTTCACTCCCTTCCAGCCTACTCTCGACAAGCCAGCGCTTGTCTGCAGACACAAGGCAGAATTACCTCACTCCACTCAGAACCCTAATGGCTTTCTGTCACTCTCAGGGAAAAAACCCAAATCGCAAACAGAGCCTCGCAGGCTGAGCAGCTTCCCTCTGCAGCTACCCACCCTCCCCTGCTCGCTGCACGGCAGTCACACAGGGCTACCTCTCCAGGTCCCCCGTGGAGCCAAGCACTTTCCCACCTCACAACCTCGGAACCTATCTTCTCTCCACGTGGAACATTCTTCAGCTCATTTGGACTAGGCAACTCCTTTCATCCCAAACAAAGTTCAGTCCCCCACATAAACTCTTCGTGGAGCCCTCAACTTTTCTTTTGAACCTCTCATGTTTGTGATTGCACAAAGACACAGTGACAAGGACAGTGGCCTCTGCTCTGCCACCTATTAGGACTGTGAGCCTATCTCTTAACCTCCCTGTAGAACTAATACCTGTTCCAACAACCCTATGTCGTTACTTCCTCAGGATCCGTTCTCCTACAAGGGTGAAGCAGGGACTACTGTTTGCTTGCCACTATTTTCTTAGGATTTCACATGATTCTTGGCATACAGCAGACACTCAACAACAACAAACAAAAAAATAAATGGATGAAAGAGCCTGGGTGGCTCAGTCAGTTAAGTGTCCGACTCTCAGTTTCAGTTCAGGTCATGATCTCCCAGTTCCTGAGTTCGAGCCCCAAATGGTGCTCTGCGAGAGTAGCAACGTGATAAGATGTGTTTAAAAAAAAAAAAAAGAACTTTCTGGTAGCTGCATGGAAAAGGAAAGGAGGAGAAAGACAAAACAAGAAGCAGGGAATCAGGACTTTAAAGGGCAGAGAAGGTCTGGAACAGCAAACAAAAGCAGGAAGGGAGCTGACCAAGCCAGGAAGTAGATCTACCAAGCATCCCCAGGCACCCTGACCCATGTGGAAACCTGAATTCACAGCAGCCCCACCCAGCACAATTCTCTGCATTTTCTCAGCAGTCCAGGTGTCCAAGCAGAGAAGGTAGATCAGTAGATCAAGTATTCATCCAACAAACACTTATTCTATGCCCCCTACTATATGCAATGCCCCCTACTATATGCTGGGCATTCTATTATTATTATGCAAAGGGAACAGAGTATACACATGGTTCCTGCCCTAGCAGAGTTAAACAAGCGAACAAGTTAAAGAAGAGCTTGTGATAAACATCCTAAAGAACATAAAGTACTGTGACAACTATCTTAAACAGGCTGCTCACCTGACGTTTAACCTAAGACATAGAGGATAAGAGGTGGTTAATCATAAAAATAAATGGGTGAAGAATATTCCCCAGTGGGAACAGAAAATACAAAGACCCTCAGTCAGGAATGAGCTCCAGGGGCACCCGGCTGGCTCAGTCGGTAGAGCATGCAACTCCTGATCTCAGGGTCCTGAGATTGAGCCCAGGTTTGGTGTAGAGATAACTAAAAAATAATAATAAAATAAATAAAGTTCCTTATTAAAAAAAAAGGGGGGGGGAGGGCACCTGGCTGGCTCAGTCGGTTGAGTGTCTGCTGTTAGCACAGAGCCTGCTTCGGATCCTCAGTGGCCCTCTCTCTCTGCCCCTTCCCTGCTGGTTCTCTATCTCAAATTAAATAAATAAACTTAAAAATAAATAAATAAGCCCCAGCGTTGTAGGTTGATTGGCTCTAAAGAACAGGTGGAGAGGAGCTCAAGATGAGGCTACAACAGTCAGCAAGGCCAGATTCGGAAAAGGAGGTTTGCGCTTTAGCACAGAAGCCTCTGAGGCGCCACTGCAGTCACACTTGCTACTGGATGGAGCGTGAATCGGATGGGGCCAAAAAAAGCTGTTACAGAGCCTAGGAAGGAAGGTTTTACATGAATCTGAGCCAGGTAGAAAACAGATGAATTCAAGGGAAATTCTGGTGGTGCAACTGACAGAATTCACCGAGTTTCACTAAAACAGCTTTTAGTTCTCACCTTTTGTTGAACAGTAGTGCTATTTAGCAAGATCAGGAAGACCGAGATTAGGGCAAAAAAATCTAAAGCTCCACTTTAATGTATTAAATCTGAGATGCTTGGGGCACCTGGGTGGCTCAGTTAAGTGTCTGACTCTCAGTTTCAGTTCAGGTCACGATCTCCCAGTTCCTGAGTTTGAGCCCCAAATGGTGCTCTGTGCCGACAGCACAGAGCCTGCTTGGGTTCTCTCTCCCTCTCTCTCTGCCCCTACCCTGCTCTCAAAATAAGTAAACATTAAAAAAAACAAAACAAAACTGAGATGCTTCTGTGGACTGTCTAAGAGGAATGTCAAAGGTAAGCAGCTGGATATACAAAATAAATTCAGAAAAAAAGATCTGCTGGGGGGCCAGGGAGGGCTCAGTTGGTTGAGCATCTCATGGCATAATCCCAGGGTCTTGTGACTGAGCAAAAAGTCAGGCTCCATGCTGAGTGTGGAGCCTGCCTAACATTCTTTCTCTTTCTCTTTCTCTCTGCCCCTCTGCTTTTCCCCCCACCTCGTGCTGTCTAAAAAGAAAAAAAAAAAGAAAGAAAAAAGATCTGGGATGAAGACATAAATCTGAGAGTTGTCCTCATACAGGTGATATTTAAAATCAGGGAAACAAGTGAGATTATTTAAGGGAGATACAGAAGATGGCCCAGGCCCTGCCCAGAGAAGCTAAACACTTAAGAGATTGGATAGCAAAGAAATAGTAAGCAAATAACATGGGGAGAAAAAATCAGAGCACGTAAACCTGTATCCAAAAAGGAGTGGTCAGCCCAACAAATGCTGCTGAACTGAATAAGGTGACACTTCTAGCGTCCCTTGAATTTGCCAGGATAGACGTCACTGTTGATCGCAGTCCAAGTGAGCTGCAATGTGAAAGCGAAGTACAGAAATGGAGCAGACAGCACATTAACAAGGACTAGACTCGGCTGTCAAGTAAATAAAGACCAAATGCTGACGAGTAGAACATGACAGTAGCTTGAAACTGGTTTCAGAACCCAAGATAAGAAACTCTCTTTCACCGTGATCCAGCTGTCTCAAATACCCAAACACGCACATAAATTCTAGTCTATTCTGTTACATTACAGAAAAATGCTTGTCACCACCCATGAAATCCATTTCACGGCTCTGGAACAGGTAGCGACCTGTGATGACAACTCCAGGCTAATTTAATAAGGGATGACTTCCAGAGGCAGAGATGGATTTGGAAAAAAAGAAACGAGCCTGAGGACAGCGCCAGACGGACACAGACGAGGAGGCGGGGCGGGGCCGCCCAGCAGCCCCCCGCCCGCCGCCCCGCCCCGCGCCACTCCCCGGGACGGCACTCACCTCCTCTAGATATTCTCCCAGCTGGGCCGCCACGTCCACCTCCCAGTTCTTAGTGAGGTCGCGGATGGGCTGCAGTAGATGGGCGAAGCGCGCCTCCACGTCCTCCATGTCCGGAAGGGGCCGGGGCGGCCCGGGGACCGCAGGGCCGTCTTCGAGGGGAGCCAGCGTCCTCAGCCCGCCACTAGTTCTGGCGCCATTTTGCTGTTCCCGCCCAGGGTAAGGACGTAGCGCGTGACGCCACGCGCACATCTATGACGCACGCGGCCGCAGCGGGCGAGAGCGAACCCCGACGCCGCGCTGCAGGAGCGCGCCGGAAGGGCCGCCGTTGGTGCTGGAGGCGGGGTCGGCGGGGCGGGGCCGGCGGGGCGGGGCGGGGCCGGGCGTGCCCGGGGGCTGTTCTCCGGCCGGCCGCGTTGCGGACATGGCGGGCTCCCGGCTCCCGCGACAGCTCTTCCTTCAGGGCGTGGCCGCCGTCTTCATGTTCGCGTTCGCGTCCCTCTACACGCAGATCCCGGGTGAGGGCGCCGAGGGTGGGACACCTCCCGGCCCGCGCCCTGCGTCCCCTCCTCTCTCCGCCCGACACTCCGCTGACTGGGGGAGGGAGTAACGTCCAGGCCTCGGTGCCTGGGGTAGGGGCTTCGGTTCATGTCCTGCGGGCCGCGGCGGGGCTTGGGGAGGTTTGAGGGTGTGCAGGTTCTGACTTGGCGCCGGGGCAGAATTCTGAGGGGGGTGGGCGCAGACCTGGTGGGGCAGTTAGGAGATGTGACCTGGAAGAGAGGAGAACTCTCTCCGTTGGGCGGGAGGTCCTGAGTTGGGAATATCCGGTAGACCTTCTGGGGCCTGATCTGGGAGGGGTTGGAGATCAGGTTCTCACCCGGTTGCAAGAGTCTCCAGGTCCTGACCTAGGTTGGGGGAAGGGGTGGGTCCTGTGGGCCCAGACTGGTGGGGGGTGTCTAGCCTTGGGGGACAGTGTCCGGGCCCTGGCCCTGATGTGCACTCCCACAGGCCTGTATGGTGCCGAGGGCATCCTACCTGCGCGGAAGACGCTGAGGCCACAGGGCAAGGGGCGCTGGCAGCAGCTGTGGGAGACCCCGACCCTGCTGTGGGAGGCTCCGCAGCTCGGGCTAGACACCACGCAGGGCCTGGAGCTGCTGAGCCTGCTGGGCACCCTGCTGGCCCTGGGTGCGCTGCTGCTGCGCCAGCTGCGCACCCTCCTCGTCTACCTGCTGCTCTGGGCTGCCTACCTGTCGGCCTACCAGGCAAGTGGGGGCTGCCTGCTGCCCGCTCCACCCCCCCCCACACCACTGGGACCCATGTCACCAACTCTCTCCAGCCCTGTCCACCCTCCCGCTCACCCCTGTCTCTGCCTTGCTTGCCTCTGCAGACACCCGCACCCCCCCCCCCCCCCGCCCCACCTCCCTGACAACCCTTCTCCCTGCAGGTGGGCCAGGTGTTTCTTTATTTCCAGTGGTGAGTGACTCCTGGGTGTGGGGCTGCAGGGGATGGGGTGGAGCAGGATATGTTTGCCTCTCCAGGGAGGACCCTCTGAGGGGAACAGCCTTGATGGGGAGGGGCCCTTTGTGCTGTTCCTTCTTCCCATAGGGATTCCCTGCTGCTGGAGACTGGCTTCCTGGCCGTGCTGGTGGCCCCCCTGAGACCGCGCCACCACCATAAGCAGGCCCCCCAGGGCGGGCTGGCAGGGGCCTTGCCCCACGAAGACCTCCCCTTCTGGCTGGTCCGCTGGCTGCTGTTTCGCCTCATGTTTGCCTCGGGTGTGGTCAAGCTCACCAGCCGTTGCCCCGCTTGGTGGGGGCTTACTGGTAAGGGTCCTATCCTGGACTTTGGGGCAGTCTTGGGGGTTCTGCCCAGCCCTGACCACCCATTTATCACCTGCAGCACTCACCTACCACTACGAGACACAGTGCCTGCCCACACCTGCCTCCTGGTTCACCCACCACCTGCCCGTCTGGCTGCACAAACTATGTGTGGTGGCCACCTTCCTCATTGAGATCGCAGTGCCCCCTCTGTTCTTCGCCCCTGTCCGCCGCCTGCGTTTGGCAGCTTTCTACTCTCAGGTGGGTGGGGACCTCAGCCATCAGGAAAGTAGGATGTGGCCTTCTTCAGCACTGCCCATCGGGTCCCATTGGGATCGGGTGGCTGTTGCAAGCAGTCCGGAAGGCCCGGTGGGTGGAGGGACAGGCTAATCCAGGATGTAAAGGCATGCCTGTGGGGCGAGGCTGTGGCGTCCCTAGAAGACGCCAGTGAGGTCAGCAGAGGCAGGTGCAGAAGGGCTGCACGAGGCATGCTGAGCTGGGGTTTCTTCCAGGTGGTGGGAGCTATGGAAGGTATGAGCAGGGGGTAGAGGACAGTGGAGTGAGAACATAACACAGGCCCGGGGATGAATGGGGGGGGGGGGGGGATGCCTGCAGGAGAGACCTAGGCACAGGGTGCAGCGGGGCTTGAAGCAGGCTCTGAAGGGCCAGGAAGGGGGTGGGCCTCAGGAACTCTCAGTGCAAACCCTCCCCCAGGTTTTGTTGCAAGTCCTCATTATCATCACTGGCAACTATAACTTCTTCAACCTGCTCACGCTGGTGCTCACCACCGCTCTTCTGGATGATGGGCACCTGACTGCTACACCTGGCAACAGCCACTGCAAAAAGACAGCCAGTTGTGAGTGTCAGCTTGTCCCAGACGGTCAGACACTCTCAGCCCAACCACCCACCAGCAAGTTTCTTTCCCTCCACCACCCCCCAAGTGACCCCTGCTCTAGTTCCACCCCAGCCCAAGACTATGACTGTCTTGCTCAACAGCCTGGCCCAGGACGCTGCTGGCTGTGCTGTCTCTGCTCTTGGAATTCACCATCTACGGGCTGCTAGCCTATGGTACCGTGCACTACTTCGGCCTGGAAGTTGACTGGGAGCAGCATGCTGTCCACTCCAGAACCAGTGAGTGCCAGCTGGGGGGACCAGAGGGCAGACTGGACCGGCCCTCCTCACACCCCTTTCCCTCTGCAGCTTTTACCTTCCACCAGTTTTCCCAGTGGCTGAAAACGGTGACCCTGCCCACCATGTGGCTGGGGGTGGCCTCCCTCACCTGGGAACTGCTGACTGCCCTCTGGAGGTACGTGGCCCGAGGGGGTGGGGCAGAGCTGCGCAGGGCAGGCCTGACAGCACTCGGGTCCCCCGCCCCCCAGGTGGACCCAGGTGCGAGGGTGGCCGAGGAGGCTCTGCACTGCAGTCCAGCTGCTCATCTTCGGCACTGCCACGGTGGCCTTGTTTGTGATCAGCCTGGTGGGTAGCACTCGGGGAGGAGGGTGGGGTCCGGAGGGGCAGCACTGAGCCTCCCCCACCTGCCTCTAGGTGCCATACTCCTACGTGGAACCCTCAACCCACGGGCGACTCTGGACTGGGGCCCACCGCCTGTTTGGCACCGTAGAGCACCTACAGCTGGCTAACTCCTACGGCCTCTTCCGCCGGATGACCGGTCTGGGTGGGCGGCCCGAAGTGGTGCTGGAGGGCAGCTATGACGGGCACCGCTGGGTGGTAAATGCTCCCGCGGGCCCCACGAGACAGGGAGGGACCTGCAGAGGGCAGGGGGAGGGTCCATCCAGTCCAGCGAGTTGTGCTAACCTGCTCTGCCGGGCAGGAGATCGAGTTCATGTACAAGCCCGGGAACGTGAGCCGGCCACCCCCCATCGTGGCGCCCCACCAGCCCCGCCTCGACTGGCAGATGTGGTTCGCAGCCTTGGGCCCACATTCTCACAGCCCCTGGTTCACGGGCCTGGTCCTGCGCCTGCTGCAGGGCAAGGAGCCTGGTGAGACCCCGTGGGGAGTTGGGGGTGGCTCATGGGAAGGGTAGGGTCTGGTGGGGGGCAGGGTGTGTGTGAAGGGGAGGGTGGGGCCGAGAGAACATTGGCTGTGCTGAGCCCACTCCCTGGCAGTGATCCGCCTCATCCAGAACGACGTGACTAAGTACCCCTTCCACAAGCAGCCACCCACCTACTTGCGGGCCCAGCGCTACAAGTACTGGTTCTCACATCCTGGGGAGCAGAGGTAAGGCCAGGGCGCCCAGTGGGAAGCTGGGGCCTGAGCTCAGGCAGCCCCTGAACGTCCCGCCCTGTTGCAGCCAGTGGTGGCGACGCCAGTGGGTAGAGGAATTCTTCCCACCAGTGTCCTTGGGGGACCCAACGCTGGACATGCTGCTCAGACAGTTTGGCCTTCAGGTGGGAAGGCGTTAGGGAGGGGGAAGTGGCAGGGGTGACCCTCCCCCACAGGAGTGGTCCCCACGGACCTTCCTCAATCCTACACCCACAGGACAAGAACCCACCCCGAGCCCGCAGCTCCAGCAACACCCTGGCCCAGGCCCTCCACTGGGTCCGGAGACAGCTGTCTCCCCTGGAGCCTTCCACCCTGCTCTGGGGGCTCCTCGCCGCAGTGGGGGCCATCAGGGTCGTGCAGGCCCTGCATTCAAGGCCTCATTCCCCCCGGTCTTCCCCTCCGGGGAAGGAGGAGAAGCACAGGCCAGCCCCGAAGAAGGACTCTGGAGCTGCCACCAAACGAGCTGCCCCAGCCCCTGACAACTGTACGAGCAGTTCCCAGTCTCCAGGGAGGAAAAAATAGCTGCATCTGTCAGCCACACGTCCGGAGAGGGTCAGGGTCCCCAGCACGTCTCTGGCCTTCTGCCACAGGACGTGATCCAGCCTGCGTGCCTTAGCCAACTGCCGTGACAGATGCAGGATGGGGTGCCATCCTCCGGGGGGGGCTCTGGCTTCCCTGCTGCGCGGAGGGCCCACTCCCCAGACACATACCAACCGTGCCCTCCCCACGCCATCTCCTGGCCTTGACCCACGAGGCAGGCATGTGACCCAGCTCAAGGTCTTTGCCGGGACATTGTACCAGGGCTGGGGAAGCCCTTTCCCTCTGTAGGGATCCAAGCCTGATGCCCCAGCCACAGCTCCTGCGCCAGAGGGTCTGAGGCTGACTTGCTGGGGCATCAAGGGAGAGGGAAGACAGTCCTGAGACTCCTGCCATTTGGGTCCAGGAACCAATAAAGGTGTCTCTGTGCTTGACCATGCGTCGGATGTTTTCTTCCCACTTTGGAGTCCTGAGGACAGCGGACCTTCCCTTACCTCTGGTAGTGGACACAGCTCGTGCTGTCCAGCTGATAGCTGGCCTGGCTTTGTGGATGCCTTCATTCTCCCGCCCTCAACGTTCCCCTCTGTGAAACAGACATAAGCACACGCTCGGGCACGGCCTGGCCGACCTATCCGCTCCACGCATCAAGTCTGCGAGGCCAGTGGCACAATGTAGGGCCTGGAGGCATCCAAGGGCCCGAGAACTCACCAGAACCTGGGCCCTGCTTTCTTTGCTTGTCCTGCTTCCTCATCTCAGGGAACGGCTGAAGGGTCAGAGCCCTGGACCTCCCTTGGGCAGGGGTGAAGGAAGGACAGGCGGGAGGGGCAGGGCGGGCACCACAGGCACCAGGTCAGGGAGGTGTTGCGTAGCATTCAGCAGAACGAAAACCCATCACGCCTCGGGCAGAGTGGCACAGGGTGTGGGTGGGGAGAGGAAGGAGGAGGCCCTGGGTCAAGGGCAGAGGAGGGAGAATGCATCTGACCACCCAGGAAGACAAATGTGGAAGCAGGTATTGAGGACAACACTCAGGTTTCTGTTTGGGGTTCTGTGGTCAGTCAGGAGGTCCCCGCCCTCCATGAGAACTTGTAGCCCAGCTGGCCCGGACTCTGTCCTCAGCCCCCACCTCTCATGCTCTGGTCCCATGGATACCTAGTCAGCCCCCAGTGTGCTCAGCTCCCTCCCCCGTGTCACTGAGCCCCCTCTTTGATTTGAACACAACCCATGCTCAGCCTGTGCCCACAGCCACGCGTGGTTTACGTGGACCTGTGACCTGTGTTTTCAGGTGCCTTCAAAGGTGCTCTTACATGCAGATTAAATGATCTATAAATTGACTTTTGCCTGAAGACAGTAAAGTATTTAAAATTTTAAAACCTGGGGGCACCTGGGTGGCTCAATCTGTTAAGCATCTGACTTTGGCTCATGGTTCATGAGTTTAAGCCCCACGTCAGGCTCCGTGCCGACAGCTCAGAGCATGGAGGCTGCTTCAGATTCTGTCTCCCTATCTCTGCCTCTCCCCTGCTCACACTCTCTCTCCAAAGATAAATAAATGTTAAAAAAAATAATAAATTTTAAAAATCTGTTGCTTTTCTTTAGACTTTTTTTTTGAGAGAGAGAGAGAGAGTGCGCCTGCACACACTCATGAGAGGGAGTGGGGGGTCGGGGAGGCAGAGGGAGAGAGAATCCCTAGCAGGTTCCGCACTCAGCGCATAGCCCCACGCAGGGCTCTATCTCACAACCCTGTGATCCTGGGAACATGACCTGAACCAAAATCAAGAGTCAGACGTTTAACCGACTGAGCCATCCAGGCTCCCCTTCCTTCAGGCTTTTAAACTCAGTTTGCGAATCTCTTTTCGGTTTTTGTTTTGTTTCCTGTAAAAATTCCCTTAAGATAGAGTTCACGTGCCATACAATTCACACCCTTAAAATGCGGTGGGCTCACAGAGTGGTGCATCCATCGCTTTAGTCAATGTTAAAACTTCATCCTCTCAGGAAGCCCCGTTCCCCTTACCTGGCATCTTGCAACTCCTCCTTATCATGCCCTCTGCAACCACACATCTGCTGTCTCTATGGTGTTACCTGTTCCGGACATTCCATGTGAGTAGAATCACACGGTCTATTCTGGCTTCTCTCACTCAGCGTGTTTCCAAGATCCATCCACGTAGTAGCGTGTGTGAGAGCTTCACTCCTTTTTTATGGCTGGATACTATTCTGTTGTGTTTTTACACCACCTTTTGATTATTTATTTACCCGTCGATGCATATTTGGGTTGTTCCCACCTTTTGGCTATTGTGTATGATATAAATGAACATTGACAGGCAAGTATACGTGTGAGTCCCTGCTTTCCATTATTTTGGGCACACACCTAGGAGTAGAATGGCAGGACCTGGCAATTCTATGGCTAAATTTTCAGGAAACACCAAACTGTTTGTTACAGCAGGTGCCCCATTTTACATTCCCTCCAGGAATATACCGCAGTTCAAATTTCAAATTTATCCATATACTCACTAACATTTGCTATTTCCCTTTTTTTTTTATGGTGATGCTCATTCTATTGGGTCTGAAATGGTATTGCGTGCAGTTTGGGTTTTGCATTTGCCTAACGACTAACGATGTTGAGTGACTTCATGTGCTCATTGACTATGTGCATATCTTTGAAGAAATGTCTATGCAGGTCCTTGGCCTGTTTTGTTTAGAGAGAGAGAGAGAGTACGCTCACACGAGCAGGGGAGAGGGGCAGAGGGAGAGGGAGAGAATCTCAAGCAGGTTCTGCGCTGTCAGCACAGAGCCTGACACAGGGCTCGATCCCACAGTCCTGGGATCCTGACTTGAGCTGAAACCAAGAGTCTGATACTCAACCGACTGAGGCATCCAGGCCCCCCTATTTTTGTATCTTTATTTTTTATTTATTCTTTGCCTGTTTTTCATCAGTTATTTGCTTTTTGTTATTGAGTTGTAGGTTTTTGTATATTCTGCATATTAACCTTTCATCAGATATATGATTTGCAAATATTTTCCCATTCTGCAGATTAACTGTTCACTCTATAGTGTTCTTCAATGCACAAGTTTTTCATTTTTATGAAGTCAAATTTATCTGTTTTTTCTTCTTTCCTTGTACTTTGGCGTCACATCCCAGAAATCATTGTCAGATTCAAGGAAGATTTCCCCCTATGTTTCTTCTAAGAGTTTTATAATTTTAGCTCTTACATTTAGGTCTTTGATCCGTGTTGAGTTAATTTTGCATATAGTGTGAGGTAGGGGTCTAATTTCATCTTCTGCATGTGGATATCCAGTTTTCTCAACACCATTTTTGAAAAGACTGCTTCCCTTTCCCCCATTGAATGGTCTCAGTACTCTTGTCAAAAACCAACTGACCATAGATGCAAGGACTTTATTTCTGGGATCTCTGATCTATTGCTTCGGTCTGTATATCTGTCTTTATGATGGTTCTACCGTGTTTTGTCTACTGTAGCTTTGTAGTAACTTTTGAAATTGGGAAATGCAAGTCCTCCAGCATTCTTCTCTCTCAAACTCTTTTGACTATTTGGGATCCCTTGAGACTCCATGTTAATTTTAGGATGGGAGCACCTGGGTGGCTTAGCTGGTTGAGCATCAGACTTCAGCTCTGATCATGATCTCACCATTCAGGAGTTCGAGCCCTGCGTTGGGCACGTTGCTATCAGCACTGAGTCCACTTGGGATGCTCCATCTCCCTCTCTCTGCCCCTCCCCTGCTCACACTCTCTCTCTCTCAAAAATAAATAAAAATTTTTTAAAATAATAATAATTTTAGGATGGATTTTTCTATGCAGTGCAGTGGGATTGCACTGGCTCTGTAGCCTGCTTTGGTAATATTCTCATCTTAACAAAATTAAGTCTCCCCATCCATGTATTTTAATTTTCTGTCCTCTATTTAAATCTAGCAGGGTTTTGGTTTTGCTGGGGTTATTTTTTCTTTTCTTTTTCTCTTTCTTTCTTTTTTTTCTTTTTCTTTCTTTTTTTTTTTTTTTTTTTTTTTTTTTTTTAGATCCGGTAGGTTTTAGCAATAACTCTGGAAGGTTAAATTTGTAATTTTTTTCTCAAAAAAAATTTTAATGTTTATTTATTTTTGAGAGAGAGAGAGACAGACAGAGTGTGAGCAGTGGAGGGGCAGAGAGAGAGGGAGACACAGAATCTGAGGCAGGCTCCAGGCTCTGGGCTGTCCACACAGAGCCCGACAACCCACAAGCCATAAGATCATGACCTGAGCCAAAGCCGGACACTCGACTGACTGAGCCACCCAGGCGCCACTTTAAAAATTTTTTTAATGTTTATTTTTTGGAGAGAAAGAGAGAGTAGTAGTAGAGGGGCAGAGAGAGAGGGAGACACAGATTCCCAAGCAAGCTCCAGGCTCTGAACTGTCAGCACAGATCCCGACGCAGGGCTCAAATTCACGAACTGGGACATCATGACCTGAGCTGAAGTCGGACGCCTAACCAACTGAGCCACCCACGCACCCTTAATTTGTAAATCCTAAATGCCTGAAATACTTTAACTGCTTTACAAATTTAATTTTAATTTATTTGTTAACCCTTCAGTTGTCTGACCAACACAATCTTTCCAAGCTTCAAAAGAAGCACGAATGAACATACAAATGCAGTGAACCAACACTTCTCTTGAATGCCCCCACACCACAAACTAAGACTGACCATGGCCAAAATCTTGGCCTGGCCTGGCCTGGCCTGGCCTAGTGAAGACACACTGTCCCTGGACACAGTTGGGTTTGAGAGCCTATTCCCAGCTCCAAATTAGGAGTCGAGCATGGCCAGGTTAGAATACGGCCCCATATAGCTCCAGGGTAATGCCACGTTTCTCCCTTTTCTGGCTTCCAGAAAGAAAGGCGACAAGGGGCAGAGTGGCTCCTCCCACCCAGACTCATGAGAATGCAGATTCCCCACCCACAGGAAATCTGACACAACATGTAACCCCCTGGGGTGCCCAGGACCCTGATGAATCCATCTTCCTAATGTATATTCCCCTCCCCCTACAAGCGATGGTCTCACTAATACAAGGCGGCCATTCCACACCCTGCACAAAAACCCTAGGTCACACCAAGTCACACCAAGGCACAGAGGCACCCAAAATCTGGTCCGTGCCTGCACCCACATCACTTGCAGGTTCCAGCATGACACCTACCTTCCCTTGAGCTCAGCACAATCCTGTCTCCAAATTCTGCATTTCACATGCTAGACTGTGAAGTTAGCCACCGGGGAAGAAAACAAAAATTGGGGGGCACCTGACTGGCTCAGTCGGTTGAGCGTCCGACGTCAGCTCAGGTCATGATCTTGAGGTTTGTGAGTTCAAGCCCCACCTCGGGCCCACTGCTGTCAGCCTGTCACTGAAGAGCCCACTTTGGATACTCTGTCCTTCTCTCTGTACCCCTCCGCCACTTGCACTCTCTCAAAAATAAGTAAATGTTAAAAAAAAAAAATGGTCAGTGTTTGAAGGACAGCAAAGAAAAAATACAGGTTATGTTTAAATGCTTAGTTACACATTTTGAAGAAGAGAGAGGGAAAGGCAGAGAGAGAGAGGAGAGAATCCCAATCGGGCTTTGTACTATCAGCACAGAGTCCGACTTGGAACTCCATCTCAGGAAAGGTGACATCATGACCTGAGCCCGAGAGTCAGACGCTCAACCAACCGAGCCACCCACGGGCCCCCGGGTTGTGTTTATTTCAGCAACTCTGCATCGGAGTTGCTTGGGCCTATCTACACAGGGTGCTGCAGTCTTCCACCGATGCTGGCCAGAGACTTGGCAGTTCTCAGGCATCTGGGGGTCACCTGGAGCATTCCCGAGGCCTCTCAGTCCTGCACCAGCAGCCCTTTCCCCGTGAAGGCCAGCACCAGTCACACACTGCCTGCTCAACCTACAGCAGAGGCACTCCGCACAGCTGTGTGGTTAGCCATGTCCAGTCCCAGGGAAGCGCTGCCATGCCTGGGGAAAAGCATTGCTTCCTTGAGAACCACATTTCACGATGCAGCATTCCCAGAGTCACCGAAGTGGACCGCAACACTTTCACCAGGGGACCCTGGGTGCGGGAGTGAGAGATGCTCACTGGATGGCTCCCGGACATTGCACTCCAGGCTCGCCGCACAGGGCGTTCTCTGCAGCCTGACTCCCGAGGGCATTGTCCGCAAGCTGGCACCGTGGCCAGGGCTTCGCCTGTCTGCTCCATTATTCTGTCAGATCATTGATTTGGGGGTCATGGGGCATATGCGGGGCCCACTGATACCAGCCTCTGTTTTCCGCCTTTCACTCGGAAGAACACGTTTGGCCAGAGGCAGTGTTGTGCGGGATACGTCGGTGATGGGCACTCACGAGTTAGTGGACAGTGATGCAGGAGGAAGCACAGGGGACAAGGACGGCAAGTCTAAATTGGCACAAAAGGGTGTTGACGATACTGCCCAGCATCACAGACAACATCTGCCGTGGAGATTGACTGCACCCCTGGGGCGGGGGCATGCTGCTGGCCCCGGAGGTTGGTGAGAGAGCTCCATATGGCTGTGCTCAGAAATGGCCTCCACTTCAGCCCTCACGGAGCCCACAGAGCGGTTGTTTGGTCTCAGGACTCCTTTACGTTCTTTTTTTTTTTTTTTTTTTAATGTTTATTTTTGAGAGAGAGACAGAGCGTGAGCAGGCAAGGGGCAGAGAGAGAGGGAGACACAGAATCCGAAGCAGGCTCCAGGCTCTGAGCTGTCAGCACAGAGCCTGACGCGGGGCTCGAACTCACGGACCGCGAGATCATGACCTGAACCGAAGTCAGACGCTTAACCAACTGAGCCATCCAGGTGCCCCATGACTCCTTCATATTCTTAAAGCTTGAGGACACCCTGGGGTGCCTGGGTGGCTCAGTTAAGCTTAAGCGTCCATTGACTTCGGCTCAGGTCATGATCTCATGGTTCAGTTCGGTGTTGAGTTCGAGCCCCACGTGGGGCTCTGTGCTGGCAGCTCAGAGCCTGGAGCCTGCTTTGGATTCTGTGTCTCCCTCTCTCTCTGGTCCTCCCCTGCTCATGCTCTGTCTCTCCCTCTCTCTCTCTCTCAAAAAAATAAATAAACATTAAAAATTGAGGACTCCAAAGAGCTTTTGTTTCGGAGGTATTATATCTATCAATATCTACCACGTTGAAATTAAACTGAGAAATTCTTTATTTACTTACTAATGTTATTTAACTATATAAATAAGCTCACTACACATTACCATGAAGACAAATTTTTAATGAAAAATAAGTGTATTCAAAAAAATTAAGAAGAGTGCCATAGATTTTTTTGTTGTTAGTTTGTTTTTAAAAGTAAAGTACAGCCAACATGAGGCTCCGACTTATGACCCTGAAATCAAGAGTCACATGCTCTAGCAACTGAGCCAGCCAGGAGCCCCAAGAGTAGCATACTTTACGTTTTTGCAAAATCTCTTTAATGTCAGGCTTCTCATATCTGCTGTTTTGGCCAAACTATTGCAGTATGTTTTTGGTTGAAGGATATGAGGAAAACCTGGCCTCACACAGATATGTAGCTGGAAAAGGGAAGAATATTTTAGAAACTTTTTCAGATCACCGTGGGTGTTCTTCTTTAATACCATATCAAAACTACACAGTCACTTCTCGGCGGTTCATTGCAATTGGAATATGAAGCCATCCCAATGAACTTTTTGTCCTCTGTCCCATGAGAACCCACTGGTGCATCCCACACAATGCAAGGGCATCATATGTTGGTCATTTAGACAATATCCGTTCATTGAGTTACACCGGTCTTCCGAATGCTGACGCATGACATCGTACGACCTGAAAAAATCCCATTCATTAGTATCACCACCAATCTCATCCTAAAACCGAGTCTAAGGAAGCTGTCATGTTCGCAGCTGCGGGCACAGGTTTTCCCAAATCCTGTTTTTGCTTGAAAGCTAAATTTTATTATTGGCAACAAATGCTACCATTGTTTTTCTTGAAGCGACAGGCTCATTTTGTTCATTTTTAAGAAAATGCCTGCCAATTCAGGTCATGATGTCACGGTTCACGAGATCGAGCCCCGTGTCGGGCTCTGTACTGATGGCTTGGAGCCTGCTTGGGATTCTCTCTCTGCCCCTCCCATTCTCTCTCTCTCTCTAAATGTAAATAAACTTTAAAAAGTCTTTATAAAAAGAAAAGAAACAAGAAAATGCCCTGCCCAATGCCCGAGACCAAACACCTACAGTCTGTCCAGTAGGTGTTGTTCCAGGGAAAAGGCTTCTATAGCTTCAGCAGAAGCGCCTCATGTGTCCAAAAACGGACGTCCCATTTTGCCACATAAAAGATTAAAAAGACCCACACTCAATGATAGAGATTTAAGAATATTAGTGACGTTTACGACTTCGTTCTTAAGTAAAACTGACCTTGTTGTGACTTGGGGTGTGCGGTGTTGGACGGTCAGGGCCAGGTCAGGACGCAGTCTCAGCCGGTGTGTGGCAGAGTGGGCAAACCCCTGGCCCACCGAGTCCCCTGGACGTCAGCTCAGTGAAAAAGGCAGGTGACCTCATGGGCCCCTGAAAGGGCCTTAGGGGCACCAGAAGAACCACTGTCTCAGTGCAGGTCGTTTCTGCATTCAGGCCATGCCTGGAGCCCGAGACGGAAAGATTTGAACTTGCCATTACTTCCTTCTTGGGCCGTCTGTGCCCTGGGAGCAGCCCCCTTGCTCCAGTGCTTGCTCGTTGTCCCCCAGGCCTGGCCATCCACGAGCTTCCTGCTCCAGCAGGCCGCGGACTGCCGGGTCCCCGCCGGTTCCCGCACAGCGCTCCAACTTTCTGCCTTAGATGGGCCCGAGAACAACTTCCAGATTCCTCTAAGGCTCAGTTGCTTGCAACCCACCTTCTCGGAGGGAACCCACGGGCCCATTCAAAGAGAAACCTGACGAATCAGAGGCGCCCTGGAAGGCTGAGCCTGGGGCAACGGGGAGAGGCAGACCAGGGCGGCTAGAGCAAGAAGGGGGACGCTGCAGGGGTAGGGGCCAGGGGGGGGATGCCAGCAAGCCGGAGAGCCAAGCCCTCCTCCTGCCTGCAGGCTCCTCGGCTGCCTCAGTGCCTGGAGCCCAGTGAGGCCTGATAGTCCCCAGGGGGACAGAAAGATGGGGCCCTGGCCCACACTGCGCTACCCACCCTGGTGCTATCGCAAGGGACACAGACAGGGTCTGGGGACTGGGGACAGGAGCAAAGATGGCCTCTTCTGCTCTGCACGGGGAAGGCCCCCCAGGGATGAGATCTGAACGGTACCTTTGGATCCAGAGACTCAGCCTGCCGAGCACCGCCCGCCCCCCACCTCCCCCCCCCCCATCCCATGGAGCAGCTCCCCAGGGGAGGGACCCTGCACTTGCACTGCCACAGTTCACCGGAGGGAGTGGCAGAGGTTGCCCACTACTGGGGAGGCTGCCCAGGGATGGTGCAAGAGAACAGTCTTCCAGAAGGAAGCAAGTCCGACACATTTGAGCCCGCACTCTCCTGAGGTGGGAGCGGGGGACAGGTACACGGGGAGAAGCAGGGCGGGGAAGGCGGTGGGTCACCCCACCTCCAGTGGCCACACCAGGGGGTGGAGTGGAGGCGAATGTTCAAGAGTGAGTCTTTAGCCCCCAACGTGTGGATATGAAATACCGTCTCCCCCTCAGAGAAGCCAGGGCTCCCTGAAGTGGCAGCTTCCAGGTCTGGGGCAGCCTCCGGGGTAAGCTGTTGGGGAAGGTCGTGGGGAGGACATTACCACCTGCACCCGTGAACTGGACCCTGGCAATCGAGGGCTCCTCACCCCTCCCCCGTCTTTGCCGTGTGCATCCCATTGCCCGCCCCCCCCCCCCCGCCCCCGAAGCTGCTCCAAGGATAGCGATGTGGGGTGGAGACCAACTGGACGGTCCATGTGACTGAAGCTGCTTAAGTGCTGAGTGTAAACTTTCAAGATTCTATCCTTAGTTTTTAAACAATAATCTCTCACCCAGCGTGGGCCTCCACCTCATGACCCTGAGATCAAGAGTGACGTACCCTACCGACTGAGCCAGCCGGGTGCCCCTAAACCTCTAAGACTCCCGCGGGCAGATGCAAAGACCCAGGAGTCTTGTGGTCGCCCCAGACAAGCCTCACGTGTAGGCTCCCTTGCTTGTTAAACCTGCCACCTACTAACCTGGAGCGGCCTGTCCCTTTGGCATCTTCCTGCCCTCTGCCGATGGCGGCTCGTTTCGGATTGCAACTGAAAAGCTCTGGAGGGGCTCGAGAACAAACAGCCCCCCAAAGGTGTCTGCATCAAATCCCTGGAATTTGTAAACATGACCTTATTTAGAAAAAGCATCTTGGGGCACCTGGGTGCCTCAGTCAGTTGAGCTCCGAAGTCGACTCAGGTCATGGTCTTGGGGTTTCTGAGTTCAAGCTCCGCTTCAGGCTCTGTGCAGACAGCTCAGACCCTGGAGCCTGGATTGTGTGTGTCTCTCTCTCTGCCCCTCCCCCGCTCTGACTCTGTCTCCCTCTTTCTCAAAAGTAAATAAACATTAAAAAAAAAAAAAAAAGGAAAAGCATCTTGCGGCCCCTGGGGGACTCAGTCGGTTGAACGTCCAGCTCTTAACTTTGGCTCAGGTCATGATCTCATGGTTCTTGGGTTCGAGCCCCAAATTGGGCTCTGTGCTGACAGTGCAGAGCCTGCTTCGGATTCTCTCTCTCCCTCTCTCTGCCCCTCCCCCACTTGTACACTCATGCATGCTCTCCCTCTCTCTCTCTCTCAAAATAAACTTAAAAAAAGAAAAGAAAAAGCATCTTGTGCATGTGATGAAGTTAGGGATATTGAGATGAGGGATCATCTTGGGCCCGGTGCCATGACTGTGTCTCATAAGAGAGAGGCAGAAGGTACAGGTAAATGGAGAAGCCATGAGAAGACAGAGCAGAGGTGGAGTCACAAGCCGGGGGGTGCAGGCAGCCCCCCGAAGCCAGAAGAGGCAAGGATGGTTCCTCCCTGGAGCCTGTGGAGGGAGCACAACTCTGCCCAACACTGTCATCTCAGGCTTCTGGCTTCCAGAACTCGAGAGTATAAATTTTTGCTTTAAGCCAACAAATTTGTGGTAATTTGTTACAAAAACACAGGAAATTACCACAGTCTGGGTGTCTTATCACCAGACAGCAGGACACCCACCAGAGACTGTTGCGGTCATGTCAGAAGGACCTGGGAGCCATCTGGAAGCTGTACCCCAGCCCTGGCCGAGGGGGGGTCTGAGTACCAGCGAGGGTGATAAAATCAAGGAACCAAAGCACAAATGTGCTGAGATCTACATGTTCTTTTTTTTTTTTTAATATTTTTTAAATGTTTACTTACTTATTTTTGAGAGAGAGAGCCAGATCGCAAGCAGGGGAGGAAGCTTCTCTTTAAGCAGTGTTCCCTCAGATGACTGAGGAGGCTGGGGGCCAGGACATCATAGCTCCGCCCTCTAATGGGTTAGGGCTGCTAGGTGGACCCGAACAGAGTGGCTTCCACACCACAAAAGACAGCCTGTGGCCCCTGGGAAAGAATATGCCACTGCCTCTAAAGCACCCTTGCCCCCGCAAGCCAAGTCTTAATCTGATTAAGCCTCTATGTGCACGCAGTAGGAAATACCGGAGAAATGTTAGTAAATACCACGGGGATACAATTAGCAAAATCTCGACAGAAGGAAATTCCTCGATCCACTTTTGTCCAAGAAATAAGTTGCTAGAGGGGCGCCTGGGGGGCTCAGTCGGTGGAGGGTCCGACTTCAGCTCAGGTCGTGGTCTCACGGCTAGGTTCGTGAGTTCGAGCCCCGCCTTGGGCCCTGTGCTGGCAGCTTAGAGCCTGGAGCCTGCTTTGGATTCTGTCTCTCTGCCCCTCACCTGCTCACGCTCTGTCTCTCATTCAAAAATAAACAAACATTGAAAGAAATATAAAGAAATAAGCTGCTAGAAGGTAGAGGGGAATCCGGTGCTAAACTGTAGTGCTGAGGGACACATACGTGGGGTTTGCCAACCCCAGGCGAGGGCTGCACCGTGGGGCACGGGAAGGCCCTGGGGTGCTATCCGTGGCTGGAGCTCACTGCACTTATCCTGCACACGGTCCATGAGCTTTTATGCCGTCTGCTCTCCTAGCTATCAAGTGTTCTGCTTTGTCTTGTTTTTAAGGACTTGTTTTGAGAATGTGAGCAGGGGCAGGGCAACCCCAGATGCTGATGCCGGAGCTGGCAAGCGGAGCAAGATGCGTGTGGTGGCAGGAGTGGACACACATGTCCAAGAGGCTACTGCGGCCACAACAGACCCCCGCCTCAGTGAAGGTCAGACTCATAAGCTGCTTCAAGGTCTTTATTGCCACTGGGCAGAGTGGCCACCAGGACAGGGAGTGTTGACCGCAGATGTGCACGTGGAGTCCCCCCAACCTTGGCTGTCACCCCAGGGCACCTGACCAGGCCTGGGCAGGGTGGGCAGGCCGGTCACCAGCTCAGCACACCAGGGCAGTACTTGTCAATGAGCCCCTGGTAGTAGGGCCGCAGCTCGTCCACATCCGGCAGATCTGGACACTTGGTGTAGAGGTCAAACTTGCTGCAACAGGGGAGGGGCAGTGCCTCGTGAGGAAGCCCCCCACGTCCCCCCGCCCCCCCACCCTCCAGTCCCCTCCACCCAGCCCTGCACAGCAATGGCCGTACTTGAACTCCTGCACCCAGGGAAGCATGGCCAGGTCCTGCTCACTGCACAGCTGCCGGTAGTCGCCACCCGTGTGCCAAGGGTAGAAGGAGTGGAATCGGATCATGTAGAAGGCCTGAGGGCAGAAGGGAGTCACACCCAGCCGGGCAGGGCCAGGCTGGCCGAACTGAGCCAGGCTAAACTGGGCCGGGCCGGGCCGGGCGGGGCAGGGCTGGGTGTTCTTGGTTCAGCCCCTCCCCCCACCTACCTCCGGTGGGAGAGAGAATTTGTTGAACTTCATCATCTGGTACATGTACTCTGTGGGAGACAAGGTGTCACCCCAGAGCACCCAGAGCCATGGCCCCCACCATGGTCCCCATCTTCCCCACTGCCCGGCTCTAACTGGCCTCACCATCATGGCCCCAGGACATGAGGACGTTCTCTAGCCCACAGTGGGGCTGGTACATGCCGAACTCTGTGCTGCAGGGAAAGATAGAAGGTGAGGGGCTGAGGTGCACTGTGGGGAAGAGGAAGACCAGTCGCCAGGGAGGAGCACCTGTATCGAGGATCCTGGAGGTCGGGGTTGTCCTGGAAGGTGGAGTCACAGAAAACCACAGAGGCCTGGGGACGGCAGCCAACTGGGAAGGTGTCTCCAACAACCGCCCACTGGGGACAGGCAAGCACAGTGGGTGTGACTGCCCTGCCCACGTGGGGGGTTTCCAGAGCCCAGATCCCTGAACCCAGGCTGCCCCAGCCCCAACCTGCTGCGCCCCTCCACCTCTGGCCTTACCTGGGGCTCCCCTGCCAGAACCAGGACCTTCCCCAGGTCATGCAGCAGCCCCACGAGGTGGAACCAGTCTGGGAGGGAGAGGGACAGAGAAGGCTAGTGGGCAGAGGAGAAGGCTTGGAACTGAGGGGTGAAGTCAGGAAAGGGCAAAGACCCCCATCAGGCCTTGCACTGCAGCCCACCCCAGGAAGGGGACACACCCTTGTCAGGGTGGGCTTTCCGGATGCCCTCAGCAGTCTGGAAGGCATGGAAGGAATTGGGGAAGTCCACGTCTGGGTCCGACTCGTCCACCAGCCCGTCCAGCATGGCCACAGCCTCCAGCACAGTCATTTTCTTGTAGGAGAAGCCCCCAAACTGGGTGTGCTAGGCCAGGAAGGGGATGTCAGCACGGCCATGGTATTGGCGGGATCAGGGCCCGATCCCTCTCCATCTATTCGGCCTGGGGGCAGGGGGTGGGGGGGGTGGGGAAGGTGGGGGGAGTGGGGGGGAGGGGGCAGCCCCACCCTTGGACTTGCAGCAGAGAGCTGCCAAGTACCTTCTTCCTGACGAAGTCCACGGTCTGCTGCGTGTGCATAAGCTTGTAGGTGGCAAAGACACGGTCCAGCAGCGGGCCAGACTGCAAGCCAGAAGGTCAGCCGGGAGGCTCCCGTCCCTGCCCTTCACACCCTTGGGGCCCACTGCTCTGGTCTCCCAGGCTTGGCCCCACAAGTGTGAATGGGAGCTGCCCAAAGGCAGCCCCTGAGCTGTGCAAAAGGGGACAATGCTGCGCTCCCCAGGAAAAGATGGGGCTGAGGTGGGGTTGGGCTTGGGGCAGGGCGGGAGGAGGGTGGCAAGCGGTGGGGTCCTTACGGTGTAGTTTCGGAAGCTGCCCTTGTCTTTGGCTGCCTCTGGGTCCACATCGGGCCGGTAGACCAGGGAGGGGTCTGGGCCCTGGTTGGGTGGAGGATGAAACCCATTTCGCCTTGATGCCAGTTCCATGAGGAAGTGAGGACGTCCCCACAGGGCACCAGAGCCTAAAAGGTAGGCAGCAGGGCACAGCCCCTCCCCAAGCACAATGACAGTCTGAGGCGACCTCGCTCCGATTTCCTTATCTGCAGAGTGGATGTCAGCAGGACTCCTGCTTCCCCGGGTGAGGCCCGGGTGCCCGGGATGCTGCGTAGGAGCACATGGCACCCGGCATCTCCTTCTCAAGATCTGGGTCTGCAGGGAGCCTGGGGTGGGGCTGCTGACCCTTGCCCCAGCTAGACAGCAGGAGGAGGACAGGAAGGAGGGAGCCCTTTGACCGGGACCAGCAGGCTGGTGGGAACCAGCTTGGAGAGGGCGGGGGTCTGCGGCTCCACGAGGGACAACCAGCCGCTGGGTGATCAGTCAGTGGGGCTCATGTGCGCTGGGTCTGGAGTACTCACCACAGCCACCTTCATCTTGAGGGAGCAGAGTTGGCAGGTGGGTCAGAGTCCCACGGGCCGTGTGCCCCTATATATGCCCACAGGTTACATAAGTGACCGGACACCACCCAACCCCTTGGCCTTGGCCCTCGGTAATGAGTGACCATCCACCCTCCTCCTGGCCTCAGAAGTTAATGTGTCAGCACGGGAGCAGCTCCCAGAGGCCCCGGCCCCGGCCCCCTCTTCCTGATTTCAGCCTCTCTGGGCAACTGACCTGATTAGGACCTGGAGGCCTGACGTCCGCTCCAGCTCCACCACCGGCCTCCTGCTCTTCCTCCAAGGGCCTTAAACACCTCCCTTCCCACAGTAGGCCCCTCCCAACAGGTGGTGCAGACCCCAGACCCCACCCATCAGCCTCAGGCACCTGGGATTATGAGAAGGGCAGGGTTTATAGGAAAAGTTATCCTGACGCTTGCTAAGTGAGAGTGAAAGACTTTATTCGTGACTATTGCAATAAGGGAGACAGAATCCAACAAAGACAGCAGGGGGTTGACTGCCAATAAGCAGAGTGGGGGTCAATGGACAGAAGATTGCTAAGGGGAGACACAGACGTTGGGGGATCCTTGCTAAAGGCAGGCCAGGTGATCAGATCTCAGGGGCAGGGGACACTTGTTAATACTGGGTGAGGCCCAGTGGAGCAGCCTGGCTAAAGGTTGGTCAAGACAGGGGTGGTGGTGATCTTTGTCTGGCTTTTGAGGTGAGGGGCTCCATCCGGAGTCAGGGTAGAGATGAATTCAGCTAGCACTCATCAGGCATGGACCAGGTCAGGCAGACATAGCCAGGACCCAACTGATCAATATGCCTGCCCGGGAGCTGACAGGTTCTCCAAGTAGGAGGCAGACACCGCAAAACCAACCATTGTCTCATATTGGAAAGGCCGGTGCACTTGAGGAAGATGGGGGGTGGGGGTGGGGGGGATGCTGAGTATGGTCGGGTCATCTGGGGGCAGAGAGAGAGAGGACAGGGGACGAAGGTGTCAAGGTGTCAGTCTACACCCCCCCTCGGGCGTGTGGGTCTCAGCACCCACTCAGCTTCAGAGACAAGACGTTTGGGTGGGGTGTGCTGCTCTTACGATGATGGCCTCCTCCTGCCAGTGCTGAGAATAGACGGGGAGAGAGTGCTGGGGCCCCCCATTTGAAATGGCAAAGTGTCCATTTCACCGTCTCCTTCCACTATGGTGTCAGTTGGGAGGGGGTATTCACTAATGCTTCTCTCACATGCTCAGCAAGCATTTGCTGAAGGAATGGAGGGAGGGTCCAGGGAGGTGGCTGGAGCCATCACCCCAAAAGCAGGTGGCGGCTTGGACCAGAAAAAGGAGCAAATGACCAGCCGACAGGATTTGCGTGAGGGAGAGAGAGGAGAAGGCCGGCGGGAGTCGGGTGAGCTTGGCATCAGGGAGCATCATGTAGGTGGCCCAGACATGGCCTGGAGCTCAGGGGCCAGGTGGATGCCAGGTGCAATGCTGCGACCACATGGCCCGGCACAGGGATGCCTTGAGGTCAACAGTCCATCCTGCTTCGAGGAAAATGAACCCCAAACTGGCGCAGTTCCTCAACAAGGGCATGGAATTCTGGGGGTCTGGCAGCTCTGACCAGTGAGGAAGGGGCAATGTGGGGGTGTCCTTGGCAGAGGAACAGCTTGTACAGAGGACGAGACAACACACAGGCCCAGTATGGGAAGCCTGGGGCGGCCGGGGGCGGGGCGGTCTCGGCCAAGTGGAGCTCCTAACTCTCCCAATTTGACCCTCCTAGACCCCTTCTCTTCTCTCCCCAGTCTTCCTGGCCCTGCGACCCCTGCCTGCTCTGATGACACCCTTCAGGGACCACAGGCATATGGCTCTGAGGCCCGGCCCACTGGCCTCTTCCACCCCCACTCACGCTGGTTCCAGCCTCTCTCAGCTGCTTTGGGAGTAGGGGTGGGGGGGCTTCCCCGGCCATACTCTTGCCTCCTGTGGACTCCACCCTCGGCTCTCCTGGGAGCCTTGCAATCCTCAGACCTAGGCTTCCTCCAGGCAGCCTGCCCTGATCTGCTTCCCACCCGCAATTCAGGGCAGGGAGCAGCCTGAACTGTCTCCACAGGGCCTAATGGTGTCCTGGAAATGCTCCCACCCTCAGGGGTGGGAATGGGGGGGGGGGGCAGGGCATCTGAGGGGTTCTGTGGGAGGGCACTGCGGTGACAGTAGGCACTTCCCCGACCTCTGTGGCTGCAGTTTCTGCTTCTAGAGACAGGATAATGATAGCACTCCCCTCACAGGGTGGCTGAGGAGGAGACGAGGGCAAATGTTGACAGAGTAAGTGCCATTATGAGTGTATGCCAAGTAATGGAAACTTCCTTTCTGAACCTTGGGTCATGTCCCGATGGCATGGGGGTGTCAGTAATGAGGGACTAGCAAAGTCTCAGGTATCACAGCATGTAAAGGCCCTACCCGGGGTGGACCTACACCGGGAACCGGCTGAAGACCTTTTTCTAAGCCTTGAAGGACAATCCACCTTCCCCAACTCTAGGCGAGCCGGCTCCAGCCTCCTGCTGTCCACCAGTTTGCCCCAGTAAATCCCAGAGCAGGGCAGGGTGGGGCCGGGGAGATTGTATAGCCTGTGGCGCCCCCACCCTTGTTGGACTACCCCACCCCACCTGAGGTGGAATGGTTCTGACTGGGCCTATCTGGGCTGGAGATCTTGCCCCACCCAGCCCCACCCCGCCCAGAGGGATGGGAAGGGGCATCTGCTCAGCCCCAGTGTGGTTCCTAAATCTCTAGGCCTTTTCCCAGGCTCCCTGCTATCCAGCTGCAGGGGGAGGGGGTGCGGGGAGGGGGGGGGGAGGTCTCCACTTTGACATGGCCTGTCCTCTCTCACTCAGGCTCTGGGGATGGGGACCACAGGGGGTCCTCCTTCCTGCTGCCCTCCCAGTCTCCAGGGTACAGGGAATGGAAAGGCTGGGCACCTGGGACAGGCCAAGTGCGCGTGCCCAAAGCCAGGGCCTAATCTGATGACTCCGGACCAGCGGGGAAGGGGCCACACTGGCCCACCTTGTGCTGGCCCAGCGTGGCCCTGGGTATCCTGCCCCACATCCTTGGGCTGCCCCTCCCCTCTGAAGCCCCTTTCATGAGTCCAGACTCTGCCTGCAGACCTGCTGGGGTCGACACATGTGCCCGGCCTTCCTTGTCCAAAACCGGTCAAGGTTGCTTGCTACAGGACCAGGTGGGTGTGGGGTGGGGCGGGAGTAGCCTTGGGGGCCTGCACACTGTTCTGGTTATTGGTGTTTGTAGGAAGTCCGCGGGGCCGGGTGGGGGCAGGGGGGCCCAGGTGCAGCTTTGGGACTGGGTTGGGGGGTGGCATCCTGGCCGGGACAGACAGAGGTCTGTCCTGCTCCATCTCAGCCGTAGCTGTGGGGGCTGCTGGGGTCCACGGGGGCTGAGTCCCGTGGGCCAGCTGACCCAACCAGCTGCCATAGGCGGTGGCCGAGGTTGTGCACCTGGCAGGTGCCCAGCACACAGCCCACCCTCAGGAGCTGGGCTCGGGACCTGCGGGGGCCCACGTGTCGGTGGGGGCCACCCCGGAGAGGGCGACCCATGGCAGGGGCTCGGTTGGCGCTCCTCTGTGGCTGGAGGGCCTGGTGTAGCTTCCAGACCACAGGCTGAATGGCAGGGTGTCCCGGCTTCAGGCCACCGGAAGGGGCCCAGGCTGGAGGCTCCCTGCAGAGGGGGTTGGGGGAAGTAAACCTGATGGCCAAACCTTTTAGGGACCCTCCAAAAGCACCCAATTTCCCCTCCACACAGGCCTGGGGTCACTGGCAGGGGAAGCCCAGTTTCCCCAACAGCCTGGAGCACTGCCAGGGGAAGCCCGCAGCCCCCACGTCATTATCCAGCAGGCCAGGGGAAGCCCACCGCCCCTTGTGAGCTCTGGGCTTGGGTCCTGGCTCTCAGCCATCTCAGTAGCCCAGGCCACGTGTCCATTTACCTGGGCAAAGGGCACCCCTGGACTCTGTGGGTCACCATGCTCACGACCCGAGTGACCCCCCCCCCAGCCTTCCCCTGGGGGTGGAGGAAGGTGGGCAATCCTGGGGATCCCTCCAGCCTCCCCTCTCCTAGCCAACCTCTCCTTGAAGTGGTTCCTCTACTCATAGGGGAGGGGAGTGCCCTGGGAGGGAGGCCAAGAAAGAGGGGTCCCTTGCCCTGCTCAGGATTTGCTGAAGGCCCATTTGCTGGCTTCTCACTTAGGGGGCAGGGGGTGATTTCCCCACTGCAGGAAGAGTCGGGGGGGGGGGGTCCAGGGAGGGGGAGATCGAGGGGGGCCTCCCCAGGGATTCTGGTTTCCTTCCCCGTAGGCCCCGAGGTTTGGGCTGGTGTGAACCCCACTCACCTAGGTGGGGCAGGCCATTGGCTCCCGCCCAGGCCGCGGGACAGTGTGCCTGGGAGCAGCAGGCAGAGCAGGCTGATGCAACCGAATGTGACCGGCAGGGGCCGGGCCATGGGGGCGGGGCTGGAAGGAGTGTGAGCCAGGTAGCTGTGGGGGGGCAGTCCTCACCGCCTGCCACCCCTAAGCCCGGCACATTGGCAAGCCCCGGTGATGAGGGGTGCAGGCGGCGTGGACACAGCCAAGCTTGTACCTGTGTCTGTCGGCGAGAGGGTCTCAGGCGAGAAGCGGGCCGGGGGGTTGCTGTCTGTTGGCTGGGCAGAGGGCACCTGGCAGGTGGAGGACCTCCTCAGCCAGTTTGCCGTCTGTGGGTCCTGCCGGAGACCTGGCCTCCGCATCACCAGATCTAAATAGTCTTTCCAGGAGGAGGCGGAGCCGGATGCCCCAGAGGGGCGGGAGCCCGGCTGTCCTGCTCCCCGCTCCTGCCTAGCCTGACAGGGGCCCCATCCCACTGGGAAGTGCTCAGCGACTGGCCAGGGAGCCCAGCGGCCACCAGCCTCATCTCTGGTGCCTTCTGGTGGGGGACACTGTCCTGGAGCCTGGCAGTCTTCTAGGAGTGGGCGGTAGGGGTGCAGTCAGCCAGCCACCCACCACCTCCTGGTCCCGAGGGTCGGCTCCTCAAATGTCTGCCCTGATGAGTGTCCTGGGAGCCTGGCCAGAATCACGGCTGGAGAACGCAGGCTAGATATTCAGTTCCTCACAAAGCTGATTTGGAGACCCTTCCTCAAGATCCCCTCGCAGCTGTGTTCTGAAGAATCTCTACCCTCTTTTTCCACACTACCGAAGTCCTGAACGGTTTTTGTAAGAAGTTTAAGTACAACGTGAGACCCTTGCATCGCCATCCACTATGGATTCTTCTGGGTGGGCATCCCATTCCCGACTTTCTCTTATGTATGCTAGTACATTTAGCTGGGGGCAGGTGGTAGTGTGTGTGTATTACGCATGCACGTGTGAGTGAAAATATATGTAAACAGGGAGACCTCCGTTCTTTTTTTTTTTTTAATGTTTTATTTATTTTTGAGAAAGCATGAGCAGGGGGAGACACAGAAACTGAAGCAGGCTCCAGGTCCCGAGCTGTCAGCACAGAACCCGACGTGGGGCTCGAACTCACAAACTGTGAGATCATGACCTGAGCTGAAGTCAGACGCTTAACCAACTGAGCCACCCAGGCACCCCGAGACCTCCATTCTCTCCTACGGTTGGCCCTACTCCAATACGTAGGTGCTCTGTAACTACTTAACTGATTTTTATTAATGAGCAATCAGGCCATTTCCAGTCTTTCCAAGAGTAAGAACCCTTCCGTTGTGAGCTCACAAAAGTGTCCGTGAAGGATACTTTCCTAGAAGTGGAAATTCTGGTTGCAGGTGAACCTGTGTTTGTGCTGACAGACGTTGCCGACTTCCTCTCCACGAAGCCTGTGCCAGTCCACTGTCAACCGATAATGGATTTGACGTTAGCAGGTCTTGGTGTCTTTGTCAGTCTGAGAAGGGATAATCACCCCATCATCCCCACCCCAGATGTTTCTTTGATCATCTGAGCATCTCTGTGTCCGTCACATTTCCTCTTCTGTCTTGGCTGCCCCAGTCCAGCTCCCTCTGTAAAGTCATCACGGATGACCTGGTCACTCTCTGTTCCCCCTGCTGTGCACACCATGGGAGCTCAATAAACATTTGCTGGATGAATAAATCAACAAGTGTTGAACACATGCCATATGAAAGAGCTTGTTTCACGTCCTGAGGAAGGTAGGGAGGCATCAGCAGTTATTCTGGTTTCTATTTGTTTATTTATTTTTACCAGCTGGGGGAGGAGAGTGATGCCATCATATTTATCTTAGAAAAATGCTGCATAGCAGGAGGGGTGTGTGGGGCAGAGCAGCCGGGTCAGAGAGAAAGGAGTGTCACTGGAGGGCAGGTGAGGAGCGTCAACCGTTCTGTTTGCTGATGCAGGAGCCCCTAGGGAGAGGGTAGGGGTTGGCTCCCTGAGGTCATCCTGGCAGAGGTGTCCGGCTGCCGTCTGGCCTCATGGGTCTGGGCTGAAGAGAGGGCAGACCTGGAACACAGTTCTGGGGTTTCACAGATGGCAAGGCTCTGGGAGGTGAGAGGTATGGTGAGCTCTGTCCACAGAGAGTGAAGAGAGGGGACAGAAGCCGCATGCCAGCTCTGGAGGAACAGCCGGGGAAGGGGTGGGCAGAGGCCCCCGGGGCGGCGGCTCTGCAGCGGCTTCTCCTCTTGCCAGCCCCTCCCCCCAATCTGTCTGGCACACTGATTCCAGGGCCATCTTTCCAAAACTCAAAGGTGATCACATCACTCACCCTTCCGATAAAGAAAAATTAAATCAAACTTCTTTGTCTCCACAAGATTTTTAATCTGGGAAAGTGGAGGGAGACCTCAGTGAAGTTCACAGGCCATGGCTCGCTGCGTTCCTGGGCCTGGGGTTCTACCTCCCCAAACCCCACAGGTGGATGGCGTGTCCTCTGGCCCTCAGGTCTCAGTCTACCTGCTTATTTTGCCCCTGTCCCTCCCGACTGGATGAGAGGCCCCCTCCACGATCCCACAGACCCCTCTATAGCACACCTCATGGTACTATTGTCTGTAACTGTCCACGTGCCCTCCAAGGAGAAACCGAAGGGCTTCCCTGGTGAGCAGAGACTGGGCCACAGGAGGCATGTGGTGCTGGTGAATGTTGTAAGGACTCTCTAATGAAGAAATCTGTGTGGGGCAAGAAAAGCTAGGGTGCAAGCTCGGTGGCTCGGTCGGATGAGTGTCCGACGTCGGCTCAGGTCACGCACGATCTCATGGTTCATGAGTTTGAGCCCTGCTTCGGGTTCTGTGCTGACAGCTCAGGGTCTGGAGCCTGCTGCAGATTCTGTGTCTCCCTCTCTCTATGCCCCTCCCCTGCCCGCACTCTGTCTCTCTCTCAAAAATAAATAAAACATTTAAAAAATTGAAAAGAAGAAAAGGTGGGGAGATTGAGTTTAATCCTGATGTCCAGGATCCGTAGGGAGAAAAAGATTGAGAATAGGGGGCATTGATAGGGAACAGCAAGTGGTGGGGGGCAACTTGGGGGCAACGCAACACAAGGCCTTCCATCTGATGGCTTTGTTTCCTCTGTGAAGGAGGGCCGGTGCGGTCATCTCTGAGACACAGCAGGTGGGATCAGAGACTGACCAGACATCAGCAGGCTGGGCAAGGGGAGAATGTCCATCTGCAGTTGGACCATGGGGTCATCACGGCCACTCTGCACTATATGGCGGTGCAGGACTGTGAGTGGCTGAGGTTTGCCAGGCGGGGACAGTGGGCTGACGAGGACACGGGCAAGATGACGGGCAATGGGAGTCACATTGGGTGGGGGTAAGTGGAGGAAAGGAGGAAGCCAGAGAGAGTCACTCCCTATAAGGAGGTTGACTCTGCTGTGGAGACAGGAGGCGGGAGAGCAAGCACAATTCTCCGGAGGAGGGGGAAGCAGGCAGAAGCAAGCACCTCTGACGGCGCCCCGGACAATGCAGCGGTCAGGAGACCCAATGGTGAGCAGCTCAGTGGTGGGGGTGTCATGGTCTAGAAGGACCCTAAACCTACGCTTGACCCTGAGGCGTCTCTGAGAGGGCTGCAAGGAGTGGGCTCCTTAGGGCATGAGGGTGGGGCGAAGGGTCTCCACAGCGTCTGAGGGACAGCCAGCCCTGGGCTTAGGGGCCAGAGGACTTGCCAGGGACCCTGCCTGTCCGCCCTACGCAGAGCTCAATGGTGTGGTCCTGCGGTAACGAGGGTCTTTTTGGGTATACGTGATGGAAACCAGCCGGGACCAAAAGAAGGACTTCTCAGCCTATGTACCCAGTACCAGACAGGAGCAGAGGAGGGTGTGACTGGGCCTGTGCCCCAGGAGGGGCGCCGGGGACAGGGTACCCCTGGTAGGGTCTCTCAGTTCTTGTCGCTGGGTTGAATTTCATTCATTCTCCAGCCGGCTCCTGCCAGGGAGTGGAATACGGATGCCAGCAGTTCGTTCCTTCATAGGTTCTGGCGCAGCCAAGCATCTGAAAACAAGCCCAGTCCTGCCAGCTCACTCTCTCCACCTCTGCAGCTCCTCTCCTCGCCTGTCCTGCCGTAGACCCCGTGTCCCCCTTGCCCATCCCTGTGGCACCGCGGGAGGGCCCTGCACAGCCCTGGTCCTTGTGGGTGGTGGGCACTGTCAGGGACTCTGCTGGGTGCAGTCTTCTCCCAGGCACCGGGGCGGCCTCCAGCGCTCACGGCTTAGGACGCGGCTCTTCACAGCGGGACGGCCAGCGCAACTTTTTAAAGGACTTGTGTTCAATGTCTCATCCCAGCTAGGTGGGGCTTCCAGGTGGGGCCCGAGCCATCCAAGGGCCGCGAACGCCAAGTGCAAGCCCTGAGCTCTCCCCCGGCAGTCGCCAGGCTAGCAGCCCCTGAAGGGACCAGGGAGGCCGGAGGGCAGGGTTGGGCCCTTCTGCCTTCCTCCAAACTGACAGCCCCGGGGTGCAGCGGAAGCCTCGGGAGCTCGCTGGAGCGAAACCCGGCCCCTCTCCGCCCCGGCGTAGGAGCCGGGAGCTCCCGGACCAGCTGCGACCGGGGCCGCATCTGCCGCTGACCCGCGCGAGCCGCCGTCGCTGTCAGCACCCGGGGGGCGGTGCCCAGGCCCCGTGTGGGCGGTGCTGGGCGGGGTCCCGCCCCCGGGAACCGAGCCCGCGCCGACTGGGCCAATGGGAGTTCGTAGTTACGAGCCCCGCCCATGACTGGGGGGCGGGGCGAGGCCGCGCAGGCGCACGGCGCGGCCGGGCGGGCCGGCTGGCTGGGAAGATGGCGGCGGGAGCCCTGGCCGCCGCCGCGGAGCGGGCCCAGGGTGTCCGGGGAGTGCGGGCCAGGGCCGGGGCCGGGCCATGAGCGCGCCACCCTCGCGTCCCCGAGCCGCGGAGCCCGCCCGCGCCCCTCGCCATGGCGCGGCTCGCGGACTACTTCGTGCTGGTGGCGTTCGGGCCGCACCCGCGCGGTGAGTGCCGGGCCCGCGGCCGATGGCTGACGGCGGAGGGCCGGAGCCTGGGGACCGAGAAGGGTCAGCCGGGGCGGCGGGACAGGTGCGCCGGGGCAGTCGCGGGGACATGCGAGGCGGGCGGGCCGCGGCCGTCGCGCCAGCGCGAGGGTCGTCTGGGGCACCTGCCAGGCTGGGGACCGGGGTCAGGGAGGAGCGGCCGCCCTGAGGAGAGCAGGGCAGTGCGACATGGCGAGCCGAACCTGCCCACCGCACTCAGGGCAGAACCGGGTCAGGCAGAGCTTTGGCGTGGGCCGGGGAGGTGGGAGGGCCCTCGGCTCGGCCTCCCCTCTCCCAGTTGGGTGGGATGGGCCCTCTCTGCCTTGGCCGACCGCCGGGTGGCTCTGCCTCCAGGAGCACGGATCCTTCGCTTGCGAGCCCCTCCTCTGACTCCCAGTGCCTCTGGTCTGAAGCCTCCGCCCCGCCCGTGTGGGATGTCTCAGGTCAGGGAGGCTTGGTGGGATGCAGAAGAGGGCTGGGATTTAAGGAGTATTTCATGGAGAGGTGGTGTTTGAGCCGTAACTGGGAGAACTTCAGGAGGCGATGTGAGGAGGAGAGAGTGAAGAGCATTCCTGGCAGAAGGCCTGCGGTCCTCATGTCTGCAAGCCAAGCCCTGGGTGGGGGATCGTTGTGGTGACTGGTGCCGATGTCCAGGAGGTCCATGCCTCGGGTCACTGCCTGTGTCTGAGAGCCCTTCAGCCCAAGGGGGTAGGAGAAAACGGAGCCTGACAATGACATCAGCAACAGCCATGGAGACAGTGGCTTGGGGAGTGCGCTCCGTGTGCCAGGCCCTGCACAGCCCTTTGTGTGTGCGTGATCTCATTTCTTCCTCCGAGCAGCCCACCAAGGTTTCCTTGCTCTTCCCTTCATTCATAAGGGGAGTCAGGCGAGAGGCTGATCGCCTGGTCTGAGCCCCCACAGAGGCTAACCCAGAATGAAGCTGTGGGCTCAAATCCCAACGAGGGGACGGTGCATGTCATCAGGGGAGGCTTGTGTAGTCAGTGGGGCTTACCCTTGAGACTGAAGGTGGGGTTGAGCCCCCCAGTCTGTGCTGCTTCTCATCAGCCCAGTTGCCAGTGTCATCACCCAGGACCCAGACTTTTCTCTGCTTCTTGCTGAGACTACCTGCTGGACCCCGCACACTCCAGACCTTCCTCAGTGCTCTTTTAGTCTTCGCTCCTCTTCTCTGCTCCTGTCTGTCCAAGGATCCATCCCCTGACACCCTCAGTCGTGAGCGTGTCTTCCTTCAGAGAGGGAGTTTTTGCAGGCAAGAACCAGTTGTCTTCATCTCCCAGTCTGCACGCGTCAGGCTCGCTGTCAGTGTTGTACAGGCCCACAGGGAGAGAACTGTCTGTTCCGAGGTGCATGTGGGGGGCAGTGAGGAGGCCATGCCAGCTGGAGCACAGGGGTGCATGGGATCCAGGGAAACAAAGCTGGCCAAGGGGCTGCCCCAGTGTGAGGGGCCCTGGGCTGGGTGCCAGGGCAGGAGCTACATGAACAGAGTGGGCTTGGAAGCTGACAGTGCGGAGAGGGGTGTGTGAAGGGTCTGGGGAGGCAGATACTGCGGACAGAGGCCAGGTGGTGGCAGGTGAATTAGGGAGGGGAGAGGTGGCATGACAAGCTGGCTGTGACACTCGGCACCCCTGGCACCTGTGGTCTCTGATGAAGACAGGGGAGACAGCTGGAACCCATAATTCCTGCTCACCCTGAGTGTCAGGAAGGAGGGATTCCCAAGCTGTCCACTGCAGGAGGGGTGGGGGCCATGGAGCTACCTGACCACTGCCTTCCGTGCGGGAGCCGGTCAGTTGCTGGCTGGCCAACCAGCCTCAGGGCCTCTGTTGGCAGGACTGGTGCATCGCTGGGGAAAATCAGCCCACAGCCTGGGACCCTGGCTGTAGACCTGAGGGCAGAGTCAGGTGGTAGGAGTACTGCTGGGGGGAGGGGGGAGGGGGGGAGTCAGTGGTACCTGCTTTGCCACTTCGTAGCCCTTGACCTCACGCCAGTCTCCCAGCTCTCTGCACCTCGGTGTTTTCATCTGGAGTTGGAATGAGTCACATAGACCTCCCAGGCTTCCACGAGCATGAGGTGGACACAAGTGTGAAGTTCCAGGAAATGATGGATGCCTTATTAATGATGAGCAGCAGGTGTGTGCGCACCCATAGGCATCGGCACAGCGGGCACTTCTGCTGGAGGTATAGGAACCTGTGTGCTGGCAGGCCCAGGACATCAGGGCAGGGATGCAGGGTCTCCTGGGTTCAGTGGCGAGGATAGGAGTGGTGGATGTCTTGTCCTTGGCCTGGATCTAGACATCCCATTTGGAGTTGGTGGATGCAGGGCCTGGATGCAGGGGTCCCGCCTGAGGGAGCATCTGCTTTTATGGTTGCCACCTGGTGGATCTCTGTAAGCAGGAGGATGGGGAGGGGGCTGGACGGAACCCCTACTTTCAGAGTGCAGACCCCTCCCTTGGTGAGTCGGAGCTCCTTCACTGAGGACATGGGTTTAGCACCTGCACCCTGGGCCCAGCTCTGGGGACACTGTGGGGGCCAGACAGATGGTCCGTGCCCAGCTTCGGGCCTCAGAGGTCCCTGAGAGCGGTCAGCTGATCTCACACAGCGTGGCTAGCGCCAGGGTGTGTCTTCGGGAGCAGAAGACACTCTTGATCTGACCAGGCAGCTGGTCTACCAGGGAGGAGGGGCTGGACCCCTGCTGGTGGCCCTCTCCCTGCCCCCATCCCAGCATTTGAGAAGAAGACCTTCTGTCCCATGGTCTGGCCTCTTTCAGTCCTGGCTGTGCTGAGCGGGCCACATTCCTGGGCCCCGTCTACTCTCTCCACCCATGTTCCTGCCCTCTGGAGCAGGTTGGGGCTGTTTGGAATGGCCTCAGCTGATTTCCAGCCCCCACCCCGGGAGCCAGTCTGGTCTGCCTGGGGGGAGGTCGGGGAGGACCTCTGGAGAGCCTCAGCCCCTCGCACATCCTGTTGCTGTGGCCGGTGGGAAGGCCTGTGTGTTGGGGTTGGGTGGGTGGAGCAGCAGGAAGGTCCCGTCCTTCCTTCACCCTCTTCCTATAGCTGAGCCAGTCCCACCCACCCGCATGTGCTGCGGTGTGTGGAGGGACGGGCGGGGCAGCAGAGGAGGCTGCCATCCTCCCTTGCCTCTGCTCACAGTGCGTGCTGGCCTGGGCCGGGCCTCCAGGCGTCGGAGCCTGGCACTGGTGACGGCCACTGCCAGCGGATGACAGAACGCGTGCTCTGTGTTCTCTTGCCCTGTGTTCAGGCCTGCAGCCCCCACACGGCTGGCTGTGGGGACATGGTTGCAAGAGGAAGTACTTGTCCCCATCTGTGTCTCAGGGGACTTTGGTGCCCTTCCTCTTAAGGCTCCCCGAAGAGTCCCGCCCCGGGACACGTGATGGTGCTTGTTGGATTAGTTCTATCCCCGAGGCCTGAGGGGATGCCCTCCCTGCTATCCCGAGGTGCAGGAAGCTTGGTGGGGCAGGGAACTCAGCCACTGCAGGTCACCTCCATGGCCACAAGGGCTCCAGTGGGTGGGGGACACTGAGAGGCATGGCAAAGTAAACCGCCACCACCCCCCCCCCCCCCCCCCCCCCCGCCTCCTGTGCACGCCAGCAGCCGAGTTGGGGCCTGGCCCCTGATAGCACAAAGCTGAGGTGTGGGCTGGGTTGCAGGGAGGGTTGCGGAGAGAGCAGGGGTCAGGGCCTCTCCACGATGTGCCCTTCCAGTAAGGGCTTGCCTGTCCCGGAGCCCCCGGGGCTCCGAAAGCTGCCCTGTACTTCTGACCCAGGAACCTGTTTGCTTGTGGGGTGTGAGTGGGCCTGGGTGTGGGGGATGGTCGTGTAGCTGGCTGTATGTATTCAGCAAGCCCTAATTAGGCTGCGGTCTGTGCCAGGTACAGGTGTGGCCACGGACACAGGGACGTAGTTTCTTGCTTATGGAGCTCCCATCTGGCCCAGCCAGCAGGTGCATCCGGAATCACGGGGCGGTGTAGTGGAGGGAGGGAGGTCCTGGGGGTCCGACTCTTAGGCCCCAGGCTCAGGCAGGGTGCAGAGAGCTTCCTGGAGGAGGGGGCACTCTTTGGGCTGAGACCTGAAGGGCAAGTTTAGGGCCATGATGGTGCAAAGAAGGAGCTGGGGGTGGAGGGATGCTTGCTAGCATAGGCAGTTGGGACAGCTCAAGGAAAGCCTCCGGTTGGTTCTTCAGAGGGCGGAGCCCTGCAAGTGGGAGTTGATGTTTCACAGGATGAATGGGGTGGGGGTGGGGGGGGTGGACAATGGCCAGTTACATTGTCTGCTTCCCTGGGGGGCGAGGCTGCTGACAGCAGCCCTCCAAAGGCTGCCTGGCCTTGGGATGGAGGCTGTGGGGCAGAGGCTGCTGTCCCCATCTGCACACACCCCCTCTTCCTTCCTCCGCCCACTGCCTCGTGGCAAGAACTGGGTGAGCCCTGGGTGCCAGCCAGGCCTGGGCCCAGATGGTGATTTGGGGCTGCGCACAAGTGAGCCCTTGGGGGAGTGGGTGGGGAGAGAAGCAGTGAGCTGGCGTGGACCTGTTGAGGGTGGCCCTTGGGAGTGGGCCTGGAGGGACCCCAAGGGGCTTTGTCTCAGTGGGCCACGTGTGTGTATGTGTGCTTTTGTGTGGGTAGGTATGGCCCAGCAGACACACCTGTCCCTCTTCCCTGCCTCCTGGTGTCTGCCGCTTCTCTTCAGAGTGTCAGGAGGGGGAGGGGAGCAGGAAACTGAGGTTTTGTGAGTCAGAGTCACGGCCCTCCATCGCCCCACCGCCACCTCCAGCCCAACAACCAGCCTGCTGCCGACCTCCTTGGCATTGCCTCTGTGATCTGGAGGGTGGGTGGTCTCCAGAGATCGTAGCCCAGCTCCTCTGCTGTCAAGGTCCTGGGGTCTGCTCATCACTGCCCAGGGGTCCAGGCTGGTGCCCAGGCCCCTGGCTCTGCCTGTAGCTCCTGTGCACATTCAGGGTGGACTGGGCTGGCTGGTCTGGGGCGGTGGGAGAGGGGGGGCTGCATCCATCAGGCCCTCGGAGGTGTGCGCCTTGGCTTTCAGGGCCTGGGGGCAGGCCCTCAGAGAAGCTTCGTGCGAGTGCCCTCTCCTTCCCTGTTTGCTCCCGCTCTTCTGCTAGTGTGGGCAGTAGTGTTAAAGCCGGTCTGTGCGGGGACCTGCATGTCACGTGTGGGACATGAAGGTAGGGAGGCTTCTGTCTTAGCCTGCTTTACCCTGCTGCTGCGCTGGGTGGAAGTTGGAGGTAGAACAGAGGCCTGTGTCCCTCCTCCACTGATCTGAGGTGAGTGGCCCCCTGACACGGCCCTCATCATGCCTCTTGGTTTGGTTCTCCAGGGGTGAACAAGAGGTAGGGGCCTCTGACCCCACCAGTGTAGACTTGAGCTGGGAGTTGTGCCCAGGGCATAGAGAGGGGGAAGCAGACCTGGGCCTCCTGCCCCCAGACCTCCTCCCTGGCCCAGGGCACCCAGGGCTGCACAGGCAGGGGATAGACCCCTGCAAGTTGCTAGATCCCCAGCACTCAGGAGGGCCCTCTGTTAGTGGGTGTCCTGAGACCTGGTCTCCATCCTTCCTGCCACCCCTCTCTGGGTCCTGTGCTGGGCCTGTCTGTCTCGGAGGCAGTGGTGTGAGTGGCAGTTCAGGCCTGGGTATCCTCTCCTCCGGCTCAGACAACAGGTGTGAGACCCCTGTGCCTCTTGAGTGGGCCCAGAGCTGGCAGTGAGGTGGGTGCCCACTGTCATCATGGTGCTCACTACCTAGCAGGTTGGGGGGGGGGGGCAGTCCTGGGGACCAGGTGTCGAAGCTGGTGGTTGGCTGTGGAACCGTCCAGAGCTGCTCTCCCCTCGATGGAGGGGTGACCTGCTGGTGGGCGGCTGGGGGTATCGACGTGTTGGGAAGGGGCTTCTGTGCCTGGCCTGGCCCAGCCCACGGCTTTCAGGACTCCACATCCCATGCCAGGGGGTTCTCTCCGTGCACTCTGGTAGCCCTGGCATCTGTGGCCGCCTGGGGGTCCTCCCCTCATAAGATATTTTTAGGGAAATGATAGGTCTGGGAGTGGTGGCTGGTCTGATGCCAGATGAAAGCCAGGGTAGTAGGATGTGTCCATCCGAGACCCTCGAGGCCCCCGACTTGGTGGGCATGCGGGAGGTGGTGGGTGCCCTGACTGCCTGCTCCTGTCCTCAGGGAGTGGGGAAGGCCAGGGCCAGATCCTGCAGCGCTTCCCAGAGAAGGACTGGGAAGACAACCCGTTCCCCCAGGGCATCGAGCTGGTGAGTCGGGGGTGTTGAGATGGGGGTGGGCAGGCCGGCACTGGTTTTCCCCGGGACTGTGAGGAGCCTGCGCAGGGCCCAGCCCCCGCCACGCATAAGGGGACATCTGAGCTGCTGCGGGGGGAGGAGGGTGGAGGTCCTGGGCTTGGCTGGCAGGGTACGTGGTGCCCACGTTGCGTCATGTCGTCCTTCCCTCGTGATGGCAGAGACCACGTCCTGCGTCACAAGGTTCTCTGTGCACGCGGGGAGACCCGGGGCCGTGACTTCCTTCTGTGGGGAAGGGCGAGGTGACCCTCACTGAGGTGAGCTCACTGGTGACCCCTACCCACCCTTCCCTGCAGTTTTGCCAGCCCAGTGGGTGGCAGCTGTGTCCTGAGAGGAACCCACCAACCTTCTTTGTTGCTGTCCTCACCGACATCAACTCTGAGCGGCACTACTGCGCCTGCCTGACCTTCTGGGAGCCAGCGGAGCCCACACAGGTCATCTTGGGGGCTCTGGGGTACAGCCGCAAGGGGTTCCGGCTGTGGCCACCACCCTCTGCCTCTGTCCAAGGCTGTGTCTCCCTGTGTGTGGCAGGTCCTGGGGCCTCAACCCCACGGGAGCCGGAGTTCCCAGAGGGCTGGTCCCGTCTGAGTCACTTGTGTCCTCCCCCTGCCTCCCCCGGGCTCGTGGGACCTGCCTGAGAGCTGGGCAAACGGGGCTTCTGTCCACAGGAAGTGGTGTGCACAGAGGACACCACCGAGAGGGAGGAGGAGGCGGACGAGGGTGGCCCGGTGCAACTCTCCCCTGTGACGCCTGGCCCACCTGGCCAGCTGTTCGCACCAAAGACACTGGTGCTGGTATCTCGACTGGACCACGCGGAGGTGTTCAGGGTGAGGCGAGCACCCGGGGCTCGAGGCCGGACACGGGGTGCCCCCGCCGGATGTGCCGCCATTCTCCAATCTGTGGTCCTTGCAGAACAGCCTGGGTCTCATTTACACCATCCACGTGGAGGGCCTGAACGTGGGCCTGGAGAACGTGGTCGGGAACCTGCTCACATGCATCATCCCCCTGGCTGGGGGCTCGCAGGTGGGTCTTGGGGGCAGCTGCTGTCCACCCAGAGCAATGGCCCTTCAGGTGTCCCAGGCCACGAGCATGCGGCCTGTAGGCACTTGGAGTCCTTGGGCACTTGGGCTCAGCATGGACACTGTCCTGCGTCTTGGTGCTGCCGTCACCTGTCGTCCCTTCTCGGCCCTGCCAGCTCGCCTGTGTGTCCCGTGTCTTGCCTGGCTCCCCACCTGGCATCTGTCAGTTTCTGTGTCCTCTTGCTCCTTGGGTGTGCCTGTCTCCGGATGTCCGCTTATCTCTCTGCTCCCTGGTCAGTATCCCCACGTGTGGGTGCGTCTAACTGTGTTTCTCTGCCTGTCTGTCCTGTGCAGCTGGACTCTGTTGAGGATGGAGTGGTATGGATTCTTTGTTTCTTCTGCCCACCCAGGCCCCACCCTGCCCCAGGTCAGAGGCCCTGAGTTTTCTCTGCAGCACTGCTCAGGCCGCCGGGCCAGGCGCGGCCTTTCCCTCATGTTAGGCCGCCTGTCCTGGCCAGTCTCACCTCAGCCCATGGAGCTCCGGGCTGACACGGGTCTGGTCGGAGCAGCTGAGTACTGGCCCCTCTCTTTCCACAGAGAACCATCTCTTTGGGGGCTGGTGACCGGCAGGTTATCCAGACCCCGCTCGCCGACTCGCTGCCCATCAGCCGCTGCAGCGTGGCCCTGCTCTTCCGCCAGCTGGGTGAGCCCGGGCGTCCCCAGCCTGCACAGCCCTCCCTGTCCTCTCCCTGGGGGCTGGCAGTCAGAGGTGGGGTTCTTACAGCGCCGGCCCTCCACGCCTGTGTCTTCTCTCCAGGCATCACCAACGTGCTGTCTTTGTTCTGCGCCGCACTCACCGAGCACAAGGTGCTCTTCCTGTCCCGGAGCTACCAGCGCCTCTCGGACGCCTGCCGGGGGCTCCTGGCGCTGCTGTTCCCCCTCAGATACAGGTGCCTCCGCTGCCGCCTCGCCCCCTCCCCGGCCCCACCCCCTGGCCCCCCTGGGCTGAGCCCTGGTCTGTTGCAGCTTCACCTACGTGCCCATCCTGCCGGCACAGCTCTTGGAGGTGCTCAGCACACCCACCCCCTTCATCATCGGGGTCAACGCGACCTTCCAGGCAGAGACCCAAGAGCTGGTGAGGCCTGTGGCTTGTGCCTGCCTCTCCGTTCCCGGCCCTGCTGACTGGCTACGGGCCCCTGACCGCTCGCTTGCTCCCTTTGGTCCCCAGCTGGATGTGATCGTCGCTGATCTCGATGGAGGGACGGTGACTGTCCCCGAGTGTGTGCACATTCCACCCCTGCCGGAGCCCCTGCAGAGCCAGACACACAGTGTGCTGAGCATGGTGAGGCGGGACCGGTGGCTTCGGGGAAGCTGAGGTGGGGTCGCTTGGCAGTAAGGGGACCGCAGAGCCCGGGGCTGGTGTGCAGCGGACCCCGCTCCCGTCTGCTGCTGCAGGTCCTGGACCCGGAGCTGGAGCTGGCAGACCTCGCCTTCCCACCGCCCTCAGCCAACGCTTCTTCCCTGAAGATGCAGGTGGGGGTCACTGCGGCTCCAGTGCGGGGGGGGCCCACGCTAAGCCTGCAGCCTCTCCTCAGGTCTGCTGCCACCGATGGCCAGCGGGCAGGGCCAACCAAGCACCCTGTGCAGCCACCCCTTCTGGGCCGGTGGCAGGGGGCCGCTGGCGGGGGCTGTGTGTGTGTGAGTCCTCGAGGGGCCTGTGCGGGAGTGGCTGTCGACACTGGGTCTTAGAGGAGTCGCCGTGGCTTTGTGTGAAGGAAGGGTGGAGGGGCAGGAGGGGGCAGAGGTGCCTGGGAGGCCTGGGCACGGCGTGGATGGGCGTGTTTGGTGCGCAGAGGTGGAACCTGGGGTGGGTGGAGGGCTGCCACATGCTGGGGCTGGGGTGGGCCTGCGGCCTAGAGCTCACCCGCACTCACCTGCGCCCCAGGACAAGGAACTGCGTGCCGTCTTTCTACGGCTCTTTGCTCAGCTCCTGCAGGGCTATCGTTGGTGTCTGCACATGGTCCGCATCCACCCGGAGCCTGTCATCCGCTTTCATAAGGTGGGCCACGGGAGGGGGAGGGGCGGAGGCAGGCAGGAAGTCAGTGCTGAGGGACTGACCCCCTGGTGTGCCCCTAGGCAGCCTTCCTGGGCCAGCGAGGGCTGGTGGAGGATGACTTCCTGATGAAGGTGCTGGAGGGCATGGCCTTTGCAGGCTTCGTGTCGGAGCGTGGGGTCCCTTACCGTCCTACGGACCTGTTTGATGAGGTGTGCCCCTGCCCCTGTGGGAGGAGCTCCCACCACCAGCTCCCTGCCTTGCCCGGCCTTCCTGACCCTGCCTCCTCCCCCAGCTGGTGGCTCATGAGGTGGCACGGATGCGGGCGGATGAGAACCACCCCCAGCGCGTCCTGCGTCACGTCAAAGAACTGGCGGAGCAGCTTTACAAGAATGTACGGCGGGTGGCACGGGGCGGGTGGGGTGGTGGACCAGCCTAGCTAGGTCATCGCGCCTCCTGGCGTCAGGCCGCCTGCCCACACCTGCCTGTGTCCCCCCCAGGAGAACCCATATCCCGCCGTGGCTATGCACAAGGTACAGAAGCCGGGGGAGGCCAGCCACCTGCGGCGGGCACCCCGCCCCTTCCCCCGGCTGGATGAAGGCGTGGTGCAGTGGATCGTGGACCAGGCCACGGCCAAGATGCAGGGCGCACCCCCGGCCGTGAAGGCTGAAAGGAGGACCACTGTGCCCTCGGGGCCTCCCATGAGTGCGTAATGGGGAGGGGGCCCCTCGCGTGGCCCAGGGTGGGCACGAGGGCAGAGGTGAATGCAGCTTCTGCTCCCCAGCCGCCATACTGGAGCGGAGCAGCGGGCTCCACGGCAACAGCGCACGGCGGCTGGAGGTGGTTCGAAACTGCATCTCCTACGTGTTCGAGGGGAAGATGCTGGAGGCCAAGAAGGTGAGGACGGCTGGGGGCGCGGAGCCCCGGCGGAGAGCGCTGAGCCTGGGTCAGTCCACCTGCTGGCAGCTGGCAGGGGCTGGGCGGGCAGAAGGGGAGGAGGGGCAGGGGGACACCGGGTCTCAGGCTCCTTCCTTAGTGCAGCTGGACAGAGCCTGCCGAGGCGGCTCGCAAGACGGACCTTTCATCTCTTAGACGTCAGAACACGCGAGAGGTTTCTGCTGCTGGGTTCCTTCATCCTTCGTGAAAAGAGTGCAGGCCCACACAAGGCGTTTTTTGTTTTGCTTTTTTTTTTTAATTGGTAAAAACTGCCCTCTGTGGTGTTTGTGAACACCTCGGGTTTCATGACAGCCAGTTTGAATGTGTCTTTTGTTCACCCCTCCTGTGAGGGGCCTACAGGGTCCCTAGCTGTTCTACGAAGAAAAATAATAAGGGGTGCCGGGGTGGCTCAGTTGGTTGAGCGTCCAACTCGATTTCAGCTCAGGTCGTGATCTCATGGTTTATGGGATCGAGTCCTGCCTTGGTCTCTGTGCTGACAGCATGGAGCCTGCTTGGGGTGCTCTCTCTCTCTCCCCCTCTCCGCCTCTCCCCCTCTCCCTCCCTCCCTCCCTCCCTCCCTCTCTCTCCCTTTCCCCTTCCCTCTCCCTCTCCCCCTCTCCCTCTCCCCCTCCCCCTCTCCCTCTCTCTCCCTCTTTCCCTCTCTATCTCCCTCTCTCTCTTTCTCCCTCTCTCTCAAAAATAAACTTAAAAAAAAAATAGAGAACAAGAATATGACCCTTTGTGGCCTGCCTCGTGCTGAGCCGGCCACCAGCTCTGCATTAGGCTTGTGCTATTTGGACACTGAGGCCTGGCCGACAGAGGGGCCACAGATGTGGCAGCCGGTGCGTGCTGGAGCTCAGGGCCAAGGGGCCTCCTTGGCACATCTGTACACTGGCTTGTGAACACGTGGTGTCTCCATCCTCATGGGCTTTTGTGTGTGTGGAGGGCTGGGTCTGCTTGACGTGTTAGTCTCTACTGGGCAGGGAACTCCCGGAGTCTGGACACACCTGACCTGGACAGCTTCCAGAGCTCCTCTGTGCTTAGAGCCTGGGCTCTGGCCCTCCAGGTGCCCACTGCCCTCCCCTCCCGGACTCTGTGCCCTGTGCCTCCCCCCCCCTTCCTCCAGGGCACAGTTGGACGTGTGCCCTCATCGGCTTGTGCCCCCAACCCCCATGCTCCCGTGTCCCCAGCTACTTCCAGCTGTGCTGAGGGCTCTGAAAGGGCGCGCGGCCCGCCGCTGCCTCACCCAGGAGCTGCACCTGCACGTGCAACAGAACCGGGCGGTCCTGGACCACCAGCAGTTTGACTTCGTTGTCCGAATGATGAACTGCTGCCTGCAGGTGAGGCCGGGCCTCCCCCCTGCTGGCCATATGGCCGTAAGGGTCAGGCCAGGCAGGGTTCCCCATTCTACCTGTAAGGATACCTCTCTTGGCAACGTTGACAGCTGGGGAGATCCTGGTCTGCGGTGGGGATGGCGGCTGGGGGAGAGAACTGTTATTGGAGGGGGTCTCCTGCCCCGAGCCCCTGGGCAGCCTCTGGGGAGCCGGTGCAGATGGACCGGGGACAGTGGTAGGAGTTGCTGCTCGGGCGGAAGTGCCAGTCGGGGCACAGTAGGTGTTGGGGGGTGGTTCCAGCGGGCTCACGGCTCTTGCAGGACTGTACCTCCCTGGACGAGCACGGCATCGCGGCCGCCCTGCTGCCCCTGGTCACGGCCTTCTGCCGGGTGAGTGCCGGGGCAGCCCCGGGGGGTCCTTCCGCTGCCCCTCCTGCTGTGCCTGATGTCCCCCGCCCGGCCCCTGCAGAAGCTGAGCCCGGGAGTGACCCAGTTCGCATACAGCTGCGTGCAGGAGCACGTGGTGTGGAGCACACCGCAGTTCTGGGAGGCCATGTTCTACGGGGACGTGCAGACCCACATCCGGGCCCTCTACCTGGAGCCCGCCGAGGACCGAGACCACCTGCAGGTGCGCGGGGACCCCTGGGCCTGGGGCGTGAGGGCCAGCCCGGCCTGGTCCTGGCTCACCTGCGGGTGCCGCGGCAGGGTGGGGAGCTGTCTGCACGGGAGGACGAGCGCTCTGCCCTGGACGTGGCATCTGAGCAGCGGCGCCTGTGGCCGACCCTGAGCCGCGAGAAGCAGCAGGAGCTGGTGCAGAAGGAGGAGAGCACGGTGTTCAGCCAGGCCATCCACTATGCCAACCGCATGAGCTACCTGCTGCTGCCCCTGGACAGCAGCAAGAGCCGCCTGCTGCGGGAGCGCGCGGGGCTGGGCGACCTGGAGAGTGCCAGCAACAGCCTGGTCACCAACAGGTGCGGCCGGGGCTCCGCGGGCCTTGTGGGGGGGGGGGGCTCGGTGGGGTGGGCCTGTGCCCACCTCGCCCCCTCCCTGGCCTAGCATGGCGGGCAGCGTGGCGGAGAGCTACGACACAGAAAGCGGCTTTGAGGACGCGGAGACCTGCGACGTGGCCGGGGCCGTGGTCCGCTTCATCAACCGCTTTGTGGACAAGGTCTGCACAGAGAGTGGGGTCACCAGCGACCACCTCAAGGGGCTGCATGTCATGGTGCCAGGTATGGGGGGTCTGGGTGTGGGAACACTCCCCTCAGCCGAGCAGACGTGGGGGCCCAGGGCGTGAAAACCGCTCTCTCCCAGACATCGTCCAGATGCACATTGAGACCCTGGAGGCCGTGCACCGCGAGAGCAAGAGGCTGCCCCCCATCCAGAAGGTGAGTGGGGGCCGGGCAGGGCTGCGGCACCGGGGCCTGGGCCGTGTCCTGAGGCGCCACCCTTGTCCCTGAGCAGCCCAAACTGCTGCGGCCACGCCTGCTGCCCGGCGAGGAGTGTGTGCTGGACGGCCTGCGTGTCTACCTGCTGCCAGATGGGCGTGAGGAGGGTGCGGGGGGCAGCGGGGGAGGCCCCGCTCTGCTCCCGGCCGAGGGCGCCGTCTTCCTCACCACGTACCGGGTCATCTTCACGGGGATGCCCACCGACCCCCTGGGTGAGCCTTTGGACGCTTTGTCTGTCCCCGGCCTCCCTTCCCTCGCTCCCTTCCCCACCCGGGGCCCGGGGGTGAGTGGACAGGACTTCTCCTGCCTCTCTCTTTCCCGTTCTCAGGGGTGCAGGGTCCCTGCGCAAGATAGGTCATTGCCCCTCTCCCACCTGCCCGGGACCCCCCCGTGGTTCTGGTACCCCAAGACTCTGTGATCCCCTCCCCCTGACTGCCCGGCCTGTGATAAGTCGGGGAACAGGTGGTGGTCCGCTCCTTCCCGGTGGCCGCGCTGACCAAGGAGAAGCGCATCAGCGTGCAGACCCCTGTGGACCAGCTCCTGCAGGACGGGCTGCAGCTGCGTTCCTGCACATTCCAGGTGCGGGGGTACTGGGGAGGGGCAGGGCCCCCGGCTCGTGGCTCTCACTGTGTGGCAGGCAGCTAAGCCCTCAGGCTCGTCCTTAGGAGCTGCCGTTGAGCTGGATGTCTCCTGCGGCGTTTGTGGTTTCTGTGTCTATGCGCAAGTTGCTGTGCTTTGGCTCGGGGCCGTCTGCCTGTGTGACGTGCTGGCCTTTGGGGCTCTTCTGTTTGTTTTGCGGGGCCCTGACCCTCGAGTCTGCGTCTGGCACGTGCGCTGTGTGCCCCGCACCACTGAAACCTAAGCAAATGACCATCACGCGTGGCGAAGGACCAGGTTCCTCAGCCTCGCGGCCGCAGACACCATAATAAGCGGCCCCCGCGCATCCTGCTGTCCCTCAGGCACGTCCTGCTGTCCCTCAGGAGGATGCCCCTGCCAGGCTTCCGGGCGTGCACGGCTTCCCGGGGAGGCCGCCCGGACCTCTGAGGGCCTTTGTCTGTTGCAGCTGCTAAAGATGGCCTTCGACGAGGAGGTGGGGTCCGACAGCGCCGAGCTTTTCCGCAAGCAGCTGCACAAGCTGCGGTACCCGCCAGACATCAGGGGCACCTTTGCCTTCACCCTGGGCTCTGCCCACACGCCGGGCCGGCCGCCCCGCGCCACCAAGGACAAGGGCCCTTCCCTCAGGTGTGGAGCTGGGCCCCAAGGCCGGGGCACCCGCCCCTCCCAGAAGCACCGTGGGCGTGTCCCCTTGTCCCTTCCGTTCACCTCTGCTGACCCCTGTGCCCGCCCGCCCCCAGAACCCTGTCCCGGAACCTCGTGAAGAATGCCAAGAGGACCATCGGACGGCAGTACGTCACTCGGAAGAAGTACAACCCCCCGAGCTGGGAGCAGCGGGGCCAGCCACCTCCTGACGACCAGGAGGACGAGATCTCAGGTGGCAGCACGGGAAGCCCCAGGTGGTCTGGGCGAAGACCCCCTCCCCCCCCACGCGGAGGGCTGGGGCCTGGGCGGTCTGTGGGTGACTTCCCCCGTGTGCCTGGCCTGTCCCAGTGTCGGAGGAGCTGGAGCCCAGCACGCTGACCCCTTCCTCGGCCCTGAAGCCCTCGGATCGCATGACCATGAGCAGCCTGGTGGAGCGGGCGTGCTGCCGGGACTACCAGCGTCTGGGGCTGGGCACGCTGAGCAGTAGCCTGAGCCGAGCCAAGTCCGAGCCCTTCCGGATCTCCCCGGTCAACCGCATGTACGCCATCTGCCGCAGGTGAGCACGCGCTGTGTGGCTCCCGTCCAGAAGAGGCACGTGGAGGCGGAAGGCAGAGGGCGCGGGCAGGGGTGGCCCCTAGGAGGCCGTGGGACTGGGGGCCCCTGGCGGAGCATCCAGGGCTGGCCTGCCACCCTCACAAGTCTGACTCCTCGCAGCTACCCGGGGCTGCTGATCGTCCCCCAGAGCGTCCAGGACAACGCCCTGCAGCGAGTCTCCCGCTGCTACCGCCAGAACCGGTTCCCCGTGGTGTGCTGGCGCAGCGGGCGCTCCAAGGCCGTGCTGCTGCGCTCCGGGGGCCTGCACGGCAAGGGTGTAGTTGGCCTGTTCAAGGCCCAGAACGCGCCCTCTCCAGGTATCCACTCCCCCGCTGTGCGTGCGTGCGTGCATGCATGCGTGTGCGTGCGTGCGTGCCTGCGTGCGGCTGGGCCCTCCACCCCGCCCCGCCCGGCTCCAGCTCCTCCTCCTCCTCCTCCTCCCCCCCCACAGGCCAGTCCCAGGCGGACTCGGGCAGCTTAGAACAGGAGAAGTACCTGCAGGCCGTGGTCAGCTCCATGCCCCGCTACGCAGACGCGTCAGGGCGCAATACCCTCAGCGGCTTCTCCTCCACCCACGTGGGCAGCCACGGTGAGGGGTGCCTGAAGGTGGGAGGGCTTCCGGGAGATTTTGTGGTGGCACTGATGAAAGGTGGGCCGGCCAGGGGGCAGAGTGTTTGGGGCGTGGGGTCAGGTGACTGTCCTGACCCTACTCGGACCGCTCTTCTCTCCTGCCTTGGCCGAGCTCCGTGTCTTTCCTGCCCATGGCCTGCCTCCAGGGTCTCCAGGTCATGGGACACCGCGCTTGAAACCCCCGTCTGGTCCCTCCTCCTCATTTGTCCTGTCCACCCCCCCCCCCCCCACTGTGGCTGATCCCTTTGTCCTGTCCCTCCCTGCGGTCCAGCGCCCCCCTCCCGCCCCACCCCCCGCCCCCTTCCCCGCTGTCACTCTGGCCCACCCTTTGTCAAAGCTGTCTGACTGCTTTATACCTTTCTTATCTGTCCTGGCTCCTCGAGCCTTGTCTGCTAGTCTCCCTGTCCCTGTCCCGACCATAGGCACCCTCAACATCCGCCCCCTGGACTCACTGCCTCCCGGTGGATCCAGGCCTTAGGACCCGGCCTGCCCTTTGTCCTGTGTGGCAGGGTCTTGCTGTCACAGTGCGCAGCAGAGGCACCAGGCCTGGGAGGTTGGGGCACAGGCTCGGGGACCACCAGTGGACCCTGCCTCTCACCATTGGGCATCGGGGCACCGGTGTGGGGTGGCCCCAGAGATGCTCAGTGATGCAAGAGCACGTGCTGCTGCTCATGGGGTCTGTGGCCCCTGGAGAGGGCTGGTCTGACCTCCTGGGGACAGGCGGGGACCTTGCTGGGGAGGTGAGTCATGTTTGTGTTGGGTTCTAAAAGAGGCTTTCAGATGGGAGAGCACACTGATGGGGGCCTGGAGGGCATGTGGCCCCCATTCTGTAAGGGGAGGAGGGTGTGTCAGAGCAGAGGCGGTCTCGTCCTCCAGGGCCCTTGCTCCACGGCAGTCACTTCGGTATCCCGCTTGGCCCTTAGCTGACCCCATCTGCCTCTCCCTGACCCCATCCTCCCCCTCATCTCCCCCACCCCCTCCAGCCCGTCACCCCTGTCTGACCTGACCTTCCCCCTTTTCTCCTATCCCGTCTCCTCCATGTGCCCCCATCCTCTGCTGCCCCTGTCTCCTTGCCCCGACTGATCCCATGAGCCCATCTCCCCCGTCCTTCTGCCTGGATCCCTACGGATGCTGTGGCCCGGTCTGCCTCACCCTCTCGGTCTGGCTGATAGACACTGGGGCTCCTTGAGGGTTAGTCCTTGGACCCAGGACTCCAGCCGTCACTGTCCAGACCAGGCTGAGTGTCTGTGTTTGGGGCCTGGCCCTGGATCCGTGAGGCTCCCTGTGCTGGCCTGGCCCTCAGCAGATGTGCTGACGGTGTCCACCTGGGAGGCCTGGTTGCCATGCCTGGTTGGATGCCACACCTGGAGCCGTCCTGGCTGTCGTGTGTTGAGAGGTGGTGGATGACACACGTGCGGGTCACTTGTTGGCACGCCTGCCTAACTCCCCCCCCCCCCCCATCCCTATTCTCGTGCTCCTCTGCATTCTTTGCTGTTGCCCCAACTCCAGATGCACTGGGGTGCACGGGTGGGTTTTGCGGGCTGGTGGCACCACCCATGGGTGGAACCTTCTGGAAGTGTACACATCCTGCTGATTCTTCCTGCTGTGCCCACTCCACGGGGCCTCACAGTGGCCCTCCCACCCTTCCTGTGGCAAGAGGGTCTCCAGAACACACGAGGGCCTCCGCCTCTCCCTGTCGAGGCCTGAGGAGGGTCCCCGCGCAGCATCGCTCTGCACAGCACTGCCTTTGTCATCTGAGCACCAGCCTCTGTCCCTGTGTGGTCTTGGCTCCCACTACAAGGTGTTTTGCCCTCCAGCGACGTCTGTTGTGACCACTTGCTGGGCCCCGGGGCCAAGCGGGCCTGGAACAGGGGTGGCCAGGGTGCCCTTGTGGTCACTTACAGGGAGGGTCAGCCTTGGTGTCCACCGTTCTCCAGGGGCAGTCCTTGCCCCTCTCTTGTTTCTGTGCTGGGAACTTTCCTCTCTGTAGCTGAAGCGCTTTTTGGTTTTCTAAACACAAAAGTCCTTCATCAGGTAGGTTTTATGGTTTCACCATTGTCCTGCCTTCTGCCTTCTCCAGCCGTTGTGAGTAGCACCCACAGGTGGCACCCTCCCCCCGATTCTTTGTCCCCAGTGCCTGTGTCTTCCCCTAATGTTGCCTGGGTATCTTTGTCCCCAAAGCCCACTGGTGCTGCCTTCTGGTGTCCCCCTGAGTTCAGAGAATGGGTCCTCTCCCTCATTGCTCAGGGGCGTGCAGAGCCTCAGCTGTCTGTGGGCTCCAGTCCAGGCTGTGTCCGTGTCACGAGGGACACCCTGCGTCCTTCCTGCGAGCGCCATTCCTCCTGCCTGTGGTGTGGCAGCTGGTGTCATGCTTGTCTGTGGCGACTGCCATGGTGGGTACGGATGGTGCCCGGCTGCCCTCAGCGGAGGTGGGTCGGCCTGGAATGGGGCAGGGAGCAGGCTTTGGGGCCCAGGGCACCATGGAGCTTCCTCATCTGGGCTCTCTGTGCCCCCTGGCCGGGCCATCCCAGCCTATAAGCCTGGGGCCTGGCTCTCGGGCAGGTGGCACCACTGAGCACGCGCCACCCCTGGGGCTCAGGCCTGCCTCTGTCCTTGGATGAACTGGCCTCCATGGCTCTGGGCTGGGAGCTCCGAGGCTCCAGGCCTCCTCCTCTCCAGGCTGGGCTTTATGAGCTCCTCCTGCCGGTGTGTGTTGTGAGCAGCTCTGGCCAGTGCCTGTGGGGGCCGAGGGTACAGGGATGGGCTGTGGACGAGCCACTGAAAGGAGAGCCCAGGGATCCCACCTCTCTTCTGATCCTACCTGCCACTGGGCCCTCTGCTCCCTGGCCTGTCCCTGAGGGCCAAGAGAGCTCAGAGGACCTTGGCATCGGCCCTCGCTATCTCTGGGGCCCTCGGGGGTCTTGGTGGGAACCCAGCCCTCTAGCTGGTCCCTTCAGACCACAGGCCCTTCATGCTGGGCACACCCTCGGGCCTGGGGTCAGGCCTGAGCCTTTTCTCTGCTGTGCCCCCAGTGCCCAGCCCCAGAGCCAGGGTCACCACGCTGTCCAACCCCATGGCGGCCTCGGCCTCCAGACGGACCACTCCCCGAGGTACCGTACTGGCCACACAGGCTGGCTCCCCCACACCTGGCACTGATGACCCCCCTGTGACTGAGCAGTCGTGGGCACTAACGTCCCCCCACATCTGGCACTAACAGCCCCTGTGACCGATCAGCATAACCCAGCCCTCCTCAGCCCAGGGCACTAACAGCCTGAGGCCCCGAGTCCCACCCCAGCACTTGACCCTAACACAAACACAGGTCCATCTGGGGTCCCGTCGGCCTCCCCTGCCGTGCCTGGGGAGCTCAGCCTCAGGTTAAGTGGTGCTCCAGGCCCACTCAGGCACTCATCTGGTTTCTCCGCACAGGTAAATGGGGCAGCGTGCGAGCCAGTGGGCGCAGCGGCGGGCTCGGCGTTGATGTGGGCTCCCGGCTGGCAAGCAGAGACATGCTGACCCCTCCCCAGGCTAATGGGGCCCCCCCTGACCCAGGCTTTCTGCGGCCTCAGCGTGCAGCCCTCTACATCATTGGGGACAAAGCCCAGCTCAAGGTGACCGGGGTGGAGGCACAGGGCCAGGCAGGGGCACAGGGCCCCGGGCGCATCTCACCATAGCTGGCCTTCTTCAGGGCGTGCGGCCAGATCCCTTGCAGCAGTGGGAGCTGGTGCCCATCGAGGTGTTTGAGGCACGGCAGGTGAAGGCCAGCTTCAAAAAGCTGCTGAAGGCATGTGTCCCCGGCTGCCCTGCCGCCGAGCCCGGCCCTGCCTCCTTCCTACGCTCGCTGGAGGACTCGGAGTGGTTGACCCAGGTCTGTGAGCCCTGCCCCCGCTGTGGCCGGGGTCGGGGGGGTGGGGGTGGCGTGGGGGTGCCTGTTCATCCAGAGCCAAGGGCAGATGGGGTTTGGCTTGCTCTTCTGACGGTGTTGGGCCCTGGGAGAGGGTGATGGACACGTCCCACCGGGGTGGTGGTGCTGTCTGCTGGAGGGAGGCCACGGGGGGCTGGGCACCTCCGGGACAGGGAGTGTCTCTCAGGCCTGCGCGTGGGCCTCGGGAGGTGCTGAGGGGCCGCCCGTCCGTGTAGATCCACAAGCTGCTGCAGGTCTCGGTGCTGGTGGTGGAGCTCCTCGACTCGGGCTCCTCCGTCCTGGTGAGCCTGGAGGACGGCTGGGACATCACTACCCAGGTGCGTGCTGGGCGCCGGGGCCAGCCGGGACCAGGTCCCCCGGACGGACGCCCTCCTGACAGGCCGGTGCCGGCAGGTGGTGTCTCTGGTGCAGCTGCTGTCAGATCCCTTCTACCGCACCCTGGAGGGCTTCCGCCTGCTGGTGGAGAAGGAGTGGCTGTCGTTCGGCCATCGCTTCAGCCACCGCGGGGCCCACACCCTGGCTGGGCAGAGCAGCGGCCTCACGCCCGTCTTCCTGCAGTTCCTGGACTGCGTGCACCAGGTAAGCAGGTGGCCGTGTGTGGGCGCCACGCCTGCCGGCCCCTGGCGCCTGACCCCTGACCCATCGCCTCAACGCAGGTCTACCTGCAGTTCCCCATGGAGTTCGAGTTCAGCCCCTTCTACCTCAAGTTCCTTGGCTACCACCACGCGTCCCGCCGCTTCAGGACCTTTCTGCTCGATTCGGACTATGAGCGCATCGAGCTGGGTATGGGGCAGGGCTGGGCCTCGGGGCGCGGCTGGGCAGCTGGGCGGCCGGGGCTGGCCTGGTGGGCGGCCGGGGCTCAGCGCTGCCCCTGCAGGGCTGCTGTACGAGGAGAAGGGAGAGCGCAGGGGCCAGCAGGCGTGCAGGTCCGTGTGGGAGTACGTGGACCGGCTGAGCAAGAGGACGCCTGTGTTCTACAACTACATGTACGCGCCCGAGGACACAGAGGTGAGCCGGCGTCTGGTCGGGGCGGGTGGGCGCCTTCTAGCCCAGCTCCTCACGCCGGACCCACCCCCAGGTCCTGCGGCCCTACAGCAACGTGTCCAACCTGAAGGTGTGGGACTTCTACACCGAGGAGACGCTGGCCGAGGGCCCGCCCTATGACTGGGAGCTGGCCCAGGGGCCCCCTGAGCCCCCAGAAGAAGAGCGGCCCGATGGGGGAGCTCCCCAGAGCAGGCGTCGTGTGGTGTGGCCCTGCTACGACAGCCGCCCCCGAGCCCAGCCAGATGCCATCTCGCGCCTCCTGGAGGTGTGTGCAGCCCCCTGCCCTCCCCCCACCACACACCGGGTCGTGTTTGCAGGCACTGATGTCCAGTGGCCATGGTCCGGGACTCCTGGGTCTCAGGGCACAGCTTCTTGGCTCTGGGCCCAGGCGCTGTCCCTGATCACCTGTGCGGTCGACCCTCAAGGACCATGGGTTTTCCCAGGGACCGTTCCTGCCCTCCCTCAGACTGCTGCGCCTGTTCCCTGGGTGCACCCGGCTGTTGGCCACACCCAGGCCCAGCCTGCCCCACGCGCCCCAGTGCGAGCAGTTCTTTTGGCTTCTCTCTGGCCCTGTGGGCCTGGAAGCTTGGGGTTGACGTTTAGGGTCTCTCTCGCCTTCCCTCTGCTGTTCTCTGCTGTTGGGCCTCAGGAGTCAGGATCCCCCCAGGGCAGAGGCGCCCTGGGAGAGGGAAGAGAGCCCTGTGAGATAGGCTGTGGGGCTGTGGGTGTGAGGCCTGAGGTGTGACAGCAGGTGGCATCCAGCTGCCAGAGTGCTCCGCGGCGGGCCTCACACCCAGGACACAGGATCTGCATTCCGTTCCCGTCCACTGGCTGTGTAGCTCTGGGCAGGGGGGGTGGGAGGGTTACCTAAGCACTTTGGAGCTGGTTTCATTCTGAGAAGAGGATGTCGACTCCTGGCCGTCGGGGAGACGGTGAGGTGTGAACAAAGTAACGTATGTCAGTCCAGCACCCGGCCTGGCCTAAAGGCACCTGTCACCTGGGGTTTGCGGGAACACAGGGTCATGGTTTAGTGGACAGAGGCGACCCACAAGCACAGAGAGCAGAAGAGACCCTCTTTATCTCTGGCGACACTCGTGGTCTTGGAACCTGATGCGAATCATGCTTAGCTTCCTTACAACCAGCGTCGTGTGGCCTGTCATCGTCTATACTTTTAATTCTGACTGGTCTGTGTCTTTATGTTTAAGCTCAGTGTCTTGTACTCAGCGTGCGGTGTTATTTTTATCCAATCTGACAGTTTATTGAAATTTTTAGTATCTTTACACAGCTATTGACATGGTTGGGTTGAGGCCTAACTTCTTTTTTTTTTTTTTTTTTTTTTTTTAAGTAATCTCCACACCTGATGTGGGGCTTGAACTCCTGCTGTTTTTTCCCTCGTAACAATTGATCATTTTACAGTATTCGGCCACCTCCTGTGCTCCGCTTTTGAGCTGTACCTCCCTGTGTTCGTTTTCGTGGCCGTCAGCGTCCGCAGGTACAGTCTGTCTTGGGTTGGCTGTGCCGCTTTCTACACGGGACATACAGGAGTGCCGCCCGCTCACCCCCTTCTGTCCTCACGTGTTTTTCTTTTACATATGATGGAAGCACATGGTGCATACTGTGTTTTATGTAGTCAGCCTTGTTTTGAAAAAAACTAGAAAATGAGGAAAAAGCCTTCTGTATTTGCTATTTCCAGTGTCGATCTGACCTGGTTTCATTTCTCTTTAGCCCAAAGAACTTCGGGCATTTCTGGTGACGCGGGTCTGCCGGTGATAGTTCCCTCAACTTCTGTTTACCTGGAAACGTCTGTGTTGTGTCTCTGTTTTGAAAGTTTCCAGTGTACTTTATTTCTGCAGTCACGCCGTATTTCAACAGGTGCGCAGTGCTTTTACTTGGCATCGTTTACAGGTTGGTTCTGCAACAATCCAGTATCCCGCCAGCTGGGACAGTTACTGATCCCTCCACTCCTGTGGTTCCGTCCCTCTCTATCTGGTTGCCATATGCACCCGCACGGCAGAGCGGCTGCACTAGCTGACGCCGAATTACCACGTCTGCCATGGAGCCAGCTGTCCGTTTCTGCTGGCTCTGCCTTGCCATTGTCTGCCGGACGCTTTGACCTTGGAGACAACTTAGTGCGCTTTTGGCCAAAGAAGGGAGAGAGACATCAAGAAGCTGAGGCCAGATCTGCGGCAAGTGGCAGCCCAGCCTGGCAGAGAGCTCGGAGAAGCGAAATGGGTTTTGGCTCTGGGCCTGTTGTGTCCTTATTTTTTTATGAGGTTTTCTTTATTTATCTCTACGTCCAGCACGGGCCTCAAACTCACAACCCCCAGATCGAGTTGTGTGCTCCTCTGCCTGAGCCAGCTGGAAGCCCCTCATTTGGGGTTTTTCTGTTCATCCTGCTTGGAGCTCTTTCAGCTTTTTAGATCTGTGTGGGATGATAGTTTTCATCAAATTTAATGCATTTTAGGCTATTCTTTTTTTTTTTTTTTTTAATGTTTATTTTTGAGAGAGAGGGAGAGACAGAGACAGTGTGAGCAGGGGAGGGTCAGACAGAGAGGGAGACACAGAATCCGAAGCAGGTTCCAGGCTCCGAGCTGTTAGCACAGAGCCCAACGCGGGGCTCGAACCCATGAACTGCAGAGATCATGACCTGAGCCCAAGTCGGACGCCTCAGCCACCCAGGCGCCTCAAGACTATTATTTCTTTAAAAAGTTTTTTCTGCACCATGTCTCCCTCCTTTCCTCTGGGACTTGATTGTCCCATTGGCCCCTGAAGCTGTGTTTTGTTTTTTCCCTCTGATTTTTTTTGTCTTTGCTATTCATTTTGGATGATTTCCACAACCCTACCTTCAAGTTCACTGCTCTTTTCTAACGTTTAGTATCTACTTACGTTTAATATTCACCTAATGAATTTTTCATTTTAGATATTTTCAGCCCCAGGATTTCTATTTGCTTCTTTTTTTAAATATAGTTTCTATTCCCTGTAGAGATTCTCGTCTGCTCATTGTGTCCATCTTTTACTATACATCTTAAACATATTTATAACAACTGTTTTGAATTTCTTACGTGGTAATTCCAGTACCTGTTTCTTTTCTGGGTCTGTTTCTTTCAACTTTTCACCTAACTATGGACCTCATTTTCCTGCCTTTTTGTCTAATAATTTTTTTTGTAAATTTTTTGTAATTGGGGATTCTGCATTGTTGAGGATCGGGATTATGTGGTCTTCCTTTAACGCGTCTTGAGTTTTATTCTTGCACTCAGTTAATGAACTTGTGGGTCACTTAGATCTTTTTTTCAAGGGTTGTTCTTCGGCTTTATTAGGGCAGTTCTAGAGAAGCTTTCCTCCTAGAGTTAGAGGAGGCCGACTCAGACATGGCCTCTCCAGGGTTTCAGTTAAAGGTTTGGGATCTTCAGCGAGGGTATCCACTCTGGCTGTTGGGAATCCCCGGCATCTTCCTGCAGGTTGTGTAACCTCCAGAGTTTGGATGTAGCTCACAGCTTCCTGTAGCTGCTCTCTGCCAGGCCTTGTGACATCTTGCCTGGCACCTGACAGTTTACTTTGGCCAAAGGCTCCAGGAGGCCTCTGGATTTCTAGGGTTCCTGCTCTGTGTGCCACTCCTTCCCCTCTCACATGCCACCCTGTAGACCCATGTGTGTCAGCATCCCCAAGCCCCACATCTCTGCCTCCTTAGCTCAGGACGCAGTGCTCTGCTTGGGCTCCACCTCCCGGCATTCTGGCCAGGCAAAGAGCTGGAAGATTATAGGGCTCCCTGGTGTGGTCCCATCCCAGGCTTTCAGTGCTACACTGCTGACTGTCCGACATCTGTAAACAACTTCCTGTTCTTGTCCAGTTCTGTAGCTGCTCATGGCAGGAGGATTAGCCAAGGACTGAGTCACTGTGTCGTGGCTGAAAATGTTGTCACCTGGCAATGACATTCTTGCTCTTTTGAAGAGAACATAGCTTTTTTTGTTCTGGCTGGTTTTGGGATTTTCTTTTTGCTTTTTAGCCATTTTTCTCTAATATCCAGGAGTGTGTGTGTGTGCAGCTTATCTTGTTTGGGGTTTGTAGCGCTTGATTATGTTGCTTGTTGCCTCTTGCTAGTTTTGCAGAAATAGCTTTTGTTGTCTCCAAATAATTGTTTTAATTTTAATTTTTTTTTAAATGTTTATTTTTGAGAGAGAGATGGATTGGCGGGGGGGGGGGGGGGGGGGGGGTAGGGTTGGATCCCAAGCAGGCTCCACACTGTCTGCACAGAGCCTGCCGTGGGGCTTGAATTTATGAACCGTGAGATCATGACCTGATTCGAAATCAGGAGTTGGATGCTCAACCGACTGAGCCACCCAGGTGTGCCCAAATCATGGTTTTTGCCCATCCCCCTACCCTTAACCCACTTAGTGCTCCAGTCTGTCACTTCACTTTCCTGTTTTCCATGATTATGTCTTTTCATGTTTCAGTCTGGATATTTTTTTTTGATTTTTTTTTTAATGTTTATTATTGACAGAGACAGAGCATGAGTGGGGGGAGGGGCAGGGAGAGAGGGAGACACAGAATCTGAAACAGGCTCCGGGCTCTGAGCTGTCAGCACACAGCCCGACGCGGGGCTCGAACTCACGGACAGCGAGATCATGACCCGAGCTGACGTCGGACGCTCAACCGACTGAGCCACCCAGGCGCCCCCAGTCTGGATATTTTCTTCTGAATAATTTTAGTTCTCCAACTCTCCCCCAGGAGCTACAGCGGCTGGAGACAGAGCTGGGGCGACCCCCTGAACGCTGGAAGGACACCTGGGACCGGGTGAAGGCTGCACAGCGCCTGGAAGGCCGGCCAGATGGACGTGTGAGTGGGCGTGGGTGGCCAGGGTGAGCTTGCTGTCAGGAGGAGTGGAGGCCACCAGCCCTGACACAGGCCCTCTTCCTGCCCCCAGGGCACCCCCAGCTCCCTGCTGGTGTCCAGCGTGCCCCACCACCGCCGCTCGCTAGGTGTGTACCTGCAGGAGGGGCCTGTGGGCTCCACTCTGAGCCTCAGCCTGGACAGCGACCAGAGCAGCGGCTCAACAGCATCCGGCTCCCGGCAGGCCGCCCGCCGCAGCACCAGCACCTTGTACAGCCAGTTCCAGACAGCTGAGAGTGAGAACAGGTGTGAGCACACCTCCCACCTCCCGCATCAGCGTGGGGTCCTCTGTGCTGGGGGCTCTGGGTGCTGGACAGCTCTCAGATTGGGGGTGGGTGCCCCTGGGGAACTTTAGCCCTTTCTTAGGTGGATCGGGTGGGGGGGGGGGAAGGGGGGCGCGTAACAGTGGCCGAGCACAAGCTGACAGTTGCTAGGGAAAAGTGGGAGGGCTTAGAAGGAGTTTGGGCCATAGAACCAGTCAGTGAGCACAGCTGAGCCATGGTGGCTGCAGAGGAGCAGAGGGGCAGCAGCTCTGGGGTACCTGTGAGGGCAGGCAAGGTACCGGGTGAGGTTGGGGCCTGGCAGACCGCATCCTACTTTCCAGGCCTGGAGAGGGGGCCCTGTTGCTACAGTTACCTCCCCAGACCTGCCTGCTACATGTGGGGCTGCTGCTCTGAGGTCCTGATGCGGGACCCTCTCTGGTGTCGGTCATGCCAGAGGTGAGGGGTGGGGGGCTGTTTTTCCATCTCCTTACTAGGAACAAACCCAAGGCTGCTTCGTGGCCTTCCTGGCCAGTCCAGCCTTGGGGCTCTTTGGGGGCAGAAGCCTTGGTCTTGCTTCTGGGGCTGGTCTGGTTCGAGGGTTGGGGTAGGAACTGCTAGGGTCTGGGCTTGTCCAGGCCCTGACGGCCAGCCAGTCCCTGGTTCTGCTGTGAATTCAGGTCCTACGAGGGTACCCTGTACAAGAAGGGGGCCTTCATGAAGCCCTGGAAGGCCCGCTGGTTCGTTCTGGACAAGACCAAGCACCAGGTGAGTGGTCGGTGGGCTGGAGCGGGGCGGAAAGAGGTTAGCAGTTCGGGAGAGGGAGGGGCTGTGCCCTGACTTCCTGCTCTCCCCACCCCACCCCACCCCTCAGCTCCGCTACTATGACCACCGTGTGGATACGGAGTGCAAGGGTGTCATCGATCTGGCCGAAGTGGAAGCAGTGGCTCCTGGCACTCCTACCATGGGGGCCCCCAAGACCGTGGACGAGAAAGCCTTCTTTGACGTGAGCTGTGGCCAGGGCCCAGGGATGGCGAGGGGCGGGGTGCTCTGTGGGGGTGGGACTGTGGAGTCAGCAACCCGCCATCCCCAGGTGAAGACGACGCGTCGCGTTTACAACTTCTGTGCCCAGGACGTGCCCTCAGCCCAGCAGTGGGTGGACCAGATCCAGAGCTGCCTGTCAGATGCCTGAGCCCAGCTCTGCCCCGGCTGCTCTGCGTCCAGTCGTTAGAGACCACTAGGGGTGGGCAGGGCCCCCCGGCCATGTTTACAGCCCCCACCCTCGACAGTATTGAGGTCCCGCCCCCAAACTTATGTGTACAGTCCCTGCCAGCTCCTGCCCCCTGCCCGCCCCCGCCCACCTGGCCAGCTCTAACTTATTTTGGAGTTATGGGTGAGCACCGGCCGGGAGGCGGCCATGGTACAGCCCTTGCGGCGGGCCTGTAAATAGACCGCTCCTGCCCAGCCCCCCCGCCCGTCAGCGTGCTGGTCCCAGCTGGCCAACCGCAGGCACCCTGTTCCTAGAACCAGAGTCTATAAAGAGAGAACTAACAACACCACATGCCTGTGTGTCCTCGCCCTGCCCAGAGCACCGCCACCCGCCACCCACTCGGTCCAGGACGCAGGGCCACTGTGTGGGGGCCGAGTTCTGCTGCTAGGGAATCCATGGCCCTGGGGGTGGAGGCAGCTTCATCAGGGCCTAGCTTGGTGCCCAGTCACCCTCAGGGGTGGCCTTGGGACTGGCACAGCCCAAGAGAAAGACACCTCCCCCGTCCCCACCCAAGCAGCCCTCAGACAGAAGGTGGCCATCTGGAGGTGTGACGTGAGGAGGGCAGTAGTTCACTAAGGGGAGCTGGTATCGGCCATTTGTGTGGCCCCCAGAAGGCTGTCCGGAGAGCAGACAGAGTCAGAATGGCTGGAGGATGGGTGGCTGAGATTTGTTTGTTCCCTGATCAGATGAGAGTGGATGGGAGGGAATCTGGGAGGGAGATGCTGAGGAGTGGGGGGCTCCTTATGTTTGGGGGGTGGGGGCTCTGGGAAGTTTGCTCCAGATACCTGCCCACCCCCTTCCCTGCACCCTGGCCTCTGTCCGGGGCATGATGGGTGCCACTGCGATCACTCTCCTCCTTCCCCACACAAATGTGAGTCCCACCGGGACCAGAGCCCTACCTGTACCAGGTGCCTGTCAGGTGGGGTGTGTGGGATCGGGGTGTAGGTGTCACATAAGCCAAGAACATTCCACAGTGGTCTGGGACGGTGGTGAGTCAGATTCCCAGCCAGAGGGGCTGGTGGTGTGGAGGGGCCTGACAGGTGGTAGGTAGCACCTGTAAGGTGGGAGGTGAGCAGGTGTGGACACAGGCACAGGAAGGACCCACTGGTGGTATCAGGTGAGTTGTGAGGAGAGCCCCCAGGTTCTCTCTGGGTCACATAGTGGATAGCTGTTGGACTAAGGTTCCCAACCCCCAGGAGATCCACACCTGGGGTCCTGTGCCTGCCTGATTTCACACGGAGGCTGTCTCAGGAGGTCAGAAGTCACCAAAGCAGGGGCCACAGGGCGAGGTAAGCGCAGGACCACAGCTGCTTAGGAGGAATGGAGGCACTGATGAGTACACAGACCCACATCCAGGCCCTCAGTGACCAGGGAGGCCCTGCTGGCTGCCCCTGCTGCCTGGCTGGTGAGGACCAGGTGGCCCTTGGGCCGGCTGTAGGCAGAGCCTGTTTTACAAAGAAAAAAGCTCTCAACTTGCATCAGTTCTGAGACACTACTGCCAACGCGGGGCGGGGGCGGAGGCAGCAGTGATCCCCCTGCTGCCGGTCAGGCTAGGGCTCCAGGGCCTGCGGCTGAACAACACACAGGTTTGTCAGTAAGAATAATAACACAGCTTTTATTGGGAGTTGGGGGTCTCGGGTGCCCTGTCAGATTATCAGAACATTAAAAATGGACTCAACATAAAATAATCCTGCAGACCCCTCCAGGACAGCATGGCCTGGCCCTGCCCTCCCCGACAGGTGCACCCCCCCCCACCCCACCTGGCATCGCCGAAGCCAGTCTCTGCACCCCCTGTGCCCCTATCCTGCACGCCCATGGCCAGCCCCTGCCAGGTGCCCCAACTGCCCACCAGGCCGTGAGGGTCTTATTTTAAGGCAGTCAAATTTTGCAGCCTGGCTCAAGGCCGGCTCCCAGGGCCACTGGGCAGCTAAGACCCTGTCTGGCCAGTCCAGCTCCAGACCCACATTTGTCCCCAGAGCCAGGGAGACCCTTCGTTGTGGCTGGACACAAAAGTGCAAACACGTGGCTCTTTCCTGCGTTTGTTAAAAAAAAAATAATAATCAGTAAAAACTGAGGCTTAGAGCCTGTGACGTCCATGCCCGTCGTGGCCCTCAGTCCTCACGGTGTCTTGGGGCTCTGGCCCCTGGCTCCCGCCGGCAGAGCGCACATCTGAGGCCTTATTGCTGTGCGCGGAGCTGGACTCGCTGGACTCAAGGCCCACGTGGGGTCAGGCAGGAGAGACGCAAGCTGGGCTGTCCAACTGGTTCCAACTGCCAGCTTTACCAATGCAGCATTTATTTTAAAATAAAATTAAATTAAATTAAAAAAGACAAATTGCATCACCAGGTAGTTTTCTCGATTAAGGGCGCGCCACGGCTGGGCAGCAGCAGCATCACACGGGGCCGTTCAAGGTGGCTCCTGCAGGTGGTGGTGCGTCCATCTTCCTGCAGGAAGACGAGCGGGGGGTTAGAGCCCTTGGTCCCAAGGGTCCCATCTGGTCCCCTTCCCCCAGCCTGACCGGCTGACCTGTCTTTTGTCGCTGTCCCCAGGATGGCTGCTGTGCAAGTGGATGGGGCTGCAGTGGTGATGGCCGCTACGGGCCCTGTTGGAACCGCCCCACTCAACACAGGAGCAGCTGGCAGGGCAGCTGGGGCGGGACTGGCCTTGCCCGGCGCCGTGGTGGCTGCCACAGCAGCCTCAGGGGGGACAGCCACAGCTGGGGTGAAGGTTGCTTCTGCAGGTGCAGGGGAGGTGGGGTCTGACAGCGTGCTGGCGGTGCACTCAGCCCTGTACGGCAGACACAGGCTCCAGTTACCTGGGCTCTGGGTTCCAGTGTGGTTCTGCGCCCCCCCAACACCCAAGTTCCACAAACACCAGAGATCACCTGCCTGTCCACCGAGACCTCAGACCTTCCAGGTAGTGCTTGCCCTGAGCTGGTCTCTCTCCAGACAGCTCCCCACCCCCACCCTGGTAGGCAACATGCTCCCCTCAATACTTCCAGCGACCCTCACTAACTCTGCACCACACGCAGCCCACTTAAGAGAGCCCACGGGGGGCGCCTGGGTGGCTCAGTCGGCTGAGCCTCTGACTTCGGCTCAGGTCATGATCTCGCAGTTTGTGAGTTCGAGCCCCACGTCGGGCTCTGTGCGGACAGCTCAGAGTCTGGAGCCTACTTCAGATTCTGTGTCTCTGCCTCGCTCTCTCTACCCCTCCCCTGCTCACTCTCTGTGTCTGTCTCTCAATAATAAATAAATGTTAAAAAAATTTTTAAAAAGGCAGCCCATGGGCCATGTGCCCAGAAATGGTCCCTCCTGTAACTGGAAAGGCCAAGAACCAGTGGCCTCAAGACACCAGCCCCAGTGCCGGGCTCTGGTCTTCACAGCCCTTCTTGCTGCAGCCCAGGAGAGAGAGAGCCCATGGCTCCTCCATTCAGCCTACACCTGCCCAGTGCTTGCTTCAATCACATATAAGGTCAGCTCCAACCATACAAGGACCCCTGGGAGCCAGTGAGGGTGGGGGAGCCACGGGCAGCATAAGAAACGCCCTACATTAAAGCCTGGTGACCAGGTGTTGGCCTAGGTGGGCACAGCCTGAGGGCTCACCCACAGGCGGGCTGGGACCAGAGTCATGCAGGCAGCTCCGGAAATGGCCCACATGCTTTCAGAACATAATTTGCTTCTCAGAGCAAAGCTGGTTTTTAGTCAGGGAAGTTAGCAAAAGAGGAAGAGGCTTTGAGACTTGCAATGATTCTGCACTTTGAGAAGGAATTAAACCCATTCAAGAACCATGTATGCCTTTAACCCAAGGATCACCACTCAGGGGCCTGGGGCCCTGCCTCCTTGTCTGGCCCCGCTGGCTCCTAGCTGTGCCCCCTGAGGGACAGGCCTTGTTGTCTGGGGTCCTGAGAACGAGCATGCTGTGAGCCAGAGCTGGACCCCCACCAATGGGATGGACTGAGCCCCAAACCTGCGGGACCACCAGGGCTGGGGCAGCGGGCTGGGGGGTAGGGGGAAGGAGACTCCACGGCTGTTCCCACTGTCACACATCTGGTCCTTGTCCTCTCCTGCTGGGGGACTGCCCCCCCTCGCCCCTGTAAGCTTCGGCTCCACCATCACCTTCTCTCTCAAGTGCCCCACTGGCCCCCAGTTCCCTATTTTCACAGCTCCTTATGCAGCTTGCCTCCCCACCATGCCCAGCCAGGAGGGGTCTGTCCATCCAACGACGGATCCCAAAGGCCTGGGCCTTCCTGTGGGTGAAGGAGGGATGCGTGCAGGGGAGCTTGCAGGGAAGATGCCCCCAGTCAGGACTCCTGTGACCCAAGGATGTCCTCAGAGACCCTCCCTCCTGCTGTCTGAGAGGCCACGGCCCCTCCCCACCATCTGGGGCAGCCCCATCCCCAAGTCCCCAAGGCGGGACATTCAGTCCCTGTGCTCTCCCTGTGTGAAGAAGGCATCCCTGACCCCGAGCTTCCACTTAGACGAACAGGCATCCCTACCCTCCCACCCCCCAAAAGTCAGCATCCTCAGGGTGACAGGGCCAGCAGGGCATTAGGTGAGCAGAGTGCTGGGGACCTAGGGACCCTGCACACCTGGGGACTGACGCAGGCAGCAGGGGGGTCTCCCGGCTGGGACCCATGCTGACAGTCTCCAAGGCACCTGCCATCTTCTGCTCGTCCTCAGTGTTGTCGGAAACCACTGGGGGGGCCTTCCTGGTGACACACGCGTTCCAGGCACATGGGGAAGCTGGGCCTACTACAGGACAGGGAGCTGAGGACGGAGGGGCCGCAGGGCGCGGCCTCAGGGTCCTTAAGCCCACACGTGCATCTGTGTATTTACAGGAACTGTACAAAGGGGCTCTCCTCCCCCAGGCCAGGAGGGCCCCCACTTAGCCCTGTGACTTCCAACTCCCTCTCGGTGTGGCTCTGATACCCTGTGGAGCTTCCAAGCCTGTCTGATGAGGGGTTCAGGGTCAAGGACCCTGAACAGGCCCCAGAACGGCCACTGAGGTGGCACAATGCACTCAGGTGACCTGCATGGAGAAAGCAAGGCCTGGGGAGACTGGCCTGGGTTGGGAAGGCCCTCACTGTCCGCCAGAGGCCCTGGCAGCACAGATAGGTGCAGGCCAGTGACATGCACACCCCGAGGGCTACCCGCCCTATGCCTGGGCCCTCTGGGAGATGTGCAAACCCCAGTATCACCAGGGGGACAGGGAGCCACAGTGGGGTCTTGGCTACATCCTCCCACTGCCTGTGCTCAGAGCCCCTCCTACTCACGGGTCCTCTCTGGGCCCTGGGTCAGGCTATCCTGGGCACCGCCGTGGCCCGTGTCCACCGGGGAGCTGCACCTGGGCCCCGACTCGGAGCTGTGGAAGGCAAGGCTGAGCCCCGGCCAGGGAGATGCCACCCCCAGAGGCAGATGGGGTGACCTCCTGGCCCGCCCCACCTCACCAGCAGAAAGGCTGGAAGTCGGTGAACTTGGCCCAGCCTTTTTCCTCCAAAGCCGAAGGGCTGGGGGTGCTGGATGCCCACACACCGGAACCCACATCCACCGCCACTCCTGGAACCGGCACTGGCGAGTTCACCGTCTCCTCAAATACTGCCCACGAGGCGCCTGCTGGGGGGAGACACAGCCGTCCAGGCAGCCCTGACCCACAGGTGAGCCCCACCTGCCTTCACAGCCCTGGGGCTCCGCAAGAAGTGCCGCAGGGCATGCCTTCCCCGACAGGACCAGTGGACACCGGCCGGCCACCAGCCATGGCAATGTGGCAGAGTGACCTCGACAGGGGGCAGGGGGGCAGCCAAGATCTGGGCCAAAGCATCTGCTACCAATCCTGCATCGGCACAGCCGGGGGTTGTGGGGACACTGCTGCCTTCTGGAGCATCACCTGCAAGCTTGGGCACAGAGTCTGCAGACAACAGACAGCAGGCCCACGGCAGAACACCCCCCCCCCCACCACCACCACGCATAGGCCAGGGCCTGTGTCCCTGCCCAAGTCCCCTGCCCAGCCTGAACCCTGCGTCCCCAGCATCTACCTTCTGAGCCACCCTCCAAGCGAGGACCTTCCTTCTGGGCTGAGGCCAGAGGGGCACCTGCCAGAGCCACATCCTTGTCTGCTTCCAAGCCCTCCTTCCTGTCCTGGCCTCCACGCTCCAGGCCATTCTTTGAGCAGCTCTCTGAGGTGTGAGGGCCCCCAAACCTGGGGAAAGACACATGGTCAGAGCAGCCACCAGCCAGCACCAACATGGGGTGCCCCAGAGTGTCCCCTCTTGTGCACCCAGAACATCGTGGCTGGCGTGGGACTGGGAGTGCACACACAGCCTTCTGGGACCTCTCTGCCTCAGGAGGCTGGAGGAGGACAGGTGGGCCTCACACCTGGCTCTAGCCGTCACTCGGGCAGTGCAGTGCGTCTCCTTGTCCTCCCAGATGTCATCCTCCTCATCATCGTCAAAAGGCTGGATGTGGTCACTGCAGCAGGCCTCAAACAGAGCTGCGCTGGGCTGCAGGCAACATCACCCACATAGTGGCAATGGCTCCGGGAGGGGCTGAGCCAGACAGGGGGGCCATGGGATGGGGGGTTGGGCTCCCGGAGGGGCTGAGTCAGACAGGGGGGCCATGGGATGGGGGGTTGGGCTCCCGGAGGGGCTGAGTCAGACAGGGGGGCCATGGGATGGGGGGTTGGGCTCCCGGAGGGGCTGAGTGAGACAGGGGGATCCCAGGATGGGGGGCTTGGCTCCACGAAGCAGCCCTGTGTCCCCATACTGCCCACCCACCAGTGTCCCCATCCGCTTCTAATGAGCATGGAGCTGTGGACTCACACTGTCCTCGTCAGCATCGATGCTGAAGTTTATCTCAGCAATCCTGTCGAAGGGAGCACTGCAGCAATAAGGGACATGGTCAGCATGGGGCCACCTGGGGCTTGTCCTGCAACCATCCATGCCCTGATGCCCCGGGGACGTCCACCTGTCCCCTTGAGTGTAAGTAAATGGGGGCCTCGGACAAAGGGGGCAGCTCTCCGTCCTGCCTCCCTCCTCACACTCACTCGTTTTCCACCCAGGCCCCTCTGTCCCTGGTCTGCACGGTGACAATCTGCCTCCCCAGAGGGTGTTGCAGCCCAGCCCCTCCTGCAGGCCTGGAACCTGGTCACACTGGGCAGAACCCAGCTCCTTTCCAAGAGGGACAAGGTGGTGGGAGATGGTGAAGGCTCGAATGTGGGATGTGGTGACAGGAGGGAAGCACCCAGGTGACAGGATCCCAGGTGGGGTGAACATGGTTTAGGGGCCAGAGAGCATGATGGGAGCTCACTTGACACTGTCATCCTGGTCTGCAAACTCCTCGTCATTGAAGCCAAACTGATCCACGAAGGTGGCTGTCATCTGCTGGACCTGGTACTCGGAGAAAGCCTGGCGGGGAGGGGGGCGCAAGGCGGCCTCAGACGGAGCTGCTCCCAGAAAAGCTCACTCTGCTGCTTCACGGGGTCCTCCCAACCGGATGACATGCACGCAGGGTCGCGTCCAAAGAGCCTCGTTTACTTTAAAGGTCATCCACCGGGTCCCCAAGGGTCTCATCGATGTGGCTCTGGGGGTTCCCCCCTCATTAAGGGGCGAGGGCGCTGCACGTCTGGCCCCTCCCCTGCTTGAGCCTGGTGTGTGGGGACAAGCACACTCCCCTGGGCTGTTTCCCACAGCAGCCTGGCAACGCCCTGGAGACTGAGCGCTGCCAAGGGCGGGAAGGGCTGCCTGAGCTTGTGCAGAGCGGCCACACGCACCTGCTGCAGGGACAGCTCATTAGGGAAAACGCCCTCCATGTCCTCATCCTCACTCGAGGGGTGAAGGTGGTGGGTGCTTACCTGAAACAGCCAGAGTGGGTGGACGTGAGCCCCCGGGGCTGCTGCCCCCTCGCCCCTCCCCTTGGTGTAGGGCACACCAGGCCTCGGGAATCAGGAGCCCTCGAGAACACACTAGGGCTCCTGAGGGGACAGGGAAGGGTCAAGGGGCCAGGCCAGCTCTGCTGAGGCTTTAGGGGGCCACTGGGGCCCGAGGCAGGACAGGTCGGTGTTCAGGACACAGAGGCAGAGACCACTGCACGCATTCAGGGCCGTGTGGACCGATGGACGGACGGACGGACACACACACACACACACACACACACACACACACACACACACCACGCGCCCCCCCCCCCCCCCCCCCCCCACCGGACAGGAAGGCATGGCCGCGGCACCAACGGATGCCGTGCCACGGGAACAGCTGAGCCCCTCACCAGGTCCACAGCGTTCCTGCGGTTGGTCTCCGCCAGTGTCTCCTCCACGAAGTTCTCCCAGCGCCCACGGCAGTCCGCAGGGAGCCCTGCAAGGGAGCACCATTACTTAGCCCTGGGACAGCGCCACTGTGCTCAGGCATGGAGGGCCCAGAGGGGACGCCTGAGGGCCACCGGAAGGGAGGCCTAGGCGGCCAGGGGTCCTGCAGGACCTCGAGGGCGCTCACAGGGAAGGGCCTGAGCTCAGCGGGCATCTTGGCACACAAGCCGACCTCAGGAGCCCCCAGGTACGAAGTGAGCATGGGGACCACTGCTGTGCGGATCTCCCTCTGCTGTGCGGATACCACTGCAGCTGTATCTCCCTCTCCGCCCATCCCCCCAACCCCTCAGTGTAGCCCACAGGCCTGTGGGGGCCTGTTTTCTGGAAAGGTCAGAGCCCCAGAGTGAGTCACAGTCCAGAGCAAGTGAAGACCACGGCAGAAAGCTCCTTGCTCACCTCACACACCCCAAACTGCACCCTTCCTAGGGAGCCTCCCTGGGTCCACACACCCTTGTCACAGGTGCCTGACCTCGGCCTGTTGGCCACCGACCAAGTACACTCCCCTGCTTCCATTCTGGAGGGCCACCCAGAGCTTCCTGGACTCACCCCTGGCGCTGTGCCACAGGGACCACAGCAGAGACTCCCTGAAGGGACAACCAGGCAGCCAGTGTGGCAGGCCCACCGGTCTAAACCGGCGGGGACCACACCTGCCACACAGCTGACCTAACACTGGCAGCACAGCTTCCTCTGTTGCACGATGGGGGAGGAACCCTAGCACCCCCCTATGCTCCAGGATCACGGCACCGGTGGGGGTCCTGCCAGATGGAGCTCACTCCTTTGTGCAAACACCATCCACTGCGCCCAAGCATCCCATGTGGGGCTGAGAAGACGGTCCTGGTCACGAAACTGGTGTGAACACCGCCCCCAGGGCCTTGAGGGATCCTGTCCTCTGCCCACCTTCAGCTCCCTGGACTCACTAGTGCACTCCATCCACCTGTCCAGCCCTGACCTCCCAGTGTCTCTCAGCACGCTGTTCAGGCTGGTCTGGGCATCGTCCTCCCCAGGGGAGCCACATGGGCCTTTCCAACCTGCCCACCTTCCTGTCTGAAGCAAGACTCCTTTGGGCCCTCCCAGCTCTGCTCAGGAAGCCTGGTGGCCAGGAGTTGCAGACCACGGCCAGGATGTGAGAGGGCGTGGGTGGTGGGACCCCAGGTCGGGGCAGGGGTGGCCCTGGAGTCCAAGGCAGGAGAAGCCCAGGATGGCGGATGTCTTCAGGCTGAGGGCAGAGGGGAGGACTGACCAGAGGAGGGGCTGCCTCTGCTCAGGTCCCAAAACCTGTTCTTCAAGAAGAGAGGCCACCTTCCCCAGCTCCCCAGACTTGTGCTAGAAAGGTCTGCAAAGCTGCTTGAGTTCAGAGACAAGCTGGACTGTGGAGCGGGAGGGCAGTGTTCGGGAGGGCAGTGTTCGGGCGGGACTCGGGTGGTCCCTGAGCAGCAGACACAGGAGAGAACTTGTTGACACCTGAGCTGCTGAGTGCAGGCACCTGACAGGGCTGCTGGGCACAAGGATGCCCTCCACAGAGGTCTGTTCAACAGAACTGACACCTGGGACCCAGGCCCACCTTGAGAGAAGATCCCATGTGGGAAAGCAAGCAGACTGTCCTGTACCAATGCAGTTACCGCCTGCTGAGGGGAGCCAGAGGGCAGGAGACGAGCAGGAGATGGGGGCAGGGGGCTGAGAGCAGAGGCAGGGGGGCAAGAGGCAGGGAGCAGAGTGCAGAGGCAGGGGGCAAGGGGCAGAGGCAGGGGGTAGGAGGCAGAGGGCAGAGGCAGGGGGCTGAGGGCAGAGGCAGGGGGAAGGAGGCAGAGGGCAGGGGGCAGGTGGCAGGAGGCGGAGTCAGGGGGCAGGAGGCAGAGGGCAGAGGCAGGGGGCTGAGGGCAGAGGCAGGGGGAAGGAGGCAGAGGGCAGGGGCAGGTGGCAGGAGGCAGAGTCAGGGGGCAGGAGGCAGAGGGCAGGGAAAGGGGGCAGAAGCAGGGGGCAGGAGAGAGGGGGCAGAGGCAGGGGACAGAGACAGGAGGCAGAGGGTAGAGGCAGGGGGGGAGGCAGAGGGCAAGGGGCAGAGGGCAGGGGGTAGGAGGCAGGGGGTAGGAGGCAGAGGGCAGAGGCAGGGGGCTGAGGGCAGAGGCAGGGGGAAGGAGGCAGAGGGCAGGGGCAGGTGGCAGGAGGCAGAGGCAGGGGGCAGAGGCAGGGGGCAGGAGGCAGAGGGCAGGGAAAGGGGGCAGAAGCAGGGGGCAGGAGAGAGGGGGCAGAGGCAGGGGACAGAGGCAGGAGGCAGAGGGTAGAGGCAGGGGGGGAGGCAGAGGGCAGGGTGTAGGAGGCAGGGGGTAGGAGGCAGAGGCAGGGGGCTGAGGGCAGAGGCAGGGGGAAGGAGGCAGAGGGCAGGGGCAGGTGGCAGGAGGCAAAGTCAGGGGGCAGAGGCAGGGGGCAGGAGGCAGAGGGCAGAGGCAGGGGGCTGAGGGCAGAGGCAGGGGGAAGGAGGCAGAGGGCAGGGAAAGGGGGCAGAAGCAGGGGGCAGGAGAGAGGGGGCAGAGGCAGGGGACAGAGGCAGGAGGCAGAGGGTAGAGGCAGGGGGGGAGGCAGAGGGCAAGGGGCAGAGGGCAGGAGGCAGGGTGCAGGAGGCAGAAGGCATAGGCAGGGGGCAGAGGGCAGGGGGCAAAGAGCAGAGGCAGGGGGTAGAGGGCAGGAGGCAGAGGCAGGGGGCAGAGAGCAAAAGCAGGGGGCAGGAGGCAGAGAGCAGAGGCAGGGGGCGGAGAGCAGAGGGCAGGAGACAAATGGCAGAGGCAGGAGGCAGGGGACAGAGAGCAGAAGCAGGGGGCAGGAGGCAGTGGAAGGGGGCAGGGGACAGAGGCAGGAGATGCGGCAGAGGCAGGGGGCAGACCCAGAATGGGGCTCCTGCTGCCAGGAGGGCAACAAGGGCAGGACGGGCTCACCTCGGATGACTTCGCTGATGTGGGTCTGCATGGGGCCCCTCTCCAGGTTCTGTACCACCGCATTGGCAATCCGGGTAAGGTGGCCCATGTTGCCTCTCCTCATGCCACCCGCTGCCCTGAAAGTGAAGGGCAGCATCAGGGGACCACTAGGTTTTCTTCACTGTGTCCATCAGGGCCCTGGCCTCGCCCCTGCTCCCAGCCCTCCCTGTCCCCCCCGCTCCCCTCACCCCGCGAATCCCACCTGCAGGACACTTATTTTTCCAGAGCACCTGCTACAGGCCAGCCAATCACTCCAATCTCACTACAAGGAGTGCTAATGAGGCAGACACCGCTCCTACCCGCAACGTAGAGACCAGAAACCGAGGCAGCCATGGGGCCTGCATACCAGCAGGACCTGGTGGGCCTCTGCCCACCCTGCAGGGCTGGTCCGATGCTGCGCCCCTCAGCCCACACGCAGACACCTCTGCCCTGTCCTGGCTCCCAGAGGCCCTTCCAGCTCCACCCAGAGCCGGCTGACCCGATGGAACACCCAGTGGGGCAGAAGAGGTTCAGAGACCCCAGTACAGTGCATTCCTGCCACGGGTGCTGACCAGCGGTGGGTGGCAGGGGAGGGCAGGGGGAGTCAAGAACGGACACAGGACTGGGACCCAGAGCCAGGCAGGGGCTGCTCCACATGGGCAGTGGCTGGGAGCCGGCCTGTCGCTGCCTGGCTCCCCGGGTCCGCAAACTGCCTCCCTCGCTGAGTTCTACACACTCTGAGGCCTGAGTCCTGGCTTCCGTCCACCTTCCCACCCCACGCTGCCAAGCACACACAGCTTCACGTTCAACCTCTCCTCCGTCACATGCGTGACCCAACACAAGGGCAAATCTTTAAAGCCCCTTGTGCTAGGAAGGCGTTAAATGCTCAGAGGGGACAAGGTCACTTTCGACCATGTTCTCTGTCCTAAAAGCCTGACGGTGCCCAGAAGAGGAAGCAAAGGTGGGCTCCTGAGTCAGTGAGCCCAGCCTGGCAGAGGAAGGGGTCAGGAGGGAGCCTGGAGGGACAGGCCCGCGGGGAGGCCTGTGTGCAGCCTGCTGTGAGTCCCAGCCTCTGTGGCATCGTGGGCCCCTCAATGAAAGGAGTGAGCCACCCACCGCGACAGGCACCGTGTGCACAAGTGCACAAGAGGGACAAGAGCAAGCTGCCCATGGGGCTTCAGTGGTATCACGTGGGCCAGACCCAAGGAAGGACAGATGACCCCGTCCCACATGTTGCACGTATTCTGCAGAGGACACAACCTGGTGGGGTAACAGCAGGATGCGAGCCATGAGGTGGGTGAGATCAGAGCCCCCCAGAAGCAGCAGTGGGCAGGGTGGAGCGACGGCAGGGTGTGGGCAGGGCTGTGGGCAGGGGCAGCCCACACAGGGACCTGGATGGTCGAGACTTAGGCAGTGGGAAGACCATCTGTGTGTTTCAAAAAGATCCCAGCTGCTCAGGGCGCGAGAGGCCGGTGGGGCAGGAGAGAAAGCAGGAAGTAGCCCAGATGCACTGCTGAGGGTTCAGGGCTTAGCAGGAGAAGCAGCTGGTGGCGGGGATGGGGAGACGGGAGGACTGAGGACACACTGTGAGTGGAAGGCTGGGGTCCCTGCTGACAGACAGGCCGGGTGGGGCAAGGAGAAGAGTGGCTCTGCCTGTCTCTCCTGGGCACCCTAGGCCTGCCCCTCCCCTGGCCAGCACTTCCAGGTTTTCCCCACCGGAGCCGCACACCAGGCCCTCGGGTACCCCCTGCAGCTCCCGTGGGTCCTTACTGTGCGTGATCATTGGCTTCCCAGGCCTCCAGGATCCGCTGGACCAGGCAGCACTTCTGGAACAGCTAAGGGGACAGGTGACCCCAGTCAGGGTCTGCAGGGCTGCACGCTGCCCTCTACCCGACCCTGGACCGTGTGGGTTAGGCTGGCAGCAAGCAGGCACATCAGCGCAACGTCCCCAATGCCTCCCTACAGTCCAAACAGGAGCAAAGGTGCTGCCCGGGCCCCATAGGGCCACCCAGCTCCGCTCCTTCCCCTTGGCCGCCTCCCACCTTCTCTGTCCAGAAGCAAGGATCGGGCCCAAGTGCCTCCTCTGGCCTCTGGGCCTGGACGCCATTTCCTGTGCCTCTGCATGTGTTCTCGGACCCACCTCACACCCCACTCCGTACAGGGCCTCCTCATCTGGGTGAGGGTCCCTCACTCACTGGTGTCAAAGCACCTGCCCCCAGCTGTGTACCCCCTGGGCTGCTGTCCAGCTCAGGCCTGAATGACGCAGGCCTCTCTGGTCAGACACTTGTGTCCCTCCTGTATGAGCCTCACAGCCAGCCTGAGGGTCAGAATCGTCCCCCACCCCCACCCCCACAGCCCCCAGCCTCCCCAGGGAAGCACGAACCAGTGGGCTCCCTGACTCAAGAAGAAGTGACCGTGCCCACCTCCTCATGGCACCCACCCACCCGCACGCCTGTTTCCTCTCCTCCTCAACAAACACTTGTTAACATCGCCCTCGTCAGCTGTTTAGGGCAGAGGAGACACAGACACGGACACCAGGGAAGAGCTATGGGCAGTCCCAGAGGGGAGACTCCCGTGAGACACTCATGGGCCAGCATGGAAGTGCCCAGAAAAAGGCAAGACTTTCCTTTCACAGGGTCCACAACCCCAGAATGTTTTCCCCTGAGACTTCGACACATTCTCTTTCCCGCACACTTTCCTTCATGGCCTTGTCATGACGGCAGCAGACCCTGGGGCTGCATCCAGATGCTCTGGCCCCCTCTGGTGAGCGTGGCCCACCGCAGGGCCCGGCCCTCGGCTCCCTGGCAAGCCGGGACACTTTCTCCGTGACTCTTTGTCTCACAGTGGAGGGAGGGCAGCGCACCCACGTCATGGGAGGCTTAGGGGGCAGCCACAGTGCGGATATCCACACAGGGTGGGGCTCAGCTCGCAGTGACAGGAAGGGCGCACAGCAACACACAGGACACTGGCTGGACTTACATGGGTCACCATTGTGTTCTCAGGGCGGCTGGCAGCAGGCTGGGGGGCCTCTGGGTCCCCGCTTCCGGGCAGAAGCTCCACCCTGCCCTCCAGTCCACTGGCTTCTGCCCTGTCCTCGCGGGCAGCATGGGAGAGAATAGCGGCTATGCATAGTTCCACTTGGAAGTGCAGGAAGTTATTCCAGGTGTACTTAAAAAACAGGTCCTGAGTAAACAGAGGACAGAGGAAAGTCCTTGGACGGGTTTTCTCCCGGCAGCAGGACCACAGAGGCGAGGGGATCGCTGTCGTGGTAGCGCACCATTCCCACACGCTGTCCCCTGACCATGTGGGTGGCCAGGCGGGTGCTGACGGTACCTCCTTGAGATGGTCTCTCTGTTTGGAACCTTGACAAAGGGCCACCCGCCCTTCTGTCTCATCAATCTCTGCTCTCATCTGAACACACCCTGTGCTGGGCTTATCTTTTTGTCCTTAACTTAGAAGTTTAACTCATTAATTTTTAGCCTTTTTTCTTTCCCAAGTGTACTTCTCTTGTGGTATTCACTTTAAGTACATGATACACATTTTGCTATGTAAATGTTTATTATTCTGCCTTTACGATTTTGTCTTGACCCATGAGTTACTGGAAGTACATCAAATTCTCAAACACCCAGGGACTCTGTTCAGGAAGGGATGTGAAATCGAGAGGTGGACACTCCCCGAGGGAACCTAGTGAGGCCCAAACCCCAGCCAAGCCTAGAGGATGGCTGTGTCCTTCCCCTGGACCAGGGTGGGGACAGCAGTCTGCCTGTGACTCTCTGGTCCCGTAGGCCAGGGAGGAGGCACTGGCAAGGAGAGTGACAATGTGCCTGCCACATCGGTGAGGACGTTGCCGGTAAAATGGGGCAGCTACTACGGTGACCTGCTGCCTCCTCAAACAGACGCGTAGAATTACTGTATGACCCGCCAATCCCACTTCTTGGTACACACTCAGAAGAGATACGGGCACACCCATGTTCACAGCAGCGTATTCAAAACAGCCCAAAACTGGAAGTAACCCAAGTGTCTATCAACTAATGGCTCTGGACAAACACAATGTGGTCACTTCACATAATGAAATATTAGTCAGCTTTAAAAAGGACGGAAATCCTGCCACGTGCCACCACATGGATGAACCTTGAGGACGCATTGCTGAGTGAAATAAGCCAGACACAAAAGGCTAAATCCTGCGTGGTTCCACTTCTGTAAGGTCCCTACAAGAGTCAGACTCAAAGAGACAGAAGGTATAGGGTGGTTGGGTGGCTCGGTTGGTTGTGTCCGACTTCAGCTCAGGTCATGATCTCACGGTTTGTGAGTTCGAGCCCCGTGTCGGGCTCTGTCCTGACAGCTCAAAACCTGGAACTTGCTTCGGATTCTGTGTCTCCTTCTCTCTGCCCCTCCCCCACTTGTGCTCTGTGTCTCTCTCTGTGTCTCTCAAAAATAAATAAATGTAAGAAATATTAAAAAAAAAAAAAAAAAGAGAAGGTAGATGGTGGTGGCTGGGGCTGGGGGAGGGGGAGGGGCAGGGGATAGACTGCTTACTGGTCAAAGTTTCTGTTTCAGAAGATGAGAAAGTTCCAGAAACAGAGAGTGGTAATGGTTATATAACATTGGGAATGTACTTAAATCTACTGAATTATACACTTACAAATTATAAAAATGATAAATTTTATGTTATATATATTTTACCACAATAAAATAAAAGCAAAAAAGGGGGGTGGGAGACACTTTTTTTGAAGAGAGGAAAAGGAAAGGAGGTCTTTCAAAAACGAAGCCCTGATCCGTATCTGGGATTTCAGCACAGCAATGCCCAGCTGACTCCCAAACCCTGTAAGAAACTGAGATATAGTCAGTACTTCAGGCCTAGTTCCAAGGCTGCCCCCTTCTGGGATGAGAAATTTTTTAAATGTTTATTTTTGAGAGAGAGACAGAGACAGAGCAGGAGCAGGGGAGGGACAGAGAGAGAGGGAGACACAGAATCCAAAGCAGGAAGGATCCAGGCTCTGAGCTGTCAGCACAGAGCTCAACACGGGGCTTGAACTCCGGACCGTGGGATCATGACCTGAGCCAAAGTCTGATGCTTAACTGACTGAGCCTCCCAGGCGCCCCTGGGGTAAGAATTTAAATTAGAAAAGATTTCAGTTCTCTGGGAGTAGAGGCCCTAAGGCAAGGCAGAAGGGAATAGGGAGACCGAGACCCCATGTGCTCACGGTGCACACCCAGGGGGACGCCCTCCCCATCAGCACCCACCTTCCGTGGCGGAGCCTGCTGCCCACAGCCAGTGCTGCTCTGCTTTCCCTGCCTGCCTGACCGTCTCCCGCAGGCACCAGAGAGGTATCTGCTGAAGAGAGGACCACTTCCCACTGGCCTGGGCAAGAGCTGCTAGGGTGGCCTTCTACTGTGAGTGACCAGGATTTGCTCTTTCAGGACGTTTTATGTTGGAGAGCTATAATAAAAGTTCTATCTTGGGGAGAAAACAGGAAGGAGATGGACTGTATTACCCCAGTCCCTCACAGTGGATCAGAAATCTGCCCTCTGTTTTTGGGGCAATTCTCTGTAAGCCTACACCAAGGCCTATCCCATGGTCACTCGGTGTGCTTCACCAGCGACCTGTCCGGTCAACCCTGTGACAGGTCTGGGAAATGGTTTCTCTGTACAGACTATGCTTGTTCCGGGCAGAACCTTGTCTGGATACTGAGGTCCAAATGCCTGCCCCTGACAGACCCCCGCCCAGTGCACCTGCCCTGTCTGCCCACCCCCCTGCTGACAGTGCAAGACACGCAGAGAGCCACCCAGGGCTGGCAGGAGAGCCCACTTACCAGCAGTAAGCCCATGGTGTTGAGCCGGCAGAGTTCCTGGTTGATGCTGGGCGTGTTCGTGTGCAGCAGTGCAGCCATGAGGCGGGCCCCGTGCAGACGGGCATTCCCCAAAGGCTCCTCCAGCACGCCAATGGTGGTCAGGATCGCTTTTTTCTACAAACACAAGAGCACCACCCAGTTAGAGACTTGCAACCAGCATGGATGGCCGCTACTGGCTTCTCTTAGCTCTGGTGCTAAGTGCTCAAAGGGCCAGGCCACTACTCCATGAAGCGGCTCAGCCTGGGGAGGCATGCGATGTGTGTGTGGAGGTTCCTCAAGCCAGTGTTGCCTATGAGAGGAAATAAGGGGTCAGCAGGGTTAGGGACCCCATCACTCTCTTCAGGGCCTCACAAAATAGTAAGCAATGGTAGTCTACTGTCCCCAGAAGCCCAGGGATCTCTGGTCCCAGCAAACCAAGCAAAGACATGTGCATGTCAGGTTATGAGACATGTCCAACATGGGGCCAGCTCTCTGGGGGACACAGTGTCAGGACACCGAGCTAACAGACACCCCATGAACATACTTGAAGGAGACAAGTAACAGCTGGCCTCATCAGATTGGATGTCAGGGTTTTCTGACCCCACACACATGCAGCATAATGTTTCATTAATGAAATGTTCCAGAATCCCTACCTTCATAGTGCAACAGATCATAGTAGGTGCTACGAAGCACCAAGGAAAGGGAAAGGGGCCCTGACAGAGGAGAGGGGCTCCACAGTGAGCTCCATGGTGGCTAAGCGACTGAGCCCTTCTCCGTGTGACCCAAGTGCTGCCTGGAGCTATTGAGCTGAGCAAAGGCCTCCCCTGGGATTTTCCCTGACCATTGGCCAGGTACCCCTGACTTGGAGGCCAGACCTACAGTAAACTTGGGCTCTCAGATGGCCCCTATTTCAGACTGCAAGAGTCATCTGGGGGGCTGCAAAATGTCCTCCCCATCCAGCCTTACCTCAGAGAAGAGACGGACATTCAGCAGATGAGGGTATGGAAACATGCCTCTGGGATCTGTCTGGTGGCTCTCAAGTTGGGATGTCTGGTGGTCTACTTGCAAATCATCCTGCCTATAATGCCTGCATAGGGACCTAACAGCTGTTCAGGGTCACCCACCTTTGGCGGGCTGAGTAGAAGCTGGTGGAAGTCCTTCAGTCGTGGCTCAATGCCGTGCAGTATGCTGCTGCTGACGGTACACAGCCCTTCCAGTCCCTGAGAAAAGGAGTCCACCAAGCCCTCTGTCCTGTGGATGAGGACAGCAGATGGAGACACAGGGCATACACCCCCATCCTCTGTCACACCTCGCCCCCCAACTTTTCCACCTATTGGCTCAAGAGTGGTTTGGTGGCTGGTACAGAGAGAAGAGAAAAGCAACAGTGGCCTTTAGAAAACACTCCCAGGTGATGGCCAAGGACAGCCTCCTCACCTCCTGGTGGCATCTCACACACACCGGACTACCTCTGGCCCCCACCTCTGGTTTTGGAAAACCAGGAGACAGGACTCCACATCGTCCCTCCAGCTTTTTCGAACTAATTTCTCTGAGATCTTTATTTAAATGCTTTTTCCAGTTATAAAAGTAATACGTGACCATTATAGAAAAACATTTTAAATACAAAAAAAGAATTAAAAAAAAGAATCAGCTGGCTCATCTCTGTTTTTATGTCTCATTTCCATGCTGTCCCTTTACTGCAGGCAAGGTTGGGAAAGGCCTTGAGAAGAACCCCCACATCCTACAGAAAAGGCCCAGGCTTCCAGGATTCACAAAGATTGAAAGAAAAAAAAAATCAGCATTCTTGGGGTACCGGGGTGGCTCAGTTAAGCGTCCAACTTGGGCTCAGGTCACAATCTCATGATTGGTGGCATCGAGCCCCAGATCATGCTCTGCACTGACACTGCAGGGCCTGCTTGAGATTCTCTCTCTCCCTCCCTCTCTCTCTGCTCCTCCCTGAGCATGTATGTGCTTTCTTGCTCTCTCTCTCAAAATAAACATTAAGAAAATCAATATCCTGATTGTCTAACTAGAGAAAACAATGATAATGTTATAATTCTATTTTTAGGTAATAAACTAATAGATCTGTATTGGATCCCAGAGAAAGAGAGACAAAAACTGCTACTAATCCCATACCAAGATTAACTCAATTTCTTGTCATTTCTTATTCTTTGGTTGTTGTTGTTTTAAATTTTTTAAAATGTTTATTTTTGAAAGAGAGCAGGGGAGGGGCTGAGAGAGAGAGGGAGACAGAATCTCAAGCAGGATCCAGGCTCTGAGCCGTCAGCACAGAGCCCAACGTCAGCACGGAGCCCAATGCAGGGCTTGAACTCACAGACTGCGAGATCATGACCTGAGCCAAAGTCAGACGCTTAACCAACTGAGCCACCCAGGTGCCCTTTTTTATTGTTATTATTTTTTAAATAGGCTTCATGCCTAGAATGGAACCCAATGCGGGGCTTGATCTCATGACCCTGAGATCAAGACCCCGAGATCAAGACCCTGAGCTGAGATCAAGAGTTGGATACTTAACTGACTGAGCCACCCAGGTGTCCCTATTGCTTTTTTTTTTTTTTTTTAATTTTTAAAGTGCAGTTTATCAGTGCTGGGAGCTTCAATGAAGTCCCCTCCAGGAGAAATAAGAGAACTAGTCACCCTGGGAGATAGGCCACTACCACAGCACATGACGGGACAGAACAGATCAGACATACACACACACACACACACCTCACAGCCCACACCCCCACACATTGGCGTGTACATACAAAAACCACTCACACACACACACACACACCCCACACCACACTTACACACATCACACACTGGGACAGTCTATGGAGAAACCCACTGTTCATACCTATTCCACAGATACATCTATAAACACCTTGTAAGCTGGCGACATTGGGTACCTTCGGCCTGAGGCAGGAACATGACTGACGCCAAAGGTCAAGGAGCTGTAAGTTTATCTTTTCAACAAAGAGAGTCTACCCATCATTAACAATTAGTTAAAAACCCCACACACCCAGACCACTCATCATATTCAAGCTCTCATGCGAGACACTCACCCAGCCCGCCTTGTTTCCAACAAGGTAAGTAACACCTGAGTCCCACTAACGAGGCAGCTCTCAGTCTGGTCTCCATCAAACATGTTCTTCAGAAGCTGCTCCACACAGTCCTGCCTGTCAGACACACACAGAGGTCACTACTGCTGGAGCAGACACACAGGCCAACGTCCAAAGGACCGCCTCTCCTCTCTATAAAGGAGCAACACCCTAAAACTCGAGCGGCTTCGCTTGGGCTTCAGGCTGGGCACCCAGGGTTCTCACGACACTCCTGCCCCTGCTGGCCTAGAGTCACTACACATGCCAGGGGTCCCCTGGAGACCCCTCCTCCCATGAGAAACAGGCTCATCAAGTTAACTAGATGGGAGTATTTCACAGCCAGCTCATCAGAATCTGGGCATCTGCAGTATCTGCCTGTGCTCAGGGCAGGGCTTGGAGGCCTCCTCATGCTCAGAAAGACCCCACCCCACCCAGCCAGGCACCCGCAATGCAGCCAGCACTCACGACTCCAACACTGTGAGGAGGGGGTCTGGCTCCGGGGCCTCCTGCAGCTGACTGGCCTGCTCTCTGCCCAGCCTGACGATGTCACAGAGAGTCTGAGAGGCGTTGGACTGTCTCTGGAAGGAAAAGGAGACACAGCACTCCCCTCAGGGCTGGGGAGAGAGGCCAGTAGAGCCGTCCCACTGCTCAGTTCTCGGAAGAACACACTGGACTCTCTAAACAAGTCCATTTCAGAGAAAACTGGTAGGCCTTTCTGAATGTCAGGATGCAATCCAGTCAGACCTTTCAGCTGTACTGAACTAACCCAGACTCCAGATAGGGCTCTCGAGGGTCAGATACACCACAGAGACATTGCTCTATCCCTGGAACCATTTTGAGATGTGCTGCATATGTGACCACGTTACTGCCACTGTATTTTAAATTAATATTTAAAATATTAAGTATTAAACTGTAGCTGGTAACACTCAGAATGAGTCCTATGAGCTAATGGAAACAGACAAGGTGCTACAGAAAACAGAGGCCTCAACTCTTCTAGGAAAACATTAATCCTTAACTAGTGAAAATCTGGAATCAGTGCACTCGCAACAACATGGGGTGTTTAGTGGTGCAGCTAAACTAACTAGAGAGAAACTCAGCCCCCTGCCTCCATGCTGGGAGTGTCAGAACATGCAGCCGTGACCTGCACACTGTGGGAACTCTGGGCTACAGAAAGTGTTTGCATGACTACTTTAGGGAGAAATGAAAGCAGTCAGGTGGTCCCTGTGGCCTCACCCCTGCGTCTGGGCCAGGAACAGACCAGTCGGCGGCCTGTGGTGCTCACACTGGTGGAGGGGCACCCGCCCTCCTCAGTATGGAGCATAGGCACCCTCACCCAGCTGTCTGACGGCCCCGTGGGCGGAGAGGAACAGAGAACAGTGTGGCCAGGCCACAGCACAGGCTCAGACACAGGTCGGCACCACTGTTCTCAAATTGCTGAGGGCAGTGTGTCTGTTTACTTTTGTCATGCACAGAAAAAATACACCCCAAGTTCTTCAACAGTGATCACTGCAGGGAGCAGGCAGGGGGCCAAGAGGAAGCCCCACTGCCACCCTACATGCTTCCACACCGGCGGTGGGGGCCTCCCTCCCAGAGGCTTTACGCCCTCGTAAACCCCACCTCCTCAGCCACTCACTTCTAGAGAGCAGAGTACAGCCACAGTGCTGTCCTTCTAAGGACTGCAGAAGGACTGTCCCTCACTGTCCCTTCTAAGACTGCAGAAGAAAAACTTCTGTCTTGCTCACTCCAAGGGAAGCCAGCAGCACGTTGTGAGCTGCCCCATGGACAGGTCCACGGCCCTCAAGGAACGGAGTCCTGTTGAGCCACTGGTGACCCTGGAGGCAGGGCCTCCCCCAGCTGAGTCCTGAGATGACCACAGTCTTGTAAGAGACCCTGGGCAGAGGACCCACTAAGCCGTGTCCAGGTCCCTGACTCACAGAAAGAGAAATTTAAAAAATACTTGTTCTTATAAACAACTAAGTTTTGGGATAATTTGTTACTCAGCCAGAGATGCGATCACTAATATAATTCTGGTCAAATTGTTTTTTATAATATGTATGTATTACTTTTTTTAGTAAAAAGACATAGTCTGGAAGTCTGTGCTTGACTGAAGGAAGAAAAGTATGTAACTCTTGCCCTCAGCAGCAGAGAGCGTTCTTTAGTAGCCCCGAGTGAGGGGCTCTGCGGAAGGTGGGCTCTGTGGGAGCCATACTCACATCTTCATCCTGACTTGGGTGGATCAGCTCCACCAGCCTCTGGATGATCTTCTCTTCATTAAGCCACTGAAAGGGAAAAAGAGGCCTGCCAATGACGCTGTTCACATCTAAGTCCGTCAGTGCAGAAGAAATCCACGTGCCAGGTTCCAGGGATAGAGATCTGTCCAACGTATGTGTCCACCCAGACCCAGAAAGAACAAGTAGTGACCAAATTCTGGAGAGACCTGAACTCCACAAAGAAGGGACCAGTGGTCCAGACGCCTAAACATGCTGTCCTCAGGGTGTCTCGGAAGACAGAATGAGCTGGAGCCCAGAGCCACCCAGGCACCAACAGGGCTGCCCCGGTGCACAGCCTGGCTGCACATGGACGCTCTGCTCTCTGCAATGTCAGGGCCTTTCCAAGGTCGGGAGAAGCAAAGAGGTCTGGTGCCGGTGCCTGAATGCTGTGAGGACTACAATGCCCGACACTATTTGAGGCCCAAAGGTGGTGGGGACCCAGGGAAGACCAGTGAGTTTCCTTATCCAAAACTGGGAGATCTGCCCCCGCGGTTGCTAACATGAAGTTAATGTGGGCTTTCCGCCATTAACAACAGCTGACATTCATGCTGTGTCTCACTGCCTAACGTTAGCTATTTATGACTGACTCTTCGTGGGAGGCTGCTCCATAACGAACCTAAACATGAGAACGGCTACCCTGATGACAACTGTTACTGGGTCCCAGGAGCTGGAAAATGGGCAAGAAGGCCCAGGCCTTTACTTTAAATTCCATCACAGACAAAACCTGCCAAACAACAGTGAACAGTTTATCCCGCACTCATTTCCTGGCTCCTCTGAGACTCCTCGTCTTTTCTGGGAAAGCCCTCAGGGAGTTATGAGCAGCTCGTCAGGCTGCGAGCCTGTCAGGACAGACACGTGCACAGACTCCAGGTCAAAACACAGACCTGCTCAGGTCTCTGTGATTTCTCTGCAAAGAATCCTTGTCAGCTGTTGCCTTCTTCATAGGTAGGTGCCAGATAATAGAGCCAGGACCTGACAGAGCCCCTGCTCTGAGGCCATGGGGACACTAGGGTCTGGGGGGTGGTGAGGAAAGTCCTTTTCTTCCTCTTCACAGAGAAGGAGCCCAGAGAGTGTCAGGAGGAAAAGGAACACTCTGCTCTTTGTTTCTCAACAGACTGAGGCAGTACAGCAGAAAAGGTACAGACTGCAGACCCAGCCTCAAAATACAAGCCCTGACAAGAACCCATGATGACCCCACAGGGAGAAAATCATGGCGGGTGGAAGGCCGGAGGTACGGGCCCTCCAGTGCTCTCTGAGTGCCTTCACCCAACTCTGGCCTCCCTGAGGCAGGCCCTCACCATGCACTCGGCCTGCACTCAGCCGACAGGGAGAGGGCTCCAGAGAGGAGGGGCCCACACACTCACATGCAGGACTTCCTGCCGGAGCCCAGCAGGCTCCACGCAGCTGACAAGGCGCAGCAGCAGGTCCATGAGGGCCGAGGTGCCGATGTGCTGCAACACCAGACTGACGAACCTGTCCTTCTTCTTCAAGAACAGAATCACCTGAAATCAAACACACCGTGCGTGATAAGCCTGACACCCATGAAATGCTTCCCCCAAGAACTCTCATGAGAAAGATTAATTTTCAATTACACTGAGCAGAAATTATGGAGACCTAGAAAAAGTTGTAAGACAGACCTTTCCAAGGACAGGCAGAGACCTGAACACAGGGAAGTCTGTGGCAGTGGTGGGGGCCCATGAAGATCCCCGGCTGATGGAGAGCTGCACGGTTTGAGGCTTTATGCTCTGATGACACAAATATCCTCAGATAGCACAGCAGCCATTAGTACTGCTTGTTCAGTACTGCCTCAAGTTCTCCCAACAGGAATAACCAGTGTGAACAGACCGGAGCAGAGTAACGTCGTCGCTGCAACCCCCAGACCTGGGATGCAACCCGACAGCACAGAGCACACGAGACAGCCAGTCACTGACAGGCCGCAGCCAGGGAGGGAAAGAGGACTAAGGTTCTACAAAGGAAAAGGCGGCGACGCATGGCCGGCTGGCGACCAGTGCCACCAGGATGTGGACAGCCAGGCGTGGGGGTGGGCTGCAGGTGAGAGTGGAGACGGAGGTGGAGAAGCCTGGGCAAGTCCTTCTCAATCGCACGTCTACGAGCTCAGCTCAGCTCAGCCAGAGATTAAGTGCCTACAACATGCAGGTCACCGAGGTGGACCCAGGCTTCTAATGGAGATGGGGGGGCACAGAGAAGGCCCACCTCGCTGAGGGACCCCAGCCATACTCATGCTGGGATGCGAAGAAGAGGAGGGGGAAGAAGGAAAAGAGGTGAAGGCAAGGAGGCTCTGTAAGGAGAATGAGTACAGACCCCTAGAGAAGGCGCCAAGAACAACATCAGGAATGAAACAAGGTGCATCAGGACAGAGCCCATGGGTTATCACCAGGATAGGGTTAGTAGAAACGATTTCATGACAATTTATGTAAATTTAGAAAAAATGAAAAATTTCCTTAAAAAACACACTCATCTCAAACTGACAAAAAGGAATAAAAAATCTGAATAGTTCTAGGAGCATCAAAAGAAACAAAATCTATAATTAAAAGCCTCCTTATATAGAAAACTCCAAGCTCTAATGACTTTCTAGTAAATTCTACCCAGTATTTAAAGAAAAATAATTCTTAATCTTACATACACTCTTCCAGGAAACATAAAATGAGAGAATATGCCCCATATCATTATATAAGAACATAAAACTTTGATTCTAAACACCTGATATAGGGAGCACCTGGACGGCTCACTTGGTTAAGCGTCTGACTTTGGCTCAGGTCATGATCTCATGGTTCATGGGTTTAAGCCCTGCGTTGGGCTCTGTGCTGACAGCTCAGAGCCTGGAGCCTGCTTCAGATTCTGTGTCTCCCTCTCTCTCTGCCCCTCCCTGTTCATGCTCTGTCTCTCTCAGGCTCTCAAAAATAAATGTTAAAAAAAAATCTAAACATCTGATAAGGACATTGTAAGATAGGCAAATTATAAGCCAATCTCACTGATGATCACAGATGCAAAACTTCAACACATGAAAGAAAGCATAATGTACCACAACCAAATGGGTGAGGTTAATACCATGAAACCAATGCTAGCTTAACATTAGAAAACCAATGGGCAGGATTTATGAATTAACAGAATAGAGAAGAAAAATCATATGATCAACTCAATAAAGACATCTGATAAGTTTCAACAACCATTAATGTTATAAAAAGATTAGGGATAAAGAAAATTCCCTTAACTCTGATTAACACAAAAAAATCTATAAAAAACTCATAATATACTTCATACTTAACTATGAAATGTTGAAAGCTTTCCTTTCTGACGTAATAAAACAAGGAGACCCACTATCACCAGTTTGATTCAACACTGTACTAAAGGTTCTAGCCAATGCAATAAGGCAAGAAAAAGAGATAAAAGGTATAAGAATTGTAAATGACAAAATAAAACTGTCATCAATCAGAGTTGACATGATCCTGTACATGGATGAAACAAAATGACAGATAAGTTATTAGAATAGCAGCTTTACTGATAATCACCAAAAACTGGAATCAGCCTCGATGTACTTGAACATGTGACTGGAGAAACACGTGGTCCACCTGCCCCACAGAACACTGCTCGGCAGTAACAAGGAATGTACTGTGGAAACACACAACGACCTGGATGAATCTATAGTGAATTCTGCTGGAAAAAACTAGTCCCCAAAGACTACATATCGTATGCTTTAATTTAAATAACATTTTGAAATAACACAATTTTAGAAATGGAAACAGATTAGTGCCAGAGGCTAGGGATAGGTGAAGGGGTAGAGGTGAAGGAAGATGGAAGTAGCTATAAAAGGGCAACACGGGGGCGCCTGGGTGGTGCAGTCGGTTAAGTGTCCGACTTCAGCCAGGTCACGATCTCGCGGTCCGTGAGTTCGAGCCCCGCGTCGGGCTCTGGGCTGATGGCTCGGAGCCTGGAGCCTGTTTCCGATTCTGTGTCTCCCTCTCTCTCTGCCCCTCCCCCGTTCATGCTCTGTCTCTCTCTGTCCCAAAAATAAATAAACATTGAAAAAAAAAATTTTTTTTTAAATAAAAGGGCAACACGAAGGATCCTTGTGGTTTTGAAAGTGTTCAGTATCCTGACTTTGATAATGGATAAGTAAACCTATATAGGTGATAAACAGTACCAAACTTAATACAGACACACACACACACAGCTATAAGCAAAAGTGAACAAATCTGAATAAGATCAATGGACTGTATGAATGTCAATATCCTGGCAGTAATGTTCTACTACTGTTTTGCAAAATGTCACCATTGACAAAACTGGGCAAAGTATACAAAGCACCTCTTCAAATTACCTTATACAACTGCCAAGTGAATCCGCAATTATCTTAGTAAAACATTTTGATAAAAAAGATATTATTTAGAATAATATGAAAATATCAACTACCTAAGAATAAACCTGATGAAACATGTGTAAGACCACTACACAGAGAATTATAACACGTTACCAAGAGAAATCAAAGAAGCCCTAACTACTCAGCTTTGTCACCGTAGCACGAAAACAGCCATAGACAATATGTAAGAATGGATGTGTTTCAGTCAAATTTCATTTCAAAAATAAGTGGCAGGTTGGATTTGGCCTGTGGGCCATAATTTGCCAACCCCAATCTAGAGCCAATGTAAGCCTAATAAAAATTTTGGTAGGTTTTCTTGGGAGAGGAGGGCTGGGGAGAATGTGGAAACTGACCCTCAGTCCAAAAGCTGTTCATTCTAGGGGCACCTGGATGGCTCAGCTGGTTAAACATCTAACTCTTGATTTTGGCTCAAGTCATGATCTCACGGATTGTGAGTTCAACAGTGTAGCCTGCTTGAGATTCTCTCTCCTTTCTCTGCCCCTCTCCCATTCACACACTTGCTCTCTCAAAATAGACTTTTTTTTTTAAAGTTGTTCATTCTAAAATAATGCAAAAGGCAAAAATTAGTAAAAAGAAATACTGAAGAAAAACAAAGTGAGAGGACTAATTATCAAATACCAAGACTTATAAAACTACGGGAATTAGGAGAGTATTGCATCAGTGCAATTACAAACAGGACAACAGAGCAAAGTCCAGAAACAGACACACGATATGTGAGCCCCTGACTTATGATGGGGGGGGGGGGGGGGGTATTATTGTAAAGCAACTGAGAGAGAAGGGCCTTACCAATAAATGCTGCTGAGCTAACTGGACATCCGTATTTAAAAACCAAAAACAAACTGTATATCATTTACAAGAATCAATTTCAGGGGTGCTTGGGTGGCTCAGTCAGTTAAGCATCCAACTCTTGACTTCTGCTCAGGTCATGATTTCACAGTTGTGAGATCAAGCCCTGTGTCGGGCTCAGTGCGGAGCCTGCTTGGGATTCTCTCTCTCTCTGTATCTTTGCCCCTCCCCATCTTGTGCTCTCTTTCTCAAAATAAATAAACTTAAAAAAAAAAAAAAAGAATCAGTTAAGTAAATTATAGATAGAAATGTGAAAGGTAAAACAATAAAACTTCTAAAAAAATACAGAAGATTTTTGTGACTGTGGTAGAGAGGTTTCTTAACAACAAAAAAACCCACCAACCATAAATTAAAAAAAAAAAAAAAAAAGCTGAACAACATAAAAATCTGAACCTTTGCTCATTAAAATACCACTAATACTAAGGGGTGTGGGTGCAGCTAGCCAGAGTGAAAAAGATGCTTGCAACACAAAGTCAACAAAGGACTATATCCATGAAAACAGAACATTCCTGCAAATCAAAAAGAAGAGACAGCCTAACAGAAAATGGGCAAGAGACTTCCCAAAAGACAGTACCCAAATGGCCAATTAATATATGAAAAGGTATATATCCTTATTAGTCACCGGGGAGATCACAAATTAAGATCACAACACTATATTACATATACCCACCACAACAGCTAGAAGAAAAAGAATGATAACATTCAGGGTTAGCAAGCAAAAGGAACTGGTATACTCTGCTGGCTCAACCACTTTCATTCACTGTATCCATTCAAACCACATGCATGTCCTAGTTATGTGGTAACACCTAAAGCAATCACTAAAAATCTACACAGAGACACATGAGAAAACACTACAGGTAGATCAAAACGGAGTATTTAAAAAAATTTTTTTAATGTTTATTTATTATTTAGAGAGAAAGACAGAGTGTGAGTGGGGGAGGGGCAGAAAGAGAGGGAGACACAGAATCTGAAGAAGGCTCCAGGCTCTGAGCTGTCAGCAGAGCCCAATGTGGGGCTCAAACCCATGAACCATGAGATTATGACCTGAGCCGAAGTTGGACACTTAACCAACTCAGCCACCCAGGCACCCCCCCCAAAAATGGAATTTTTAAAAATTTTTAAAATTTAAACTTAAATGAAATTTTTTTAATTTTAATTTTTTTAATGGTCAAGTTAACACCCAGGGCAAGGAAAAGAAATGAAAAACAGAACAAACAGAAAACTACAATAAAATGGCAGTCCTGACATATCGATAATTACATTAAATGTAAATGGCCTAAATATGACAATTAAAGATAGATCAGTAGAACAGATAAAAACACATAACTATGTATTGTTTATAAGAAATTCACTTCATTTTTTTTTTTTTTTAAGTAGGCTCCATGCTGGGCGTGGAGCCCAAAGCAGGGCTTGAACTCATGACCCTGAGATTAAGTAAGACCTGAGGTGAGATCAACAGCTGGACACTTAGACTGAGCCACCCAAGTGCCCCAAGAAATTCTTTTCAAATATAACAATTCACACACAAAAAAACTACAGTTATCCCTCTTTATCCACAGGGGATACATTCCAAGACCCCCAATGGATGCCTGAAACCATGTATAGTACTGAACTCTATATGTACTGTTTCTTCCTATCCATACTTACTTATGAAACAGTTTATGAATTATGCACAATAAGAGATTAACAACAATAATAAAATAGAACAATTATAATAACGTACTATGATAAAAGTTATGTGAAAAGTTATGTGGTCTTTCTCTCTCAAAATATCTTATTGTGCTATATTGACCCTGCCTCCTGTAATGTGAGATGATAAACTGCTTATCTGATGAGATGCAGGGAGGTGAATGACCTGGGCACGTGATGTGGCATGAGGCTCCTACTGACCTTCTGATGCTGTCAGGAGAAGGATCACCTATTTCTGGACCAGGCTGACTGCAGACAAGGTGGAACTACTATATGCAAATATTCATAGCAGCCTGATGTCTAACAGACAAAAAGTGTCAACAACTAATATGTCCTTCAAAAGATGAACAGTTAAACTGTGGTCCATCCACAATCTGGACTACTCCTCAGTAATAAAGAACTGTAAAGAGTCCTTATCCTGTAGAAACACATATGGGAATATTTACATATAAAATAATAAAATATCTGCGATTTGCTTCAAAATAATCTGGAATGGGGGTTGGTAATAGGGGGAACAGAAAAAATAAGATTGGTCAGAAACACACAACTGTTGAAGCTGTGTGAAAGAAACACCAGGGTTTGTAAACTATTTTCTCTTTAAATGTGTGACATAATCGGGGCACCTGGGTGGCTCAGTGAGTTAAGCATCTGACTTCAGCTCAGGTCATGATCTTCCAGTTCGCGGGTTTCAGCCCCGCGTTGGGTTCTTTGCTGACAGCTCAGAGCCTGCTTCAGATCCTTGTCGCCCTCTCTCTGCCCCTCCTCCTCTCACACTCTGTCTCTGTCTCTGACTCTCTCTCTCTCTCAAAAATAAATATTAAAAAACAATTTTTTTTAATGTGTGAAATAATCTATAATGAAAAGTTAAGAAAAGGCAGTAGGTCCTTCCAGTGCAGCCCGCCTTTCTATGGAAACATGTGATGAAGCACTTTGGCCCTATCCCAGCAGACCCTAGAACCACGTCAACTCCTGGGTTATTGATACAGAACTCTGGTGTAGCAATACCACAGACTCCATGTCTGCTAAAAAGAATATGGTAGCTCTAGGGGCGCCTGGGTGGCTTGGTCAGTTAAGCATCCGACTTCAGCTCAGGTCATGATCTCACGGTCTGTGAGTTCGAGCCCCGCGTCGGGCTCTGTGCTGACAGCTCGGAGCCTGGAGCCTGTTTCAGATTCTGTGTCTCCCTCTCTCTCTGCTCCTCCCCTGTTCATGCTCTGTCTCTCTCTGTCTCAAAAATAAATAAACGTTTAAAAAAAAAAAAAAAAAGAATATGGTAGCTCTATAAGAAAAGATGTACAAAATCTATTTCTAAGTGAAAAAAACAATTTGTAGTACTCAGAGTAAATCATTATGTGACAATAAATAATAAATACATATTAATATGTCTTACAGGGGGCGCCTGGGTAGCTCAGTCGGTTAAGCGTCCGACTTCGGCTCAGGTCATGATCTCGCTGTCCACGGATTCAAGCCCCGTGTTGAGCTCTGTGCTGACAGCTCAGAGCCTGGAGCCTGCTTCGGATTCTGTGTCTCCCTCTCTCTCTGCGATCCCCCACTCATACTCTGTCTCTCTCTCTCAAAACTAAATAAAACATTAAAAAAATATATTTAATATGTCTTACAGAAAAAGAACAGGAAAAGAGGAACATCAACTAAATAATCAACAGTGGTTGATCTAGAGTATTAGAGGAGACCGTTCATGTGTTTCTGTCTTGTTTAAATTCATAGAAATGTGTTACATGTTTGTCAATATAAGAAATACCTTTAAACAGTGCATTTCATATTATTTTGATGCACTGGACAAGGGAAGAAGACAGAAATATTGTTAAGAAGCAGTAAAATTCAGCAAATATCTGAAAGTAGCAGAGGAATATTGTGAAGCTACAGACAATTATGAGCTGAGATGCAAGAGCCAGACTTGAAAGGTCTTTGGAATTTCTACCACTACCCGAGAGCCACAGTGACCCCCGCTACCCATCAGTGACCCCCTCCACTACCGACAGCCAGTGACCTCCCCTCAACTAGCCAACAGCCACAAGCCACAGTGACCACCCCCGACCACTACACGACAGCCACAGTGACCCCCGACTATCTGACAGCCAGTGACCCCCCCCACTACCCGATGGCCAGAATGACTCCCTCACTATCCAATGGCCACAGGGACCCCGCCCCCACCACCACCACCACTGCCCAACAGACACAGGACACCCCTACCACTCCCTGCCTGATGGCCACAGTGCCCCCTGCCCTCAATCCTCGCAGCACTGTCACTAGTGTGAGGGACTCCCTGTCGCGTCCTAGAACCACTGCCACTACTAGTAGCCTCTCTCACTACCTGCATTACCGCCACTCTTCACTTATGCTCTGACTGGTTCAGAAAAAGATCTGAGGTGAGGTAGTCCTCTAAGATCCCTTGCAAAGCTAAGATTTAAGGTCCTATGAAAGGTATGTTCCACTGAACACTTACAACATGCCAACAATTTCTTCGGGTGAATGATGGTATGCCCTGAAGGTCACGCCTTCTCAGAATCCCAGACATGCACACAAAATTTGGGTCTGTTCCCTCACCAGATATTTGATGATACTGAACACTTATAGTTAATGTTTTTGGGACGTGATAATGCAATCTGCTCAGCAAAGTCTTGTCCCCTCCTAGAGATATGTTTAAAAGAATTTTTTAAAGTTCTTATATTTATTATGTTTTTAATGTTAATTTATTTTTGAAAGACAGATAAGACAGAGCATGAGTGGGGGAGGGGCAGAGAGCGATCCGGAGACACAGAATCCAAAACAGGCTCCAGGCTCCATGCTGTCAGCACAGAGCTCGACTTGGGGCTCAAAACCATGAACCGCGAGATCATGACCTGAGCCAAAGTCAGACGTTCAACCAACTGAGCCACCCAGAGACGCCCCGTAAGTCCTTACATTTTAGAGATATATACCATAATATTTTTTTAAATATTTATTTTGAGGGGCGCCTGGGTGGCGCAGTCGGTTAAGCGTCCGACTTCAGCCAGGTCACGATCTCGCGGTCCGTGAGTTCGAGCCCCGCGTCGGGCTCTGGGCTGATGGCTCAGAGCCTGGAGCCTGTTTCCGATTCTGTGTCTCCCTCTCTCTCTCTGCCCCTCCCCCGTTCATGCTCTGTCTCTCTCTGTCCCAAAAATAAATAAACGTTGAAAAAAAAAAAATTAAAAAAAAAAAAAAATTATTTTGAAAGAGAGAGAGAAAGAGAAAGTGGGGGAGGGGCAAAGAGAAAGGTGGGGGGAAAGAGAGAATCCCAAGCAGGCTCCATGGTCTCAGCACGGAGCTCGATGTGGGGCTCCATCTCACAACCATGAGATCATGACCTGAGCTGAGATCAAGAGTCAGGCGTTTAGCCAACGGAACCACCCAGGCACCCCACCATAATATTTAGTTTTTAAAAAAATTTTTAAGGTTTAGAGAGACAGAGGCGAGAGACAGAGACAGAGAGAGAGAGAACGCGCACAAGCCAGGGAGGAGCAGAGAGATAGGAAGAGAGAGAATCCCAAGCAGGCTCCACACTGTCAGTGCAGAGCCGGATGTGGGGCTCAAATTCACAAACCGTGAAATCATGACCTGAGATGAAACCAAGAGTTGGATGCTTAACCAACTGAGCCACCCAGGTGCCCTTATACCATAATGTTTATTAAAAATTATATGATATCCAGTATTTGTTTTGAAATAATCCACTGGGGATGGTAGGAAGGGATAAAAAGTGAATACTAACCAAAACTAACTGCTGAGGCTGGGGGCAGGCCTAGGACACCACCACACTGATGGCCCTGAAGCACAGGCAGCAGCAAGAACCCACTCTCAGAAGACCATGCTCCAGCTAATGAAACAAACGCACTATTTTTACAGAAGCCTAATGCTAGAAGTTTTCTTTTATTTGCTTTGAAACAGTAAGTGTCCTCGACACATGGATACCTGCCACTCACATAAACAGAGCAGCAGATCTTAGAAGGTGGGCGTCCTAAGAACCTGTCATGATGCAGGCATATCCCTATTCCTCATGCCTGTGACTGGTCAGGACAAGACATGCCAGCGTGCTCTGGAGTCCTGTGCAGCTCTCAGGGATGGCGGGAAGAGCTGCTTATTCCAGAGCCAGGCTGCAGAAACATCCTCAGAAAGCCACTTTCCTCATCAAATTCCAACTCACACCAGCAGCCCACACTGCTCCACCTGTGTCCCACAGAACAGTCAGAAACACTGTTCTCCAAGCCCTAATGATACAGTTTGCACAGCGACAGCTGACAGAAAGAAATGTCGGCATCAGCTATGCCAGCCACCCCAAACCACACAAGCTTGACGGATTATTCACCTGTTCAGTCTTTCTTGCAATGAGGTTGCCAATGGTCTTGCTGAAAAAACTGGCGAGCAGAGGATTCAGAGGCGGCTCGTGGTCCAAGAAGTCGTAAAGAAGGTTCAGCAAAGTCTCATCCCCTCCTAGTCTGTCGTTGATCTGTGGCACGTCACATGTCAGCAGCTCACAGGCTGTGTTTGGATACCTAAGAGGGCACAATGCAAGCAACTGGAGGTGAAATTAGACTTCTCCAGCTCTCAGGAAGCTGCTTAAATGACCAGCCTCGTAGGAAGCAGGTCCATGGGTAAGACCAAAACACTCACAGACCTTGGAACGAAGTAAAAACGTGAATATTCTGTGACCAACTGGCATTTTTGACTACTACAAGCTCAATGTTTTTAACATGCATTTTTCTTGCTCCGCATACCCTACACTCTGGTATCTCACCGTTTCTGACTCTACTGCACTCTCTAAATAAACCTTCTGAGTCTTTTGCATCTCCTCTCTCAAAACCTCTGCCCTTACACCCACCTGCCAGGGCTCTCACCTCCTGTGACCACACAGTTAGTGACACCAAGTCCATCATGCGCACCCTCCCTCTCCATACCCTTCCTGTCCCAGCATACCAACAAACAGAACCAGCTTGTCTCTAGGTTAAAGAAATGCCACATCAGGGGTCCCTGGGTGGCTCAGTCGGTTAAGTGTCTAACTCTTGATTTCGACTCAGGTCATGATCTCACAGTTGGTGGGATCAAACCCTGCGTGTCTCTGGGCTGACAGTGCAGAGCCTGCTTGGGATTCTCTCTCTCCCTCTCTCTCTGTTCCCTCGCCCACTTGGGCATGCTCTCTTGCTCTCTCACGCTCTCTCTCTCAAAATAAATAAACTTAAAAAAAAAAGAAATACCAATATTGATGTACCAATACCAAATGATGTACTATTCACTTGATAAAAATGACCAGATACAAAATAATCTTTATCCCATCACATGTAATACCGTGACATCACTCTGCTCCCTGACTTACCTGATAGACGCAGGGTCACTGCCATTGCCCTGCAGTGGGCACAGCTACTCAACAACCTGCCACATCCAGGACACAGCCCACAACAGCAGGGCCAGTAACAGTGCCTGGAGCCATATCCAGAAACATCTGGGAACGCAAGGGATCGTCCCATGGAGCTGACTGCCCTAGAGCACATCTGGCACAACCCAGGGCAAGCTCGGCAGCTTCAGGCACATCACCTAACCTCTCTGTGTCATTCTCATTTGAATGTAGAGGTGCAAGTGCCCACCCTCCCCACAAGGATGAATATAAAACAGAGCAGTGCCTGGCACACAGTAAGCCCCAGGTCAAGGTCAGTCACTCTGATCCTCCTGCTCCCGGCAGCCACCTGCACAAGCCCTAACAAAGGCCTGAACCAACGAGTGGTCACTGTGGCCTGGCTAGTGAGGCCTGGGTTTGAGACCCTGGAGAAAACAGTTGGCAGAGTATGGCAGTCAACCACATGTGGAAGGGGGAAGAAATTGAGAAATCTAGGTCTGGCTCAGAGACGGGTGCTCCTTGTCAGCCCCAAGAAGAGAAAGCACCTTCTAGAGACCAGAGAAACAGGGCCGTGTGGGCAGGCCGGGTGTGATGGACATGACGCATTCACAAAGAGGTGTCCCAGTTCAATACGCAGGCAGGCCCAGGCCAGGAGAGGTGTAGGCAGTGCCCAGGGAGGGGTGGGAGCAGTGCCGACCTCATGGGATGGTTAGAAGGGTTGAATGAGTCGGCTCAGCCCTATGGATGTACACTGTGAGACCAGCATGGCAGAGAACACAGAGGCGCCAGGGGCAGGTCGTCAGAGAAAGCCTGCTCAGAGTACAGGGCAGAAGGGCCAGGTCAGCGACCCTGAAGGCCAGAGCAAGACTTGTATCACACAGGCAGAGAGGTTCCCACCAGACTGCAAACAACAAGAGAAGACGTACCAATGGCACCAAAGAATCAAGTCCCAGAGAAAAGTATAGACTATTCCTTCAGGAGATGTTTCCAGAGCACAAGGAATGGTCCCAATCTGGTCTCCACACACAAGCAAATGTGCACACATGTGGCAAGCTGAGCTGTAAGGCACTGACCCTCTAAGGTGGAGGGACTGAGATAAAGTACTGATTTAGCTCGTTCTAAGATTTATGCAGAGAATAGGAACTCCAGCTAAGCATGGCAGATCAAATATACAGGCTTGTTAGCATTCCCTCTCAAATTCCTACTCCAATAACACAGAGGAAAAAAGACAAGAAATGAGAAGTGGAAATGATCCTTGGCAAGGCCCGGAGGACTGGCGTGGCACACCAGGGAATCGAAGTCTCAGGTGGCTACAGAGGGAGCACCAGCTGGAAAGCACTGGACACAGAGGCAGCAGCTACTGGACAGGGCAGAGGGCCTGGCTCAGGAGAGGAGTGGGCTTCCTGACCCTCTCTTGCCAGGACAGGACTCAGAAGTTATTCCCAAGGGCACCTGGGGGGCTTAGTCAGTTAAGCATCCAACTCTCGATTTTGGCTCTGGTCACGATCTCACAGTTCGTGGGATAGAGAGCCCTGCACCGGGCTCTGTGCTGACAGCTGGGAGCCTGGAGCCTGTTTTGGATTCTGTGTCTCCCTCTCTCTCTCTCTGCCCCTCCCCTGCTCATTCTCTCTCTCTCTCTCTCTCTCTCTCTCTCTCTCTCTCTCAAAATAAATAAATAAATAACCTTAATAAAAAGATTATTTTAAAAAAGTGTCTCTCTTTTAAAAAGAAATAAGGGCTGGGGCTCCTGGGTGGCTCAGTCAGTTAAGCATCTAACTTTGGCTCAGGTCATGATCTCATGAATCATGAGCTGGAGCCCTACATCAGGCTCTGTGTTAACAGCACAGAGCCCGCTTCAGTTCCTCTGTCCGCCCCCCCCGCCCCTCCCCTCCTGGTGTTTTTTCTCTAAATAAATAAATAAACTTATTTAAAAAATTTTATGAATAAATAAATATGATAGAAATTTTAAAAATCAATGAAAGGATAAGAAGATAAAATTTGAAGAAGCTTCTCAGATGTAGAACAAAAAGGCCGAGACAAGATATTAAGAGCAAAAATACGAAGAAAAGTATTAATTCAGGTGATCTAACACCTGATTAGAAATTGCAGAAAGAGGGGGCACCTGGGTGGCTCATCTGGTTACTAAGCATCCCACTCTTGATTTCGGCTCAGGTCATGATGTCCTGGTTCATGAGATTGAGCCCCGTGTCAGGCTCTGTGCTGACAGTGCGGAGCCTGCTTGGGATTCTCTCTTTCCCTCTCTCTTTCTCTCCTTCTGCCTGCCTCTCCTCTCTCTCTTTCTGTCTCTCTCTCTCTCTCAAAATAAATAACTTAAAAAGCTGCAGAATGAGATAAGAGGGAAAACCGTAAGGGAGAAAATTATAAAAGAAGCAACACAAGAAGCTTCCCTGTGGGGAAGGCCATGAATTTATAGACTGAAAGGGCCCTGTGGTACCATGGAGTACCCCGCACAGGGACTGACAAGAACCCCAGGGCCAGCTTCACCGTGGTACGAATATGCAGCACTGTTCACAGCTGAGCCGACTGTTTACAAAACTCTCCTTGCTTATAGATGCTGCTTCTGGGACTGCCCTGCCTGACCCCGGGGGTGATCTCACAGTAGCAGGAGACTCCAGGACAACGGGACTAGACAAGGACCGAAGGGCCCCCTGGAGGAGAGAAAACCTGGGAGTCCGGCTGCATCTGTCCGGCTTGTCAGCAGCAAGGCCAGAAGACGAGCCAACCATGGAGTCTTCAAAAGGACAGAAAATGGCGTCTGTGCAGAGTCTAAGGCAGAGGGAGTTTCAAACAAGCGTGAACAGAGAACAATGCACCGACAGGCCTCATCTGCAAACATCGCCCTTCACGTCGTACTCCTCAGGAGGCTGCTAGAGAATACGACTCCCCACAGGAAGGAAACCAAAGATGATGACGAGGTCCCGGAATACGGAAGGTGGGCCTGGGTTCTCAGAGTGAGGAAGGAGGGAACCCCTCTCCCCTCCAGACGCCTCCCGCTGTGCCAAAACTTGCTGCGCCCCGCGGGGGCAGGCGGGAGGGTGATCTGGGCAAATGGGCTTAGCCAGCTTTCCTGCTCTGACTGTAGCACTGCAGGGTCTTCTGGGGGGTGTCCTTTCTGGGGGCTATCCTGCTGCAGCCCTGTTTCCTACCCAGCAAGCAGTTCTGACTGTGCAACTTGGAACAAGGAAGCCCACTGCCCAGAGTTACGGAACACACTCTCCACTGCACTCTGCAAGTAACTGCAGTGCCGTCTTGACGTCTGTCTGCTGGCTCTTTCGTCTGATTTCTCAAGTGGCTGAGAACTCAGCAGGCCAACTGGACAGGAGCCTCAAGAGAAAGACCAGGACCTCCTCATGGCTCTCAGGTTGGACCCAGTGGCCGAACTCTCCGCCCAGGGCTACTGCACAAGCCCTACCTGCCTGCAGACTCTGGCTTTATGCAGGAACAGCGGCTGCTGCCTGACCTCAAATTGGCACCCAGGGGCAGCTTCTCTGAAGTAGACATGGCTCCCACACATCCTCCCCTATGTGGACTAAAGTCCCCTCATAACCCAGCCTTTAGTCATGCAGGGGTGAAGCAGCTAGCCATGCTGCTCAGCCAGGTCTGCAGGCAAAGCCCTCACTTCAAAAGCACGAAGGCCACAGGAGGCGTCGCTGCTGACCCCATCAGGCCGGCCATGATGGGCAGTTGCCTAGAGCCTTGAGATGCACAGGCAGTGCTTCTTGTACATCAACTTTACAGGAGCAGAGCCAGACTCACTCACTCACGTACGGTCTGTGGCGGCTCTCGCGCCACATCAGAGCCGAGCGCCACAGCGGCTCCACTGGCCTGCGGTACTTCCTGTCTGCACTTTCAGAGCTGATGTGCTAACTCCTGGCCGACGTCCCTACTTGTATCTTTCCCATCTTCGAAAACTAATCTTGACTCTACTGCTTTCTTACCCACCACCTCATCCATCTATCCATCCATCCTATTCCTTTCCTCAAAAAGGAAATTTTGGTTTAATTTTAATTAAAATCTAACTTTGGGGCGCCTGGGTGGCTCAGTCGGTTAAGCGTCCAACTTTGGCTCAGGTGGCAGTCCTGCAGTCTGTGGGTTTGAGCCCCACGTCGGGCTCTGTGCGGACAGCTCAGAGCCTGGAGCCTGCTGCGGATTCTGTGTCTCCCTTTCTCTCTGCTCCCCTGCTCACACTTTGTCTGTGTCTCTGTCTCTCAAAAACAAACATTAAAAAAATTTTTTTAATCAAATTAACTTTAATTTTTTTAATTTTTGATTTTTTATGTAAGCGATACGTACACCGGCTTTCAAACTCAGACAGTTGGACAGGGCCTGTAAGGCGGAGCAGCCTCCAGCCTCCCGTGTCCATCCTCAGACCTGCGGTTAACCTCCGTGTTTCTAAATAAAATACAGATGCATTTCTTCATTTGTCACCCTCAGACGTTACAAACCAACCTCCCATGACGGAGGATGAAGACACAGCTCTCCTGCTCCCTGCCCCTCACCCTGTCTGTAAAATCCAACCACAACTCTTAAACCCAGGGCTTAGTCTACCCCGTGTGACTGTGCAGACACTGCTTACAGTGGAGCTGACGTGCTCACTTCGGTCCCATTCGCTAACTTCTCTAAGTCCCCAGAGTCATGGTTTTCTCACAGCTTTGTTTTCTTGGCTTTGTGCTCAGGCACGAATTTTCTGACTCCCCAACTTTCTGACTCTGAACACAAATGTCTCCTGGCTCACTGATGCCACTCCAAGATCCTTCTGCCCCGATCCGGAATACATGGCCCTGCCCCTGCTCCCCATCTTGCCACCAGTGCCCTCTACACAGGGAGGGCCATATAACTTATCACCAAACAGGACACATTAGGGGTAAGAGGGTAAAAGGGATGGGGGACACCCACAGGGACGCCGAGACAAGGGGCACTGACCAGGCATGTCCCGTGCACAATGGCTTCTATCCGACTTTCTGCAGATGGCTACCACAGCCCTAAACCCGCAGGCTCCTCACCAACAAGCCCCTGCCTCTGTCTCGGGCTCTCCTCTGCCAGCATCTGCAGGGCTCCCTGTCAGAGGCTGTGACAGACCACCCTCACTGGGTGTCCCTAGATTGAATGTCCCCTGCACAGACACTTCTCGTCACCCTCTCCAGCTTTTTCTCCTAAGACAAAAGTCAACAAAGACTTCTGTAAAAGTACAGAGAGTAAGTATTTTAGACAGTCTATGTTGTAACTAGCCAACTCTGCCCTTGTAGTCACCAAAGGCTGAGTGTGGCTGCCTTCCAACAAGACTTTCTTCACGGACAAGGAAATGTCAACGTGGTACCAATTTCATGTGTAAAAAAGTATTATCCTTTGATTTTTTTCAACCATTTAAAAATGTAAAACTATTCTAGGGTGCCTGGGTGACTCAGTTGGTTAAGTGCTGACTTCAGCTCAGGTCATGATCTCGCGGTTTGTGGGTTCCAGCCCCGCGTCGGGCTCTGTGCTGACAGCTCAGAGCCTGGAGCCCGCTTCGGATTCTGTGTCTCCCTCTCTCTCTGCCCCTCCCCTGCTCACACTCTGTCTCTCCCTCCCTCTCTCAAGAATAAACATTAAAAAAAAATTTATGAAAAAAAATTTAAAAGAAAACGTAAAACTATTCTTAGCTTGCAGGCCATACAAAAACAGGATTTGACCTGTGGGCCACAGTCAGCCAACCTAAGACTTTACCACCATCCACTATCTGGCTGTCTACAGACACTGGAACCCGAGGGGTACCCTGTCTGCACCCATTCCCACTGTGTCCTTAGTCCCAGGCTCTGCCACTCTGTCCTATACTCTCATTCACACACCTCCGTCCTCACCCCCAGCCCTAGCCACACCACCACCGCCCTTCTGTCATCTCCTAACATGCTGGCCAAATGCTGAATGGAACATTTTAGGAAAAACTCTGAGAATGGTCAGTACTACTCACGACATGGCCTATTTCCTCTGATCCCAAGTCCCCGTGGTCGAGCAGTCAGATGCCACCCACCCCTCCTGACAGGCCATCTCACCAGGTTGGGACCTACTTCCCACCAGTGTGCAGTCCCATCTGCTTCTCTGTCATGGGGTCAGTCTTCCCTCAACACATGTGCACTCAAGATACTCAGAACACAGCATAACTCCACACAACTCACGATGAGAAATCACACACACAGAGATTCAGAAATCTCAAACCCCACAAAAACAGACCCCACGGGGAGTGGCCTCCTTCCTTCTCAGATGGGGTAAATGTTTAAAGTGGGCTTTTTTGTCAGAAGCCCTGGCTCTGGCTGTCCTCAAATGCTGCCCACCAGCTCCCTGCCTGCCCTCCCTGCAGCCCTGCCCAGCTCTGGGCCCCCGTCAGAGCCTCGGTACATACTTGAAGCGGACCTTCTCCTCCATGTCCAGAGGTGGGTCCTGTGTGATGAGGCTCACCAGCTCCTCCATACACTGCTGCCTGCAGAGGAAGCCAAGCAGCTTCTGGTTCTGAGCCTTGCACTCCTGTAGGACGTCATCTTCGTCCAGTAACTCGCGCAACGTCACGTCCTCCTTATCCAGCAGCTTGTCGACATGGGACGTGGTGTTCAAGTCAAACTTCCAGAACATGGTGACGGCCACGAAGCTGCAAGCAAAGATTTGAGGGTCACTTCCCCCAAGCAGCGCGAATCCGCCCTCAGAAAGTCTACACCAAAGCCCAACGAGTCCGTCCCCGGCACGAGCCAGGGCTGGAGGGTGCTCTCCCCAGGAGCTGCCCTCAACACATCTCCCCGGGTCCAGCTCCAAGGCCGGCAAGAGCTCCCCAGCTCCCAGCGCCAAGCCTGTGCCTTCTCTGGCTTCCCTCTCGCTGGCTCACCTTCCCTGCTGTCCTTTTCCACCCAATGCTGGACATCCCTTCCGTGCTCTTACTCTCTGCCTCCACTCCCTGAGGCCAGCACATCCCATGTCTCCCATGAGTCAGCACTGGGGATGCCCCTCCACCCTAAGAAGGTTAGCAACTCTACAGCCACCTCCTCAGGGTCCCACCCCTGCCTGTGTGAACACTAGGCATCTCTCCCCAGCTGCATACATTTTTAATTTCCTGTACATCACGTTTGACATCTTAAAAAACCTCTCTGGCTAGGAACAGGCTGCCCCTCCCAGGACCAGCCAATTCTTAAAGACAGCAAGGGGCCCAAGCCAGAGCATCACGGTGATCTACTCCATCCAGAGCAACTACTCCTCTCTGGGCCCACACATCCCAGGAGACAATCTTCCTCTGCCTTCGTTATTCCACAGCCAGGGGCCAGGCAACTAGGGACCACCCCTACAGCTTAGAGCCCACCAAAATAATTCAAACTAGCTGATCCTAAGCTGTTCATCCTGCCATGCCTTATCTTTCCTGTGGAAACCCCAATAAAGGTCATGGCTTAAGTGTTCCCCGACTCCTGTCTTATACCTCCCGACCCCCCTGGGGTTTCCCCATGTGGCTCTGGGTGAGGCCCACACCTCCTATCTCCAGGACTGGACGTATAACAAACTTAGTTTTCCTGAGCCTCCCCTGTGTCTCCTCTCCTGCCCATGCCTGACTCACCATCTCACAAAAGAACACCAGACATCTGGCAGACCTCAACCTAAGCAAGTCAAACTCCTGACAGCTCACTTTGCTTGACCCTCAGCAGCTCTGCTGTCCCCCAGCCAGGCCCCCCCTTTCACCACCCATCCCACCAAATGACCCAGTCTTATCCTTGAAGCCACAATCTCCCTCACATCCACACCCCTGACACTAGGCCCCACACCACAGCCACCTGAGGAATCCCTATGGATCCCGCCATCCCTCTGCGTCACACACCACCCACCCTCTCCAGGCTCTTGCTGTCTTTGCCTGGACAACACAAGGTTTGTCCTGCTCAGTGAGTGTCATAGGGCAGGCTCTGAGGGCCTAGGCTGGTTTGCAACAAAGTTTTCACTGTTTGATACAAAATGAAAAACATAAAGCCTGTTATGTTTAACAAAGTTAAACCTGTATTTTGAGATTATGAAATCTCTTCTTCAATGTTACATCGATTGTTTGCAAAATTATGGTAACGGGAGATGGGATTTATCTTCTCTAGTATCTTTAATCAGAAGAATAAAAGACCTCACACAACGTAGAAGCTGCAATTTGTGTGTGTGAAGCCCACTGCCCTAGGAGCAGGCTCCACCACATCCAGCCAGCCCCCTTTCCTTCCTTTGCAGCCTCTTGCCTTTGCTACATCCAACTCACTTTTTCAAAACACAGACACTTTCAAGTTCCTCTCAACTCAGCCGCAAAACCTCTGCTGCCCATATGCCTGCCACTCACCAGGCTGCACTTTACAGCATTCCTCCAGGCCCTCTGGCACTTCCTGCTTTCTCCCTAACCCTACCCTTGCCACAAGGACGTTGTCTTTCTTCCCACACAAACTACACTTTCCTACCTTTATCCTTCTGCGCATGCTCTTGTGCTCAGTCCCTCCTATGCCAATGTCCCACTCACCTGCCAGAACGAGCTAAGCAACAGCACAGCCTGGGCTTCCCTCTGGCCAGCACCTGCACTGTCAGTGGGGCCTCTGACTTGCAGCGCAAGCGACTCCACAGTCTGACACTATACTTAGTTTCTTTCTGGGTCCTAAGATCTTCCTATTTCTGTTGTGAGGAATGTAGATGGATATTTGTGGGTGGAAGCAATATACCCTGTGAGAGCAGAAATAATTACCAGTAGTTTCAGGATAACACGGCTGTCTCTCCTAAATGCCCTGCAGAACGACTCAAACACTTGAATAACATACAATCCAAGGAAAGAGAGGAACCACAGGGAGACTCCCGCCCTGCCAAGGTTTTCTTCCAAAGAGGGGCAACTAGAGACGGCTTCTGTGCAACCCGCTTTCAGCCACAGAGTGGGTGAGTGGCTGGGTGGATCACATGATCCCATCAACAAAGGAACAAGTTTTTCAAGCAGGATCCTAAAAAAGGACAGGATTAATACAAAAGAAGACAAAAAGATGAAGACAAAGAAGAATAAGAAATAATAAGCAACAAAATCAAACAGGACAAATGGAAAAAAATGGCAAGACAGCACAGCACACATAAACTTAACCATGTCAATAAGTGTGTTAAATGCAAATGAATAATTTCAATTAAAGACAGAAATAGGGGTGCCTGGGTGGCTGTCTGTTAAGCGTCCAACTCTTGGTCTCAGCTCAGGTCATGATCTCATGGTTCATGAGTTCAAGCCCTGCCGTCGGGCTCCGTGCTGACAGTGCGGAGCCTGCTTGGGATTCTCTTTCTTCCTCTCTCTCTGCACCTCCCCCACTCAAGTGCTCTGTCTGTCTGTCTCTCTCTCTTGCTCTATTAAATAAATAACCTTAAAAGATGTTTAAAAAAAAGAAATAGATAAGATTTTAAAAAGCAAGAACTGTATTCGGGGTATTAAAAGCTTACTTTAAATATAAAGATACATGGGGCGCCTGGGTGGCTCAGTCGGTTAAGCGTCCAACTTCGGCTCAGGTCATAATCTCCCAGCCCGTGAGTTCGAGTCCCGTGTCGGGCTCTGTGCTGACAGCTCAGAGCCTGGAGCCTGCTTCACATTCTGTGTCTCCCTCTCTCTGCCCCTCCCCTGCTCACGCTCTGCCTCTCTCACTCTCAAAAATGAATGTTAAAAAAAAAAATTTTTTTTTAATTTTTTGCAAATCGTATTATCTAATAAATTACTTTTATCTAGAATATATAAAAAACTTAGGGGACCTGAGTGACTCAGTCTTAAGTATCCAACTTGGGCTCTGGACATGATCTCACAGTTCAGGAGTTTGACCCCCACATCAGGCTCACTGCTGTCAGCTCAGAGCCTGCTTCAGATCCTTTGTCCTGCTTGCTCTCTGTCCTCTCCCATTTCCCCACTTGTGCTCTGTCTCTCAAAAATAAGTAAACATTAAAATAAAAAAGTTCACAGTGCTGAGTAGATGCTCAGGGAAGAAGAAGAAGGAGAAGAAGGAGAAGGAGGAGAAGGAGGAGGAGAAGGAGGAGGAGGAGGAGGAGGAGGAGGAGGAGAAGGAGGAGGAGAAGGAGGAGGAGAAGGAGGAGGAGAAGAAGGAGGAGGAGGAGGAGGAGGAGGAGGAGGAGGAGGAGGAGAAGGAGGAGGAGGAGGAGGAGGAGGAGGAGGAGGAGGAGGAGGAGGAGGAGGAGGAGAAGGAGGAGGAGGAGGAGAAGGAGGAGGAGAAGGAGGAGGAGAAGGAGGAGGAGAAGGAGGAGGAGAAGGAGGAGGAGAAGGAGGAGGAGGAGGAGGAGGAGGAGGAGGAGGAGGAGGAGGAGGAGAAGGAGGAGGAGGAGGAGGAGGAGGAGGAGGAGGAGGAGAAGGAGGAGGAGGAGGAGGAGAAGGAGGAGGAGGAGGAGGAGAAGGAGGAGAAGGAGGAGAAGGAGGAGAAGGAGGAGGAGAAGGAGGAGAAGGAGGAGAAGGAGGAGGAGAAGGAGGAGAAGGAGGAGAAGGAGGAGGAGAAGGAGGAGAAGGAGGAGGAGAAGGAGGAGGAGAAGGAGGAGAAGGAGGAGAAGGAGGAGGAGAAGGAGGAGAAGGAGGAGAAGGAGGAGGAGAAGGAGGAGGAGAAGGAGGAGGAGAAGGAGGAGAAGGAGGAGAAGGAGGAGGAGAAGGAGGAGAAGGAGGAGAAGTAGTAGTAGTAGTAGTAGTAGTAGTAGTAATAATAGTAGTTATGGGGCACCTGGGTGGCTCAGTCGGTTAAGCGCCCGACTTTGGCTCAGGTCATAATCTCATAGCTCATGAGTTCGAGCCCCACGTCACGCTCTGTGCCGACAGCTCAGAGCCTGAAGCCTGCTTGAGATTCTGTGTCTCCCTCTCTCGTTGCCCCTCTCCTGCTCACGTTCTCTCTTTCTCTCTCAAAAATACATAAACGTTAAAAATGGGTTATTAAAAAAAAGTTAGACAAGAACATTAGAAAAGGAAAAAGAACAGATAAATATAATAACCCGAATCCATGAAATAGGACATTTTAATAGTGAGATTAACTAAAAACTGATTCTTTGAAAAAATAAGTAATTACTTAAGTACTCTCACTCCACACCTGCAGGACTGGCCAGGTCATTAGCAGAGCTGGCGGCACAGGAGGCAAAAGCCTCACACACTCCCGACAGGAGAGAAGACAGGCGGCTGCTGTGGGGCGCTCACCCAGCGATCCCACTCCTACCTACACATCCCAAAGGAGCGGCAGGACCCCACACAAGGATGAGGTGGCAGAGAAGGAAGAAACTGGGGAGTCACACACAGGGACTGAGAATTAGAGGGACACACAACAGCATGGATTCCTAAAAGGATGGTGCTATACGAGAAAACATAAGAAACAAATCAGGTCCATAATGCAATCCACCCCTTTAATTTAAACTGCACGCAAGGGGCGCCTGGGTGGCGCAGTCGGTTAAGCGTCCGACTTCAGCCAGGTCACGATCTCTCGGTCCGGGAGTTCGAGCCCCGCGTCAGGCTCTGGGCTGATGGCTCCGAGCCTGGAGCCTGTTTCCGATTCTGTGTCTCCCTCTCTCTCTGCCCCTCCCCCGTTCATGCTCTGTCTCTCTCTGTCCCAAAAATAAATAAACGTTGAAAAATAAATAAATAAACTGCACGCAATAATAAAAATTTTTAAAAAGACCCCCCCCCAAAAAAAGTAAAATAAAATATATGCACACCCCACAACAACATGCATTCCTAGGAACACAGACACAGAACAGGGTATCCAATGAACACGTCACAACGACTGCTTGTAGAGAGAGACGGAGATTGAAGGAAAAAAACAGCCGAGGGAGCCAGGCCACCTGGACCCGGAGCGCACCCCCAAAAAAGGGAGAGAGGGACTGAGAACGTCATGCTTCCGTGAACCCTGCAGAGCATCCCCTGCCCCCCGCAGCAGTTGCAGGGTTCTCTCTCACAGAGTCCACAGGCGGGTAGGGATGCTCAGTGTTCCCCAGCAACCAGGAGCCACAGAGGTCCCAGGTCAAATCTGCACCTCATCACTGTTCCTACATGGCTGGGGATTTTACTTGTTTTCTTGTATTTTTAACTTGTTTTGGGAGATCTCACACATGCCTAACTATAGCGAGAGCAGTACAATGGTCCTCCTGTGCCTCCCTCTCAGCCTCAACACAGATCCACTCAAGCTCACTTGCTCTTATCCAGACTGCCTCTTAACCCTGCCCCCTTAGAGGTTCCCCAGACATCACCATGTCACTGCCCAGGCTACTGAGATATCTCTCCAGTATTATTAACTCTGTCATTAAGTCCTTCCAGGTATCTAGGAGCTCCCCTTCATGGAGCGGTTGGCTTGTTTTTTCCACATGAGGGCACAGGCAGTGTCTCGCCAGCAGGTCCACTCACAGAGGCACTGAGGTGCCCACTGCACTATCCCCCACTGATGAAAGGGGTCATCGATGGCACTCTGTGTGAAGCCAGCACAGCAAACACAGGAGTCTGCACACAACAGTCCACGGACCACAGGTCCCCCTGTGGGTGGGACAGGTCATACATCTTATGCATTCCATCACAGACTACAAACAGAACAATCTGTACAACCAATAAAATCAAAACTAAACCAAAATCATATTACCCACTTGCTCATAATTTATAATTTGAAATAACAAACTAATTCAACATCCACTTGTTTACTTCTAAATTATAAAACAGAAAGTTTAGTAAGGTTATCTACCCTGTAAGAAGAGTAAGACATTCAAGGGCTTCTGAGAACTCACCCCATTTAAGAAATCAAGTGTACCAAGTCACCTATTCCCTGAACCAAGCACAAGGGACCTGTCTGAAAAGCTGGCCCAGCTCCATAGTTCCAAAACATTGGGCTTTTGTGGGCAGGTAAATTTTTTTTCTTTTAATTTAGAAAAACAAAGGGGGGGGTTCTGGGGGCTCAGTCAGTTGAGCATCTGACTCGATTTTGGTTCAGGTCACAATCTCGCAGTTTGTGGGTTGGCTCTGCACTGACAGCGTTTAGGATTCTCTCTTTCTCTCTCTGCCCCCCCCCCCCGTGCTCCCCCACTCCCACAGAATGGATAGACAGACAGAAGAAAGAAAGAAAGAAAGAAAGAAAGAAAGAAAGAAAGAAAGAAAGAAAGAAAGAAAGAAAGAAAGAAAGACAAGAAAACCAACAAAGGGTTGCCAACTTTTCAACTTGGTCAAACAAGGAGGGAGGGAAGAGAGAGTGAAGACACAAAGGAAAAAACGAAAAGAAAGCAAAGGATAAATTATCATCCATAATTACCTTAATTGCAGGAAACAATGACTTTTTAAATATCAAAAAAAAAAAAAAAAAAGGAAAGCCATAATCTCAGTATTAAGGATAGCATTTCACTTCAAAAAAATAATAACTTTTTTAAAGTTTATTTATTTGAGAGGGAGAACACGAGGTGGGGAGGAGCAGAGAGAGAGAATCCCAAGCAGGCTCCGCCCCGTCAGCACAGAGTCCAACATGGGGCTCAATCCCACAAACTATGAGATCATGACCTGAGCCAAAATCAAGAGTCGGATGCTTAACTGACTGAGCCAACGAGGTGCCCTTGATTCTGGAACTCTTACTCAGATTACAGTACATATGTGGCTTCCAAAGGTTTCTGGTATCCCAGCAATTGTGCACTACTCTGCACAGAGATGCTAGCATCTTGTCAGTTGGCACTTACCTACATGGAAGGTCATAATTTTCCTTCCCTAGATGACTGAAAGACCCACCACTGACAGCATCTTTAGGACAAATAATTGGCTCATGAACTGGCTTGAGACGTCTCTGGTATTCACAAAGTATCAACACAGCCCAAGGGTCCCTGGCACACCCTGACAAGGCCCTGCACAGTCCATCTGCAATGTCAACCAAACTGTTACCAAAATCTTCTGGATGCTTATCCAACATTTAAACAAAAGGAACCTGAAATTCTTTATTTACTTTTACAGGTTAGCATAACCATCACACAGAAGGTAGATTCTAAAGAGAAATGTTGCCCATATGAACCTATATAGTTCCATGAACAGAGCTCTCCAGAAAAAGAACGTTCTGTGGTAGAAACTGTTCCTAAGAAAAACTAGAATCCAGAATGCACCCTGTACCCATCTGGCCACAAATCAATTGGGTTTTTGTTGTTGTTGTTTTAATTTATGATCAAAGCCCTGGCTCTGCTGTATGACCTGAGGCCAATTATAAGACCTCTTATGCCTTGGATTCCACCCCTGTAACCCAGGGATAATGAGCATCTCACAGAGCTACTGTGAGGGCTGACTCCAGAACAGTGGCTGGCACATTTTACCCTCATGGATTCTGACTGCAAAGAAGAGAAAGAAACAAATGAGGTCACCCTGCCACAGAGGACAGATTCACAGTGGCCAGAGAGGCACACGCCTCTCCCAACCCCACCTTCGGTGGCATCACACTGCCCACTTAAATCAGACATGATGGAAGTATTTGCACTATAGAAATCGACAAATGCTTCAAACAACAAGGTTTTTTTACTCTTCCAGAAAGCCAGTTGTTAAACATTTACCAATGTACCACTGGAATTCTGTTTGGCCTAAAAAAATGGCAATTCGAGTCCATGGAGAGCAGTAATTTTTGCTCAATCAACAAATGACACCATGTCTATAATGGACACACTGCACTGGAAGAAAGATCAAAAAAAGGGTCTGGGGCGCCTGGGTGGTTCATTGGCTAAGCAACCGACTCTTGATTTTGGCGCAGCTCATGATCTCACGGTTCGTAAGGTCGAGTCCCACATCAGGCTTTGCGCTGATAGTAAGGAACCTGCTTGGGATTTTCTCTTTCTCTTTCTCTCTCTCTCTCTCTCTCTCTCTCTCCCTCTCTCCCTCTCTCCCTCTCCCTCTCTCTCTCTGCCCCTCCCCTGCTTATGCTCTCTCTCGCTCTCTCTCAAAAATAAACAAACTTAAAAAACTTAAAAACTTAAAACTTAAGTTTAAAAAACCTAAAAACTTAAAAAAAAAAAAAGAGTCAATTCTAAAAAAGGGTTGGGGTTGGAGGAACAGATGAGCAAAAACAGAAAATCAGAAGAGAAGAAGGATGCCTGGGTGGCTCAGTTGGTTAAGCGTCCCAACTCTTGATTGCAGCTCAGGTCATATCTCATGGTTCATGAGGTCAAGCCCCGGGCTGGGTTCTTTGCTGACACCACAGAGCCTGTTTAGGATTCTCTCTCTCCCTCTCTCTCTCTCTCTCTCTGCCCCTCCCCTGCTTGTTCTGTCTCTCTCTTCTCTCAAAATTAAATATTTTTTTTAAAAGCGAAGAGAAGAAATAACCACAAAGGTAAATTAAAATGACTGTAGAAGAATAATTTACACAGATCTATGCAATGCATTCAAAGCGAGTTGCAGCCACCTGAGACTGTCAGAAACACACTGTGCCAGCCTGCCTCTTGGAACAGGGCCTGGGCTCCACAAGCTGAAGCTCAGAGGGGCTGAGTGACCAGAGTGTGCACCTTGCCTTCTGTCCCAGCTCTTCTCTTCACTATATATAATTCAGTATGAAGCCTATACGTGAAATTCTTGACAGTGGATACTGCAATCCGGATTTCTAGAAGTTCTATTTGTTTTGTTTTTCAAATATTATAGACCACTTATTATACTTTCCTACAGAGATTTTTATTTTTTTAAATGCTTATTTAAAAATAAACAGCATGCTTGTGTTGAGAGTTTATTTCTGATAATTCCAAAAATGAAGTCTTGGAAGGCTTCAGATTTTGGGTTTTACTCATGGTGCCTTATTTCCTTGTGTGCTTGGTCAGTTCGGTCTGTGCACAAATCCACGTCCTTAAAAAATATCTGTAGGGATTTTTTCACATCTTAGGATAAACGTAACTTCCTCCACAGAGGTTTTATGTTTGCTCCTGCAGGACGCCTGAAGGCATAAACCAAACCAGAAAATCTTAAACTAAATTTGTGCTTGATTTCCCTGAACTACAGGTAATGTGAACCTAGGTTATAAACCCTCACAAAGGCTAACCCATAGCTGCAAGCATTCCCCCCCCCCTTTTTTCCTGCTGTGTTTAACAGTAAAAGACAACCAGGTGGTAGCAGGGAGGGATAGAGTGAGGTAGATCTGCTTCTAGTTCACTTTTGCTCTGAGGATAGAGCCTTCAGAGCCCCTCTCACACGGGGAGAGTCTCCTTTGGGCTCTCCACCTTGAGAAGACTGTGGATCTTAACTCCTACTCTTCCTACCCTACAAGACCTCTGAAATCAAAGTCCCACTTTGTCCAGATCAGCAAATGCCCTCGGAGCAAAGGCAGACCCTCTAGTGCTTAAATTATCTGGGTTCTTACTTTCTGGTTTTGGTCTAGAACTTCTTTGTTATATTCTCACTTGTTTGTTTTTGTTTTTTCAATCCAACGCTTGTAGTTGTTTTCCAAAAGGTAGGGGGTGGGAGGTTAGAAGGTAGTCCAAATGAACTAGCTCAACATTTATCAAAAATATTAGGGATGCCTGGGTAGCCCAGTTGGTTGAGCATCCAACTTCAGCTCAGGTCAGTCTCAAAGTTCATGAGTTTGAGCTCCTCGTCAGGCTCTCTACTGTCAACGCAGGGCCTGCTTTGGATCCTCGGTCTCCCTCTCTTTCTGCCCCTCCCGTGCATGCTCGCTCGCTCTCTCTCTCAAAAATAAGTAAAATATTTTTTAAAAATTTATCAGTAACATTGTTGGGAGTTTTTACCAAATATACCTGATACACAATTCTATACTGAAATTTATATTCGCTTAACACTTTGACGAACTATTCCTCTCTCTATTGGCTTCTACTCATGCTAATGTGACATCTGTTGTCAACCTAACAGATGTTCTTTTGTAGGAAATCTATCTTTTACCTACAGCTTAAGAGCTTTTTGTCTTTGTTGCTACATGATTTCAATATATAGGTGTGGGTTTCTTTTTGTTTATACCACTTGGTACATCGTGTGCTTCTAAATCTGTGGATTTATCTCTTATTAGTTTCTGAAAAGTCAAAGCTATTAATACTTTGAACAATGCCTCTCTTCCATTTTCCCAACCCTTCCATTCTGGGATTCCAACTACACATTTATGACACATTTTTATTCTATCCTCCGTCCTCTTATCCTCATTTTTCCATTCCCCATCTCTCAGTGCTGCTGGTAATTTCTTCAGACATGTACTACAGTTCACAAATTCTGTCTTCAGCCACATTTAATCTGTTTAATCCACATACACTGAGTTTTTAATTTCAACATCATTTCCATTTCTGAAAGTTCCTCTCCGATCATTTTGCTACTTTGCTTTTCATTACTAATTTGTATTCTGTTTTGTATTACTTCAAACACTCTATACTGCATCCAGTTATTCAATCTGCAGGCCTTGGGGCATCTAATCATGCTAACTTCCTCCCAGGGGTGTGTGAGTTCTGACTATTAAGTTCAAGTTTGCTTAAATTTACTCTATAGAGGGGCGCCTGGGTGGCTCAGTCGGTTGGGCAACCAACTTCACTCAGGTCACGATCTCACAGATCGTGAGTTCGAGCCCCACATCAGGCTCTGTGCTGACAGCTCAGAGCCTGGAGTCTGCTTCAGATTCTGTGTCTCCCTCTCTCTCTGCCCTTCCCCCACTCACATTCTCTCTCTCTCTCTCTCTCTCTCCTTCAAGAGTAAATAAACATTAAAAAAAAAAAAATTACTCTATAGAAATCCTGAGGGCCAACACTGAGTATGCTTTCTTCTGAAGAGGACTGGTTTTCTCCAGTGAGGAACAAAAGACCGCTATCACAATGCTCATTGTTCATATTTTTTTTAGTTTTTTTTAATGTTTATTTATTTTCGAGAGAGAAAGAAGGAGAGCTTAGGGGAGTTAGGGGAGTGGCGGGGGGGGGGGGGAGGGAGGGAGAGGAAGAGAGAGAGAGGGAGAGAGAAAGAGAGGAGACCCAGAATCTGAAACAGGCTCCAGGCTCTGAGCTGTCAGCACAGAGCCCAACACGGGGCTCCAACGTGGGAACGGTGATATCACGACCTAGGCTGAAGTCAGATGTTTAACCTACTGAGCCACCCAGGTGCCCCTCATTGTTCCTTTTTAAAATTTTTTTCTCTATTGGCCTTTGGAGAGTTATCTCAGCTTTTAATGCACTGAAGTGCTCACAAGAAATCACATTTATTGTGGGGCACCTGAGTGGCTCAGCCGTTTAAGGGTCCGGATTTGGCTCAGGTCATGCTCTCACAGTTCATGAGTTTGAGCCCCATGTTGGGGTCTCTGCTCTCAGTGCAGAGTCCGCTTTGGATCCTCTGTCTCCCTCTCTCTCTGCCCCTTCCCCCCAAAAAGAAATTACATTTGTTGCAATTTACTCAGCATCTAACTGGATTGCAATGGTGAGCCTTTTGACAGCATCTTACACTGCAGGAAATCAAGTCCTCTCCTCAATTTTCATGTTGTAAGAGGAGTGTATGTTCTGGATGGCAACTGTGACAGTGTCTGTGCCCTGTCTCATGTGTTCCCCCGAAGTGAGAATGTGCCTCACTACACACGACTCTCCCTGTTTTTTTTGTATTAGAGAGACTAAGTGACTTTTCCACAGCAGAGCAATTAAAACCAGACACAGAAGGATCAAAAACAACCAAAAGACAATAATTATACAACACCTTCTAGGCTAATTTTGCTGTCATCCATCTTTGAACTTCCACTTATACAGTATATTTACATAAATTACAAAAAAGAATTAAAAAGGAAAATTATCTTACCTTCTATGAAAACTTATGTTTGAATTCAAACAAAATATAAAAACATTTGGGTTTTTTTTCTTGGACTATATGCAACTTTAAGAAAGATTTTTTCATTCAGTGGAAGATTTATAATCTCTTCACCTGGAAAATAAGAAAAAAAAACTTATTTTAAGTTCTGCCTTTGTAAAGTTAACTTACCAAAACAGTAGAGGAAAGGAAAACAAAAATCAGAAATTTTATTTAGTATTCAAATTATCAGATTTTACGATTATTATTATCAAATTATTTTATGATTAAGGAACTAAAAATTCCCTTGTCTTTGCTCGTGTTAGAGAGAATGGAATTGATGATACAACCCATTCTACATCTGGATAACTAGTGCCATGGTTTGAATATCACTCCAAAGAATCCATATGAGAAGGATCTCAATGAAATTGTCCAGTTTCATAACTATACATTAATACCACCTCACTCTCCACCACTCCCCCATTGGTTCTCTCTCTCTCTCTCAAAAAAAAAGACACGGGGCGCCTGGGTGCCTCAGTTGGTTAAATGGCTGACCCTTGGCTTCGGTCAGGTCATGGTCTCAGGGTTCGTGGGTTTGAGGCCCACATTGGGCTCTGCACTGACACTGTGGAGCCTGCTTGCAATTCTCTCTCTCCCTCTTTCTGCCCTTCCCCTGTTCACACTCTCTGTCTTTCAAAATAAATAAATAAACTTGAAAAAAAAAACTTTTTTTAAAAAGACAATAAAGTTGTGCTAAGCCACAAATCAGTGTTATCATCTTCTAGATAGGTAACTCTTTTTACATTTGGCACTTTAAATTATTAAGCTAAATAATTCAACATTGGCTTTTCAGCACTTTATACAGTTTTCAAAGTAAGAAAGTATTTCAGTAAGACTGACTTTAGGCCTGTTTATTCTAAATTTGAACCAGTGTTTATTAGAATATATTTATATTTAACTGGGGGAAGGGGGTTGCCTATTTGCTATTGTTTTTTATTTAATTTTGTTTTCAACTTATGTAAAATATTTACATGGTTGCAAAGTAAAAAAGTACAAAGAGGTGTCCAGCTACACAGACCCAGTCACTGGAGAGGTATTGGCAGTTCCAACCCAGGCAGACAGAGCAGCACGAGGTACACAGCAAACATCCCAATAAGGCCCTGCCAGCAGAGTAAAAATTACAACCTGGAGCAAAGTTCGTAGTCAAACACAAAGTTCAAATCCAAAATACACTACTCAAAGAGTAAGGCCAAGCCTGACAGGATCAAAATGATCTTCCAATAACTTAACCATCTGCCAGAACAAAACTGAAGATCATAATCCAGATACCAACATATAAAAAAATTATTAGACATACAAAGCAGCAGAAAATGTAACTATAATTTTTTTTTTTTTTTTTAATTAAAAAGCAGCTAGGAGGCACCTGGTTGGCTCAGTTGGTTAAGTGTCTGACTCTTGATTTTGGCTCAGATTAGGATCTTACTCATGGTTCATGGGATCGAGCCCCACATTGGATGTAGAGATTACTTAAAAGTAAAATCTTAAGGGGCGCCTGGGTGGCGCAGTCGGTTAAGCGTCCGACTTCAGCCAGGTCACGATCTCGAGGTCCATGAGTTGGAGCCCCGCGTCAGGCTCTGGGCTGATGGCTCAGAGCCTGGAGCCTGTTTCAGATTCTGTGTCTCCCTCTCTCTCTGCCCCTCCCCCGTTCATGCTGTCTCTCTCTGTCCCAAAAATAAATAAAACGTTGAAAAAAAAAAAAAAAGTAAAATCTTAAGAAGTTTTTTTTCTCATACTACCCAAAGCAATCTACATATTTAATACAATCCCTATTAAAAAAACACTAGCATTCTTCACAGAGCTAGAACAAACGATCCTAAACTTTGTATGGAACCACAAAAGACCCCGAATAGCCAAAGCAATCTTGAAAAAGAAAACCAGGAGGTGCCTGAGTAGCTCAGTTGGTTGAGTGTCCAACTTCGGCTCAGGTCATGAATTCGTGGTTCACGCGTTCAAGCCTCGCATTGGGCTCTGTGCTGACAGCTCAGAGCCTGGAGCCCACTTCAGATTCTGTGTCTCCCTCTCTCTCTATACCCCTCCCACCCCCAAAAATAAATAAACATTAAAATTTAAAAAAAAGAAAGAGAGAAAGAAAGAAAGAAAGAAAGAAAGAAAGAAAGAAAGAAAGAAAAGAAAAGAAAAGAAAAGAAAAGAAAAGAAAAGAAAAGAAAAGAAAAGAAAAGAAAAGAAAAGAAAATCAAAGCTGGAGGCATCACAATCCTGGCCTTCAAGATGTATTACAAAGCTGTAATCAAGACCATATGGTACTGGTACAAAAGCAGACACTTAGATCAATGAAACAGAATAGAGAACCCAGAGCTGTTAATGTTAGCCATTCTGAGGTGTCAGGTGGTATCTCACTGTGGTTTTGATTTGTATTTCCGTGATGATGAGTGATGTTGAGCATCTGTTCATGTGTCTGTTAGCCATCTGGATGTCTTCTTTGGAAAAGTCTACTCATGTCTTTTGCCCGTTTCTTCACTGGATTATTTGTTGTTTGGGTGTTGAGTTTGATAAGTTCTTTACAGATTTTGGATACTAACCCTTAATCTGATATGTCATTTGCACACATCTCCCATTCCAACGGTTGCCTTTTAGTTTTGCTGATTGTTTCCTTCTCTGTGCAGAAGCTTTGTATCTTGATGAGGTCCCAATAGTTCATTTTTGCTTTTGTTTCCCTTGCCTGTGGAGACATGTTGAGTAAGAAGTTGCTGTGGGTGAGGTCCAAGAGGTTGTTGCCTGCTTTCTCCTCTAGGATTTTGATGGCTTCCTGTCTCACACTTAGGTCTTTCATCCATTTTGAGTTTATTTTTGTGTAGGGTGTAAGAAAGTGGTCCAGGTTCATTCTTCTGCATGTCACTGTCCAGTTTTCCCAGCACCATTTGCTGAAGAGACTGTCTTTATTCCATTGGATATTCTTTCCTGCTTTGTCAAAGACGAGCTGGCCCTATGTTTGTGGGACCAGTTCTGGGTTCTCTATTCTGTTTCATTGATCTAAGTGTGTGCTTTTGTACCAGTACCATACGGTCCTGATTACAGCTTTGTAATAGTCCAGGATTGTGATGCCTCCAGCTTTGGTTTTCTTTTTCAAGATTGCTTTGGCTATTTGGGGTCTTTTGTGGTTCCATACAAATTTTAGAATTGTTTGTTCTAGCTCTGTGAAGAATCTGGTGTTAATATGATAGGGATTGCATTGACTATGTAGACTGCTTTGGGTAGTATCAACATTTTAACAATGTTTGTTCTTCCAATCCATGAGCATGGAATATTTTTCCATTTTTTTGCGTCTTCTTTAATTTCTTTCATAAGGTTTCCATAGTTTTCAGTGTATAGGCTTTTCACCTCTTTTGGTTAGATTTATTCTTAGGTATTTTATAGTTTTTGGTGCAGCTGTAAATGGGATCAATTCCTTGACTTCACTTTCTGCTGCTTCATTATTGGTGTATAGAAATGCAACCAATTTCTGTGCACCGATTTTATATCCTGCAACTTTGCTGAATTCATGGATCAGTTCTAGCAGTTTTTTGGTGGAATCTTTTTGGTTTTCCATATAGAGTATCACATCATCTGCAAAGAGTGAAAGTCTGGCTTCCTCCTGGCCGATTTGGATGCCATTTATTTCTTTGTGTTGTCTGCTTGCAGAGGCTAAGACTTCCAATACTATGTTGAATAAGTGGCGAGAGTGGACATCCCTGTCGTGTTCCTGACCTGAGGGGGAAAGCTCTCAGTTTTTCCCCAGTGAGGATGGTATCAGTGGTGGGTCCTTTGTATATGACTTTATGATCTTGAGGTATGATCCTCTTTCCCTACTTCCTTGAGGGTTTTTATCAAGAAAGGATGCTGTACTTTGTTAAATGCTTTCTCTGCATATATTGAGAGGATCATGTGGTTCTTGTCCTTTCTTTAATTAACGTGGTGTATCACACTGATTGATTTGCAGATACTGAAGCAGCCCTGCATCCCAGGTATAAATCCCACTTGGTCGTGGTGAATAATTCTTTTAATGTATTGTTGGATCCGGTTGGCTAGTATCTTGTTGAGAATTTGTGCATCCATGTTCATCAGGGAAACTGTCTACAGTTTTCCTTTTTAGTGGGGTCTTTGTCTGGTTTTGGAATCAAAGTAATGCTGGTCTCATAGAATGAGTTTGGAAGTTTTTCTTCCATTTTTATTTCTTGGAACAACTTCAAAAGAATAGGCGTTAACTCTTCTTTAAATGTTTGGTAGAATTCCCTGGGAAGCCAACCAGTCCTGGACTCGTTTTTGGGGGGAGACTTTTTGTTACTAATTAATTCAATTTATTTACTGGTCATGGGTCTGCTCAAATTTTATTTACTTTTTCCTGTTTCAGTTTTGGTAGTTTATACTATCTTTGTCTGTTTGGATTCCCCCTACCTACATCAAAATTAAATTTAATTTCTCCTGTCTATTTGATCCTTAGTCTGGCCAGAAGGACCCTAATGGGGACAGGACATTCTTGCTCCCTGACAAATCTGAGTAATGGGTACATAAAGATTCATTACATAATTATCTCTACTTGTGCGTATGTGTAGGTGTGTGTGTAACTACCCATCAGAAAACTCTGGCCTAGTAAGCCACATTCTAAAAGTCCTGGGGGCCTTTCACAGGAGATCACCAAATCTAAGAGAAGATAACTATTGCCCTTGCCACACAGACCAGTCTCTGCCAAATGCCCAACGGTGGGACTTCCCCTGGATGTGGGAGGCCAGATTCCTCCAGTTTAAGATGGAGCACATCTAACCAGTCCCTGGAAAGAGGGATGTTTGAAGGCTTTCTGGGACAAGTCACCCAGACTGGATGGGGCTCCTTAGTGAATCAACCCTAGGAGTACTTTCAGCAACCATCCCCAAGACATAATCAGCCAGTGGAAGTGTCAGACAGCAGAGGAATGGGAGATGTTCTTTTACGACCACAGTGGTCAGGCTGTCTAACAGTAGAGGACTCAGCAATGTCTTGCACGGTCACCCAATGGGGTATCATAGCAGGTCCAAAGGTTAATGGAGCTGAGCTTCAGAGTCCGACCTTCTAAGAATGATATCCTCTTCTCCCCGAGGCAGGCAGAGGGCCATGGGCATCTATCCTCAATCACTTCCTGGGCCTGAAAAGTTTTCTAGAAGCTAAGACCCATGGTTACGGTCAGAAAGCAAAGTAGGGCAGGCACCTCCATTCTATAGTTTGGGAGCTCCAGCTACCCAACAAGGAGCCTAACAATTAAAAGGATCTCTAAGCTGGGTCAAAACAGATGTTTTGTTTTTTAAAGATTTTGGTTTTTTTTTTTTTAAGGTTTCTTTTTTTTAATATTTATTTTGAGAGAGAGAGAAAGAGATACAGCATGAGCAGGGGCAGGGCAGGGCAGAGAGAGAGGGAGAGAGAGAATCCCAAGCAGGCTCTGCACTGTCAGCCCAGAGCCTGACACGGGGCTTGATCCCAGGAACCGTGAGATCATGACTTGAGCCAAAATCAAGAGTCAGATGCTCAACCGAATGAGCCATCCAGGAGCCCCTAAAGATTTTATTTTTTAAGTAATCTCTACACCCAACATGGGACTTGAACTTACAACCCCGATATCAAAACTAGCATGCTCCACAAACTGAGCCAGCCAGGTTTAATGGTTCTTATAACTCCTCAGGGTCATCTCTGCTCCTGCCAATTTGCCTTGATCCTCATGAGGGGCCAGGGTGGCTGAGCTCAGCACAGACTGGGAAGCTTAAACAACTAGAGATTTCCTTTCTCACAGTCCTGGAGGCTGGGAGTCCAAGATTAGGGCCAACGTGGCTCTGGCGCAAGTCCTTTCCTGGCTTGCAGACGGCTGCCTTGGTGTGTGCATGTGAAGAGAGAGGCCTCTCTCTTCCTCTACTTTTAAGGCCACTGAATTAGGATTCACCCATATGACCTCATTTAACCTTAGTTACATTTCTAAATTTTTTTTTACATTTATTTATTTTTGATAGAGACAGAGCACAAGTGGGGGAGGGGCAGAGAGAGAAGCAGACACAGAATCCGAAGCAGGCTCCAGACTCTGAGCTGTCAGCACAGAGCCCAACGCAGAGCTCTCACTCACAAACCACGAGATCATGACCTGAGCCTAAGTCTGACGCTTAACCGACTGAGCCACCCAGGTGCCCCTACCCTGGTTACATTTCTAAAAGTCCTATTTCCAAATATGATCACATTGGGGGTTAGAGCATCAACATATGAATCTCGGGGACACACAAAACAGTTCATAGCACAGAACCCCCAAGAGGGTCTTCCTGTGACCATATCAAGAAACAAGTTGATGGGGCACCTGGGTGGCTCAGTTCGTTGGGCATCTAGCTCTTGATTTTGGCTCAGGTCATGATCTCATGGTCATGGGATCGAGCCCCACATCAGGCTCCACACTGGGCATGGACCTGCTTGGGATTCTCTCTCCCTCTCTCTGCCCCTCTCCTGCTCGTGCTTTCTCTCTCTCTCAAAATAAACAAGTATTTTTTTTAAAAAGAAGAAGGTGACAACAGCAAAAGGTGGAAGCAACCCAAATAACCACTGATGGACAAAGGGATAAACAAATTGTGGCCCATCTATATAATGGAGTATTATTCAGCCTTAATAAGGAACTTCTGGGGCGCCTGGGTGTATCAGTCAGTTGGGTATCCAACTCTTGATTTCAGCTCAGGTCATGATCCCAAGACCCGTGTCAGGCTCTGTGCTGAGCGTGGAGCCTACTTAAGATTCTCTCTCTCTCCCTGTGCCTCTCTCCCCAACTCGTGCAGTCTCTCAAAAATAAAAATAAGATGCTCTCTCTCTTCCCCTGCCCCTCTCTCCCGCTCACATGTGCACTCACTCGCTCTCGCTCTCTCTCTCTCTCAAAAATAAAAATAAAAAGGAAAGAACTCCTCACACCTGCTGCACCGCAGGTGAACCCTGAGGGCACTGTGTTCGGTGAAAGAAGCCATCGTAGAAAGACAAATCCTGTGTGGTTTCACGTCTATAGGAGGTACCAGAATCTGGAGTGGTCAGATTCACAAAGGCAGAGAGTAGAGACGGTGGTGCTGGGGAGGGTGCTGGTGGGGGGGGTGAGCGTCTGATGGGGAGGGAGTTCCAGTTTGGGAAGATGGAGAAGTTCTGGAGACGGGTAGTGGGGTGGGTGCACAACAACATGAATATACTTAGTGCCCCTGAACTATGCACTTAAAAATTATTAAAATGATAAGTTTTTTGTTACATATATTTTTACCAGAATTTAAAAATTAAAAGACAAAAAACAGAGGCCCTGGTCAAGTCGCCTCTGTGCCTCATTTTCCTCATCTACAAAAGGTGGGTAACAACACCTGCCTTGTACACTGCCAGTGAGAACTGAAAGAAATCAATGTAAAGATCTTAGGAAGGTGCCTGACACGTGAAAAGCCTTGATACATGCGAGCTGCTACTAGTTTTTACTATTATTAACTTATGGAAGTTAACTACCAGAGTTAAACAGCTATCAAAAGTTCAAAAATAGTTGTTTCTTTGAAATAGAACTAGAAGATGGGAAGGCTCCATGTAAGAATAGATTTTTTTAATTAGAAGCCCCATATATTTGTTACTGTGTTAGCAATTAAACATCCACTTCTTTAAAAAGCTCTATTAGAGAATCAGACATACAAATATATAGAAATAAACTTGAAATTCTACAGGAAAACACTTTCTAGCAAAATAAATAAATGGGGAAACAACAGAGAAAAACTGGACCCCAAAACAAGTGCTGGTGGGAGGGCTGCAATCAAACTCCTTCCCCAGCCTGCCCGTCTCCAAGAGCAGGAGGGTCAGCAGGCTGAGGAGGAAGCAGCTGCTGACAGCTGAGCCGGCTGCCTCTTCTGCATGCAGCTTCCCAGCTCCTAACTCTGGTAGGTGTCCCCAGAAAGAGGGGCCAAGAAAAAGGCGGAGAGTCTTCCTGGAGAATGAGTGCACGTGTGTTGTGGTCAGAAAACAGGAAAGCACAGTCTAGCTAACTCCAGGTGCCAGAAGGATGCAAAAGAATTTTTTAGAAAGGAAGCTAGCTCCACTAAGAAGCGAACAACCTAAACCCTACGCTTCTGGAGCAAGAGCTGTCCTACAATGGCAATAGGAGAGCACCCAGTCACCAAAAAAGGCCTGTAGAGCAGGAAGGTGTTAAGTGGAAGGAAGCAGCCAGACAGAGAAGACAGAAGGAGGAGTGAAGCCTGCAGGAGAAGCACAGGGCCATCCATGGGCAGGAGCAGGGAAGATCCATGGCAGCCGCCTACAGGCCTGCAGGGACACAGGGCACGAGGACACATCTGCCAGTTTCTACAAGAAAGGCCAGAAACCCAGATTTTCTTAATCCCCCAATCTATTCAAATGTTAACGTATTTTTTTATATTAAATATAACTTATTGTCAAATTGGTTTCCATACAACACCCAGTGCTCATCCCAACAGTCGCCCTCCTCAACAACGAATTTTTTTAAGTGTACGTATTTATTTATTTTTGAGAAAGACACAGCATGAGTGGGGGAGGGGGAGAGAGAGGGAGAGGGAGGGAGGGAGAGGGAGGGAGAGGGAGAGGGAGGGAGAGGGAGGGAGGGAGGGAGGGAAGGAGGGGGAGAGAGAGAGAGAGAGAGAGAGAGAGAGAGAGAGAATGCCAAGCAGGCTCCACATTGTCAGCACAGAGCCCGACATGGGGCTCGAACTTATGAGCTGAAACCAAGAGTCAGTCACTTAACTGACTGAGCCACTCAGGCGCCCCAACAACTAATTGCATTTTTTAACACTATGTGGGCCAACACTGTGAAGAATAAGTAAAAGTGCGTCTTCAGGCTGACAGTGTCTCTGCCAGAGAGCTAGCCTGCCTTCTTGCCCCTGCTGACCCCGGCCCAGGAGCTGTGAGGACGAGATGAGACCCACATGCAGAGGTAGCATCCACCCCACACCTGGCCTACAGGGAAAACCCAACAATTTGCCATCAGCCTGAGTGCCACCACCCCAACCACAGCCTGCCTAGGTGGCTGCACACTCCTGGGGCTCCAAGCTACCAAAAGCAGCATTTCTCCCCTTGGTGGTGGAGCCCAGCTGGTCTCCCACCAAAGTATGATAAAGGTGATCGATACACAGCCCCACCAGACACCTTGAGCAAGAGCTCTGTCGGGCCTGAGAGGGCTCTCACCTTCTCCTGGTTTTCTCAAGAGCTTCCTCCTGGCTGTTGGGTGTGATGAAGAGAAGACTCAAAGTGAAAGCTGAAGACCTTCTGTCTGCACGCTGCTAGTAATCATGGCCACTCTGCCTGGTTAAGGACAGGGGCAACTGGCACTGTTGGCACGCACTCTCCCCACGTATGCTAAGCACCTGGCCCCCATCCTCCCTCCTGGAGACAGACACAGAACCCAAGCAAAGAACCCACTAGCGCAGCAGACCTGACTATGGGAGGTGTTCTCTGGCATGAAGTCCAGCCTCCACCACTGACTAGTTCTGCAATCCTGGTCCAATGTGTATGTGATGCAAGTAAAAATGTGACTCACTGACAGAGAGATGTCATGACTGCTACCACCAGTCTAGGACAGAGAAAAGGAATCAACTGTAGATCTTCCTCAACCTACATGTTAACATACTGAATGCTGGATTCAAAGTGACAAACAGAATGGTGGTCTGGGTACAAGATGATTGTTGCCCTCGTGCTGATGGGCTGACCGGGAGCTGAGGCCGCTGCCCAGAAACACAGGAGGATCGTACCACATACCGCTAGCCCAGGAAAAGATGTACATTCAAAATTCCAAGTACCGTTTCTATGGAATGCATACCATTTTCACACCATCATAAAGCTGAAAATATGTTAAGTTGAACCATTCTAGATCTGGGCTTGCCTGTACAGGGACCCAAAGACACACCACAGCAAGGCCCCAGTGTACACGTGCCCCACACGACAAACAACAGACCATGCCTGCACTGCATGTGTTCTCAACACTGTGGTCCTGGGAGAACCAGCTCCAAGGGCAGGCAGGGCACATGCTGGGCCGAGACTCTTGGAAGGACAAGTAACTGGAGACACGTGGCTAAAAAGCATTGCCAAACAGGCAGAGAAAAAGCCCCAACAAGCACAGGGCAGAAGCCAGGGCAATGGACAAAGCTGAGTCCAAACAAGAGCACAAGAGAATTAACTCGAGGAGCTCTGCAGGGTTACACCTGCCACAAGAAAGGGAACCGACAAGAGCTGTTTCACGGACACTCTACTGTGCGCAAGCGTTGCACGAGCCCAGTAGAACTCAGTGCAGCAGGGAGTTTACCACTAATCCCAGTCCACAGGTTAAAAAGCAGAGGTCTCAATAATTACAGGACTAGCCCAAGGCCACAGGTTAATAAACATCAATTCAAAACCTGAACCCAGATTGTCTCACAGCAAAGTCAAGTTCTCAGTCTCCACATGACACCAGATACTGGTCCAGTCAATAAAGAAAAAAAGGAGGTATCAAAGGAGATACAAAAAGAATTATCATGATGGAGGGAGATAACCTGAAGGTACCAACCAGGACTGGCCTGGTCCAGGGAGGACTATGTGGCAGAGCCAAGAAAGGGTGAGAAAGAGGGTCTCGTAGGCTTGAGGGGAAATGAGGCCCTGAGGAGAGAAGAGCAAGTCTTAAAAATGACGCAGTCAATGGGCTTCTCTGTGGAGTGATAAACTGTTCTGGAATCAGTGATGCTGGCTGCACTTGTGAATGTACTAAAAGCCCCTGACTTGCACACTTTAGAAGGGCAACTTTATGGCATATGACTTCTATCTCAGTGCTGTACGGGAGCAGTCGGTGGGCTCACAGATGGGCACATCCCTGAAGAGGAGCTCTGAAAGGTTTCTTTTTTTTTTTTTTTTTTCAATATATGAAGTTTATTGTCAAATTGGTTTCCATACAACACCCAGTGCTCATCCCAAAAGGTGCTCTCCTCAATACCCATCACCCACCCTCCCCTCCCTCCCACCCCCCAACTCTGAAAGGTTTCAATGCTGATAACAGCCCACAGAGAGGACACTGGGTGTCCTCTACTCAGCAACAAATGAAGAAAGGACACAAACACAGCCCCACCCCCAGAGGTCTGACCTCCAGTAAATCTTGAAGGACCCTGCCCAGAGAGCTTCCTACCAGCAAGCCCTGAGGACAGAGTCACTGGTCCCCTGTGCCCTGGGGTGTCCTGGTGGACAGGGATAAAAATAACATCCTCCTAGGGTGGACGTGAGGACTGTCCAGGGCAAAGTTCACTGCAAGGAACCAGAGGCATCAAGAGTGCCTGCGTGTGTCAGCTACCATGGTGGTCACGCGTGGAAGACGTGACGTCTGCAGCCAGTGCGTCAAGGTGGCTACGAGCTCAGCTCCAGATGCGACTGCCTGGCCTGCATCAGCGCCTCCACATACTGACCTGAGTTACATTTCTTAAACTCTATGTCTCGGTCTCCCCAGCTATGAGATGGAGATGATGATGGTATTTACCTCAAAGGACAGTGTGAATATTAAGCAAGATAATCTGAATCAAGTGCTCAAAATACCTGGAAAACAGTAAGTGCCCAATAAATGTCATCAATTATCATTAGTCAGGGAGCAGGAAGTTGTTGGTCAGAGAGGGCTTCCGTGAGGAAACCTGGCCTGAGTTTCACTTGTTTTAAATTAATGACCACACATCTCAAGTGAACATTAAATACAGCCTAGCCTTCGAACTCTTAAGAAGCTAGCTTCCCTCTCTTGAGACAACTGGGACAAATATCAGATGGGTACAAATTCTATATAGCTCCTTGCATCAAGAAGTCAAGTCAAAAAATAAAATCATAAAATATAAAGTCTAGGGGCGCCTGGGTGGCGCAGTCGGTTAAGCGTCCGACTTTAGCCAGGTTATGATCTCGCGGTCCGTGAGTTCAAGCCCCGCGTCAGGCTCTGGGCTGATGGCTCGGAGCCTGGAGCCTGTTTCCGATTCTGTGTCTCCCTCTCTCTCTGCCCCTCCCCCGTTCATGCTCTGTCTCTCTGTCCCAAAAATAAATAAAAACGTTGAAAAAAAAAATTTTTTTTTAAAAATATATATATAAAGTCTATCCACCCATCGGGTGACTCCTGGGACCTGCTGTAACCACCAAAAGGCAGCAGAGGACAGGTGCCATTTTGAGAACCAGCTGCCAGTCTTGCCCTCTTGGAGTCCTGTGATAATGTGGCCTCCTTGAGGCTGACAGAACCCTGGAGAGAGGCCTAAACATGCAGCTGAAGCCCCAATCATACAAGAAGCCAGGCAGACAACACAAGGAGCAGAGAGGAGCCATGCTGGCCATGCCTGGACCAGCCCAAACTGGGCTCAACCCACACTCATAACCAAAAACAAAGACTGCTATTTTAAGTCCCCAATCATTGGGGCGCCTGGGTGGCGCAGTCGGTTAAGCGTCCAACTTCAGCCAGGTCACGATCTCGCGCTCCGTGAGTTCGAGCCCCGCGTTGGGCTCTGGGCTGATGGCTCAGAGCCTGGAGCCTGTTTCCAATTCTGTGTCTCCCTCTCTCTCTGCCCCTCCCCCGTTCATGCTCTGTCTCTCTCTGTCCCAAAAATAAATAAATGTTGAAAAAAAAAAAAAATTTAAGTCCCCAATCATTGTTGGGATGCTCTGTTACAAAGCAATAGATACTTTCTTTCAACTCTTTCTTCAACTCTCCAATAACCTTACCCCTTAATTCACAGAAAAAGCACAAGGCTTCAAGTGTGAACTCTCCCATCTTCCTTCCATCAAACCTACCAACCCTAATCACCACATCCACTGCATTCCCTCCTATTACAATGGAGAAATGGTCCTTGCTCCCACCAAGACCAGCCTCTCCACCTATGCTCTGGACCCCACCCTTCATGCCTTCCCAAGACTGCTCCTCTGGTATCTCCAGTCCCTCCTCCTTTGCTAGCACCGTCCAGTCAGTGTGCACACACTTACACATACACACACACACACACACACACACACACACCTCTGCCCCATAGACATTTTTTTTTTTTTAACGTTTATTTATTTTTGAGACAGAGAGAGACAGAGCATGAACAGGGGAGGGTCAGAGAGACGGAGACACAGAATCTGAAACAGGCTCCAGGCTCTGAGCTGTCAGCACAGAGCCCGACGCGGGGCTCGAACTCACGGACCGTGAGATCATGACCTGAGTCGAAGTCAGACGCTTAACCGACCAAGCCACCCAGGCGCCCCCCCCATAGACATTTCTCCAATCCCCGTTGACGTGATGCTTCCTTAAAGAGCTGTCTGCACTTACTGTCCCTAATCCCTCTCCTCCCATCGAACCTCTCTCCCCAGCATGCCACCAGACCACTTTTGTCAAGGAAGCCAATGAAGGAAGCCAATGAATTCCCAGGACCACCTCTCAGTCCTTCCCTCACTCTACATCCCAAAGCTTATCACAGTGAAGTACCAGCCTCTCTTAGCTTCTGCGACACCACACTCTCCTGGTTCTGTCCAGCACCCACAGCTACTCCTGGTCAGCTTCCATATCCTGTGCTCACCTCCACAAGTGGACACACCCCCACGTTCCCCGTGGTCTCCCTTCTCTTCCTCTGTCAGGCATGTATAGCACAGGGTTTAAAAGTGCAGATCTGACAGTTCTGGTTACAGCTTCTATCTGACTGATCTTCTTACTGATAATAATTATAAACTGCACAAAATATTTTAAAAAAAACGCTAACTGAAGGTGTTGGAGAACAACCAAAAACACAAACAAACTGGAGGGAGCACAATCAGTATAAGGAGAACAAACTATGAGCTCTGCACTGAAATGTCTTGTGACCTGCGGGCACTGCCCAGCTCTCACTGAGCATGAGGCAACAGTGCTAGGTTACAGCAGTGCTAAGCATCTCACTACAGGAAGCAAAGAGGTCAGAGTTCAGGACTATCAAAATGGCTGAAACTGAAAGGAAAAACCCAAAAGAAGCAAAAATCTCACACATCTGCATTAAATTCCTCCCAAATCCTTGACTGACTCCTAAACTGCAGATGGCGGGATGAGACACCAATAAAGCAAGCAAAAAAAAAAAAAAAAATCAAACTCCCAGAAACAGAGCAGAAAAGTGGCTGCCAGGAGCTGGGTGCAGGGGACACAGGGAGAGGCTGGTCAAAGGGTCCACACACAGATGACTACGGTCTGAGGACGTCGTGTAAGACACGGTGACTACAGCTGAGAACGCTGTAGAGAGCACAACTTAACTGAGGTTTTTTTGTTTTGTTTTGTTTCTTAAGTAGGCTTCATGCCCAGCACAGAGACCAATGCAGGGCCTGAACTCATGACCCTGAGATAAAGACTTGAGATCAAGAGTTGGATGCTTTACCAACCAAGCCACCCAGACACCCCAACCTAAGTGTTCTCAAACACACACACACTAAGATAAATATGTGAGGTGACAGATGTAACAACTAACCAGATGGGAGAGTCCTTTCATAATGCATACATACATCAAATCATCATAACCTACTTCAATAACTTACAACTTTGTCAATTATATCTCAATAAAGCTGAAAAACTAAAAAGAAAAACAAGCAGAAAGCAACTGTTGTGAGGACAAAGAGCTAAGCAAAGACACCAGCTGCTGTCCAGTCCTGGGAAAACAATTTAGAGTTTCAGTTCTGGCAAATTAGAAAGGTTTTCCATTAAAATCCTAGACAGGTCACACCTTAGAGGAGTAAAAACCATATTCCAGAACTAAAGGTCATGTCTTAAAACACAAGGCAAAACAAAACAGAACAACCCTACAGGCTACAAGCTTCTACAGGGTCAAGATGATCTCCCCGTAATTTAAGTCTGCCCTCACAAAACTCAAGATCCTTCATAGGATTAGAACCCCAAATAGAGTCTCTATAATGCACCGTGCATAATGTTCATTGTATGATAAAAAATTACTAGACATGCAAACCAGGAAAAGGTGACCCATGATGAAGAGAAAAAACAATCTATAGGACCCACAAAGATCGTATGTTGGAAGTGGCAGATGAGAACTTCAAAACAGCAATTATAATATATTAAAACATTTGGGGAAATGGTCAGAAGGAATGAAAATATTCATTAGCAGAGCTAATATTCATTAGCAAACGTGATGGAAAAACCAAAAGGAAATTCTAAACTGAAAAATACAGTATGTTAAATCAAAACATTACTGGATAGAATTAACACAATGATCACAAAACAGAAAACAGGGACTCTGAAGATAGATGAATAGAAAATATACATGTATAAATAGAAAGAAAAGGAATATTACAAATACAAACATTCAAAACCTATGGGAAAATGTCAAACCATGTAAAATAAGTATCACTGGAGTCCCAAGAGGAGAAAAAATATGAAGCAGAAAAAATATTTAAGAAATATTTAACAGTCAATGGCCAAAAATTTTCCAAAGTTGATTAAACACATCAACACAAAGATCCAACAAACTAAATAAATCCCAAAAAGGAAAAACACAAAAACACTATACCTAGAAAAATTATAGTCAAATTGAAAAAGAAAAACAATAAAAATCATTTAAAATAAGTAAATAAAATACCTTAAACACAGTAGGAAAAAAGATACCAGGTGAACAAGAACGATAGCTGACTTCTTAGAAACAACAGATGCTAAAAGCACTTAAAAGTGCTAAAAGAAAAAAAGCTGTCAACCTAGAATTTTATATTCAACAAAAATGTCCTTCAAAACTGAAGGAAAAAGACCTTCACATCTTCACTGTACAGAACACACTGATGGTCACCAGAGGGGAGGTGGGTGAAATAGGGAGGATGGGAATTAAACACGGAACGAGAATTAAAAGGTACACTTATCATGACAAAATAAAATAATAATAAAAAAAAGACCTTTTCAGACAACCAAAAACAGAGACTCTGTTCCCAGCATATCCACAATGTAAGCGATACTGAAGGAAGTGCTTCAGGCTGAAATAAAATGATCCCACATAGAAAACTGATCTGCAAAAAGGAAAGAACAACTTCCCAACTCATTCTAAGGTGCTAGTGTTACCAAAACCAATGATATCATATAAAAAGAAAGTCATTCACAAATCTCTTATGAATATATATAAAGTCTTCAACAAAACACTAGCAAACCAAATCCATCCACCTATAAAAACCATTATAGGGGCACCTAGGTAGCTCAGTCATGGTTGAACATCCACCTCTAGATTTCAGCTCAGGTCGTGATCCTGGAGTCGTGGGATCAAGCCCAGCGTGAAGCTCCACACTGGTGGAGCCTGTTTGAGAGCCTCTCTCTCTCTCTCTGCCCCTGTCCCATGCTCAAGCTCTAAAATAAATTATAAAAAAAAAAAAAAAAATTAAAGCATTATATACCACACCAAGCGGATTTAACCTAAGACTCCAAAGTTGCTTTAACATCTGAAAATTAATATAATACACCGTATTGAGGGGCACCTGGGTTGCACAGGGTGGCTCAATCAGTTAAACATCCAACTTCAGCTCAGGTACAAGATCTAACCATTCATGAGCTTGAGCCCCCCACTGGGCTTGCTGCTATCAGCGCACAGTCCATTTCAGATCCTCTGTCTTTCTGTCTCTCTGCCCCTCCCCTGTGGGTGTGCGTGCTCTCTTTCTCTCAAAAATAAACATTAAATAAAATAAAATAAAATAAATCTACAGATTCAATATAACCCTAACCAAACTTCTAGCAAAAATTTCTGTACATAGTGAAGAGGTTATTCTAAAACTGGCAAGACAATTTTGTAGAGGATTAAAGGTGGAGGACTTATACTACCTTTAAATTACAGTAATTAATACACTGTGGTATTGACATAAGATAGAAAAACAGACCAAGAGAATGTAACAAAACCCAGAAAGAAGCCTGCACACGCATGTTCAATTAATTTATGACAAAGGCTCTAAAAAATGATGCTAGAATGATTACATAACCCCATGAGGGAAGGGCAGGGAGGAAGTATCCTGATTTCACCTGACATTAAAAACTAATGCAAGGGGCACCTGGGTGGCTCAGTCGGTTGAGCGTCCGACTTCAGCTCAGGTCATGATCTCATGGTTCATGAGTTCGAGCCCCACATCAGACTCTGTGCTGACAGCTCAGAGCCTGGAGCCTGTTTTGGATTCTGTCTCTCTCGCTCTCTCTCTGCCCCTCCCCAATCATGCTCTGTCTCTCTCTCTCTCTCAAAAATAAATAAACATTAAAAAAAAAAAAAAAAAACTAATGCAAGAACTTAGCCTGGGTGGCTCAGTTAAGCGTCTGACTTCGGCTCAGGTCATGATCTTGCAGTTCACAAGTTCGAGCCCTGCATCAGGCTCTGTGCCTGACAGCTCAGAGCCTGGAGCCTGCTTCAGATTCCTTGTCTCCCTCTCTCTCTGCCCCTCCCCCTGCTCACGCGCACTCTCTATCAAAAATTAAGTAAAAACATTTACAATTTTTTTAAAAATAAAAAACTAATGCAAGAAGGATTCAGAAAGGAAATCTGTATTTGCTTGGAGATGGAGGCAGGAAAGGGTGGGAGGGACGGTTCCCAAAATGAAATGAGGAAATCTGGGGGATGATAGACATTCACTACACTGTGGTGATAATTTCACAGGTATATACATGTCAAAACTTATCCAATTTTACACTTTAAACATGTGTGGTTTATTGTACATCAATTACATCTCCATAAAGCTGCTAAAAAGAAAAAGGTGAATCATAAACCAAAATACAAAAGCTACCACTATAAAACTTTCATAGGGGTGCCTGGCTGGTTCAGTCAGTGGAACGTGTGACTCGATCTTAGGGTTGTGAGTTCGAGCCCCACATTGGGTGTAGAGGTTACTTAAAAATAAAATCTTTAAGGTGACTCAATTAAGCGTCCAATTCTTGGTTTCAGCTCAAGTCATGATCTCGCAGTTTCATGGGTTCAAGCCCCACATCCAGCTCTGCATTGGCAGCACAGAGCCTGCTTGGGATTCTCTGTCTCCCTCTCTCTCTGCCCCTCCTCCACTCGTCCTGTCTCTGTCTCTCTCAAAATACATAAACTTAAAAGAAAATGTTTTTAATAAAATATATAAAATATTTAAAAAAGAAAACTTTTACAAAAAAAAAAAGTGTCTTCACAACACTGGTGCAGGCAAAATTTTGTAAGGACACATAATAAACATAAAAGAAAACTACCAACAGGGCACTTGGCTGTCTCAGTCGGAGGAACGTGCGACTCTTGAACTTAGGGTTGTGAATTGGAGCCCCATATTGGGTGTAGAAATTACTAAAATATGTATATATATATTGACAAAAATTTACTTCACCTAAATTAAAATTTTCTGTTCATCAAAAGACACCATTAAAAAAAATAGGCAAGGAGTGCCTGGCTGGCTCACTCAGTAGAACATGCAACTCTTGATCTTGGAGGTCATTTTAACTCTTAAAATGAATAAAAAAAAAAAAAATCCAATGAAGAACGGATTAAAAACCTGACACTTCACAAGAAAAATACTTAAGTAGCTAATTAGCATATAAAAAGTTGTTCACTGGGGCACCGGGGTAGGTCAGTCCTTTAAGCATCTGACTTGGACTCAGGTCATGATCTCTCGGCTCTCGGCTCTCGTGAGTTCGAGCCCTTCAAACCCGTGTCAGGCTCTCTGCTGACAGCTCAGAGCCTGGAGCCTGCTTTGGATTCTGCTGTGTGTGTGTGTGTCTCTCACTCTCTCTCTGCCCCTCCCCCACTCGTGCTGTGTCAGTCTCAAAAAGAAAAAAAAAAAGGTGTTCCCCAAAAAACCAAACCAAACCAAAGTTGTTCACCATCATTATTCATCAGAAAAATGCAAATTAGGGGCACCTGGGTGGCTCAGGCAGTTCAGAGGTTAAGCATCCAACTCTGGCTTAGGTCATGATCTAACAGTTGGGTTCAGTTTGTGAGGCTTGGTTTGTGAGTCTGAGTCCCGCATCGGGGCTCTGTGCAGACAGTTCAGAACCTGCTTGGGATATTCTCTCTCTCTCTCTCTCCCCCTCTCTCTCTCTCTGCCCTCCCCACTCACACTTTCTAAGTAAACTTTAAAAAAAAAAACTTAAAAAAAAGAAAAATACAAATTAAAACCATAGTGAGATATCACTCACTACCAACTGAATAGCTAAAATTAAAAAGGCTGACATACAAACATACATACATACATAAAAGACTGACAACGCCAAGGGCTGGCATAGATGTAGAGAAACTAGAACTCTCATACGTTACTGTGGGAGTGGAAAATGGTATCAGTTTGAAAAATAGTTTGCAGTTTTTGAAAAAAGTTCAAAATGTATCTACACTATGACCTCAGCAGTACCACTCCTAAATATTTACCCCAAAGGAATAATGTACCTCCACAGAAGACATGCGTAAGAATCTTCAGTGGCTTTAGTCATACTAGCCAAAAAGTAAAAACAACCCAGACACCCATCAACAGGAAAAAAAACGTAAATTATATTTTCATACAAATGAGTACTACTCAAATGAAAAGCACAAACTACAGATATAGGCATTAAAATCAATAAATCTCAAGGGGCACCCGACTGGCTCGGTCAGTAGAGCACACGACTCTTGATCTCAGGGTCATGAGTTCAAGCTCCATGTTGGGCATGGAGATTACTTTTTTCTTTTTTTAACGTTTGTTTATTTTTGAGAGAGAGAGACAAAGTATGAGCAGGGGAGGGGCAGAGAGAGCAGGAGACACAGAACTTGAAGCAGGCTCCAGGCTCTGAGCTGTCAGCACAGAGCCCGATGTGGGGCTCGAACCCACAAATGGTGAGATCATGATCAGAGCCAAAGCCTGACGCTTAACCCATTGAGTCACCCAGGCACCCTGGAGATTACTTTTTAAATAAGTAAATAAGATCTAAAAACGTTACACTGAGCCAAAGAAGACATACACAAAAAAGCATATATCTTATGATTTCATTTACATGAAGTTTGAGGACCTGCAAAATTAATCTGTAATGACAGAAATCAGAACAATGGTTGCCTCAGGATTTGGGGGTTGGTTGTAGTAACTGAAAAGGGACACAAGGAAACTTTTAGGAGTGATAGAAATGTTCTATATCTTGACACGAGTGATGGACACACTTCTGTGTACACACTTGTGGTGTACACATTTGCTAAAATTCATCAAGCATATTTAAGATCTGTACATTTTACTGGGTATAAAATATTCTTCAATAATTTTTAGTGGTAGAATATTTTTAAACAAATAAAAAATCGTACATTCTGTGTTAAAAAGAAGAAAGCTGCTTGCTGTACATGGATGTGACGTGTTTTCTAAGAAGTCAATGGCTGAGGAATGGGGTGAGAATGAGACTAACTTCACGGTACCCATATTGATACCTTCCGGAATTATACTCGGAGTTCAGACTACCCTGTGTATGAACCACAGGAGGTGAGAATGACAAACACAACCTCTAGAATCTGACCACCTAGGCTGAGTTCTGGTTCTCACATTTATTTACTGTGACCTTGGGTACATTTCTTAATTTGCGCCTCAATGTTCTCACATAAACGGTAATAGGAATATTGAGAGTAACTATAGGAGCACCTGGGTGGCTCAGTTGGTTGAGTACCCGACTGGATTTCAGCTCAGGTCATGATCCCAAGGTCACAGGCTCGAGCCCCACATCGGGCTCCACACTGAGCGTGGAGCCTGCTTAGGTTTCTCTCACTTCCCCCCCCCCCCCGCCCACCTCTCTTGCACGCACATGAGCGCTCTCTCTCCAAAATAAAATTTAAAATGTTTAAAGAAAAAAAGATTAGCTATATCATCAAGTTGTTTTAAGAATTAAATGCTGGGGCACCTGGGTGGCTCAGTCAGTTAAACATCCAATTCTAGGTTTCAGCTCAAGTCACGATCTCATGGTGAGATCAAGGCCCGCATCAGACTCAGCACTGTCAGTGGTTAGGATTCAGCCTGCTTGGGATTCTCTCTCTCTGCCCCTCTCCCACTCCACTCATCCTCTCCCTCTCCCTCCCTCTCTCAAGATAAATAGACCAAAAAAACAAAAAACAAACAAACAAAAAAAAAAAGAATTAAGTGCTTACTGTGTTAGATGTCAAAATAGAAAATGTAGCACTGGCTTTCACTCTCTGGTCTATAATAAATTCTGTACAAGTCATGTACCTGCTTTCTGTCAAAATGTCTGTTAGATCTCACAAGGATACAAAGATAATAAAACGGTAAAGCACTTTGTTTAAAAATACAAAAAAGAATTAAATAAGATGGTATAGGTAATGTACTTTAAAATGTGCCTGGGCTTGTTTTCCTAAATAAATAAGGCTTTATTGGAACACATGCATGTGTGCACACAAATACGCCTGGTACGTAATCAGCTACCATTATTTAAAAATTTAAAACAGTATTTTGAAAGTCAGCCTTTCCCTTAACCTAAAGAAAAAGTAGGGGGAGGGGCTTTAGTCAGTCTGTCTGGGGTATAAATCCTGAGTCAATCACCTACTTTGTTGTGTACCAGTTTTCTCATCTGTAAAATGAGAAATAATAGTTTCTCTACCCTTGAATTCTTGTGAAGATTAAATAGTTCATTCATATAAAGCATTTTAAGCAGCAGCACACAATAAACGATCAGTACGTTCTGCTGTGCGTCTGTGTAAAAAAACTGCCATTACCAAGGTTTTAAACGTTACCCCTGTGCTGCGGTCCTATATGCCTGCAGCCTGACCTCTCCTCTGGGCTCCAGATTCTTCTGCGAGATACCTTCGTGCCAATGACCCTTGGGTAAGTCAGACATCGCCCACTACTTAAAGCCAAAAGAAAGCCTTACTTTCTACATCTAACCTACCATTAACGCCCTGCACCTGCCACCACCCCATCCTGCTTCCCCATCTCAGCTGACAATGCCACAGTCCCATCAAGAAGCCCAGACCTCACCTTGGGCCCTCTCCCCCACACCCTCTTCTCATCTATCAGGAAGTCCTAACAGCTCTGCCTCCCAAACATCTCCCTAAGTCGACCCCCAAGGTCTAAACTGCAACTACACCACTCCCACCACCTCATCTCGCCCCCTCTCCTGCACGTCCTGCCTCCGTGATGATGGCCCTTCCCAACTTAACGTCCATCCCGGTCCCCCTCACAACTCAGGCACACACCTGCCAAGAACAGATGATTGCAAGGCCCACGCTGTACCCTGTGCTCCTATCTCCCCCTTACCCCAGCCACACATTAGTCTTATCTAGGTTCCTAGAGAAGATCCACTGCAAGGCCACTGCACGTGCTGTCCCCTCAACCTGGAACGCTCTGTCCCCCCGCTCTGCAGGGCTTGAACGCACAACCCTGAGACCAAGACGTGAGCTGAGATCCAGAATCTCGCACTAAACCAACTGAGCACCCAGGCGCCTGTCCCCCACTCTGCTCATAGCTGGCTGCTTCTCACCTTCCAGAGCTTAACTGACATGACTTAGAGTGGCCAAAATGGAAGAGAAACCAGAAAGGAAGGAACATGGAGAAGTAAACAGCTGAGAGTGTCAGTGATGGCCCCAGCACTGAAAGGCCAAAGGCATGGCAGGGAGTGGCAACAGGGGCAGGTGACAGGCGGGGCTGGAGAAGGCCACAGGGACAAAACAGGTGGGTACAGTGATGAAATGGGGGAGAGGTGAAGTGAGAGGCAGGGACTGAACAGAAATGACAGAGTGGGTGAGCTGGGGGTGACAGGGCACTGTTTCAGTGGTGAACTGAGAGCAGTGAGTGACTAGGGGGTGGACAAGGTAAACAGGTGTCAAGGCCACGAAGTGGCAGGTGGAGGTGTGTAGGAGACACCATAGCAAGGTCAGGAAGCCACTGAAGAGGGCCAATAAGGTGCACGGTGAAGGCAGAGATGATGGAGATGGAGGAAGAAAGGAGGCAGTGAACGGTAAGGAGACAGGCCAGGGAAGGGGACAGGTTCATGGAGCGCTGAAGCTACAACAGTGATAGAAAGAGGGGATGCTGACAGGAAGAGTGAGGGAACAGGGGACTGATTACAGTGGGCACTGGGGAGGGGAGTCCCAAAGCAATAGGCAGAGACGGGGACAGGCAGAGAGGGGGGACAGGTGGGAGGGACAGGTGGGGAGGGGGGCAGGCTGGGGGGAAGCAGGCAGGTGGGGAGCAGGCAGAGAGGGGGACAGGCAGGGGGGGAGCAGGCGGGGGGACAGGCAGAGGGGGGACAGGCAGAGAAAGGATAGGCAGAGGGGGAGCAGGCAGAGGAGGGAGCAGGCAGGGGGGCAGAGGCAGAGGAGAGATAGGCAGAGGGGGAGCAGGTGGGGGGAAGCAGGCGGTGGGAGGGGAGAGCAAGCAGAGGGTGGGAGTAGGAGGTGGGGAGACAGGCAGAGGAGGGATAGGCAGAGGAGGGACAAGGCAGAGAGGGAGCCAGTGTGGGGGGGGGGGGCAGAGGAGGGAGCAGGCAGAGGGAGGGGGGGAACAGGTGGGGGGAGTAGGTGGGGAGGAGGGAGTGGGCAGAGGGAGGGAGGGGGGAGCAAATGGGGGAAGCAGGTGAGGGGGAAGCAGGCGGGGTGGGGGCAGGCGGGGGGGGAGAGCAGGCAGAGGGGGGAGCAGGCAGAGGGGGGAGCAGGCAGAGGGAGGGAGGGGGAGCAAATGGGGGGGAAAGCAGGTGGAGGAAGCAGGTGGGAGGAGGGAGCAGGCAGAGGGAGGGAGGGGGGAGCAAATGGGGGAGCAGGTGAGGGGTAAGCAGGTGGGGGGAGCAGGTGGGGAGGAGGGAGCAGGCAGAGGGAGGGAGGGGGGAGCAAGCAGGGAGGAGCAGGCCAGGGGATGGGGGAGAGCAGGCAGAGGGGGGAGCAGGCAAAGGTGGGGAGCAGGCAGAGGAGGGGGAAGCAGGAGGGGGGAAGCAGGAGGGGGAAGCAGGTGGGGGCAGGCGGGGGGGGGGGAGAGCAGGCAAAGGGGGGAGCAGGCAGAGGTGGGGAGCAGGCAGAGGGAGGGAGGGGGGAGCAAACGGGGGGAGCAGGTGGGGAGGAGGGAGCAGGCAGAGGGAGGGAGGGGGGAGCAAACGGGGGGGGGGAGCAGGTGGGGGAAGCAGGTGGGGAGGAGGGAGCAGGCAGAGGGAGGGAGGGGGAGCAAATGGGGGGGAGAGCAGGTGGGGGAAGCAGGTGGGGAGGAGGGAGCAGGCAGAGGGAGGGAAGGGGGAGCAAGCAGGGGGAAGCAGGTGGGGGGGTGGGGGTAGCAGGCAGAGGGAGGGGGAAGCAGGAGGGGGAGGGGGAAGCAGGAGGGAGAGGGGGATAGAGGCGGGGTGGGGGCAGGTGGGGGGGGAGAGCAGGCAGAGGGGGGAGCAGGCAGAGGGGTGGAAGCAGGTGGGGAGGGGGGAGCAGGCAGAGGGAGGGAGGGGGAGCAAACGGGGGGGGGAAGTAGGTGGGGAGGAAGGAGCAGAGGGAGGGAGGGGGAGCAAGCAGGGGTGGAGCAGGTGGGGGGTGGGGGGAGCAGGCAGAGGGGGGAGCAGGCAGAGGGAGGGGGGAAGCAGGAGGGGAAGGGGGAAGCAGGCGGGGTGGGGGCAGGTGGGGGGGAGAGCAGGCAGAGGGGGCAGGCAGAGGGGTGGAAGCAGGTGGGGAGGGGGGAGCAGGCAGAGGGAGGGAAGGGGGAGCAAGCAGGGGGAAGCAGGCGGGGGGGGGGAAGCAGGAGGGGGAGGGGGATAGAGGCGGGGTGGGGGCAGGTGGGGGGGGAGAGCAGGCAGAGGGGTGGAAGCAGGTGGGGAGGGGGGAGCAGGCAGAGGGAGGGAGGGGGAGCAAACGGGGGGGGGGGAAGCAGGTGGGGAGGAGGGAGCAGAGGGAGGGAGGGGGAGCAAGCAGGGGTGGAGCAGGTGGGGGGGTGGGGGGAGCAGGCAGAGGGGGGAGCAGGCAGAGGGAGGGGGAAGCAGGAGGGGGAGGGGGAAGCAGGCGGGGTGGGGGCAGGTGGGGGGGAGAGCAGGCAGAGGGGGGAGCAGGCAGGGGGGTGGAATCAGGTGGGGAGGGGGGCACTAAGAAACAGGTCAGGGCACTGATGGTAGGGGTCCCTAGTGAAGGGAAGAGAGGAGGAGCAGGGAGGAGGTGGGTGGGACGCTGACAGGACTGACTGATGGGAGACCTTGACAGGCAGGCACGGGGTGGACACTGATGGGGGGATGCTTCCTCGGGGGGCACTGACATGGGGGACACTGGCAGCACAGGGGAGGGCACTGATGGAGGGGACTAGGGACAGGAAGGAGGAACTGACAGACGAGGAGCGCGCTTGGGGGGGGGGCACTGATACAGGGGTCACTGACTGGGAGGGCACCAAGAATGGGGGTGGAGGTGGACACCGCCTGGGGGGGAAAAAATGAGGGGAGGGAAGAAAAGAGGTGGGGGGAGTGACAGGGAGTGACCACTGATGGAGGAACACTGTTGTGGGGAACACTGACGAGGGAGGACACTGACAGGGGAACACTGACGGGGGGGGACACTGTTGAAGTGGACGCTGATGGGGGGACACTGACGGGGGGACACTGTTGGGGGGACACTGACGGAGGACACTGACAGGGAGACAGTATCGGGAGAGGGACACTGACGGGGACACTGTCGTGGGGGACAGTGTCGGGAGGGACACCTGACAGGGGGACACTGTCGTGGGGGTCACTGACGGGGGGGGGGACACTGTCGTGGGGGCACTGACGGGGGGACACTGTCGTGGGGGCACTGACGGGGGGGGGACACTGACAGGGTGCGCACGGCCGTGAGTGGACACTGACGGAGGCGAACACTGACGGGGTGGACAGACGCGGGTGCACTAACAGAGGGGTGGCCACTGGCGGGTGAGCACTCGGGGTGGACACCTCAGGGGCACCGGCAGGCGCGGGCACGGCGGGGTCGGCGGGCGGCCGCACTCACCTGCCCCGCGGGCCGGGCGTCGCGGCGGCTCCTCGGAGGCCCGGGTGGAGGCCAGGGCGCTGGCGGAGGCGAAGCCCGGGCGACCTGGGGCTAGCCGCACGCACATGGGCCCGGCCGGGCGCGGCGCCCACGGACACGGCGCCCACGGACACGGCGCGGGCCGGCCGGCGGCTCGGGACCGGCTCGGGCCGCGGGCGGCGCTCGGGTCGCTCCAAAATGGCGGCAGCGGCGGGAGCGCGCGCGCACGCCGGGGGCGGTGCCTGGCGCGGAGGGGTGCGCGTGCGCGCCGGGGCGGGGCGACGGGCGGAGCCGCGCTCGTGGGCGGGGCTGTGTTGTGGGAGGAGGCGGGGCCGCGCGCTCGCCACGAAGCGCCGGCTAGCTCCAGCGCGGGGGTTGGACCGCCTTGGAGCGCGGTGGGGTAGCGAGCGGCCTTCTTTCGCTTTTCCCTCTGGGGTGCTACTGAATAATGATGCGAATATACAAGCGTAATTAACTTGCTTGGGGGTAATGCACTTGCGGTAATGAATTTGCTAATGCCATGTCAGCAACAGAGCAACCCCTCCAGATGCCCGAAATGATTTGAGGGTCACATACCCCGGGCAGGGGTCTCCCTGTTTCCTGCAGGCCTTCCTCTCTTCTCGAAGGTCTTTCCCACTGGGTGTTTCCTGAACCCCTCAGCATGTGGGGTGGGCACGGCCAAAGCAAGAGTGAGCAGTGGTCAGCCGTCTGTACCCCGTACCGAGGTCCCCTCTCCGTCCTGAGCAGCAGCCACCAGACTTATTTTTTCCAGATGCAATGTTTTGCACATTGAAATATGTGCAAATTAAATTTTTTTGGATTTGTTTAATCCAATCAAACTAATCTCTAAGATGAAAATTATTATTTCAGGTGTCAGGAGTATCCAACTAGCCAGATACAACTGCACACCCCTCCAAACTCACCGAGGCCGTCCTACAGTGCATCCGAGCCCTTGCTATGCTAAACTTTATCAGTAGACGGCGCAAGAGAGACGCTGCGCTCTGGGGGAAGGGGTTTTTGCTCTGGGGCTTGCTCTGCGGTTGCAGGCACTGCTTCCCCAGTTGCCTGTCTTCCCGGCATCCAGGTCCGCGGCCCTCATCTCAGTACCCCTTTGGGTTACTTTATAGCAGATGTCTCTAGTGAGACGTCTTCCCCTGAACACTTTTCCCCAGCATTCTGCGGTGCAGATATCTGGCAACTTCTGTAGGCTGAGCTTCCAGGAATTGGAGGTTAAAAAAAAAAGCATCGGCCTTACAATTGAGAAAAGAAACGCCCTTCAAGCCCTGCAAATGAAGGCCCCTTACAACCAAAGCTGGAGGTGCAATGGATTGAGCAGCAGAATGGGGGGCTCAGGGCCAAGGGGCCTAATGCCAGAGATGCTTCCACTGATTTTCCCACTATGTAAGCGCCTGCAACCCTCTACCTGATCTTGTTCTTCCTGTGCTCAGGCCAGAGTACCTGAGGTCTGCCTGGGCCCTTCTCTTAGATTCCACACTGGATTTATCAGCAAATCCCTCCACTTTTAAATATGGCCAGTTCTCCACAACCACACCCTGGTCCAAGACCAGTTTCTCTTACCTGACTGACAACAGCAGCCCCCCATGGATTCCTTGCTTCTATTTTGTCATTTTTGCTAGAGGCCAGCTTACATCAGCATAACACCTAGAGGGATCAAATGGAAACGAGTCCATCACACCCCTCTCCCTGGGGCTTCCAGCTCACACAAGGAGAAAGCCTCGTCCTTGCTGTGGCTCACAAGGTCCTACGGGATCTGATCCCATCTCCCCTACTCTACCAGTGTTTATTTGCTTCTAATTACGATAACCTCCTGCCATAGCCCCCTTGCACGTGTCCTTCCTCTAGTTACTGCTGTGCCTACTAACTTCCCTCCTAGATCTTACTCATTCAGCCCCTTCTCAGCGAGGGCTTCCCTGACCTCTCTATTTCACAGCTGAAGCCTGCATGCACACATGCACACTTCAAAGCCTCTTTCCCCTGTTGTTTTTTTCTGCCTTGTATCAATAGTCATGGTCCAATAACCGGACGGAAACCACACAATGACTTCAACAGAGAAAGCTTGGTATAAAATTATTGATAGCAAGGGATTATCATAAAAGAGTAAAGAGGACTCCATATTCAAGAAAGGACATAACTTGAAGGGGGACCCCTCCCGAAGGTGGGAATTCATTCTGTGTTGGTGGGGTGTGTGGCCGCAGCCTGGTGGGTAACAGAGACGTTCCTGGGTTGCCCAGGGATAGAGCTGATATAAGCATTGCAAATGAGCGCATGCCAGTTCCCAACCGTCACTGTATCTATGATTGGCTTCATTCATTACTCCTCAAATTGTGCCATTGTCCCTTTGAGCATTCTCTCATGCTCTTACATTAAAGCTAAATAATAAAGCTAACCTCTGAAAACTTGTATATTTAAAAGAATGGAAAGGAGGGGCGCCTGGGTGGCTCAGTCGGTTAAGCGGCTGACTTCGGCTCAGGTCATGATCTCGAGGTCCGTGGGTTCGAGCCCCGCGTCGGGCTCTGTGCCGACAGCCTGGAGCCTGTTTCGGATTCTTGTCTCCCCCTCTTTCTGACCCTCCCCCGTTCATGCTCTGTCTCTCTCTGTCTCCAAAATAAATAAACGTTAAAAAAAATTTAAAAAAAAAAAAAGAATGGAAAGAAGAAAAGAAAATGATTAGTATATGCAAATAAACACTGTAACAGTCAAAGAGAAAATACGTAAAGTTACCACAAGCCCTGTTTCTGTAACTGCTTACAAGACATGGTTGACATGTATGGCTGTTCAACAGACTTCTCTTCTAAACTGCCTTATGGTGTATACAACACAGCTAAAACAGAGCCAAGCTGATTTCAGTATTTCTGACACAGAAGGATCAACTAAAGTAAATTCTATCGCTAAGAACACCAAATGCAAAATTACTCGCCAATAAATTGGAAAAGGGAAAACTTGTGTAAATGAGTGCTGCCTAGGGACACTCAGCTGGCTCACTCGGTAGAATCTCAGGGTTGTGAGTTCAAGCCCCACGTTGGGTGTAGAGATTACTTAAAAATAAACTCTTAGGGCACCCGGGTGGCTCGGTTGAGCGTCTGACTCTTGATTTTGGCTCAAGTCGCGATCCCAGGGTCGTGAGATCAAGCCCCACATCAGGCTCTGCATTCTCAGCTGCTTGGGATTCTCTCTCTCTCTCTCTGCTCCTCCCCAACTCACACTGTCTCTCCCTCAAAATGAATAAGGAAAAGAAAAGAAAAGAAAAGAAAAGAAAAGAAAAGAAAAGAAAAGAAAAGAAAAGAAAAGAAAAAGAATATCCATTACTGACAGATCTGCCTTATCAGAAATACTAAAGGGAGTTCTTCAAGCTGAATGGACATGACATAAGATGATCACTCAAATCAACAGGAATGAATGAAGAACCAAGTTCAGCAGCAAGTAAAAAGTGTTACCTACCAAGATCAATGGGGCTTATCCCATTGGAATGCAAAGTTGGTTTAGCAACAAAACTCAGTCACTGCAATACACACTATTGAGAGAACAGAGGACAAAAATCACAGGATTGTCACAATAGCTGCAGAAAAGGCATTTGACTAAAGTTAATACCAATCATAATAACTACTCTGAACCAACTGGGGATGGATAGGCACCTCCTCAAGTTCATCAAATACATTCGGAAAAATCTATAATATCAAACTTAATGGCAAAATGTTTAACAGTCTTCCACTAAGACTGAAAACAAGAAACAAGACAAGATTGTCTGCTTTTGCCACTTCAATTCTACCTTCTAGGACTGCATGTTGGGAGCTTGGAAGTTACCATTCATCGTAACAGGTAAAAAGCTGAACAGAATGAAAAAGCAGCTCTTCTTGGACCTCTAAGAGAAGGGGGACACAGCAAAGCCCTGCTCCTGAGATGACAGAGAACAGGTAAATCCCAGCCATCATGGCCCAGAGTGAAGACTCACAAACGGGAGCCGCTGCGGACACTGTGACTGATGGATCTCCGGAGGCTCCGAGTGCACAACTCAGAGTTCAAAACCTCGGGAGATCCAGTCATCGGGGTCCCACCACATTGTGGGGTTGATCCCCAGGACCTTGGCCAGGTTCCCACAGTAAACACCTGAGAAAAGGCCCCTGATGCTTCCTGCAGGGGAGGGAAAAGAGCCCTTTGGTCGTTCTGCTCACCAAGGCCTGACCTCAAGGAAAACCACTTAACCAGAACCTCACTTTCCTCAGGGAAGGGAAATACCCACCTCCAGCCCCTCTGGACACCTGTCCCAGCTAAAAGGAGAGGAAAACAAACAAACAAAACCCTGAGGAGCACCGACAGTCCAGAGGCACAGGCTCACGGAAGACTGAGGCCTAATCACAGCACTAGAATTCTTCCTCTCCCCCCACACCTCACCACCACGTTACTAAAAGCCGACTTGACCCAGCACATCATGTCTGCCTATCAAGAAAATTTTCCAAGGCAAATTACACGATCCAAAGGCAAAAAAACACAATTTGAAGAGACAGAAGCAGACGTGGCAGGGATGTTGGGATGGTCAGAGGGAGACCATGAAACACTGTGACCAATACACTAAGGGCTCTAATAGGTAAAGTCGGCCGCGTGCAGGAACGGGCGGGCAGTGTAAGCGGAGCGATGGGAATCCTGAGAAAGAACAACAACAAATGCCAGAGAAAACACACTGTGGCGGGAGTGGAGAATACCTCTTGTGGTCCTAGAAGACTGGACATGGCTGAGCAAAGAATCTCTGGGCTAGAGGATGTGTCAGAAGCATCCTTGAAAACCGAAAAACAAAGAGAAAGACTACACAAAACAGAACATCCAAGGGCTACGGGACAACCACAAAAGGTATAACATACATGGAATGGGACACTGGAAAGGCAAGGGACACTGAGGAACAGGAGAAATATTTGAAATGATTCTACATTGTACTAAAGGTTCTAGCTAGTCAATAAGGCAAGAAAAAAAAATAAACGCAGATTAGAAAGGAGGAAGCAAAATCATCTTTATTCACAGAAGATATGATTATCTGCTTAAAAATCATAAGGAGGGGGCGCCCGGGTGGCTCAGTCATAAGCGTCCAACTTTGGCTCCGGTCGTGATCCCACGGTTTGTGGGTTTGAGTCATGCATCAGGCTCTGTGCTGTCAGCACCACTGAGCCCACTTGAGATTCTTTCTCTCTTCCTCTCTCTCTGCCCTGCCCCACTTGCGCATGCACACGCTCTCTCTCTCCCTCTCTGCCTCAAAAATGAATAATTAAACTGAAAAAAAAAAAAAAACATAAGGAGGGCCGCCTGGGTGGCTCAGTCAGTTAAGCGTCCAACTCCTGATTTCAGTTCAGGTCATGATCTCACAGTCCCTGGGATCAAGCCCTGCCTCAGGCTCTGTGCGGACAGCTCAGAACCTGCTTGGGATTCTCTCTCCCTCTCTCTCTGCCCCTTCCCCACTCTCACACTCTCTCTTGCTCTTGCTCTCTCTCTCTCAAAATCGATAAATAAAAAAAAACTTTAAAAAACAAAAAGCATGAGGAATCTACAAAAAGAACCACCCTGCTAGAAATAATAAGCTAGTTTAACAAGGTCAGAGGATACAATATCAATGTATAAGTAAGAGTTATATTTCTATATACCAGCAACAAGCAATCTGAAAATTTTTAAGAAAAAACTCCATTCACAGGAGAAGTGGATGGGGAATGGGTGAACTAGATGATGGGGATTAAGAGCAGGGGTGCCTGGGTGGCTCAGTCGGTTGGGTGTCTGACTTCAGCTTGGGTCACGATCTCGCAGCTTGTGGGTTCGAGCCCCGCGTTGGGCTCTGTGCTGACAGCTCGGAGCCTGGAGCCTGCTTCGGATTCTGTGTCTCCCTCTCTCTCTGCCCCTCCCCTGCTTGCACTCTCTCTCTCTCTCTCAAAAAGTAAATAAACATTAAAAAAAAAAAAGCAATATGATTTATACTGAACACCCATCTTCTTTCTGGGTGTCTGGAATTTGGGCAGGCACCAGACAGAGACTGCCTATCTGACCAGCCCTGTCGTGGGTTGAATGGTGCCTCTCTCCCTAAAGATACATCCACTGAAAACCTGTCACTGTGATCTGTGGAAATAGGGTCTTCGCAGATGTAATGAAGTTAAGAATCTTGAGATAGATCATCCTTGCTTCAAGATGGGGGTGTGTGTCCTAAATCCAATGACGAGTGTCCTTCTCAGGAAAAGAGAGAAGACACAGAGGACAAAGTGACATAAAGACAGAGATTAGGATGATACATCTACAAGGCAATCAGATTTGCACGTAGCAATCGGCAGTTAGCAGAGAGGCCTGGAACACACTCTTTCTCACGGTCTCCAGAAGGAACCAAACCAGCTGACACGTTGATTTCTGACTTCTGCCTACCAAACTGTAAGACAATAAATTTCTGTTGTTTAAAGCCACCTAGTTTGTATCAATTTGTTACAGCAGCCTTAGAAAAGAAATATAAACTCCAGATAAGAGGATAAAAGTCTCTAATGAGCTTCCCTGGTTGCCAACATTTCACACACTCTTGTCACCGCTCATGGAGACAATTAAATGCCTCTTGTGTGACTCCACTGAGAGAGGGCCCTGGAAGCTGGAGGCTGGTCTCCCCCAAACTTTTCCCCAAGGGCCTTTTCTCTTTGCTGATTTTATTTTGTATCCCTTTACTACGATAATGATATAATGTAACAATATAGAATGACTATGTGCTGAATCCTATGAGCCCTCCTGGCAAATTGTCAAACCTGGTGTGTTTCTGCAATTCCCAACCAATAAAAACATTGCTAAGGGGGCCTGGCTGGCTCAGTCAGTTAAGAATCTGGCTCTTGATTCAGCTCAGGTCATGATCTCACGTTTCCTAGGATCAAGCCTTACTCTGGGCTCCATACTGACAATGCGGAGCCTGCTTAGGATTCTCTCTCTCTCCTCTCTCTCTCTCTGCCCCTCCCCCCATTTCAAAATAAATAAATAACCTTAAAAAATTTGCTAAAATAAGTTAAAGAAGACCTGAATAAATGGAGTGACGTGTCACGGCCATGTCATGGTTAGAAGACTAATATTAAGATGCCAGTTCTGGGGCGCCTGGGTGGCGCAGTCGTTTGAGCCTCCGACTTCAGCCAGGTCACGATCTCGCAGTCCATGAGTTCGAGCCCCGCGTCAGGCTCTGGGCTGATGGCTCAGAGCCTGGAGCCTGTTTCCGATTCTGTGTCTCCCTCTCTCTCTGCCCCTCCCCCGTTCATGCTCTGTCTCTCTCTGTCCCAAAAATAAATAAACGTTGAAAAAAAAATTAAAAAAAAAAAAAAAAAAAGATGCCAGTTCTCCCCAAACTGATCTACAGGTTCAATGCAATACCTGGGAAATTTTCAGCAGGTGGTTTTGTTTTGTTTTTTTGTTTTTCTTTTTTTGTAGAAATTGACAAGTTAATACTAAAATTTATATAGAAATGCAAAGGATCAAGATAACCAAAACAATTTTTAAAAAGAACAAAGTTGAACAACTTACACTACTATTTTTAACTGTAAAGCTAAAATAGTAGGGGCGCCTGGGTGGCGCAGTCGGTTAAGCGTCCGACTTCAGCCAGGTCGCGATCTCGCGGTCCGTGAGTTCGAGCCCCGCGTCGGGCTCTGGGCTGATGGCTCAGAGCCTGGAGCCTGTTTCCGATTCTGTGTCTCCCTCTCTCTGCCCCTCGCCCGTTCATGCTCTGTCTCTCTCTGTCCCCCCCAAAAAATAAATAAACGTTGAAAAAAAAATGTTTAAAAAAATAAAATAGTCAAGAAAGTATAGAATTGGCATAAGGATAGGCATATAGATCAATGGAACAGAATAGAAAGTCAAAAAATAAACTCTCACAAATGTGATCTTTCATTAAGTCAATTCAATAGGGAAGCAATATCTTTTTAACAAATGATCATGGAAACAGTGGTTATTATAAGCCAAAAAAAAGTGGGGGGGAATGGGGGACTCAGCTGCTTGAGTGTCCGACTTTGGCTTATGTCATGATCTCACAGTTTGTGAGTTCAAGCCCTACATCCGGCTTGCTGCTCTCACCCTGTCAGCACAGAGCCCCCTTCTTGGATCCTCTGTTCCCCTCTCTCCTTGCCCCTCCCTCGCTCATACACACACACCCTCTCTCTCTCTCTTTCTCTCTCTCTCTCTCTCTCAAAAAATAAATAAAACATTTTTTAAAAAAGTTAAATCCTTACTTTACCCATACACAAAAATTAATGATTCACAGACCTCAATGTGAGAGGTGAAATACTTTTAGAAGAAACATAGGAGAAACTATTTGGGTAAGGACCTTGGATTAAGAAAAGATTTCTTTGGGGTGCCTGGGTGGCGCAGTCGGTTAAGCGTCCGACTTCAGCCAGGTCACGATCTCGCGGTCCGTGAGTTCGAGCCCCGCGTCGGGCTCTGGGCTGATGGCTCGGAGCCTGGAGCCTGTTTCCGATTCTGTGTCTCCCTCTCTCTCTGCCCCTCCCCCGTTCATGCTCTGTCTCTCTCTGTCCCAAAAATAAATAAAAACGTTGGAAAAAAAAATTAAAAAAAAAAGTAAATAAAGATTAAAAAAATTTTTTAAATAAATAAAAGTAAAAATAAGATGCATTGATGGATGGGGACAGGAAAGGACAAATGTAGATATAGGATAAAACGGATATAAGAAAATATTAACTATTGGTGTAGATTCCAGGTGTAGGTAAACGGATGGTCTTTGTACAGTTCATCTACCTTTTATGTATTTTTGAATATTTCATAATAGAATGTTTGAAAACATTTGATTGCACATCACTGTGTAAATAGTAGTAGTTTATCTTGGTGACTTATAAAATAGCATCTTAAACTCAATGACACATGATAATTGTAAAGGATAATTGTGTGGCTCATCGAGTATCCCTGTCCTTCATTTTCCCTGCAGTTAGGTTGTATCCATGTGACTAACTTTGGCCCTAGGGCTGTGAATAAAATGATGCACACGTCACCTGTTGACCAAGGTGGTTAACAACTAATGGGCCTCATCAATCTCTTTTCCGCTGCCGGTGACCTCAGAGGCATGTATTCTGGGGGTTTAATGAAGGAGAGCCCCCCAGCTCTCCCACCAGTCCAGGCACGCGTGAAAAAGCCACTGGGGACTTGGAGGTTGTTACTCCAGCCTAGGCTAGCTTAGCCTAACTTTGGAGCGGATTTTCATACAACTCGAATATACACGGCCTGTCTTATCAGTTATTGTCCTTATTCCAAACTCGCCCTTGGGTGAGGGGACTCTGCAGCCACATTTCAGGAGGCCACATTTCTGCAGGCAAGGCTCGGCCAACAGGGGACGCCAGAGGGACACGGGAGGCCAGAGAGGGAGAGGCGACCTGCCCGCTCAACCTCACTTCTCCCCCGTGTCAGAAAATGAAAAGGCACAGGTGGCTCGAATTACATGTTACAGGCGTTATCTGGTTTCGACAGACAGGCCTGAGTGAGCGTGCAAGGTAGCCCACGAGGGTTACAGAAATATTTGGGAGCGCCGGACCCTAGAGGCGATAGACACGGGCGTGGGCGCAGTCTGCACGCAGGTAACAGCTGTGCTCCAGTGTCCGGACGCAAAGCCAGGACGTGACACCTCTGCAGGACCCCACACCTCGAGGCGACCCCGGGGAGGAGACCAGGAATCTCTAGAGAATGTTACAACTAGACTGGAATTCGTGTCCGACGGGTGGTAGGTAGTCAGCAACTACGCAATTTGGACGTGAACACCGGCCGCGTAGGCCCCCGCCCCACACCCCCCTCCAGCTCCCGCAGCGCCCTGGCAGCGCCCCCGGAAACCGCGGCGCCCCCGGAAGCCCCGACCCCAGCCTGGGCAGTCTTCCCCGAGTCTCTCCCGGCTCTACAGCCCTCCCCGGAAGTTCCTCCTCCTGGCTAGGGCCGCTCTGGCCCGCGCGGGCCCTTCTCGCTGGTGGACTCGGCGTCGCCCCGCCACACGACGCTCCTCCGGCCGCCAGGGGTGCGGAGGCCGCGGCAGGGCCCCTCTAGCCCGCGGCGGCCGCTCGACTGCTCTGCGGCGCCGTCCCTTCCTGCGCCCAGGCCTCCGCCTTCGAGCAGTTCCCCCGGCAACGTCTCCGAGCCGTTCCCCCGGCAACGCTCGGCGGGCGCAGTCCCGGCCGCCATGGACTCGCTGTCGGGCGCTGGGCCTCGCCGGGCTCGCGGCCGCTTGGGCGAGGCGTCCCCTGGAGCGCGGGCTGCGGCGGCGCCCTGGGCGCGCTTCTCGGCCTGGCTGGAGTGCGTGTGCGTGGTCACCTTCGACCTGGAGCTAGGCCAGGCGCTGGAGGTGAGCGGGGCGGGGGGCCGGGCGGCGGGGCGGGCCTTCCTCTGTCGCCGCCGGCCGACTAGGGCCCGGCCATCGCCCCCAGGCGGCCTGAGCACTGCCCGCGCGAGAGGTACTGTCGGGCCCACCCCCAGGTGGCCTCTTCCTCTTCGGAAGCCCCGCACCTGTCACCTCCTGGAAGGTGCCCCACCCCCGCTCCCGGCAAAAGCAGAAAAAAAAAAAAAAAGGCAAACTGCCAAGACTTCCTATTGCGGTGCAGGAGAGAGGGGCCCCGCACTTGGGGAAACCAAGGATCTTTCCCATAAAAATCTGTCCCGTCTTTCCCCTTTCCACCACTAGCCCTGATACCTTCCCTCCCCATTTGTTCCAGCCAGAATCCCAGGGGCCAACAAGGATTTGAAGTGCGTTGCCTCTGTTGCCGTCACCCCCTTCTAATTGTCCTTCAAAGTCCAACCTTTGTGGCTTCTCCTGCTTGAAATCCGTCCACACCTCCTTGTTCGCTTACAGTCAGACCCGGACCCCTTGGAGTCACGTTGCAACCACACTAGTCATCTTTCTGTTCGCGAGCCGCACCCACCTCACCGGGCCTGGGCGTCCCCACTGCCTGTACCCCCCTCCCCCCCACCTCAAACAGCTTCTCTTCCTCCACCTATAGATGAAAATGTGGTCTCCTCGGGGAGGGGAGGTCTTCCGCAGGCCTGTCACAATGGTCATTGCTCTGAAAGCGGTGACCCACACCAGGGAGCTGAGCAGTGCAGGGGCGTCGCCAGGTTGTCAGAGAGCCTGACAGGTAGTTGCCAAGATGAGGCTCAGCAGCCATCCTTGGGGAAGCCAGTGAAGGCATGTTTTCTCAGCCTTTGCTGAATTCCGAGAGCCTGCGGGGAACCCGAGTCTTCTAAACACAAAGGGCCTGCCCTTCCTGAGACCTTTTTGGATCCCAGTGCAGGGCCCAGGTCTCTGTGGAGACCCCACCCCCACCAGGCAGGCATTACTGTGATAGCCCCATTTGACCGAGGGACCTGAGCACAGAGAGGTGAGGTGAGGTGATCTGCCCAGTGTTACAGAGCCTACACTCATGCTGTTGCCCAAATTGTTCCCCATAAAATCACAAGAAAAGGCGTTCTTACGTAAGTTTTTCTAGAACTTAACCGTTTAGAAAGCTAATTCTAAGCAAGTACCATTAAAGGCTCTGTGTGCCTGGGCTTCTGAGCCTTTGGTGAGGCTACACAGCTCTGGGAGGGGATGTTGGGGACCCAGAGCCCCTCGAAATCATCAAGTCTCTGCAGGAATCGGGCTGTCACTCTTAATCAGTGCAGCCACAGTCTTTATCAGGTCTGCCTCTTGATCAGGGGTCATTTCAGCTGGATCTTCCGGCTTTTGAGGATGTCTTGGACTGCCTGAGCACCGGAAACACCCCGGCTCTGTGCTTGGCGCTGGGATGTGGACAGAACAGCCAGAGGCTGCCTTCCAGGAGCTCCTGGCCCACAGAAACCCCATGGACAAGTGCAGCTCAGAGGAAGGCATAGGGCTTGGCCAAATCTTGGAGGGTGAGAAGGAGGCAGCCAGGCAGGGGAGAAGGGGCTGTTTCAGGTAACCCCTCCCTCAAAAAACCAGCAAGAACAAAGGCAAGGAGTTGTCCACTCACTCATCCGATAAACCCAAGTACTAAGTGGCTGCCGCCAGCCAGGCCCTGCAGCACCGGGGCTGGACACGGGGAACACTGACTTAAGCGAGAAGACAAGGCCCTGCCCCCCGGAGCTGACGTTCTGTGCTAGAGACACAGTAAGTGGACAGGACACCCGCAGACACAATACGGGGAGGGGGTTCCAAGCAGATGGGTGCATTGAAGCCTGTGGGTGAGGCAGGAGTCCCACTTGAGAGGAAGGCAGGCAGGGCCTAGTGGGGGGGGGGGATGAGAACATGCGGATCAGCCAAGGAGAGGGCCTGGCTCTGCCCTGGATGCCCAACTTCGGCTGGAGGCCCAGAGAGCCCCTCTCCGCTGTGGTGTTGACGTCCTTCCCGGACAGAGCTCCTGCACAGTCTCAGGACCCTTTCTAGTCAAAAGTCGTCGAGGATCCCAAAAAGCTTTTTGTATTGGCGACACCTATCAGCGTTTACCAGAAGTTAAAACTGAGAAAATTTTAAAATACTTATTAAGCTATTGTAAAAAACAAAACCAAATGAAAAACAAATACTGTATGTGTTAATATAAATATTTTCATGAAAACAGCCATATTTTGCAAAACAAAATTTAGCGAAAGGAGTGGCATCGTTGCCACTTCTACAACCCTTTTTAATACCTGGCCAGAGAGAAGGCAGCCGGCTTCCCGCATGGGTTCTGCTGTGCGTGCCGTGACAGTGTGCGTTACAACCTCTGGAAGCATCAGCGCGTGTGTGAGGGTACAGCTTGGGCGTCAGAGTCCTGAGGCACCTGGGCATTGTCAAGGGACACTTCACGTCTGTCTTCCTCGGGGAAGACTGCGTCCCAGGAGCAGTGGCTGTGCTGACTGTCTCGGACAGAGAGGACAAGGCCCTCGTGGGCCTACGGGGATGGGTTCCTCAGGCAGCACGACTCCTTGCTTCCTGCCTTTCTCTGAGGGTCTACTCCACTTCTTCCCCCATCGAGGCGTGGCTCAGTTTGGCCTTCCCTCTGGTCTCCATTCTCAGGAGAGACTGCACCAGGCCATAAACGTGTGCTCTCACCAATTTTTCCAGTGGGGTCCGTGGACATAGATGCAGAGGCCAAGGTGGCCTGCTTAGATGCTGCAAGACTCCTGATTCAGACCCCTGGTCTCAGTGCAGAGGGTCCATTGCCCCAGCTGCCAGGCACCTGCCTTTCCTTGGCCTTGACACACATGAGGGCTTGGCCTGAGTGGTCCTGTGGCCCTGCCCCTCCGAGCCCTCCCAAGGTTCCTCTGTGGGTCCAGTCCCATAGACAAAATGCCCTTCAATCTTATTGCCTCCTTAGCTGACATGCCCTTGAAGTTGCCACACGACCTGCCTGTTCTGTTACCCCTCAAATATGTGTTTTCACGCACGTCATAAATACTGTATCTGGTGAGGGTATAGTCCCTGCCGGGGCCAGGAGACCAAAGTATCTGGGACATGGTCCCTGTCCTCAGGACACTTGGTGTGCAGCAGAGGAGACAAAATGGGAGCACAGCAGCAAGCCCGAGCATAAAAGGACAAGAAGCTACATCATTCTGACAGTGCAAACCCCAGAACCTGGCGCTTTGCTCTGGGGGCTCAGGGAACACCCCAGGAAAAGTCTCAGCTTAAACCCAAGTCCTCCTCAGTGTTAGAGTTTGGGGGACAGAGCAAGGGGCCCATGCACACAGGCCCTTGGCTCCTGGCCCATTGTAGACTCCCAGCACTGCCTCTTCCTGACAGCACAAGTCAGGGCAGCAGCAAGGCCCACGGTACGCCAACTCCCCAGAAGTCCCCTTGAGGCCCACTGAGGGTGAGGGCTGTGGGGCTCCCTGCCATTTTGGTCCCCGACAACGAAACCCATTCTGGCCACGGGCCTGTGCATGGAGTTGCTGAGCCTGAGAGCCAAGCCTCAGCCCCCTGCCCCTCTGGGGCGTGGCCTGCCTCCTAGATCACTAAGGGCCTGCTTCTGACATGGCTGGGGCCCACGGTGTTCTCCTGGGGCTCTCGCTCCAGGTGGGGCACAAGCCAGAAGCTCCTGGATCCCAGAACGGCAGAGGTTGGGGTGAAAGCACTCAAGGTGCTGTTGACAGGCAGGGATGCCGCTGTCTCGGATGACACCTGAATCGAAACCAGGAGATGAGGTTGACAAGTCCCGTCTAGGGGAGCAAGTCTGGGGATGGTACAGCCCAAGACTCTGGCTGAGTAGAGGGGTTCAGGAGGTGGAGAGCAGGAGGGGCAGGGGCCAGCAAGCAGGGCCATGTAATCACACTCCAGAAGGAAGAGGAGGCCACGGGGGGGGGGCTCTGAAAACCACCTTCTGAAGCTGTGGGGGCAGACCTTGGAGATGGTGGAGGCAGGGGGGCCAACCACAGTCTGCATGAGGGGTCTGAGGAGGGAGTTGGGGAGCTTGCCCAGGTGTGGCGGCCAAGGCAGGGGAAGGATAGCGTGGTCTTGTGCTGAGAAGGGCCCGGAGGGAGCCCAGGGAAGAGGAGGAGGGGGCAAGGGACACACTCCTGCCAACCAACGTGGCACTGCCTGCCCAGCCGATGTTACCCGGTGCTTGTGTCCCTGCAGCTGGTGTACCCCAGTGACTTCCGGCTCACGGACAAGGAGGTGGGTCCTGGCCTGTTGGGAATGGATGTGGCCCTGCACTGAGCCAGGCCTCACCGGGCTTCCTGTGTTTCAGAAAAGCAGCATCTGCTACCTGTCTTTTCCCGACTCCCACTCAGGTAGGCAGCCCCAACTGGGATGTCAGCTCTGGGGCTGGCGGGAAACAGGAAGGAGGTGGGAGGTGAGGCTGTCCCAGAGCCCCACCAGCCCCACTCCCGTCTCTACACTGCCTCAGTGGTGGTCACGTTCCCAGATTCTCGTGGAAAGAAGGGTCTCTGGGCAGAGGGATCGGCGGATCTGGTACCCCTTACTTCAACACAGCGGCCACCAGGACCTGGGACCTGGCCTTTGCTCTTGTCCAGGCAGGCCTGTTTTTCTGTCCCAGGCAAGCTGACCGGGCCCCACACCAGGGTGTTCCAGTATCCCACCTGTGCTAGTTGACAGCACGGATGCTTTGGGGCTGTCCCTGGTGCTTCTGTGTGCTGTGTTTATTGTGAAACTCTCAGGGGCATGAATTAGGACACAGCCTTCCTGGCAAGCTGGGCTTTCGTCTCTGGTTCCACCCTGACACAGTCTGGTGGGGGCTGCCTCCCTTCCCAGGCTGCCTCGGAGACACTCAGTTCAGCTTCCGCATCCGGCAGTGTGGTGGGCAGAGGAGCCCCTGGCATGCGGAAGACAGACATTACAACAGTGGGGCTCCCGTGTCCTTGCAAGTGAGTGTGGCTGCCTCTCCCCACAGGCCAGGGTGGGGCTGGTGTGAGCAGCCCCTTTAGGGCACCTGGGCCCTGTGTGGGAGGACAGGCACTGGCCAGGCCCAGCCAGTAGGCTTTCCAAGCGCCACCAGCCCCTCTGCGCCTGCAGCACAGGCGCCCCCACCTCCTCTGGCTGTCAAGTCCTGCCGGAGTTGCCAGAGTTGTTTCATCATCCTGGCCTCTGCTGGGGTTAGGCTCACTCTTCCGGGGACTCTCCAGGGTCCCTGGAGCTTTTCGGTGCATTGTGTGTGCGGCAGGGCGTGGCCCAGTGTGTGGAGGCCAGCGTAAGCCTCCGGTGCACCCAGGCCCCGGAGCTGCAGGGACCGCCGTGTTTGCAGGGACCTTCTCTGCAGAGGTGTCACCCACCTTCTGAGCCCAGGACTCTCCTGGCTGGGGAGAGCTGTAGCAGCCTTGGCAGGGAGTTGGGTGGGCGGGACGGAGCGTGGGCAGTGGGCTCAGCCTAGCTGACACTGCTCCCCTTCCAGAGGGAGCCGGCACACTACTTTGGTTACGTGTACTTCAGGCAGGTGAAGGACAGCTCCGTGAAGAGGGGCTACTTCCAGAAGGTGAGCCACCTGGCTGCTCGGGGGTGGTGCTGCTATAAGGCAGGGCTGGTGGCCATCAGGACAGATGGACCAACAGGCTGGGGGTCCTGACCTTCCAGTAGTGCCCACTCCTCCTGCAGCCCCCAGCCACTTGGCACTGGGCAGAGCTCACTGCCCTGGGCCACATAGGCCGCCCCACCTGGGAGCAAGGGGTGGGGGATGGCTGCCGCTGTACCCAGCTCTCCTGCTGGCCTTTTGGGGCATGGGCTCTGCTGCTTGCTCCTTGCTGCTGACTGGGGAGGGGCTCTCGCCATGCTTTCAAGATTAGGAGAACTTCCACCTTGAACTCAGACACCATAAGCAAAAGCTGCTTGCCTCCTGGGACGATCACCCCAGAAATATTGGCCACATACATTTTCCTGAGAAGGCCCAGGGTCCAGCCCCACTCTGCTGTCGCCTGAGGTTTCCCTGTCTCGTCAGAGGCAGGCTTTGGGTTTTCTCCTAATAAGCCTGGGGTCCAAGTTGGGCCATTTCTGGGGACAGGTGTCCTGTGGGGTTTGTGGGATGTACTGCCCCGGGCAGACTCTGGCTGAGCCAGGCCTCAGGGGTCCCTGCAGACTCCTGAGTGGCTGGGATTCCATCTCACCGGCCCGGCGCGCCCTGCAGTCTCTGGTGCTGGTATCCCGCCTGCCCTTCGTCCGGCTGTTCCAGGCGCTGCTGGGCCTCATTGCCCCTGAGTACTTCGACAGGCTGGCACCGTGCCTGGAAGCGGGTGAGTGGCTGTCAGGTCCTGCCAGAGTGGTTTCATCATCCCGGCCGTAGCCCCCAGTGGCTTCAACAGGCACCTGCTGCTTGGGGCAGGCTCCTGACGCTGGCCACCTGTGTCCACAGTGTGCAGTGAGATTGACCAGTGGCCCGCCCCCACGCCTGGGCAGACCCTGAAGCTGCCTGTCATGGGAGTAGTCCTCCAGGTGAGAGCTGGCTGGCTGGGCTGGGAAGGCCGCAGGTTCCTGGGGACACCCACTCCCAGCTGGCGTCTGTTCCTTTTGTTCTCCCAGGTTCGCATCCCATCCAGGGTGGACAAGCCAGAATACAGTCCTCCGAAGCAGTGCAGCCATGAGGTAGGGGTGCCGCTCCTGGTCCCGGGGCCTCACACCTGCCTCAAACCTCCCACCTCCTCAGGCCTCCCCGCCCCACTTGTTAGGGGCCCTGTGGGGGTGGGGGGGGTGCAGGGCAGGGGCCACGGCCCCCAGTGCTCTCCTGGGGTGAGGGGTGCTGCTTGCGGCTTTGGGAATGCCAGCCTTGCCCTCGGCCTCACCCTGCCCGCCCCTCGTCTCAGAGTCTGCTGCCCACCCCAGTGGTCCTTGCCAGTGTCCACGAACTGGACCTGTTCAGGTGAGCCCGGCAGGCTGCCGCCTGCTACCTGAATACATGGGGAGGGGTCCCCCGAGGTAGAGCCTGTGCAGGGCAGGGGCCGCCTATCAGGAAGGAACCCTTGGCCGGTTCCATGAGGGACAATTATACCGAAGAAGAGCCCAGGGTCCCGGTGCCTCTACCTAGAGGAGGTGGGCACGGTGGGCAGGAAGGTTCCAGAGGTCAGGTGCAGGGAGGGAGCAGCTGTGTTGGGAGATACTCGCTGCCTGAGGCTACTCCTCTCCAGGCAGGTCTATGAGGGAGCCAGGCTTTGGAGACTGAGCCGCCCTGCCCAAGAGGCAGTGCAGGGCCAGGCAGGCACGCCGGCGGAGTGGGGGGCGACCCTAGACACCCCTCGGCATGGCCTCATGTCCTCACTGCCTTCCCTCCAGGGCAGTGCCAGGTGTGGGCGGGTCAGGGCTGGCAGGCTCCGCCCCCGCTGGGCTTCCCTGACCGCCCCCGCCCCGCACAGGTGTTTCCAGCCAGTGCTGACCCACGTGCAGACTCTGTGGGAGCTCATGCTCCTGGGGGAGCCCCTGCTGGTCCTGGCGCCCTCACCCGCCATGGCCTCCGACCTGGTGCTGGCTCTGATCAGGTATGCCGGGCGGCACAGGGCGGGACTGGCCGGGGCACTGGACCGGCCCCTGCCGTGTTTACTGGCCCTGCCACGCTCCCCCCCCGCCCCGCCGCCCCACAGCTGCCTGCAGCCCCTCAAGTTCTGCTGTGACTACCGCCCCTATTTCACCATCCATGACAGCGAGTTCAAGGAGTTCACCACACGCACGCAGGCCCCGTGAGTCCCCCGTCTGTGCCCTGTCCCCAGCCTGCTGTGTTCCACCTCCCTGGGCCTGCCTCTGCCTCTTCTCTCTCTCTTCTCTCCTCTCTCTAGACCAAACGTGGTCCTGGGAGTCACAAACCCTTTCTTTATCAAAACACTCCAGCACTGGCCCCACATCCTCCGTGTTGGAGAGCCCAAGATGTCAGGTGAGGCTGGCCTGTCCTCTGCCCAGGGGACCTGGGGAGGTGGGGTGAGGGGCTCAGAGGCCCACCCAGAGAGGAGCCTCAAGGGCCCTGAGCCTGTGAGTGGCAGAGCTGCAGCACTGAGGCCCAGCCACCGCCGTGTTTCGTAGGGGATCTTCCTAAGCAGGTCAAGCTGAAAAAGCCCTCTAGGCTGAAGACCCTGGACACCAAGCCAGGTGTGTGCCCTTGGCGGGAGCCCTCCTCTGCTCCAGAACCCAGGCAGTAGGCTCTGAGTTCTCGGGGAGCCTTATCTGCTTCACAGGGCTGGAGAGGGGAATAGATGTGCAGGTGCATCCAGAGGGGGTAGGGCTGTGGGGGGTAGGAGGGGGCCCTTCGGCTGGGGGCCACTTCTGCCCTCCCGAAGGGTTGGGGCTGTGGGGGGAGGCCCGGCTCTGCCCTCCCTAGGAGGTGGGGCTGTGGGGGGTGTCCCCCCCCCCCCCCGCCCTTGGGAGGGGGTGGGGGCAGTGGGGATGGGGCCAGCTCTGCCCTCCTGCCAGGCCTCTACACGGCTTACTCCGCCCACCTCCACCGAGACAAGGCGCTGCTGAAGCGGCTGCTCAAGGTACAGGCTTGGGGGGGGCTCGGGGGGGGGAGGTGTGAAGCTCTGCCTTGGATTCGAGCCCACGCCTCCCCCGCTCCCTTAGGGCCTGCAGAAGAAGAGGCCGTGGGACACACAGACGGCATCGCTGAGGCGGCACCTCCTGGAGCTCACCCACAGCTTCATCATCCCCCTGGTGAGGCCCAGGGCAGGAGGGGGAGGGGAGCGGAGGGCCACGGCCCTGGTTCACTCCCCCCCCTTCCCTGCCAGGAGCACTACATGGCCAGCCTCATGCCCCTGAAGAAGAGCATCACACCTTGGAAGGTTCGGGTCCAGGTGACATCTGGGGAGGGTCCGGGAGGAAGGTAAGGGAGGAGGTCATGGGTATGCAGGAGCCCCCAGGGCTCCAGGCTGTCCCCACACATGCCACACATCCCTCAGAGGACAGAAGAACGGGGCCCACCCCGGAGGGGCTCGAGGCCCTCCTCTCTGAGAAGGGCCATCCTAGGATCTGTCCTGGGAAGGGTGGGGGCTGGGGGTCCTCACGTGGCTAAGGAGTATGGCAGCGAAGGGTCCTGGCCAGCCGAGGTGCGGGGCCTGTGAGGCTGCGTCCCCCACCTCCCCGCGCTCACCAGGTCCCTGTCTCAGACTCCTCCCCAGATCCGCCCCTTCCGCCAGGATGACTTCCTGCGCAGCCTGGAGCACGCAGGGCCCCAGCTCACCTGCATTCTCAAGGGCGACTGGCTGGGCCTGTACAGGTGGGTGGATGGCAGGTGGCCTGAGGCCCCTGCAGTGGTCGGTGTAGACCCTGCCCTCACCCAGAGTCAGTCCACGGCTGCTGTATCTCATCCCCCACAGGCGGTTTTTCAAGTCCCCCCACTTTGATGGCTGGTACCGGCAGCGGCACAGAGAGATGGCCCATAAGCTGGAGGCCTTGCACCTTGAAGCTATCTGTGAGGCGGTAAGTGGGGGAGCTGGGGCTGGGGGAGGAAGTGGGGGTGTGCAGGCCCCCGGGCAGGGGGCGGGCCCTGGTGATGGCTGGCTCCGTCTTATTCCCAGCAGAACATTGAGACCTGGATGAAGGACAAGTCTGAAGTGGAGGTCGTGGACCTAGTCCTGAAGCTTCGGGAGAAGCTGGTGAGATGCCTCCTGGCCCTGTCCAGCCTCTGCCAGCCGGATGTGGAGTCACCCGCCCCTGACCACCACTGCCCCTGCAGGTGCAGGCACAAGGCCACCAGCTCCCGGTGAAGGAGGCGACGCTTCAGCGGGCACAGCTGTACATCGAGACAGCCATCGGCTCTTTGCCCAAGGACCTGCAGGCTGTCCTGTGCCCCCCCTAGGACAGAGCCAAAGGGCAAGGTCCAGGGATCTGGGTCTGGCCCAGCTTTCTTATCCTCAGTGAGAGGTGGTCCCAACCAAGCGCGAGCTCCCTGCTGCTGCTCCCCAGCCTTGGCCTCCTGTCAGCACCACTGTTGTTCCAGCAGTAAAGGTGGCATTTGGAACCACAGCCTGGCCCCTGACTATTGGCGGATCACATGCTGGCCAGAGCCTCACCTCCCCCTGGGTCCCACCTGCCCTCTGCAGGGCCTGAGGGCTGGGAGGCGGAGCTGGCTGGGAGCCCTCACTGCTCTGGGCACATGGCTACCCGCCCCCTGTGGTGCCCACCTGCCCAAGCCCTGCAGGCCCTGTCCTCCGGCCCCACCAGGCTGCCCAGCCTGAGACGGAAGGAGGCAGCTGTTAGGCAGACCCCTCTTCTCATGCAGCCACCCACCCATCCTGTGGGGGAGGGGGATACCTCGCTGTGGTCACTGGCTTGGGATGGGCAAAGGCCTGTTTGCAGGGGTGGAGCTCTGCCCTGTAGTTTGCTGGGAGGCTGCCAGGGGGGTCTGGGGCATCGTCCTGGATATCACTCTTGGCATACCCGACTGGGCACCCTCTCTGCTCCGCCCAGTGCTGCTTCCTGCCTGACAGGCCCTCGAGCTATGTCCCCTGTGTCCATCCACCCCCACGTGCAGCATGAGGGGTCCTGGACTCAAGCCTCACCGGGTCTTCTTGGCCAGAGCCCTGCTGCCGCAGCCTCGGAGCACCAGGCTGCTTGGCAAGGCACAGAAGGCCCAGAGGTGTGACACGGTAGAGTGCCGGGCCCCTCAATGCCCGGTGCTGGCCGGTCCCGGCGCTGCCCTGGCTTAGCGCAGGTGACGGTGCTGTCGGCCAGCGGGTGGGTGGGCGTGAGGTGTGGACCGAGCGCCGTGGGCCGGCAGGTAAGTCTCCCGACCTCCCGACTTCATCCAAGAGGTGAGGCTGTGTGGGCGCCTGGCTGGCCTTGGCCACCTCCCTGCACGGTGAGTGGGCATGGGCTGGGCGAGCTGTTCCCCTTCCGCGTGACTATAGATCGAGTACTCACTGACCACTGCGCCCCTTCTGTGCTGGGCTTGGCAGAGTCACCAGATGACAGTGGCCGCTGGTCTCAGAAATGCTGGTGTCGACTTGTGCAGCCCTGACTGGCCTAGGACAGCCTGTCACTGCCGCCATTCTGCAGGCAGCTGAGCCCAGTCTGGCACAGGGTCCAAGGACACGGCTGTGAATTAAGCAGAACGGAATAGAGCCGGGCGGAGGCACGGATCCACTTTAGCAGGACTGGGCTGGAGCTGCGGGTCAGAGGCCCTGCAGTGGCCCCAAATGCCACTCTGGCCTCCCTGCCCTGGCTGTCAGCCTGGAGGGGAAGCCTCCTTATCCAGGATGTGGTGTTCAAGGGGGTCTGCAAAGACACCAACACCTTCTTTGTGACTGGCTCTCTAGTGTGCCAGCTAGGGACAGGGCCAGTCCTGGGCCTGGGCCCCCAGAGGGCCATGGCTTCAAGGTGTGTGGGTGGCTTGGGAAGTTGACCTGGGCCCCTCTCTCGGCTGTGACCCCAACTGTGAGGGGTATGCTCCAAGCATCACTCTAGCTTGTGCTTGCCATGCTGTGGGCCGGGGAAGCACAGGCTGCAGGGAAGGGGCTGGGAGGGGCCTTCTCAAAATCCCCAGTGACCTCCCGGATGGCCCAGCCAGGTTCTCCCAATTCCCTGAGCCCTCCTGTGTGGTGGAGGCCCCGTGGCTGTCCCTCATAGTTCATCCCAAGGACCACTGTGGGCAGGAGCTCTGGGGAGGGACTCCCGGAAGGCTGGGCGATGCAGCCCAGGGCGGAGACTCCAAGGCTGAAGTGTGGAGGTGTGAGGACGCATCTCTCCTGGAACCACGAAGGGGGTCCCTCTTCTTTGTAGCCTGACCTCTGGGCACAGTACAGCCTTGGTGGGGGGGGTCTCTGGGGTGTTTTGGTTGGTCAGCGAGGGCTCTTGAGGTTGGAAGACTGTGTGTGGTGGCTGTGGGGACGCCAGTCAGCCACACCAGGGACAGGAAGGACGGTCATCACCCCCCAGCTTCCTGTGCTTTATTTAAAGATTCCCTTTTAGTCTGGGATAGTGGCCTTCCCACATTTTTGGTATTAAAATGTTCTTCTGTGACCATGCTTGTCTTTTAACTTCCTTTTTTGATAAAAAGTTGGCATCCTTGTCAGACCCTAGTAATTTTAGGGTCCTCTGCAGTGGGGATTGGGTAAGCCAGTGTATGAATGCAGTTCAGGGCTAAAGGAGAGAAGGTTTGGCCTGGCTGGTTGGGGGTGGAGGGCGGCTGAGATGCTGAAAGAACAGGACATTCTTCTAATGCTCTTAATGGCTTCATCTCGTTGGGGGAGTTCTTGATCACTGGGGGCAGGTCTGGGGGTGAGGGGAGCTGAAGGGGAGGAGATGCTTGAGGGTGTGTGGAGGTGCCGGAGGAAGTGAACAGGAGCAAGTGAACAGTGCAGGGAGGAGCTGGGGCGGGGAGGGGGCATGCTGGTGTAGGAGTGTGGGTTAGGGTTTGGGAAATGTCCCCATCTCTTCCCTGGGTCCCCAACTGCTGCCCAGCACACGCCATCCAGTGGTGGGAGACTGCACGTATCTCAAGTCCAGGCACTGAAAGTCCTGATGCTGGGCCTGGATACAGGTCCCCAAAGACCCTCTGGAAGTAGGTGAGGAGGGAGAAGGGCCGCTGGGGGCTGATGCCGAGTCGGGAGGCTGCTCCCAGCAGGCGCGCTCCTCCCCTGAGACACTGGGGGGCTGAGGCTCCAGGGAACTGGTCAAGGCGCAGGCCTCCCCGCCCCCCGGGGAGAGCAGGGGTGTGGCCGGCCCGACCCCCATCTGAGGTGACGGTACTAGTGCCGAACCTGCTTCGGAGCCAAGCGAGAGGGGTTCAGACGTGTCGGGTGGCTCGGAGCGCTCCCCTGGCGCTGAGGCCTGAGCTCCCGAGTGAACCCGGGCGCTCCCAGGGTGGTGCCAGGCGGGGGGTGGGGGGCGCACTCTGCCTGCAGTGAACCGGGGCTCGAACGCTGCCTAACATACCCTGCGCTGCGGCGCACTCGCTGCGGGCGCGGGTACGGGGTACGGGGTACTCGCGGCAAGGGCGGGGGGCGGGGGGGCGGGGCCCTCCCTCCTCCTCCCCCCTCCTCCTTCCCGCCCCTCTCTCCTCCCCTTGCCCTCGTCCTCCTCCCCGCCCCTCCCTCCTCCCCCTCCTCCGCCTACTCCCTGTCCCTCTTCCACCCGGCTCTCCCCGCCCTCCCCCTCTCTCCGTCGGGGGCGGGGCCGCTGCTCCCGCGCGCTCCGGCCCCTCCTCGGCCACACAAAGGCCCGTCTCCATGGCAGCCGCGCGGGCCGGAGCGCAGCGCCGATCGCGGCCCGGGCGCCATCGAGCCTCGGCGGCGGACGTGCAGGTATCGCGGTGGGGGTAAGGGCCCACGGTGCGCCCGCGCGGGTCGGGGGGCTTCGCCGTTAGCGCCGCCCTGTCCCAGCCTGCGCGCCCTGGGCGCGGGGACCCGGGGCAGCTGCGGCTCCGCGGAGGGCGATCGGGCCTCGGCCGCCGTCCGTGTGTCCTCGGCTCTTCCAGGTGGCCGGGGAGGCCCGCGGCGCCGGGGGCGAGGGGGCTTGGCCCGGCCGAGGGCCCCCAGCCGGGCGCCGCGCCCTCTGGACCGCTCGGACCCTTTCTGGTTCCGGACCCTCCCTCCCCGCCCAGGCCTCCCACCTCTCCAGCCACTGAGATCCGTGGGCAGGGCTGCAGTTGTCCCTGTTGTGCAAGAGCTCGGGACCCCCAGCCACCTGCCCCCACCCCGGCAGCAGTTCCGGGGTGTCTCAGCCCAGGCTTCCCCAGGGGAGTGACCGGCAGTCAGGGCTTGGCTACCCGCCCCCCCCCCCCCCTCAACCTTTCCCCACACACCCGCTGGGGCTGCTTTTGAGGAGGGCTTCGGCTGGGACCACCCTGTGAGCCCCCTGGTCTGTGCCTGGCCCCGGCAAGAAGGTTGGGAGCAAGCGTTCTGTCTTGGGACTAAGGGCAGCTTAGCACCGACCCCGGGTACCTGACGAGTCCTGGTGGCCCTGGGCCTGCTTGCGTCTCCACAGGGCCTGCTAAGGCCACTCCTGGTGTGCTTGATTGGAATAGTGTTTATTACTGAGAAAATCTCAGACTGTGGGGGGGGGGGGGGGGGAAGCATACCCAGTCCCTGGGCCCTCCCCTCACCCTCTGACCCTACATTTCTGCTGCTTCCTCCTGCGGGAAGCCCTCCTGGATGGGCTTCTCCCCACCCCTCTGTGCTCAGGCTGATTGGCAGATTTCTGGGGTCCCTGAGCTCAAGGGCCCCGGAGTTTCCTGCCACGTCACGAAGGCTTCTCTTCCCAGCAACTTGGAAAAGGAAGGAAGGGGTCCATCTGTCCCCTCTGCCTGTGGCAGTGGACAGGACGGGGGCGGGGGCGTGAAGCAGGGCCCCAAAGCTAGTGGAATATCCTGGACCTTGGAGGATTTTCTAGCGCATGCCTGCTGTGGGAGAGCTCTCTCTTCCATGTCGAACTTAAGCTCCTGTGCCCTCCCCAAACCTAGGGCTGGGCCCTGTGAGAGCGGAGCGGTGCAGGTCGGCCCATGCCCAGATGTTATCCTGGCGTGTCCGGGAGAGGCCGTCTGAGAGTCTGAAAGTCGGACAGCTAGCACGAGCGGCCATCCCTCTGCCCTGAGGAGAGGGTCCCTAGGAGGGAAGGTCAAGCATTGGCCTGGCTGGGCCTGCTGGCTATTTTTTGTGGCATGTCAGCTTTCAGGAATTCCCAGAGGAGATTAAGGACAAACAGGTGGTCTCCACCGATGTGAACCTACCACCTCTTCCCACCGTGTCCCTGTGGGTGCCCACCTTGGTCTAAGGGGTGGGCCCCTCAAGGAGGGCCTGAGGTTTGGCCAGGGGTTCCTTGCCCCAGGAGGGGAGGGAGGTTACCGAGAAAAACAAGGGTTTGGAATGTGAGTCCCCCCTCCCCCGCCGGCTGCCTGCCAAGAAGGAATTATTTTGGATTATCCAGCCGTGTCCAGCCACCCAAGGGGGGAGGCCGCAGCCCTGCCGAGGGATCCACTTCCGGGGCTGAGGGTTGAGAGCCCTGGGAGGGAGGGACGGGCTAGTCTGGGCAGCTCCACCGCCTCCTGAGGCTGCTCAGACCGGTCGGGGGCGGGGTGGGAGGGGATGCGTCACCCTCGGGTTGGAGATTGCAGGCCCTGCCTAGCCAGCCTGGAGCCGACCCAGGCCCCTCCGAGGGAGGCCACAGGGCTGGAGGAGCCCCAGATCCTGTCCTCAAGGGCTTGGGGGAGGGGCCCAGCCGGGGGTCCCCCTTCAGCCCCAGAAGGCTTCGCACCGTGGCCTGAAGGCCTCTGAGGCCACTCTCCAGAGCTGGGTTCAGGGACACACCTTGGGTTACTCACACCTGGTGCTTCCCAGGGATGACGAGGAGCAGGTAGGGGCGTGACTTAGGCTGCTTAGGGTGCCGCACAGGGGTCTTCTCCGGCTGGCCCTCAGGCCACCTCCCTGTCCCCGCCCCCCAAGACCCACTGACCAGCCGCTGACTGATGCACAGCCCCCTCGAAGCCCTTCTGACAGCCTGCAGGTGAGGGGTTCCCCAGGTGAAGAGATACGAGCCATTCATGAGTGAGGAGCTCTCTGGGGCGCTGCCTCTGCTGTGTGGGCCCCCTGGCTCTGTGCCTGAGTGTGCCCACAAGCTCTGTGCTCAGCAGCCCCTGTGGGGACCCCATTGGAGACACAGAGCTGGCAGCTTGGGCACAGAGCAGGAAGCCCAGGGTCCTGGCCCTAGCCCAGGCAAGTGGGGCAGAAGAGATTGGGTTGGAAAGCACTGGGGTGGGCTGGCAGCCTGGGGAGGGGTCCATATGGCATATGCCTATCTTTCCCAAGAGGGCACGGTTGCAGGCACTTGAGCCATCCCAAGACCAAAACCACTCTGGGAACATGATGGCATCCTGTCCCCTGCCTTGTCCCCACATCCTGGGGCCAGAGCCAATGATCCCCCTGGGACGTTGGGTGTGGGTGTGGGTGTGGGTGCACCGGGGGAGAGGCTGTGGGTTCCAGCACCCTCCCATTTCGCCCCTTCTCAGATCTGAGCAGGGCCACGCTGAGGTGTGATGCCCTCTGCCACTGAGGGCTGTCTCCCGGTCACTTGCCTCAGTCCTTGCTGCAGCAACAGGTGCTCGTGGGCGGGGACATAAGCTTTTCTCCCCTGTCCGAGGAGGCTCCTCTGTCCAGAGCCTGCCTTGGACTCGGGTCTGGTCCGGGTAAGGCTGGGGACCAGAGGGTGGAGGAGGAGGTGAGCGGATCAGACCTCCTGGAACCGAAGCCCACGTGTGACCAGTTGGGGGGGCCGCAGTGTCCCTCCAGCCCCAACCTCTGAAGTAGTCGCAGGTTCATTAGGTCGGGTTCCTTGCTGAGGGTGGGGGCTGGGCAGAGTCCCTGCACCGGAGCCTAGTGGGAGTTTGTGTTTGGGGTGGGGCTGTGGGGTGGGGTGGGGTGGGGCCAGCCTGCAGCTAATTGTCTTTGGACTCAAATTACGGGCTGAGAGGGCGGGATCAGTGGCCTGTAATTGACTGGTGGGTGGGGGGACCTGTGGGGGGGGGCCCTGCACCAGTGCTTCCCTTTTCTCTCCGTGGTCCTTGCACTCCCTTCCCCTCCATGGTTTCACATCTGACGGGCTCTGCTTCTCTCTGCCCAATGATAGGAGGACCTCGGCCCCTTCAGCTACCCGGGCAAGAACCCTGCCCTGTCCTGGCCTCCCCTGGCGGCCCCTGAACCAGGCCAGCGCACAGCTCACCCTGCCTCATCTCGGCCAGAGCATTTGAAGGGCTGGGCCTGGCCTCTGCTGCCCTGCCTCCAGGTCCCACCCAAGCGGGTCTGCGTTCTTCTGCTCTGTGGTTGATTCACACTCTTGTGACAATGACTGGACCTGGGCTCTGGAGGGAGCCTGGCGCAGCCATGGTTGGCAATGGGGGCCGTTTGTGGGGACACCCCCAGGGCAGTCCCGGACCTGGAGCTGGGGTTCTCTTTCCCACTTTGTTACTCTCTGTGGTCTCCCCACCCAACCTTTCAGGCATAGAGACTGGATCACTCACTGCTGCCTCCCGCTGTGGCTGGGGGCTAGTCCACCTGAGTGCCTGGTATGTCAGTGTGCTGGGCACAGGAGGGTCTCACCCTGGGCTGGGATCGGGGACATCTGGGCACAGGGCCTGGCTCAGTGCCCACATCCTTGTCCTCAGATGACATGATGCCCACCAGTTCCCCATCCTTGTGCTAGGCGGGTCCTGGCCCGAGTGCTGTGGGGAAGGAGAGGGAAGCCTTTTGGGTGCAGCCTGGGTTCTGGCCTTAGCTCTGCCATCAGCGTGGCCCTGGACACATCACTTTCTGGTGCAGGGACCAAACCCCCGGCCCCTCCTCAGGAAAAGCAAGAAAGAGAATCAGGGTTGATGTCGGTCTTTCAGGAGGCCACCTGTGTCAACAGAGCAGCTGGGCAGGGGTGTTGGCCTTCTCCTCTGGCCTGTGTCCCCTGAGCCAGCATGCCACCTATGTAGACCCTAGGCCTTACTGGGGGGTGTACTGGCTCCCCTCCTGGCATACCAGCCCCAAGCTGAGGCAGTTCTGGGGTCCTGAAAGGCCATAGCAGGCAGCATGGGTGACAGGGGAAGAGGGTGTTCTCCCTGCTGGGAGGAAGTATGCTGGGCAGAGGTCTGGTGCAAGGGAGCCTGTGGCACTTGTGTGGTTCAGAGGCTGCGAGGGGGCAGTTGGACAGCATGGGGGTGACCTGGGTGGTATGGGGGCCCAGCTATAAAGCGGTGGGTTTGAAGGCCAGTAAGAGGTCGGGGCTCTGGGCCGCATGTGGATTCTAGCCCTTTCTGTGTATGGGGCTGCCCTCACCTTTCCTGCACATGGTCCCACCCTGGAGGCCAGCTCTAGGCCTGCCCAGCTCTGCCAGCCCTCTTGGCCCCTCTGGGCATCCTGGGCTAAGCCAGTGCTGGGCCTGCCCAAGACCCTTCCCACACACAGCCTCTCACAGCCCAAGAGCCCAGGTCTGGGGAACTTCCCACGGGCTCTTTGTCCTGGGGATGCTGTGTGGGTGTTGGGGAAGGACCCCTGCTGGCATCACAGACGTGTGTGCCTGCACATGTGTGGTCACGTGTGTGAGCAGTGGCTGGTTTGCCGGCTTGGCACAGTGCCCCAGGCTAATTGTGGGGTTCCGTAGTGATAGAGGAGGCGGGGCTGGGGTGACCGCCGAGGCGCTGACAGACTGATGGGGAGATTATAGGCCTTGCTTGCTCCTCACTTGCTCAGGCCCTCACCCGTCCGCCCCCCACGCCCACTCCCGCCTCCTGCACGGCGGCCCAGGAAGGGGGCTCTGGGTGGGGGCTGGTCCTGGGCCATGTGCAGCTGCCGTGAGCCTCAGGCTGTCGTGGCCTGCAGCATCCAGTCAGCTGTGAGGTGAGCCTGCAGAGGGGAGATGGTGAGGCAGGCAGGCAGGGAAGTGCTGGTGTGCAGGGAGGCCAAACATGAGAACCAGTGGTTCACGCCTGCCACTGAGGCCCAAGTGCCCACAGGACTGCCCTTAGCCTCTCCTAGCTTGGATGTGGGGGCTCGGGGACTCAGCTACAGGGGCCCTTCCGCAGCTGTCTGAACTGCTCTTACCTGGGTGGTGGCTGGAGGCCCTGCACCCTCAGCTGGCCCCTGCCCATCTCTCACCCCCGCGTCGTCTCCCTCAATTAGACCATAGGCTACCCACTGGGGAGGTTATCTCAGGACCTAAGGGCCAGGCCCATCCTTGTCATCTATTTAAGTATTGACTGAGGCCACTGTGCCGACTCATTCCTGGGTCCCCGGCACACAGGAAGCTGTCAGGGGCTTTGGGCTGAGCAGATGGGACAGGCCAGTGGGCCCAGGTTGGGGTTTCCCGGGAGCACAGGGATGTGAGTGGAGGGTGTTGAGCTGTGGAGCGTTCTGATGCAGAACTGCTGTGCAGAGGAGGAACCTGGGGGTGAGGCCAGAGTGAGGAGACCTGTGTGGGGCTCAAGCACGTCCTGGTGTGACACAGTGGTGGATAGGACCCAGGAGGGGTGGTTAGGGTGGAAGGGACAGGTCTTACAGCAGCGGTGGGGGCAGCGGGTGGCCAGCATCAGAACCTAACAAATCCTACCTCTGTCCCAGGAGGCCACTGCCTGCAGGCAGGGTCCCTGCAGGATAATTTATTTTCCTGTGTTCTCAGCCATTTCTTTCCCTTCCTTCCTTCCTTCCTTCCTTCCTTCCTTCCTTCCTTCCTTCCTTCCTTCCTTTTTCTTTCTTCCTTCCTTCCTTTTTCTTTCTTCCTTCCTTTCTTTCTTTCTTTCTTTCTTTCTTTCTTTCTTTCTTTCTTTCTTTCTTTTCTTTTTTTTTCTTTCCTTTCTTTCTTTTGAGAGGCAGAGAGAGAGAGAATCCCATGCAGGCTCCATGCTGTCAGCACAGAGCCCGATATGGGGCTCAAACTCAGAACTGTGAGATCGTGACAGGAGCCGAAATCAAGAGTCCAACTCAGCTTAGCCGACTGAGCCCCCCAGGCGCCCCCCAGGGTTAGGCAATGAGTGGGACGGAACAGTGGCCCGATTGCCAGTAGCATGTGGACCCTGGTGTACGTGGGCACCCACAAGAGGCAGACAGGGAGGGGCTGGAGCACACACTCCCGGGCTTGGTTGGACCAGCTCATGAGGCACCTGAGGGCGAGGGCTAGATGCAGATACCCTGGTGACAGTGACCTCAGGTCTCAGGCGGAGTTGCTGAGAGAAGACTTGCGTGCACTCAGGTGGACACAGCATCAGAAGCTTGAGTGGGAGGCTTGCGGGGGAGCACCGTAGGGTCACAAGGGGCTGGGGTTTCCCTGGGCACACTCTCCTCAGATTGAGTTTGGGGCCTGTGACTGCTCACTGCCACCAGCCCGGGCTGACTTCATGCAGGGACCCAGAGTCCAGACTTCAGGATGCTAACTAGTTCCCCCAACGAGGCCGAGGCCGGGTTTGGGCAACCTGGTCCCACAGTCTAGGCAGGTGGGAGGGACCTGGGGGAGCAGGGGTCCTGTGGGAGGCTCTGGTGGCGCTGACGCAAGTCTCAGGCTGCGACGTCAATCTGTCCCTAGGGCCCCGCCCCGCCCCACCCCTGCCCTAGGTGCTTGTGTTGGGAGAGCTCAGCCTTCGGCGGGGTCGGGGTCATGCCAGCTGCCGCTGGGGCCCAGGTGGTGCGTGGCCGGCCGGCAGCGAAAGGGGTGGCCGAGCCCTGGGACCGACCCGCTGGGCCCGGAGGACTAAGGCAGGTAATGGGCAGTCGAGCGCGGGGCCGAGCCTGGCGCCAGGTGAGCGCTCGGTGGCGACGGTTCCCTGTGCCCACGTGACCGCCGCCGCTGTCATTGTTACTGGAGGTCGGGCTCCGACCCGCCGGCGCGCCTTAGGGTCCCCGGTGAGGCGCGTGGGGCGGGGGGGCGGCGCCGAGGTCGCCCCTGGCCGGCACCGGGGCCCGGCTCGTCCTCCGCCGCGTCCCCGGGTACCCGCCCCGCGCCCTCCGCTCTCTGCACCCGGCTGGGTCCCGCGGGAACGCGGCCGGGGCGGCCCCCACCCCCCCAGCGGAACTCTGACCCGGGTCACCAAGGCGGGGGGGGGGGGGGGCTGGGCGCGCGGGACCGAGGGGAACCGACCCCTCCCGGGCAGGAGCGCCCCCCTCCCCCCCCCAATCGCGCCCCTCCCTCGCGCTTGTTTTGAAAACAGCCGAGGCTCGGATTTGCCGGCGATTTGCCGGCGTTTCGGCCTGTTTTGTTTCCTCTGATTTGTTTAACGCTCCCGGCTAATTGCAGATTTGCATTTTCGTCGGGAGAGTTGAGGCCCGGTCCCCTGGCTGCCAGCTGCCCGGCGGGGGAGGGGCGACTCCCTGGCTTCTCACGTGGCGCCTGGCCGCCTGGAGGCTGGCTCCCCGCCCAAGGTGGGGGGGGCTGCCAGGGGCCTCCGCTCACGGTCGCTGGGGTGGGGTGAGCCGCGTCTGTCCCCACCTGGCCCTGCGCCTTCCCCCGAATCATCCCTTTTTCTGTGTCTGCCTGCACCTTAGTCCTCGTCTTGGTCCCTGGGCACCTCTTCTGCCCCCTTGTCCCTTCCCAGCCCCATCCGGGTTCTCTTCCTGAACTACAGGCTAGCTGGCCTGGCCGAAGACAGCCCCCACGCTGGACCCCACTTCACAGGCCCGGATGCTTGTTATTGGTTTGATTTTAGCATTAAGAGATCTCTCAGTCTGTATTTACTAGAGAATAGCGACCTGGAAAGAACCCCCACCTCTGGCGCATACCCCAGGCAGAGGCTTCCCTCGGGTGGGGGGGGGGGGGAGGGGAAGGGCCAGAGAGGCCCCAGCTCCCGGGCCTAGTCTGGAGCCAGGCCTCTGCCCTTCCTCGGTGGGGGTGCATTTCTGTCCCTGCCGGGGGCCTGGTGGCCCTGGGTTAGAGGAAGCTGGAGCCTGAAGACAGACAGCACAGGGACCCATCTGGGAGGGGACCACTGCTTCCCGCTCAGGCCGAGGTGTGGAGGACAGGTGGGGCTCCCTGGGCAGCGCCTGTCTCCTGCCCCTGCAGGGCATCTGTGTTTTCAGCCCGCCACTCTGGGATGCCTCCGCCTGCCCGGTTCCCTGGGCTCAGGCCCACAGGTGCCTACCTGGCCAGCTCCTGTGCTCAGATTTGCTCAGGGAAGGCCCATCAATGGAGACCCATAGACCTTAGGGATGAGTGAGTGACCTGCAGGGTCAGGGTGGGTGTCTCAAGACTCTGAGGGAGGGGTAGGAGTTTTCTGGGTGGGGTGTGGGACAGCAGAGCAGGGACAGGGTGACCTCAACCCCCTTCGCTGTACACACACACGTGAGGATTTCCACACGTGAACATGGTTACACTTCGTGGCAGCTCACGGAGATCGATGCTGTTATTACTCCCATTCCACATGGGGACACTGAGGCACCGTGTGGCTTTGTGAACAACCCACACAACCTAAGCGGAAATCGACAGAGCCGGGGTTTGAACCCAAAAGTCTGGCTCCAGAGTTCTGCCCTTGAGGCCCCTCTGTGCAGCAGTGTTTGGCGTGTGTGACTGTGGTGGAGGGCTGGCCACAGCCTCAGTGGCCCGTGGGTGCTCCCTCCTGAGAGCAGGAGGCTTTGGGGGAAGGATGGACAAGAAGAGTGGCTGGAAGAAGGATGGAAGAGACTGGAGCAGGATTGGGTAGTCGAGAGAGCTGACCTCGAGTTAGGATGGGCCCCAGGCCCGGGTGTCTGAGGAAGGCGAGGGGTCCAGGTTTCATTGTGCAAGAAGTTTTGGCTGGAGGAGCCGGATGTTGGGGGGAGAAGTCACTGGGTTGCCTCTGGGCCGGTGTGAGAGGAGACCCAGCATCATCAGTGGGTCACTCGGGACAGGTCTCTGGAGGGGGTTGTGTGCCTGTGTGGGCCCAGGAAGAAGGTGTCCCTTGGAAGAGACCAGCCTCCCTTGGCTTTGCCTGCAGCACACAGACAGACACACACACACACACACATGCACACACACCCTGCCTGGGGGCCGGGGACTCCAGGGCACACCGTGCTAGGGGAGGGAACAGGCATGGGGCACCTGGAGGCTGGCATGCTGTCCCTTCAAGGTGGCAGGTCGGCATGAACTGCAGTCTGTGTGCTGTGGGCCCCAGTGTGGTTTGCACCTGTGCCGACCACGGCCTCCGGTCCAGGCTCGCCCCAGTTTTCTCATGAGACTGCATGGTGCTGACGCCCTGTGGTTTGGCCCCTACATTGGTCTGTGGAGTGGCCTTTGCTCCTTACACAAAGGCTGCCTTTAAGGCCTGTGGCAAAAGGACATCCCTCATCCCTGTGCCCAGAGCCCCGAGCCCCTCAGCCAGGGGCTGGGGGACCCTCTGCCCAAGCGCCTGCAGCCCTGGCCCTCCTTGCCCCTGCCAGTTCCCCATGGGCCTGCCGTAGGTCCCGCCCTGGGTCTTGCCCTCCAGGATGCAGGTAGATGGGGGGGGGGGGGGGGGGGAGGGGCTGGTCCTTATGGAGCAGGTGCTGAAAGCACAGTGCTGGGGGAGGGGGGCAGCCAGTTTGGGAGCCAAAGGGCCAAGCAGGAGTGGCTGAACCTTGGATGGGGGGGGGGGGGGGGGCGCGCGGCGGGGATTGGCCAGGAGAGACGGTTGACCCAGAAAGCCATATCCTAAGGTAGAGTGGAACTGCGGGGGGTGAGCTGGGGGGCGGCACTCATTATTATTAGGTACATACCTCTTTTTATTTAGACGATATGCAAATATATTCTTGTAAAAATTTTTCAAAAATTGGCAAAGGAAGTTACTTTGCTATCCCAATTCCCTCCTTCCTGCCCCCAGGCCTTACTACTGTTTTCAGGTTTCTTTTTTAAGTTTATTTATTTATTTTGAGAGAGAGAGGGAGAGAATCCCAAGCAGGCTCTGTGCTGTCAGTGAGGAGCCTGATATGGGGCTCAGTCCCACGAACCAGGAGATCATGATCTGAGTTGAAACCAAGAGTTGGATGCTTGACCGACAGAGCCACCCAGGTGCCCCTATTTTCAGTTTGAACGAAGGCTTCTAGAACTCAGCAGTTAACCCCACACCCGTATACACACCCATGAAGGCACCTGGAGTCCTGTGCCACAGCCATCACTGTCCTGTCTGGGCTCCGTGGGATTCAGCATGGACCACCCATGTGCGTCGGCATGGTTGTTTTTTGGGGGTCCTCTGGTTGGATGCTGGGTGGTTGCCACATTTTCTTGGTAATCAACCATGCTGAGAAGTATCCTTGAGCATGTCTCCCCCGTGGACACACGTAGCTATTTATCCAAGGTGGTAGGAGGCAGTAGCACTGCTACAGTGTAACTGGTCTGCCCAGGGTTTTCATGAATGAATCATTTGGCCCTTACAAACTCCCGGGGGAGTTCACTGTGACTCCATTTTACAGGTGAGGAAACGAGGCAAAGGGAAGTAATTGACCAAAGTCACACAGCTAGTCAGTAGAATTTGTATTCTACTAATTCGTAGTAAGTGGGTATGCTCATTTTTCAGAAAGTAATTTATATTTTAATCAAGGTAATATACGTACCTAGTTTTAAAAAGGCAAAAAAAAAAAAAAAAAAAAAAGGCAGATGATACCGACAGACTTATAACGACAGAAAGCTGTTCCCTGCCCCTGTTTTCCCCGGCTTCTTTTGAACAGAGAGAGGGATGTGTCAGGCTTGTATTCTCGGACGACCAAATGGGTGTTTATGCACTGGGGGCCTGGAGGCTGGCATCTGAGGGCCGGGTGTGCTGGGAGCAGGGTGGAGGAAGCAGAGAAGGTTGGGGGTCTCCTGCGCCAGGATAGCAAGGGCCAGATGGGACCCCTTGAGCCGCTCCCCGCCCCCCAGACACGGAGCAGAGGAAACTGGTGCAGCCGGGCCAGGCTTGTGGTGAGACCACTGTTGCTCCTTTGCTTCCTAGAGAATCTTGATGCTGGCCCAGAGCAGACACTGAGCTGGACTACGGGAGCCTCGGTGAGTGGGGGCTGGGCCCCACCTGGGGAAGGCAATGGGGTTAGACGCACTTTCTACTGACCACGGGGCGGGATGTGGGGGGGTGACCTTGAGGCCCCGGTCTGGCTGAGCCCAGTGTGCACACATCTGCGCAGACCCAAGTGTCCTGCCCGTGGGGGCCACTGCCAGCACACATACCCCCCACCCCCACCCCCCGCCCCAGTTCTCTGAGATCAAGCTTTCCTTGGGAGGGTGGGCTCTTCAGTGAGACTGGCAGGGGGCTGGGTTCTGAACACTAAGGCTGGGAATTTGGGCTTGGGGGAGGAGTGCCCGTCCAGACATTTTCTGGGCCAACAACAGGCCGGAGTTTGTGCAACTTTTTGGAAGTGCACCTCTGGACCCTAGCCAGGAAGGAGGCCGTCTGATGCCCTTGAGGAAATCCCCGGCAGCCCCGGTGAGCCAGGGGTCCTGGGGCTCTCTGCAAAACAGGAAGCGCCCATTCCAGGAACACTAGCCACAGGAAGCTTTGCTGGCTGTGCCTGGCGCCTCCTCAACAGTGGCCTGAGCTCCCTGGTCGGGTGGGTCACCCTTTGCTCCGGGACCTGGCCTGGCAGGTCACCTGAGGCTTTGTTTGGCCAGGAAGTGGAGGGGAGCTGCGGCCTCTGGAGTGTGACCCAAGTCCCTCCTACCACCCCAGGTGACCTGGGCTTGGTATGGGTGGGGGGTAAGTTTGCAGCCCTGGGATTTAAGCCTCACTTTGCCCACCACCCAGAGGGGTCCTGGGGCAGGGAGCCTGGGTCTGGCCCAGCTCTCCTTGGTGACTCACAGTGCTACTGAGCAGGTACGGTGTCCCAGACCTGGCAGGGCCCTGGGGCAGAGGGCAGGGCTGGGCTCCTGCCCTAATGAACTAGTCAAATGGATGTGAACCGGAGAGAGACCGGAGCATTCTTTTTGTGCACTGTGACCCCTCTGCCTCTTGGGTCCCCCCAAGGCTGTGAGTTAGCAGGGCTGAGGGAGGGGCTGGGGTTTGAGTCAAGCTTTTTTACAACAGGGGTGCCCCAGAGCTCCCCCACTTGGTCAGCTAAGTGTTCAAGCCCTGGTCCAGACCAGTAGAGGGGCCCTGGGCTCCTTGGGTCCACGTGGGGCGATCCATCCGGACTGCTGCCAGGGTGGCCTGGGCTCCGGGCCCGCCCCCACGCCCCACCCCCGCCCGCCCGCAGTCCCTCCCTGGGCCCCGGGAACATTCCATTCATTCCGGGCTCCGGCAGGCCAGGCGGCGGGTGGGAGCCAAGCGGGGCCAGGGGGCTGGGGTCGCAGCGGCGGCGGCTCCGGGACTCCGGGACTCCGGGTGAGCGGGGAGCCAGGTGGGGGAGGGCCAGCCTGGCAATGAGACTGAGGGGCTAGGAAGTCTGCACTCGCCCTCACCCTCGCCCTGGCCCTGGCCCTCACCCTGGCCCGCGCCCTAGCCGGCGCCACTGAGTGGACTTTGAGCCCAGACTGGGCCATAAGCGTGGGGGCGGGGGAGGGGCGAGGGGGCGGGTCCTCCAGCTCAGGCCCTTTCCTTCCCGGGGAGGGAGGGAGGGAGGGAGGGACCAGCGGCAGTGACCATGCCAGCTGGTGCCCAAGCGTTCAGGGCCTCTTGGTGCGCCTGGGTCTGTGTGGTCTCAGAGTCCGGGGCATCTCCCAAACCCTGATCTCCTCTCCCCACAGATGGGCAGCTGAGACCAGAGAGGAGTCTGTGATGGGGGGGACCCCCTGCCATTCAGTGGGATGACCTCAGGGGCTTGTGACATCCTAACTGACTAAAGTCTCCCCAATCTAGCTACCCTTATCAGGGGTCACCCTGGCTCTTCTACAGCCCTGCCCTGGACCACCTTCACCTCTCCCTGGTACTACCCAGCCTTCTGCCCCCAGCAACCAGGGGCCGGTTCCTAAGTCCCTGCAGTCTCCCCCTGTGGACCCCCTCCAGCTCACCTGTGGGTGTTTTCTCTTCCGGTGGCTGGTGAGGAGGGCATCTGGGGTCGCCAGGGGCCAGGCGAGAACTTCCCTTGCCAGTACTAGGTGGGGGTTCTCAGAGGCAGTGACTGCCCCAGAGAGGTGGTGTTTTCCCAAGCCTTGCAGTGATTCTGAGGGAGAGACGGTTTTGTCAGTCGGTTGCTTCTTGGTTTTACTTCCTCAAGACGTTTGAGGAAGGCTGCGGTTACTCAGAACAGAGGGTTGCAGGGGGGATGGAGAGCAGCCACAGCCTGGTCAGGGTTTTCCTAGTGGCCCAAGCAGAGAAGGAAGTTAGCTTGATGGAAGAATCACGGGTTCCATGCGAAAAAGCCAACTTATTCTAGTAAGCACAGCTTTGCGCAAAGTCAGTGCTCCAGAGCCATGTCTCCCCTGGCCAAGGACCAGAGCAGATCCCTTTCTGCCTTCTTGGAAGAGATGGACAGGACACAGGGCAAGTCAGGGTGTTGGAAAAGTCATTGTTTCTCAGAGGAGTACCAGCATATCCAGGTGTGTGTTGTGTAAGAGCAGCCACCTTTGCCTGTGCAGGGGTAGACTGGGCCCCTCATGCAGGGGTAGGCGGTACGGTGTCTGGGACACCAGACAGCAGGAGTAGGCTGTATGGGCGTCTGGGAGACGGGGGGCCTGGGCCCCTCATTGCCTTCCGCCATCTGGGTCTGGCTCCACTCAACGCATGTGGCATGGGCAGGACTGCTCTAAATGTCATGCCAGGCACAGGTGCCCTCAGGGAAGGTTCCAGTGGATTCGAGGCCAAGGGCTCCAGCATGCATCCAGAGAGGGCAGTTTGTGAGGGAGCCGGCAGAGGGTGGTACAGGGGATTCGGACCAGGGTAGAGCAGGGTCTCCAGGGTGGGGCATATGGGACTCTCCCAACATGGAAGAGGCCTAGAGGCAGAGGGGCTTGAGTTTCCCCGAGATCCCTGTGTCCCTGAGGTGGGGAGGGAGAACCATGTGCGTTCTAGGTCCCCTAATCTGGGGACACTTCTACACGTGGACGGGGGCACAGGCCTGTGTACGTGCAGGAACGTGCTCAGAGACACCTGCGCACCGACTCGGCCTGCCCTGGCCGTGAGGGCAGCACACACCCCACTGCCACCTCCGAGTGTCCCCACCTCGGAGAGCTGGTGGTGTCTGGAAACTCGTCCCAGGGTCTCTGAGTGTGTCTGTCCCCGGGAGGGCATGGGCAGGGTGGGTGGAGTGTGGCTGGTGCCTCTGCTGGTTCTGGAGAGGAGGTGGGTGGGGAGGCCGGGGTGGGCAAATGCGGATAAGCGTGTGCCAGGCTGGCTCATTTGGAAGACCGTGCGACTCGGTCTGTGTGTATTTGAGCCTCACGCTGGGTGTAGAGATGACTGAAAAAACAATAAACTTAAAAAAAAGTGTGTGCCTTCATTGATCACAGCTGGTTCCAGCTCCTTTTCTCCTTATTTGCTGTCAGATGCCCGTGTGCAGCACTTGGCAGGGCTCGTGGCCTGGAGCTCTGGGGTCCTCGGGTTGGGGGAGGGCACGTGCGTGAGGGCCTGAGAGACTTCCTGGAGGGGGTGCTTTGAGAACCTGGAGGTGGAGGTCGGGGCACAGTCGTGCAGGGGCTGCCTCACCCTGCCCGTAGCACACAGTGCTGGTGGCTAGACCCTCCTTGTTAGTTTGTGTTATAGGGGACACTCTTGAGACTGTCCGGGAGACCGTCTCCTTTGAGAGGAGGCGGGCGGGCGTGCCTGCCCAGACACACGGAAGGCAGAGAAGCGACCGGGCGCTCTCGGGGTATGCTACACAGCCCTGACTCTCTCTGGCCTGTGTTCCGCTTATTCGGGCGGGGTCTGGAGGGGCCCGTGAAGCGGGGGCTTCCTGTGCGCAGGTGGATCCTCCGGGCTGGGGCTCCCCTGACCCTTGTCTCTTCCCACAGGGTGCCGGGGGCGATGTCTCTGCAGCTCTGGGCCCTGGCCCTCCTGGGCCTTGTGGGCACAAGTGCGGGCCTGCGGCCCCGGAAGCTGGACTTCTTCCGAAGCGAGACGGAGCTGAACCACCTGGTTGTGGACGAGGCCTCGGGCGTGGTGTACGTGGGGGCGGTGAACGCGCTCTACCAGCTGAGTGCCAGACTCCAGCTGGAGCAGCAGGCGGCCACAGGCCCGGCCCTGGACAACAAGAAGTGTACGCCCCCCATCGAGGCGAGCCAGTGCCACGAGGCCGTGCTGACCGACAACGTCAACCAGCTGCTGCTGCTCGACCCTCCCGGGAAGCGCCTCATCGAGTGCGGCAGCCTCTTCAAGGGCATCTGCGCCCTGCGTGCTCTGAGCAACATCTCTGTGCGTCTCTTCTACGAGGATGGTAGCGGCGAGAAGTCCTTCGTGGCCAGCAACGACGAGAGCGTGGCCACGGTGGGGCTGGTGAGTGCCACGAGCCCCGGTGGCGAGAGGGTCCTGTTCGTGGGCAAGGGCAACGGGCCCCATGACAACGGCATCATCGTGAGCACCCGCCTGCTGGACCGGACCGAGGGCAGGGAGGCCTTCGAGGCCTACACGGACCACGCCACCTACAAGGCCGGCTACCTGTCCACCAACACGCAGCAGTTCGTGGCCGCCTTCGAGGACGGCCTCTACGTTTTCTTCGTCTTCAACCAGCAGGACAAGCACCCGCCCCGCAACCGCACGCTGCTGGCGCGCATGTGCAAGCAAGACCCCTTCTACTACTCCTACCTGGAGACAGACCTGCGGTGCCTTGACCCCGCCGACCCCCAGGCCCCGGCCTTCGGCACCTGCTTGGCGGCCTCCGTGGGTGTGCCGAGCGCCGGCAGAGTGCTGTACGCGGTCTTCAGCAGGGACGGCCGGAGCGGCGGGGGACCCCGTGCGGGCCTCTGCCTGTTCCCCCTGGACGAGGTGCACGCCAAGATGGAGGCCAGCCGCAACGCCTGCTACACGGGCACCCGGGAGGCGGGCCGTGACACCTTCTACAAGCCCTTCCACGGCGAGATCCAGTGTGGAGGCCACGGGCTGGTATGTGGGGCTTGTCGGTGTGTTCGTGTCCCGCCAGCTCGTGAGGGTGCGAGGCGTCGCTCTGGTCGGGTGCCGCCTTTTTCTTCCACGTGTCTGATCACTCGCTCCGTCCCCTGCCAGGCCCGTGCTGGGTGTCAGGGGCGTGAGGCAGTGACACGTCCCTGCTGGCATGGCGCTTGTTCCTGGGGGGGGGGGGGGGGGTAGGGCACATGTGCTGGGAGCCCTCGCAGGGAGAGGCCTCCAGCGCGAGGGGGTCTGTGCCCAGCGCTGACGCTGTGGTCCACAGGGCGCCAGTGAGAGCTTCCCGTGTGGCTCTGAGCACCTGCCTTACCCGCTGGGCAGCAGAGATGGACTCACAGCCACAGCCGTGCTGCAGCGTGGAGGCCTGAACCTGACAGCCGTGATGGTGACCGCGGAGAACGGCCACACTGTTGCCTTCCTGGGCACCTCAGATGGCCGGGTCCTCAAGGTGGGGCCTGGGGCTGGGGTAGGGCAGCTTCTGGCGGGGGCCGTCTGCACACGGCCCCCCATCTTCATGCACCTGCCCTCGTGCCCACAGGTGTACCTTGCCCCGGACGGCAGCTCCGCGGAGTACGGCTCCATCCTCGTGGAGATCAATAAGAGGATCCAGCGGGACCTGGTGCTGTCTGCAGACCTGGCCAGTCTTTACGCTCTGACCCAGGACAAGGTGGGCCTGTGGAGCCCCTAGGGAAGGGCCCTTGCTGGTCCGGGCCCTTGGGACAGGCGGTGTGAAGGGAGGTGCGGAGGGGGGCGGGAAGGGCTCCTGGCAGCATCCTGATCCCGTGTCTCTCCGGTGCCTTCCCTGTCTGCGGCCCTGCCCTGGCCCCATTCTGATGGAAGGGACAAGTTGGTGCTCTGAGTGGGCCTCCTCCAAGGGTGGGCAGGGTGGCAAGGGACCCCGTGCAGCCCTGTGAGCTTGGGCGGCAGGGGACATGGGCCGGGCCCGCAGTATAAGAAGAGCCCTTCGGGAGCACCGAGGTTGGCCAGGTGCCTCTCTCGGGGTGCGGAGTTAAAGGGCCTGAACTGGCATAGGGAGGCTCCATAGCTTGGATCCCCCTGGTTTCCTGGACTCTGCATCACCTGGGCCAGCTGTAGCCACTGGACAGGGTCATTCAGAGTCTGGAGGGCAGCTGTTCCTGGACGCTTGTCGGTGAGCCTTGAGTTAGTATCAGGCTTTTAGGCTCAAAGATAAGGGTGGGATCAAGCCTGTGGTCCCAGGAAAGTCCAGGGCCCAAGAGACAGGTGCTTGTGGCTGCTGGCCGGTCACCTGTGACTGCAGTAGTCCCCCTCACTGCCCTGCTGGCCCAGGTGTTCCGGCTTCCCGTGCAGGAGTGTCTGAGCTACACGACCTGCACACAGTGCCACAGCTCCCAGGACCCCTACTGCGGCTGGTGTGTCGTCGAGGGCCGGTGAGTGCCCGGGAGACCAGGAGTCTCAGCCCTGCGCTGGGGGCATGGGGTGTGGCTGGCTGGTGCCAGGACTGAGCCCCCCCCCCCCCCCGTCCCTGTAGATGCACCAGGAGGGCCGAGTGCCCACGGGCTGAGGAGCACGGCCACTGGCTGTGGAGCCGTGACGAGTCCTGCGTAGCCATCACTGGGGCTCAGCCACAGAACATGAGCCGCCGGGCCCAGGGCGAGGTACGTGGTAGGGGTGGGATAGGGGGTAGGTGTTGGGCAGAGGTGGGGCTTCCACTGGCCTGGGGGCTCTTGGGGACAACATGAAGAGCCAGCCTGGTATTACCGTACTCCCGCCTGAGGACAGGGCCGTGGTGCCCCAAGGCTGGGCGGGCGGAGGGGTCCTGGTGTGAGCCCACGTCCTTTCCCCAGGTGCAGCTGTCTGTCAGCCCCCTCCCAGCCCTGAGTGAGGACGACGAACTGCTGTGTCTCTTTGGTGACTCACCACCACACCCGGCCCGTGTGGAAGGCGACGCCATCATATGCAACTCCCCGAGTAGCATTCCTGGCACGCCGCCTGGCCAAGGTGAGGCCCCCGTCCGGTGACTAGAGTGGGCACTTCACTCTCCCTTCTGCGTGCCGTGGGGTCACGGGGGCCTGCAGTCCCAGGGGTGCAGGATGGAGAGGGAGGCTTGCAGTTCTGATTCTGGGCTTCCTGAGCCGTGTGCGCGGGGACCACGCACTGTCGGCCCCCACTCCCCGCTGCAGGGCTCTGAGTGTGGGCCAGCGGAGGATGGCTTGCTAGTGAAGGCGGGGGCCACACGGTGACATGTCAGGGACCCAGACGTCGGCCGGGAACCTGGCCCTCAGTGCCTGTTGGGACAGAGAGAGGGTTCAGCAGCACAGGCCCCTGGGGAGCAACTTGGACCCAGCCCCAGGAGCTGGCCCAGGAGCCGAGATCCGATAACGCTGGCAGGCCTGGCTGAGCCCAAACGACGTCAGTGGGGCAGCCCCTGCAAGGCCCCCCGCCCCAGCTCACAGGCTGGGATCTCCTCCCTCGGCCTCTGTTTCTGGCTGGGCCGCCGCGCCCCCACCGTGCCAGCCGGGCCCAGAGCTCTGAGGCCCCTGCCTGATGCCGTCCTCGGGTGCCATCCACAGACCACGTGGCTGTAAACATCCAACTGCTCTTCAGACGCGGCAGCATCTTCCTCACCTCTCACCTGTATCCCTTCTATGACTGCCGGGAGGCCATGAGCCTGGCCGAGAACCTGCCGTGAGTGTCTCACTGGCCCCGTGTGCCTGCCCTGCCTCTGCTGGGGGCCCCGCATCCCTCACCACCCTCTCCCCCAGGTGTATCTCCTGCTCAAGCAACCGCTGGACCTGCCAGTGGGATCTGCGCTACCACGAGTGTCGGGAGGCCTCCCCCAACCCCGAGGCTGGCATCGTCCCCGCCCACATGGTGAGGCGCTGTGAGCACCTCGTGGGAGCTGGGTGGCCCAGCCGCAGCCAGGCAGCACCTGACCAGCCCTGTTCTCTCCAGGAGGACAGCTGCCCCCAGTTCCTGAACCCCAGCCCGCTGGTCATCCCCATGAACCACGAGACGGATGTGACCTTCCAGGGCAAGAACCTGGACACAGTGAAGGTGGAGGGGGGCTTGTGGGGTGCTGGCCTGGGGGCCCTTCAGGGGCCATGGGGGCTGGTAGAGTGTCTGCGGGGCTTCTTCAGAGCCCGTTTCCTGCAAAACCAAAGTCAAAGTGCCTGGTCTGCATTCGAGCCTCCCCTGGCTCAGGACCCAGCCAGTGAGGGAGGCACTCTACGTATATTTGGGGACAGAAGGCGGAGAGGTCAAGTAGGGTGGGGGTACGTTCCTGTGGGCCTTGGAAACATAGGCAGGAGCAGGAGACAGCGAGGTTTGAGTTTCAGGTGCCGAGTGGCTGGGGAGCTGGGGTGTCACTTGGTGAGAAGGGAGCAGGGCCGTGGTAGGGAGCAGCCGAGGGCTCAGTGGGGCAGGGAGCACCCAGCTGCTGGTTGTGGGGCACAGAGAGGGCACCAGCACTATGAACACTGGGCTCAGGGAGGGGCGGGCAGGGCGGGGGGGGGGGTCCGTCTGGGGTTCCTGACCAGACTGCCTTGCAGGGTTCCTCTCTGTACGTGGGTAGTGACCTGCTCAAGTTTGAGGAGCCGGTGAGCACACAGGAACCAGGGACCTTCTTCTTTCGGACACCAAAGGTGCGGCTCCCCAGGCGGGCCCGGCTGCTGGATTCCAAGGAAGGGCCCTGGGGGTGGGGGGTGCACAGGGGGTGGCCAGCCATTCGTGTGTGGCCTTAGAGTGTCTCTGTCCCTGCCGACGCCGTGCAATCAGAGTGACCCTTTGTATCTCTGAGGCTCCAGCTTCCTGCTGCCTCTCGGCCGTGAGGGGACCACACGGGCCCTCGTGGTCACCCTTGGGTTTGGGTGGGCTCAGGGAGTGCAGCCTGTCCCTGCGTGTTCCCCCAGCTGTCCCATGATGCCAATGAGACGCTGCCCCTGCACCTGTACGTCAAGTCCTACGGCAAGAACGTGGATAGCAAACTCCAGGGTAGGGAGCGGGCAGCTGGGGCTAGAGGGGCTAGGGGGGCAGGGCAGCCCCCTGACCACCGGCTGCTGTCCCCACAGTCACTCTCTACAACTGTTCCTTTGGCCGGAGCGACTGCAGCCTGTGCCTGGCCGCCGACCCCGTGTACAAGTGTGTGTGGTGTGGCGGGCAGAGCAGGTGCGTGTACGAGGCTCTGTGCAGCAACGCCACCTCCGAGTGCCCGCCGCCCGTCATCACCAGGGTGAGCCCTTGTGCCTGCGGGGGAGGGGGTGAGGGGGGAGCTCCAGCCTGGCCCCGGCCCCCGCGCACGCCAGCCTGGCCCCGCTGCCGGGTCAAGCTGGGCTCTGCCGATTCCAGATCCATCCTGAAACGGGCCCGCTGGGCGGGGGCATTCGCATCACTATCCTTGGGTCCAATTTGGGGGTCAGAGCGGATGACGTCAAGAGGATCACCGTGGCCGAGCAGAACTGCGTCTTTCAGCCAGAGCGCTACTCTGTGTCCACCCGGTGAGTGGACGACCTGAAGCCTGTGCTGCCCTGGCCTGGGGGGCCAGGCGACCAGGTGGATGAGGAGGAGGACGGGACTTGCACGGCCACGGACGTGTGGGGAGGGGCTCGAGAGTGTCCCACCTCGTCTGTTACTCTCCCAGGATCGTGTGCACTATCGACGCTGCAAAGACGCCCATCACGGCCGGTGTCGTCGTGGATGTCAATGGGAAGCTTGGTCATTCGCCGCCCCACGTCCTGTTCACCTACCAGGTAACGCCTGGCCCCGGGACCTGCGTGGGTCTTGCAGTCTGGGACAGACGTGAGTGGGACGTGGCTGTTGCTGCTGACCTCTGGACCGTCGGGGGCTGCGTGTTGACACGGGGTGGGGCAGAGCTCTGACAACAGTTGACGCACAGTCAGGTCTCCACCGCCCCAACCCTGACCCGAATGCACCTGTCACTCTTGTAGCAGCCCCAGCCCCTCAGTGTGGAACCAAAGCAGGGGCCACAGGCAGGCGGCACCACGCTGACCATCAATGGCACCCACCTAGACACAGGCTCTGAGGAAGACGTGCGGGTGACCCTCAATGACGTCCCTTGTAAAGTGTGGGTGTCACCTGCAGGCTGGTGAATCTGTGGTCTGCCCTGGTCCTGGGGGTGGGGTTGGGGCTCTCTGGCTGTGACCTGGCGTCTGCCCTGGAGAGGGCCATGGAGCCAGCCTGACCCGTTGCCCCACTGGCCTGGGGCTGGGGTTGGTCCTGGAGCCGGGTTCACTGATTAGCAATTTCCACCCCCAGGACACAGTTTGGGGCCCAGCTGCAGTGCGTCACTGGCCCGCAGGCAGCTCTGGGGGAGCTGCCCCTAGAGATTTACTACGGGGGCTCCCGTGTGCCCAGCCCTGGTGTTGTCTTCACCTACCGCGAGAATCCAGTGCTACGGGCCTTTGAACCGCTGCGAAGCTTCGTCAGGTGTGGCCTCCCTCCCTCCTCCCTAAGGGGTCATGGTGCCCCCCCGCTTCCACCGCCAGCCATGGGACCCCCCCCCAACACACACACCACACCACACCCCTTTCAGCTACTTCCCAGGCTTTCTCCGCCACTTAGGCTTCGGAGGATGTCTTAGGGCTGGTCTGGGTGCCCCCAGATCAGCTTCCTCCTAGAAACCCAGAGGGGCAGGCCCCACGGCCCCCCACCCCGCCCCGCTCCTGACAGGCAGCGGCGGTGCCCATGGTCATGTGCTCTGAGCTCAACCTCGCAGCAAACACTCGTTCACACAGACCTGCACCCGTAACCGACTGCACACTGGGTCCAGGGACTCTGGGCCCTGCCCTCCCCCCAGAGGAGAGGGGGAGCTGCTGGGGGCACAGCTTTGCAGGGCACCCCCTCCAGAGCTGGCTCGCCGAGCTGTGCCCACTCAGGCACTGCCCACCTCCCGTCCCCAGCGGTGGCCGTAGCATCAACGTCACGGGGCAAGGCTTCAGCCTGATCCAGAGATTCGCCATGGTGGTCATCGCTGAGCCCTTGCAGTCCTGGCGGCGGAGGCGGGAGGCCGGACCTCTGCAGCCCACGACGGTCAGTCCCGGTACTGGCTGGGGACTCGGCTCTGACGTGGGCCCCTGGGAAGTGCAGGGTAGGGATGGGGCCTGTGCCACGTGGCCTGACGGCCCGGCCTCGGCCTGCAGGTTGTGGGCACGGAGTACATGTTCCACAACGACTCCAAAGTGGTCTTCCTGTCGCCGGCGGTCCCCGAGGAGCCCGAGGCCTACAATCTCACGGCGCTCATCCAGATGGACGGGCACCGCGCCTTGCTCAGGACCGAGGCCGGTGCCTTTGAGTACGTGGCCGACCCCACCTTTGAGAACTTCACAGGGGGCGTCAAGAAGCAGGTCAACAAGCTCATCCATGCCCGGGTGAGGACTGGCCACAGCCCGGGGTCGGCGGGGGAGGGGGCCCCAACTCCACAGCCCTGACGCCCTCCCGGTGACTGTGACCTCTGCCCCCCCACCAACCCCCAGGGCACTAATCTGAACAAGGCGATGACGCTTCACGAGGCCGAGGCCTTCGTGGGCGCTGAGCGCTGCATCATGAAGACGCTGACCGAGACGGACCTGTACTGCGAGCCCCCTGAGGTGCAGCCCCCGCCCAAGCGGCGGCAGAAGCGAGACACGACACACAACCTGCCTGAGTTCATCGTGCGTGCGGGTTGGCCGGGTGCCGGGCTGGGCCAGGGGTGGGGACGGAGGGAGGGCAGGAGGGCAGGCTGGGCAGCCGCGGGTCCTTGCGAAGCCACACCTGTCCACAATACAGGTGAAGTTTGGCTCCCGAGAGTGGGTGTTGGGCCGTGTGGAGTATGACACGAGGGTGAGTGATGTGCCACTCAACCTCATCCTGCCGCTGGTCATCGTGCCCATGGTGGCCGTCATCGTCGTGTCCGTCTACTGCTACTGGTGAGCCCCGCCCACTCCTGCCTCTGCCCCTCTGGCCACACACCCAACACGACACACAGGCTCAGGGCCACCAGGTCCCAGGAACCTCCCTGTGTCCCCAGGAGGAAGAGCCAACAGGCAGAGCGCGAGTACGAGAAGATCAAGTCCCAGCTGGAGGGCCTGGAGGAGAGCGTGCGGGACCGTTGTAAGAAGGAGTTCACAGGTAGGGCTGCCTGCTAGGGGCGGCGGGATCCTCGGGCTGCCCTGGGAGCCCGCTGCCGAGACCTCTTGGGGGCTGGAAGGCCAGGGAGGATGGCCTTGGAAGAGGCTGCATCCGGAGAGGCGGAGGTGGGCAGGGTGGCCCGCGGCTCGTGGCCGGGACGCCTCACCGTGCCCCCCCCCCGCCCCCAGACCTGATGATCGAGATGGAGGACCAGACCAACGACGTGCATGAGGCGGGCATCCCCGTGCTGGACTACAAGACCTACACCGACCGCGTCTTCTTCCTGCCCTCCAAGGACGGCGACAAGGACGTGATGATCACAGGCAGGCTGGACATCCCGGAGTCACGGCGCCCAGTGGTGGAGCAGGCCCTCTACCAGTTCTCCAACCTGCTAAACAGCAAGTCCTTCCTGGTCACTGTGAGTGGGGCCAGGGCTGCAGGGCAGGGTCGGGGGGGGGAGGAGAGGGGGACAGCCGGAGCCTCGGCTGCTGGCGGGTGCCGGGGCCAAAGTGCTCAGGCGGTCTCTGGCTGGTGGCCCTCGCAGTTCATCCACACCCTGGAGAGCCAGCGGGAGTTCTCAGCCCGCGCCAAGGTCTATTTCGCGTCCCTGCTGACGGTGGCGCTGCACGGGAAGCTGGAGTACTACACGGACATCATGCGCACACTGTTCCTGGAGCTCATGGAGCAGTACGTGGTGGCCAAGAACCCCAAGCTGATGCTGCGCAGGTGTGTGGGGGGGAGAGGCGGGAGGTGGGCCAGTACCTGGTGGCCAAGAACCCCAAGCCAATGCTGCGCAGGTGTGGGGGGGGGGGGAGCGCCAGGTGGGAGGTGGAGGTGGAGGGTTGTGGGGTGGCACCGGCTGAGTCCAGTATCCAGTTTGTCAGCAGATGTAGCCAGTGCAGGTAGGGAGAGCGGAGGGACGGCAGGGGTGGCGTCCCTGGCTTTCTGTCAGGGACCCAGGGCCTGGATAGGGGTGTGTGGGTGCCTGGAGGAGCCGGCTGGGCCCTGGGGCAGTAAGGGAACCCTCAGGAAACATCTCTTTGTACCTTCAGGTCCGAGACGGTGGTGGAAAGGATGCTGTCCAATTGGATGTCTATCTGCCTATACCAGTACCTCAAGGTGGGTTTAAGCGGCCTGGCCAGGGTCGGGGCAGGAGTGAGGGGGTGCTCTCCCCGACCTCCCCCCAAACATCCACCTGCCCAGGGGGCATCTCCAGTCTCACCCGTGGCTGAGCTGCCCTTTGCTCTCCAGGACAGTGCCGGCGAGCCCCTATATAAGCTTTTCAAGGCCATCAAGCATCAGGTGGAGAAGGGGCCAGTGGACGCTGTGCAGAAGAAGGCCAAATACACCCTCAACGATACGGGGCTGCTGGGGGATGATGTGGAGTATGCACCCCTGGTGAGCACTGCGGCTGGGGGGCCTGGGCCGCCTCAGGAGCAGACGCTGGATGCCATTCACAGACTCGCACGGGCCCACCTGAGTTCAGGGGTGGGGGTTGTGCACCCTCCGTGGGTATTGGGCCCCAAAGGTGTCCCTGCAGAGAGGCTCCGAGTGTCCCGAGTCACCTGCCTCCCGGGCACCTGGGTCCCCTGCAGCCCTGTGTGGGGCGTCCAGGTGTGCCTGGTGGTGAGCCTATGTGCACACGAGAGGTGGCGCGTGGCTAGTGATGCTCTCTGTCCTGCTGAGCCAGGGCTTGTGAGGAAAGGCCAGGTCAGGCCGCTCTAGGGGCACCTGAGGGTGTGACCACGGGGGTGCCCGAGGCTGTTCCCACACCGGTGGGCAAAAGAGAGGCCCCCCACACTGGCTCTTCACCCCACGTCCCCCGGCAGACGGTGAGCGTGATCGTTCAGGACGAAGGCGCCGATGCTGTCCCGGTAAAGGTCCTCAACTGTGACACCATCTCCCAGGTCAAGGAGAAGATCATCGATCAGGTGTACCGTACGCAGCCTTGCTCTCGTTGGCCTAAGGCTGACAGCGTGGTCCTCGGTGAGCAAGGTCCTCGTGTACCCAGCTCTGTGCCCTGGGGCGGGGTCCTGCCCTGGGGACCCTGGGTGGGCAGGTGGGGTGGAGGGACAGCAAGAGGGAGCCGGGTGGGGTGTGGCTGGGTTCCAGGAGCTGGGCTGTGTCCTCCCAGAGTGGCGTCCTGGGTCCACAGCCCAGATCCTGTCAGACCTGGACCTGACCTCTCAGCGGGAGGGCCGGTGGAAGCGGGTCAACACCCTGATGCACTACAACGTGAGTGCTGGCGGCTGGGCAGGGGGAGGGCCGCATCCCCAGCCTCGGTGGGGAGCCAGGGGCCCGCTCTCATGACTGCATGCCCCAGGTCCGGGATGGAGCCACTCTCATTCTGTCCACGGTGGGAGTCTCCCAACAGCCTGAGGACAGCCAGCCGGATCTACCCGGAGAGCGTGAGTCCCTTCCTTTTGCCTGTGCTCTTGTGGGCTCTGGAGGTCAACGTGGACCAGTCTGCCCCCCCACCCCCCGACCCCGTGCTGCCCTGGAGGGGCGGGGGGCTACTGAGCTCCAGTCTTGGCCTTCAGTGCCACCTCCCCACAGGCCATGCCCTCCTGGAGGAGGAGAACCGTGTGTGGCACCTGGTGCGGCCAGCGGAGGAGGTGGACGAGGGCAAGTCCAAGCGGGGCAGCGTGAAGGAGAAGGAACGCACCAAGGCCATCACCGAGATATACTTGACCCGCCTGCTCTCTGTCAAGGTGGGCGCTGCCAGGGCGGGGCAACGTGTGGATGGCCACACCGGGGGCGGGGCCGGTGGGCGGAGCAACGTGGGGGGGCGGTCACACAGTCCAGCGCCCACTCCCTGCTGAGTCCCCCCCCACACACACACTGCCCCAACCCCGCAGGGCACGCTGCAGCAGTTTGTGGACAACTTCTTCCAGAGCGTTCTGGCACCTGGGCATGCGGTGCCGCCCGCTGTTAAGTATTTCTTCGACTTTCTGGACGAGCAGGCCGAGAAACATGACATTAAGGATGAGGACACCATCCACATCTGGAAGACCAACAGGTGGGGGCTCCTCCACCCTGCTGCTGCCTGCCCTGCTCCAGGGTCTCGGCAGCCCCTCACTCCCTGTTGCTCTGCCTCAGTCTACCACTGCGGTTCTGGGTGAACATTCTCAAGAACCCCCATTTCATCTTTGACGTGCATGTTCATGAGGTGGTGGACGCTTCCCTGTCAGTCATCGCTCAGACCTTCATGGACGCCTGCACACGCACAGAGCACAAGCTGAGCCGCGTGAGTGGACCCTGAGGGCAGTTTCGGGGGTGGGGAGATTTAGGTCGTGGCCCTGGAGTTCTGTAGGGTCCGGGTCGAGTAGTGGGGGGTGGGGGGTGGCCCGGGGAAGCCATGGTGTGATGCGGGTGACGAGGTCCGTTTGGGATGTGCCGGGAAGTTTGGGGTGTTGGTTTGTACATTTGGGGCCCGAACTCATGAGAAAGGCAAGTGAACGGTAACTGGGGCTGTGGGAGGTAGGGGGCCTGGGTCACGGCCTGTGGGCTCTGGAGGTCAACGTGGACCAGTCTGCGCCCCCGTGCTGCCCTGGAGGGGCGGGGGGCTGCTGGGGCAGAGCCTGGGCCCTCCCCGCCTTCCCCTCGCGTGGGTACCCAAAGCACTGGACGCTCCTCCCCTGTTGGGCCTCTGTCCCCCACACACCACACCTCCAGTTCTCTGTTCCGTGGGTGTCCTGGGTGGGGGCGAGCTCGGCTCTGTCACGACTCAGGCATCTCTTGGCTCCGACCCCCCACAGGACTCTCCCAGCAACAAGCTTCTCTACGCCAAGGAGATCTCCACCTACAAGAAGATGGTGGAGGAGTGAGTGCTCCCGTCCCCCCAGCTAGACCCTGGGCACCCACCCTTGACCCCACCCAGTGGGGCCCCTGGGGGTGGTTCCGGCCTGTGACTGGGACCCGCTGCCCCACCCCTTCCCTGACCATACGCCCGCTCTCCCGCAGTTATTACAAGGGGATCAGGCAGATGGTGCAGGTCAGCGACCAGGACATGAACACACACTTGGCGGAGATTTCTCGGGTAAGAGAAGGTGATGCAGGGTGTGTGCGCGCCAACTGACCGTATCCAGGCCGAGCACCCCACCCCTCCCCCAAAGCCCCCTGCTGAGTGGCGCTGGAGACTGCCCTTGCAGGAGGGAGAAGCAGGGTGGGGCCGGGTGTGCCCCGAGGAAAGGGGTTTGCGAGCCGTGCTGACCTGGCCTGACTGCTGTGTGTCTGTGGGTGAGAGCGTATGTCTGTCTGCGGCCATCCCACGTACCTGTAACCCTCCTACATGTGTGTGTGCTTGGGGTGCTACACGTCGGCCCTTTCCTCCACCGGGGACAGCCTCCTACCTGCGGGGTCACACAGCCCCTCTCCGACACCCCCCCCCAACCCCCCAGGCACACACAGACTCGCTGAACACCCTCGTGGCCCTGCACCAGCTGTACCAGTACACGCAGAAGTACTATGACGAGGTGAGGGGTGTCCTGCCAGGGGTGGGGGCCGGCACCCAGGCAGCCCCCTTCCCTGGCGTGTGGTCTGACGCGGCCCACCTGCAGATCATCAACGCCCTGGAGGAGGACCCTGCCGCCCAGAAGATGCAGCTGGCTTTCCGCCTCCAGCAGATCGCGGCTGCGCTGGAGAACAAAGTCACAGATCTCTGACCTCTGGCCTCTGCCACCACTGACTCTGGGCACAGGTGCGTGATGCTCCGTGTCAGGCGTCGGGCAGCCCCTGAGAAACGAGGCCGAGCGGTAAGGCCCTTACCCTTCACCAGCAGGGGAAGAGCCCCGGGCATCCGCGTGTGGGTGCAGCGGGGGAGCCCCTACCTCCGCGTCTGTAGCATCTATCTCCTGAGCAATAGTGCCGTGCGCCCTCCAGCGCCAGCTCCCGCAGAACCAGCATCAGGTGTTGTCTGTGTCACATCTCCCGCGCGATTCGCAAATGTGCCTTACGCCCCTGGCACCGCGCCAGGTCGCTGGGGGCAGTGGGGCCTCAGCTCCCCCTGTCTGAACACCAGCAGCCACCTCAGACTCCTGGGTTTGGCCTCTTCGGGTGGGGTCTGCTTGCCTGTGGCCCGCGGGGCCTCGCGCCCAGACTGTGTCTGTCTGCCCCGCCGGGACTGGAGGAGAACAACGGTACGAAGCCTTCCTGACCTCACGTGGCCTGCCCTGCGGGGCGCTGGCACTCCGGGTGGACTCCGTGCCCTGGGCCCCACCTCAAAGGTCAAGCTGGACGTCAGACGTCGAGGCCCAGGTGGCCAGAGGGGACCCAGAAGACTGGGCCGTGCTGGAGGCCCTGCCCAGGTCGGAGGGGTCTGGCAGCAGCTCCACCGGGACCACCCTGACCCCTACCCCCTTTTGTAAATCTTGTTCATTGTAAATCAAATACACCTGTCTTTTTCACTCTGCTGCGTGGCTGGGTTCCTCCTGTGGCTGCAGCAGATTTGCAGTCCCTGCTTCTCCACTCCCATTCCTCCTGTGGACACTGGCCCGAGGGTCTCCCCTCAGGCCAGCGTGTGCTTTCTGGTGGGGGGCGGGGGGCAGGGGAGAGTTGAGCTGAGTCCAGGCCCTGCCCTCCCCGCTGCCCCAGGGCTGAGAGATGCGGCCTGGGGCACAGGAAGGGGCTGGGCGCCACGGCCAGTAAGTGATCCTGGAAGGATTGGTTCCAGGCAGGGGAGTGTGGATCAGGCGCCATCTGGTGGCCAGGATGCCCCTGCCTGCCTTCCTTGGGCTGAGCCTGCTTGGGCCTGGGGGGGCACTCGTGGGCCTGGCAGGGGCTACTGTCTGGGCCCCTGATAGGTCAGGGACCTATGATCCTCTTTTCTAAGGAGGGGGTCCAGCCAGCATACAGGTAGTAAGTCACTGCTGTGTGCAGACCCCACCAGACACTGGGTGACTCTGGGAGAGAGGGCCCTGTGTCCCCCAGGGTCGGCTCCTTGGCCCCGAGAACAGCCCCAGGATGACTTAGGACAAAAGTAAGGCTGAGTAGTGCCCCCTGCCAATGCCTCACGGAGGGGGTGGTCCAGGATTCTGGGGGTGGAGGAAGCATGTTGCTCCCGGCCCCCATGTTGCACGCAGGGCGGCAGCAACGAGATGCACCGCCCCGGAGCATCAGCACACAAGCGTGTGCGTAACACAGGGTCCCCTGGGCCCTGGGAACACAGCAGTAAATGGCATAGACGGGCTGCCCTGAGGGAGCCCTGGTGCTCCAGGAATACCGCGCAGCCGAAAGGGGATTCGGTGGCTCCAAAATGAGGGCATGCTGCTGGTCCCGCCTCAGATCCGGCTGGACCCAGGTGCTCACGTGTCTCAGGGTTCCATCTTGTCTGAACTGCTTCCCGGCCTATGTGGCTGTGTCCCCAGACAGCGGGGACGTTGTTGATGGGCAGCCCTGACTGCGTCTCCTCCACTTGGGGCATCGTGGTGGCTGGGGATAGGCTAGGCCTTTGATGGTGAGCTACCTGTGCACTTGGAATGAGGGTGGGTCTCTCCTACAGGGAAGCGTACTAGACAAACGCTGACACCCCCTACCCCAGGGACCCCTAAATGACACTGTTACGACCCACACGAGGTTTCCTCTTCCCTGAGATCTAGCTGTTCAGAAGCAGGTGGAACAGAGTCTGGAAGTGCTAGGCTGGGGGTGCCTGGGACAAGGAGGCCTGGCTTCCAGACTGGACCTCCACAAGCCACTACTGCCCCTAAGAAGCCACTACTGCCCCCTACAGACTACAGTCTGCAGTGTGAGGACCCCCCTCCCATTCTGTGAAGGTTAGAGACAGGAAGGGCTCGAGGTCCAACAGATGGGGTATGAAGAGGTCCAGGGGCTGTCCCTTCATGCGGCTGTTGAAGGCATAGATGTTGGGGTGCAAGGTGGCAGGGGGCAGGCCAGCCTTGAGTTGTCAGGATGGTGTCAAACTGAGGGATGACCCACCTTCCTGTTTCCACTTCACCATCTTCCTCCTGATGTAGTAGCCCCGGGGGGGGGGGGGGCGGGGGGAGGGGGGGATGCACGCACAACTTCAGTGACCTTTCCTTCCAAGTTGCAGGGAACAGCCTAAGGCCACACCCTGCTTGCTTAACGGCGAGGACCCTCTCCTAAATCACCAGGCCTCCAGGATAGAGCCACATCAGCTTTTTAGGAAGTTCATTCTGACCATAGGGAGAAGTGCAGCCAGGAGGCCAGCAAGTGGCCAGTGGAGGGGAGAGTGGACATGGAGAGAGTGGGATATTGATACTGGAGTGTAGGGTGGAGGGAGACCAGGGATGGGGGTCCTGAGACTCAGGGCTTCCGTCCGGGTAGGAGGCCCTTGGGTGTAGCCTCCCCATCTGCGCCCCATCCTCAACCTGCTGCCCCTGCCGCTGCCCGCTGCTCTCCACGACTTCTCTAGGCTCAGGCCTCTCTCACCCTCCGGACCTGGTGGCCAGGATTACGCCGTGAAAATGTCCAGCGCAGCTTCCCATCACCCTGAGAGCAAAAATGAAATCCCTGCTGTGGCCCCACCCAGCCTGCCTCAACCCTCCTCCCTGACCACCTTCCCCCTTTCTTGTCCCTCAAGCCGAGCTCAGTCCCGGGGAGGCAGGACGGTCTGAAAGCTTGGCTCAGCTCCACTGGTGTCTCTCTCCAGGGGACTTCCTGACCTGTCCGGCTTTGTGCCCTCTCCCCACCCTAACCACCACCGGAAACTCCCTGGTTGCTCTCCCGGACCCTCCCCAGGAGGCAGTTTGGCCAGGACCCGCCAGCCTGGGGCCAGGTGGGCCGACGGGGGTGAATTCTGAGGGAGGGTCTCCATTCTGCCTGATTCACTGAGCCGGCCGGGTAGTCCACTCCACTCTGGTCAGTTCCGACCACTCAGCCCGGATTTGGGGCAGGTAGGGGGAGGCCGGGCGCAGGCTCCCCTAGGGGCGGCACGACTCCACCCCCGGGCCGCGGAAGAAGGGCGGAGCCTGTCGCCCGGGGAACCTGCTTCGGTTGCGCGGAGGGGGGGGGGGGGGAGCGCCCGCCTAGCGCGAACAAAGGCCGCCTCCTCTCCCCGCAGCCCGGGGCTCGGCGCGCCTCCGCCCCCCGGGAAGGCGGGGACTCTGGAGGAGGGGCGGAGCGGGGCGACACCGGTGTCCTCCCCCCACCACCGCCCGACCAGCACTGGCTCCCAGAGGGGAAACTGAGGCCAGGGATGGCTCGGGACTTGGCCGAAGTCACGCAAGGCTGGCCGGAGCGAGACTCGGATCGCTTTCTCTGTGGTTTCTTTCTTTTAATTTTTTTTTTAACGTTTATTTATTTTTGAGACAGAGACAGAGCATGAACGGGGGGGGGGGGGGGGGCAGAGAGAGAGGGAGACACAGAATCGGAAGCAGGCTCCAGGCTCTGAGCTGTCAGCCCAGAGCCTGACGCCGGGCTCGAACTCACGGACCGCGAGATCGTGACCTGGCTGAAGTCGGACGCTTAACCGACTGAGCCACCCAGGCGCCCCTCTTTGTGGTTTCTTGGCTCCCGCCAGAGTTGTTTTGTTTTATTTGGTTTTAATGGTTATTTTTGGGGGGCGAGGGGCAGAGAGAGAGAGAGAGGACAGAAGATCCCAAGCGGGCTCTGCGCAGGCAGCAGCAAGCCGGACTGCAGGGGGGGGGGGGGGGGGGGGCTCGAACTCACAAACCCTGAGATCATGACCGGAGCCAAAGTCCCAGGCTTAACCCCCTGAGCCACCCAGCGCCCCCCACCCAGCCACCACCCCCCTCCAGGGTTTCGATTCGCTGGGCAGTTATGTCCGTTTGCCTGGCACTGCCTTGAGATGTCTTGTTTTAATTTGGTTGCCAATATTTAAAAATCAGGAGATTTCACGTAAAAACTCAGGTTTTAGTTTGTCTTTGAGAGGCGGGGGTTCGGGCCACGCAGAGCCTGATTTCCCACTTTTCCAGGAGGCTGCAGCCCAGACAGTACTCACTGCCCTCCCAACATAGAGGGCCAGGAGGCGTCTGTCCTGGGGACAATGCTGTCTGCGAACACGTATCGCTTCAAAATGGAAAGCAACTACGCGGGTGCAGAGCAACAGACAGTCGCGGGAGGCCGTCTTGCTGGAATGAGGAACATCTCTCCCCCACTCCCCCCCCCCCCCCCCCCCCCCCCCCGTCAGTTACAGCAGCCTGCTCGAAATAATCCTTCCAGGCCAGGAGAGGAAACCAGGGAACGCGCTGAGCGCGGAGGCGTAACAGCGGTTAGGCGCCAGAGGAGCTCCTCTGTACATAGGAAAGTCAGGGTGGGCTTCCTGGAAGAGGTGACAGCCGAGGGTGCGTTTAGAAGGAGGCAAGGTACCAGGAACCAGAAAGGACACACTTGGGGATAGCATTTGATGGGTGCAGCGCCTCCGAGGTCCCCTGGCGCTGCCGCTGTCCCTGGTCCTGACAGGGCTGGTTCCCCAGGCCCGCCCAGCAGCCACACTTCTCCCCAGGGGCGGCCGGACGGCGCCCAGCGGCCGGCTTCGGACCACGGAAGGTTCCCAGCGGAGGAACCACACGGCCAAGCCGAGAACGGCCTCCAAGGGAGAGGGAAGCCAGGCTGGCCCGGGATGCAGGGCGCCGCCATCTGCACACCCCAGAGGGGGACCCAGTCAAGTGTCCAGTTGTGATTAGGTAGCATTTTCTACATCGATGTAAAAACCGCTCCCACGGCTTGATCTTGAGGGAGCAGGCTGGGGGGTGGGGGTGTCGTGCAGGGCCCGGAGCAGGAGCGGGGAGAGGAGGGATGAGCGAACCCGAGGTGCCGGCACCGGTGCGGGCAGGGGAGGGTGCGGGGAGCGGAGGCGGCCTGGCAGGGGCGGGGCGCGGCCGAGGGCCGAACGCGGGCGGACGCTGGGGCCAGTGCGGACCCCAGGAGGCAGAGGCGCCCCGGCCGCGACCCCGGGAGGGGAGGGCAGGGCTGGCTTCCGGCCGGCCGCCGCCCGGCAGGGGCAGGAAGCCGCGCGGCCGTCCCCGCGCACCCCCACCCCGGCCCCGCCCCGCGCCGCGCCCGCCGCCGCCTCCTCCCGCCGCCCTCCGTCCGCTCCGCTCGGGCTCGGGCTCCGGCGCGGGGCGGGGGCGGGGGCGGGGGCGCGGGGCGGGGCGCGGGCCGAGCGGCGGCCGCTTCGGACATGTCGGGCCCGCGCGCAGGCTTCTACCGGCAGGAACTCAACAAGACGGTGTGGGAGGTGCCTCAGCGGCTGCAGGGGCTGCGCCCGGTGGGCTCGGGCGCCTACGGCTCGGTCTGGTAGGGGCGGCGGGGAGGGCGGGGAGGGCGGGGAGGTGCGGGCGGGACGGAGTGCGCGCCCCCTCCCCTCCCTTGGCGAGGTTCCTGGCGTGGGGAGGGGCCTCGCCCTGCCTCCGCCCCCGGGCCGTTCACCGATCGCGGGAATGAATGGGGGGTCGGGGGCTGGAAGAAGGAAACTTTCCTACCGGACGCCGCTCCGGGTGAGGGAGAGGGGTCGTTCTCCCCCCCCCCCCCCCGTCCCAGCCGGAGCACCCCCACCGGGCCCAAATCCTGCGGCGTCACAGCCGGCCAAAGGGCGGGTCTCCCGGGCCCCTAAATGTGCGAACAGGCGTCCAGGGTGCCACCCCCTCCCCCGTCAAGGGTTGGGCAGCTCTGGGGTCGGCCCCGTTCCTAGGATGGGTGGTCTTGTTTGCAAAAGAGAAAGCCCAACTTGAGGGAGGGCAGGACCCCTCCCCTTACATTGGCTTCAAAACTCCCCTGGGTCCTGCCCCCTCCCCTGTTTTCCAAAGGGTCTCAGACTCTGGATGGGGCTCAGGCCTGATCAGAGAAGCCTACCATGCCCCCTGCAGTGCTTGTGGGGGTCTACCCCTGCTCCATTTTTGCCCCCACCAAGAGAGCTCAGACCACAGCCCCACAGTTGAGCCCTGGGGCCCTGACAGAGGACAGAGTCTGGAAGTGGGAGACAGGGTTGGGGGTTTGGCTGAGACCTGTGTGGGGCTGTGGAGGGACTGGGGGTGGGGCTTAAGGTGAGGTGGTTCCAGGTGGTGGGGGTGCAGTTACAATACCTTCAGGCTGAGTGTGGATGTGGATGTTGAGAGGTGCTCCCCCCAAACCCAGTGGGGTCCTTACCAAGGCCTGAGCTGGTGGCTGCCGTCCACTGAGGGGGGTCTTAGGTGGGGAGGCCAGAGCCCCTCGGGATGGGGCTTTACTCCTGGCTCTGACAGAAGGTTACCAGTGGCACTTCCTGAACCCCTCCATAGTCCCAGTGCTGTAAGGGCTGGCGTAAGGGCTCGGCACCCCCCACCCCCACCTCCCATCTGCAGTCATCCGCCAGCTTGTCAGAATCCGCAGGCTGGCCATTTCAGCTGGTCCAGCCTCTGGCCTCTGACTTCATCTCTAAGACCTCAAGGGCAGGAAGAGGGTCAGGGATGATGCGTTAGTGGCCCCGCATAGAGTCTTTGCTGGATTCACCTCTCAACTGGAGCCACCTTCGGGGGTCCCTAGGGGGGGCCAGCTCCCTGAGCGAGGCCTGGGTCTCTCCCCATTGCTCTGTTGCCCCGGTGCAGGTGACGGCCCTCTCCTGGGCTCCCACGGTGAAGCTGGTGACCTAGTGCCAATTCCGTGTCACCAGATTGTGTAGACAGCACTGGGGGAAAAGGTCCGCTGCCCCACATGAGGAGCCACTCCCCTGCTTGCCTCCCCAGAAGTGACTTGGACCTTCCCCAGCAGGCGACAGGCTGGGGGAAGGGGCCTGGGTGCCCCGGGCACCTGGCTGGCTCTCCTCCACCACCACCTGGGCCCATGAGCATCCTGTCCTGTGCACACTCATTCCTGGGGGAAGCAGGGTCCTAGAGAGTGGAGGTAAACTGGGAGAGAGGGAAGCTCTGGGCATCGGTGACCAAACAGTCTTGGTAAAGGCATGGCTGTTAGCACGGCTCCAGTGCTGGGGGCAGTGGGACTCTGAGAGGGTGGGGGTGACAGACTATTTGCATTTGGAGATGATGCCAATGACCATTTTGTCTCTGCTGAGGAAGAGTAGGTGGGTGAGGCTGGTGAGGAGCTGGGGAGTGGAGTGGGGGTCCAGATACCACCCTCTGTTGAACATTTCGTGTTGTCCAGTTTTTCATTCTTAAAAAATAATAATCCAGTAAACACCCTTGGCCAGTTTTTTGTCCATATTTTGAATATTCAGAGGCGTTGGGGGTCCAGGGGCTTTGGAGGTGGCTCTGGAACCACCTGGGGAGCCCCCCCCACCCACCCCCATGCATGGGCCCACAGGGGAACAGGAGAACAATTTGCAGTGGTTGTTTTCCCGGCCTGGTCATTGGAGACCCTCCCCCAGCCTCATGCTGAGTTGGGGGAGAAGATCCGAGTCCTGCTCTAGGACTCCCAGGTGGGGGCAGGCCAGGACCTTGTGGGCCTGAATGCTGGTGAGAAGGGGCGGACTGGGTGCGATCCGGCCCAGAGGAGGCTCAGAGGAGAGGCTTTCCAGGCCGGTCAGGGGCTGGCTGCACCGAAGGCAGTGCACACTAGGGGTCCTCCGAGCAAAAGTGCGCTCAGAGGGCGAGATTAGGCCCAAAAGGAGCAGGGCCTGGGGGCGCACAGCTGGGTCCCCCCTCTGCGCCCGCGCTGCCTCACTTGCCCGCCTTGCAGCTCGGCCTACGACACGCGGCTGCGCCAGAAGGTGGCAGTGAAGAAGCTGTCGCGACCCTTCCAGTCACTGATCCACGCGCGGAGGACCTACCGCGAGCTGCGGCTGCTCAAACACCTGAAGCACGAGAACGTGAGCTGAGAGCCCTGGGGCGGGTCAGCGGGGCGGGGCGGGGCGGGGCGGGGCTGGCCTGACTCCCGCCCCCCTCCCAGGTCATCGGGCTGCTGGACGTGTTCACGCCGGCCACCTCCATTGAGGACTTCAGCGAAGTGTGAGTGGCAGCCACCGTGGCAGCTGAGCGGGAGCTTGTATGGGGCGGGGGGGGGGGCTGTCCTGACCCCTGACCCCTCCCAGGTACCTGGTGACCACCCTGATGGGCGCCGACCTGAACAACATCGTCAAGTGCCAGGCGCTGAGCGACGAGCACGTCCAGTTCCTAGTTTACCAGCTGCTGCGCGGGCTCAAGGTGGGCGCCACGCAGGTGGGCGCAGGGTGGGATGTGGTGGCCACAACCTGACGCTCGCCCCGTCTCCCCCTTGCAGTACATCCACTCCGCGGGGATCATCCACCGGGTAGGTGTGGCCACCGGGTGAGGGTCGGGGCTGGCGCTGCCCTGCTCCTGCGTTCACGCCCTGCCTGCCCCACAGGACCTGAAGCCCAGCAACGTGGCTGTGAACGAGGACTGTGAGCTTAGGGTGAGCTGGCCGTGCGGGCGGGGCGGTCATCCTGCTGGCCGGCAGAGGGGGCCTGCCTGGAGGCACTGACAGACAGGCCTGGTGGTCACTCTAGATCCTGGACTTTGGGCTAGCCCGCCAGGCTGATGAGGAGATGACCGGCTATGTGGCCACCCGCTGGTACCGCGCGCCTGAGATCATGCTCAACTGGATGCACTACAACCAGACAGGTGATGTCAGCCCATATGGGGGCACACGGGTTGTGTTGGACCAGGGTGGGCAGGCAGGCCAGGGCCTGGGGAGGGTGGGGGCTTATGGGGCCAAAGGCCAAGGACCTTGCGTGGGGGGGGGGGGGCGGGGAGTGCTTGTGTCCAGCCTTGGGGACAGGCAAGGTTTGGGACCATCGTTCCAAAACAGACCTTAGAGGTACTGAGCACAGCAGGTCTTGGGCTAACTCCTCCCCCTCCCAGGGTTGGGTCTAGAGGAGTAAGCGGGCTGCTGTCTTTGGGCCCAGGTGTGACCGAGAGGCCACTGGGCTGGCACTGTCCGGACAGCTCCCTGATTCTCTGAGGGGGGCTTGGGGAGGGCAGACTAATGGAGACTCCTTCGCCAACAGTGGACATCTGGTCTGTGGGCTGCATCATGGCTGAGCTGCTCCAGGGAAAGGCCCTCTTCCCAGGAAATGACTGTATCCTTGCCCCAGGCTGGGTCCCTTTCTGGCTGGTCTTGCCTCCTCTGCCCCCCCCCGCTGTAGGAGAGCAGGTTTGGGGCAGTGTCCCAAGGTCTGGGATCTGGGGGCTGGGAAGGGTCTACTCCTGGCCAGTGGGCATTTCCTCAGCCAGGCAGACATCGACCAGCTGAAGCGAATCATGGAGGTGGTGGGCACGCCCAGCCCTGAGGTTCTAGCAAAAATATCATCGGAACACGTGAGTCACCAGCTCCCGGCTCCCTCTGCTAACCATGCCCTCAGGTACTCTGGAGGGAGAGGCTCTGTGGGAGTAGACCAGGGAGCCTGTGGGGAGCATGGGTCACAGCGGAATGGAGCCTGAGGCAGTGCCTGACCCCTTAAGGGAGAAACAGGTGAACAGGGAAGACGTTCGTTGGGGCATGAGGGACAACGAGGGCACAACCCCAGCACTAACCAACAGTGCCCTTGCCCAGAGCAGTGGGGCGACACCAGGCCCCGGGGCTCCAGGCATCGAGAGCCAAGTGGGGTGCTCGAGCCGCTAAACCCCAAGTGGGAGATGCTTCTGGTCTGTGCATGTTCTTGTCCAGGCCTGTTGGAGGGAATGAGTCCGGGGGCTTCTCTCAGCAAGCGCCTGCCTGGCTTGGGGCCAGGGGAGGGAGGGTGTGAGCAGCCCCCTCAGGCCCTTCCTCTGTGCCCCCAGGCCCGGACATACATCCAGTCCCTGCCCCCCATGCCCCAGAAGGACCTCAGGAGCATCTTCCGTGGAGCCAACCCCCTGGGTGAGGATGCGCCCTGGGTCTGGGCTGGGATCCACGTCTGGCCCTAGATGCCTAAGTGACCACCCCCCTTCCACTGGCCACTCTGTAGCTGTGGATCTCCTGGGAAGGATGCTGGTGCTGGACAGTGACCAGAGGGTCAGTGCGGCCGAGGCCCTGGCCCATGCCTACTTCAGCCAGTACCACGACCCCGACGATGAGCCCGAGGCTGAGCCCTATGATGAAAGCGTTGAGGCCAAGGAACGGACCGTGGAGGAGTGGAAGGGTGAGCTTGAGGAGGGCTGGGTGGGAGAGGTGGAGCCCAGGGCCTGAGGGCTTCATTCCCCCGGAGGCTAGGAGTTGCCTGCTTCCTTCTGGAAGTGTTCTAGTTCCTCCCAGAGCGCTGCCCCCCCCCTCCAGGGTGGGGCAGGTAGAGATGGGGTGAGGGGTGTCCAGCAGGGACCTGGGGGGCGGGCAGCACAGGGCAGACTCCAGAAGGAGGGGGGGGGCGGGCAGCTGAGGCTGCCCTCGGGGTGATGGGCTGGGGTGGCAGGGGAGACGGGCCAGCCACCAGCGACCGCAGGAGCTCACCCTTTCCTTGGCTCCCCAGAGCTCACCTACCAGGAGGTCCTCAGCTTCAAGCCCCCGGAGCCACCGCAGTCACCTGGCAGCCTGGATATTGAGCAGTGAGGGGAATGTGCCGGCCAGCCACTTGAACTGCAGGATTCCCTCAGCCTGCCGGATTCCCACGAGGAGTGCCTCCCAGCACCTCTGTGGCCAGCAGGCCCGACCCTAGCCTGGGACCCCTCGCCTGCACACTGCTCCTTGTGGGCAGTCCTCGTATGCATGTGAACGCACGGAAGTGTGCCTGTGTGCAAGCCGCTGGGGCAGGAGTATAGGCAGAGCGGCCTTGCTCCCCCTGCCTCCTCCCAGCAATCTGGGTCTCCCTCAGGACCTCACCTGGACGCCATAAGGAGTCCCTCTGGGGAGTGTGTCTGTCTCCAGATCTCCTGAGTCCCAGAGGACTGTCTCTGGAGGGCCCCCTGGAGACTGAAGTGGGGGTCTTAGTTGTCAGAGCTTCTCAGCCCCCAAGTACGGCGCTACTCTGGAAAATGCGGAGCCCCGAGTCTGAAAGCTGGGCGGGGTCTTTCCTGGAGGCTGGCAGGGTAGGGACAGCCACCAGGTATCAAATCAGAAAGTCATTCTGGAGCCGTGTGTTCACCTGTGCTGTGTGTGGCACGTGTGCACTAACGTGTGCTCCTGGTACCTACGTGTCAAGGCGTGTGCAGGCACGTGTGAATCCGTGGCTGCCTGAGGGGAGGGCCAGCTTCCATGACCAGCAAGAAGCTTGAACGGAGGTGGCCGCACTGTCACTTCCCCTTCCCTCAGCGCCTGCTGTAGGGGTGCAGGGGTGGTGGTGCTGCTGCTGAGATCCTGTGTGTACCGTTCGAGGGGCTCAGGCGGGCGGCGGCATCCAGTGGACAAAAGCCAGCGCTTTCTCCTTGGCTGTGGGGGCTGCTGCAGGTGCTTCTAAGGTGTGAAGAGCTGGTTGGCACAGGGGGCTCCAGCCTGGAGGGGGCGGGGGGAGGGGGCACACGCCAGTTCAGACTTGGACTCAGGCTCCGGACCTTGGCCCAGAGCTCTGCACGCTCTACCTCTGTCCACCTGGCCCTGCCACTGAGAGCCGGGGGTTCTGGTCTGTGGGTGACCCTCATCCTCCCTTCTTCCAGGATGGAGCTGATCTAGTAAGCTCTGGACACGAACCTGCTCAACATGTTGGGGGTGTGGGTCCTCCGTCGAGGGGCTTCTCTGTGGGGTGGTGGCACCCTATGCAGGAGGTGGTGACCTCCCACCTTCCAGAGGCCTCAACGTCAAGTGCCTGCACCAGGGTTTCACAATAAAGGGGTTCTCTCTCACTCGGCTCGTGTCGCAAGTCTCCAGGCCCCGCTGCCTGGCTGTCCGCACTGCCTGGAGTGGGTCGCTGATCTGTGCACCACATCCCCAGCTGGCTGGCCCCACCAGACCCCGCACTGCCTCCATCCCTTGGGTCTCCAGGCGGACAAGCAGCCATCGCTGGCATAGCACCCTCCCTGCTCCCCAAGAGCTCAGGGGGACCGGGGTGGGGTGGACTGGGTTCTCCACCCAGGCTAATGGGTTCTGAGGAGGGACAAGGCAGGATGGCCACCCACAGATGGACCCCAGCTGCCTTGCTGAGGAATTCATTGGGCAGGCTCAGCTTCTGGCCCAGATACAGACCTGTGCTGCCTTTCAGTGGTCAGGGAGGCTGCTGGGGGACAATCGGGGGTCTCTGGGAGCAAAGGCCTGTCCTTGCTTGGAACTGGGTGAAGCGGGTGTGTGTGTGTGGGGGGGGGAATAGCTTCTTTAAGGGGAAAGAGACCACCTGCTCTCAGGACACACTTGCACTGCAGTTCAACGGAGGAAAGGCACTGGCCTCAATAAGGACAGTCGTGCCCTTGCCCTGGGCCTTGGGGGTGGAGACCATGTGGGAGTGAGGCCTCCAGGGGCCTGGTCAGTATGGCTACTGGGCCTCAGGTTCTGGGGAACCCCTGGAAACCAAGCGAGGCTGGGTGGGGGGTAGGGGATGGGAGAACTGGGACACGTGCCACCTAGGGAAGCCGACCAGACGACCAGACCCCTGGACCCCACCACAGGGAGTAAGAAGGCCAGCTAGGGGCCTCCTGGAGGAGGCAGGTGGAGTGCCACAGGCAGCCCAGGGCATGAAGGGCACAGGTGGCTGTGGCTCCGGTGACCCCGGGCTGCTCCCACTGACTAGTCTCCAGTCCTGGGTGCTGCAGATCACCAGCCCGCAGCCCAGGTGCAAAGCTGCTCTGGCCGCCTCTGAGCTGCTGATTCATGGCGGCAGCGGCGGCAGGGCACAGAGGGAGGGGCAGGGGGCCTCGGGGATCCTGTTACTCCTCTGGTTCTCAGGCCTAGGTCGCTGGGTGGAGGAGGTTGTGGAGGGGGCTCTGTCCTCCAGGAGCATCTGGTCCAGGATGTGGCCAGACATGGAAGGACGCTGCCCCCATCGAGGGTTAAAGAGGGCGCAGAGAGCCCAAGTGGGGCCTTCCTTCACCCCTGGGGTCAAGCACAACTTTCTGGAGAGGGTGGAGAGGCTCAGACCAACCTTGAGACAAACCGGAGGGAGTAAGCTGGGCAGAAGGGGGGACGGACAAAGGGACTTGCAAATGCTGGGAGCAGGCTTTCCCACTGGGTGGGTGGGTGGGGGGGGGATGGAGAGGAGGGGGTTGGGAGGTGCACAAGGGCCCAAGGGGGGGACCCTACAGGAACAACTTCTCTGGCTCCTGGGGTCGGGAGGTCACAGGGAGGGGTGTTGGGGATGCAGCCTAAGTTTGGGAAACGGAACCAGCTCCTCCACAGGGAAGCGGATGCCGGCAATTCGAGGGTTAGGGGGGAAACCCCATACTGGGACACGATGGTCAGCCCCAGGGGAAGGGCGTGTCCTGCAAGGTGGGCAGCAGACTTGCGGAACGCGGAGCTCAGCCCGGTGGGGGCGGAGGGGGGCTCAGGGCTGGGGGACCGGGTCGGTGGGGTGGAGTTGGCGAGGCGGGTGGACAGTGACCTGCGGCTGGGAATAAGAGGTCCTCGGTCGGGGTCCAGCTCCCCGGGGGCGTGGCAACTGGGGAGGAGCCGGGAGCCCCAAGGCGCTAAGGCTGAGACACCCCCGACCCGGGCCGGGGGAGTCCAGCTCCGGTGGGGAGGCGGCGGGGGCCTCCGGCGGAGTGCGTTCGGGCGGGCACTGCCCCGCGGGGCGGCGCTCCCCCGTCCCCGGCCGGCCCTCCCCCGCCGCGGCCGCCTCGGGTTTCCGCAGGGGCCGGCGGGCGGGGGCGTCACGTGCGCGCGGCCCGGGGGCCGGTTGGTCGGCGGGCAGGGGAGGGACCGCGCGCTACCCCGGGCCCGGGCTGGGGTCGGGCCGGGGTCGCGCGCTCCCGACAGCCGGGAGGGCGGCGGCGGGAAAAGGGGAGAGAGCCGGGAGCCGGAGGACCCGGGCGGCGCGTAGCGGGCTGTGCCCAGGCGGCGGCCCCGGGCGCACGCCAAGGGAGTCCCGCCGATCCCGGGTGTCCCCCCCCCCCCCGCCACACACACACACACCGGTCCTCGGGGCGCAGCGCCCACGGGGTCTGCGGCGGGGGGCGGCGCCCGGGGCTGCCATGAGCTCCCCGCCGCCCGCCCGCAAGGGCTTTTACCGCCAGGAGGTGACCAAGACGGCCTGGGAGGTGCGCGCCGTGTACCAGGACCTGCAGCCCGTGGGCTCCGGCGCGTACGGCGCCGTGTGGTGAGCGCAGGCCGGGCGGGGCGGCCGGCGGGCGGCGGGGGCGCGCGGCGGGGGCGGGCCGGCCTCCCGCTCAGCGGTGCGCCCCGCAGCTCGGCCGTGGACAGCCGCACCGGTGCCAAGGTGGCCATCAAGAAGCTGTACCGGCCCTTCCAGTCTGAGCTGTTCGCCAAGCGCGCCTACCGCGAGCTTCGCCTCCTCAAGCACATGCGTCACGAGAACGTGAGTCGCGCTGGTCCCCGCTCAGCTGGGCTCAGGGCCTTCTCGTCCATCCGTGCAAGTCCTGCCCTGGGAGGCTGAGGCCCTGGTACCCAGCCCCTGGGCGACCCCGCCCATGTGGCAGGACAGAGGTGCGGGATCAGGTGCACCACGATGCTGGTGGGGCTCCACGTGCTGAGGGCAGGCCCCCCGCCCCCTTTCTGAGAGAGACTGCTTCCCCAGGCTCCAGTCCTCCCTGCTAGGCCAGGACCTGCCAAGGGCTTAGCTCCTTGGCTCGTTCCTGGGGCCACATCTGGCTCCTCAACCCAGATCCCAGTCAGGGGACGGTGGCTTGCCCAGGCCAAGGGCATCCTCCAGGCCTCACCCCAACCCTGCCCCCAGCCGGAGCCTGGAGGTGAGAGAGGACACAGTCATCCTAGAGGCACCAGCCTCTTCCCTCTCCCCAGGCGTCCTCCATAGCTGCGCCCCAGGCCCCCTTCCGCACCCGTGGGGTCCCTGTCCTGCGCAGTCTGCTCCAGTCCACCGCCCCAGCCTCGGTTCGGGGTGCAGAGCTAGTCACCGAGCAGGAGTTGGCATGCCGGCATTGTCACCTCAGAGCCCTGGGGTGTCCGGTGGTGATGGGGTTTACAGAGCTGGCGTGTGGAGGGCACTAGGCAGTGGCCAGCGCAGAGACGCCTCCTTCTGTGCCGGGAGAGGGCAGGTCTGGATCCCTTCTCTCTCCTAGGGGAGCCCCTGTTGCTTCTCAATGTTCTTCCTGTGGCCCTGAACTCTGTCCCTCCCACACCAGCCATTCCTGCCTCACCCCTAGTTTGGACTGCTGGTGTGAGTACTCAGACCCTGGGCTAATCATGCTCCTGATGGTCTGGCCCCTCCTGGGTCATCAGAGCCACCAGCCTCCTTCGGGGAAAACGAGTCCCACGTCCACCAGGAAACTTGTCCCCTTGACACTGGGTCCTTCATTCACTCTGACTTTCCCTCTCTGCCCTTGGCCCTTCCCGGGGTGGGGGGGGGGGGGGACGGGGGCAGAATCCATTTGGGACGGACAGCAGCCCAGCGCTGCCCTCCCTACCTTCTGGTTACACCCAGTCATGCCCAGGTTGGTTCCCATGAAGGCAGACCCATCTCCTCAAGGCTGCATACTCCTCCCCAACTGCCCCCCCTCTCCTGCCTGCCCTGCCCATTCCCCAAGGTCTCAGGGCTTTCCTTCAGTTGCTGGGCCCCCTGGCCCAATCCCCCCCTCTGTGCCTTCCCAGCTGAGCTCCCAACCCGCTAGCAGCCGGCTGCCACTGCCTGCATGGTGCCTGAACGCAGCTAGGAGGCTCAGCCCATCGTAAACCCATGAGAAGAACACTGAGGCTATGAGGGGCTGGGTGCCATGGCGGGTCCCACCCTTCCACCCACGCTTCGGGCCTTCTCCCTCTCCTTCCCTGCACTTTAGGCCAGAATCCACGCCGCAGCGGTACGGAAGTCTCCATCAACCTGATGGACCCTCCTTACACTTGGGGACCCTGTCCTCTGTCCTCTTCTTGCAAAGACACTGTCCTCATTCCCTAGTACTTGCCTGCCTCCAGGCCCTCACTGGACCTCCCTCTCTGTCCTCTCCTTCCCTCTCCCCATGGCTCTGGCTGGCGGCTCTGAAGGCCATCTAGCCGTCCCTCCACCTTGCGTCCACTCTTGCCTCACTCCTGTCTGTGCCCACACAGCACACAGAGGGGCTCACTCGGCGTCACACCTATTTAAACCCTTTCTCGGCAGCTCTTAGGGTCGAAGCCAAACCTTCACCTGGCATGCAAGGGCCTACTTGGGCTCCCTCGGGCCTCTCCTTGGCTGCTCCCTGGCCTGGGCCTCGGCCACCTGGCCTCTCTCCCCGTGTTCCTCAAGCGCTTGGAGTGTTCTCCCTTCCACCTCGGCCCCCATTTGCACGGCCTATACCAGGGGTCCTCCCTCCTGGCACATCCAGCTGCCCCTCTGGCCACTAGGGTGTACACGCTGCCCAGGGACCTGCGGGGCTGGGTCTAGCTGTCAGCCCGATCATGGTGCTGTCAGCCTGGGCCTCTCCAGCGGAAACCAGGCTCCCTGGTGGACCTGCTGGGGGCTGGCACTCCCCTGGAGGGCTGTCCCACCCTGGTCTCGAGTCTTCCATGGAGACAGGAAGAGGGGGACAAAGGGCCAAGGGGCTGGAGCTCCCTGGGTGGCTGGGAGCTGACCCAGACTTGGGGCTGCCCCTCCCCCAGAGGATTCCTGTGGTCATCACTCAAAAATAGCCTGTGTCTATGGGCATGGGTGCCAGCGCTGGGTTGCGTGGCCAACAGACAGAGCCAGGCCCTGTGGACAGTGGGAAGGGACGGGGATATCTGTAGGGGGCTTTCCTGCTCAGAGCACAGTGCCAGCCTCGGGGGTTTGCCTGAACCCCCATGCCCTCCACTGTGCCCCCATCCCACCTGTCACTCTGGCCTCCTCCCCAGGTCATCGGGCTGCTGGACGTGTTCACTCCTGACGAAACCCTGGATGATTTCGCAGACTTGTGAGTGCCGTCCTGGGAGGGCTGGGCAGGGCAGAGGGGTGTTGGGTTGCTCTTGGGTGCTGACTCGGGTTCTGTGTTGGCACGTGGGCCTGTCCCTGCGGCCCAGCGGGGTCGGGATGCACACTGCCCACCCCTTCCCCACACCACAGTCCCCCCCCTGCCACGCACCCCTGGGACCCACGGCACTGGCGCAGCTGGGTGCAGCCCGGGCCTCCTTGGACCACGCTTGGTACGGGCTGTCCAGTGCTGGAGGTGTGAGCGTTGGACCTGCGTCGGTTAGCCAGCAGGCCCCGTGCTCTGGGACCCTGGCGTCAAGTATGTGGCTTTGTAACTGGAGCTGCTGACCTTTGCTGGCAGGCAGGGGAGGGGCGGCAGGGGGCCTGCCTGTGGCTGCCATCCCTGGATTCATACTGTCGTCGGCCAAGGCTGGGGGCTGAGCCTGGGAAGGGCTGAGGACAGGCTCCTTGCCGTCTGACCTTGCAGAGGTCGAGGACACACATAGGCCTCAGTGTCCTGGCGAGGTGTTAAATGTCCCTGCTCTGTGTCTCTCTCCCTCCACCTACAGGCCCAGCCTGCTCCTCTGAGCCACGTGTCCTCCTGTCCCCACCCCTGCCCACAGGCACTTCCCTCCTTCCTCTTGCACCCTCTTCTGTCTGTGATCCCTGGTGCTCCCTAGACCCTAGCCTCCATGTGGCCCTGCAGGAAACCCCAGAACACGGTCCTGACCCACCTGACATTCTGGGGCAGGTGTGCGTTGGGAAGGTGGGTGGAGCCTGGTGCTGCACTGTGGAAGGTAGAAGTTGCTGCCAGGCGATCCCCAGGGTCTCCAGGGTCTGAGCCTAGGCCCAGGGGGTGTGATGCCCACTGTCCGCACCCACCCCGGTCCCTGCAGTTACCTGGTGATGCCGTTCATGGGCACCGACCTGGGCAAACTCATGAAGCACGAGAAGCTGAGCGAGGACCGAATCCAGTTCCTTGTCTACCAGATGCTGAAGGGGCTAAAGGTGGGAGCGCACAGGGGTGCTGCAGGAGGGGCAGAGCCCCCCAGGCCAGGCCGGGGCCAGGGTGGGATTGCTCGTCCGTGGTTCTGAGGTCCCAGAGCTGACTGCCACTGACCCTCTGTCTGTCCCCATAGTACATCCATGCTGCTGGCATCATCCACAGGGTGAGTCCTGGTGCTGGGTGGGAACTTCCTGTGGCCTGTAGGTGTGGGAGGGGCCTGACTGCCAGGAGCCTCCACTGCTGGCCTGTGAGGGGGCAAGATGGGGCCAGTGGGGAGTGTGTGCGAGGCTCACGCACAGCTGTGGGGGCCTGGGTACCTCTGTCCTTCCTGGAAGGGCATCCGGGTGGGGATGGCCGAGTCTGGCTGCCCCACATTCAGGTGTCCAGGCTCTGGCCCTGGTGTGGTGGGAGGGGCTGCTCGCCCACCTTTCTTGTGCCCCCAGGACCTGAAGCCTGGCAATCTGGCAGTGAATGAGGACTGTGAGCTGAAGGTGTGTGTTGGTTGGGATGGGCGGGGGGGGCTGGGCATCTCTCCCCGCCTGTCCATCTGCCTGTAGCCCTGGGCCCTCAGGCCTGGGGGAGCGTTGGCTCGAGCCCAGGCAGAGGGACCAGACCCCAGCCATCCAGGCCATGGCTGGCAGCTGACAGGCAGATGGGCCCTGGGGAGGCACTTGATGCACGGGGAATGGGGGGCCGAAGTGGGCGCACTCTCACACCTGATTAAGGCGAAGGGCGGGAGGTGTCCCCGGTCCTCCATACCTGAGCCAGCATAGGGCCGAGGGGGCCCCTGCAAAGCGCTGGCCAGGTCCTGGGGTCAGCAGAGAGTAGAGGAGCAGGGAGAGGAGACCCATGGGAGTGCCCGCTCCTGAGGGTAGGAGAAGGCAAGGTCGGGTGGGGCTGACAGCACTGGCCATGGGGAGGAACTCATGGAGAGGCCACGACCTCAGGCCCTGGAGGGTTGGCAGAGGCCCCGGTGTGCCCGGTGCTCCTGGGTCATAGGCTGGCCCACCTGCTCCCTGGGGGCCGTATTGCCCCACCTTCCTGATTCTGACTATAGATCCTGGACTTCGGCTTGGCCAGGCAGGCCGACAGCGAGATGACTGGGTACGTGGTGACCCGGTGGTACCGTGCACCTGAGGTCATCTTGAATTGGATGCACTACACCCAGACGGGTGAGAATGCCCAGAGACGCAGAGCCACCCTGGCCTTGCCCACCTTCTTCCCTTTCTTCATGGGAAGCCCAGCCGTGGCTGCTCCACGGGGAGGCTGCTGACCTGGGATGGGATTGGGGCGAGGGTGTGGCAGGCTAGATGGCCCCTATGTCCACGTCCCCCTCCCGTGTCTGTGTCCCCCGCCCCCCTCCCTGGCCCACAGAGCCCTGATGCAGGGGCTTCTGTCTCAGTGGACATCTGGTCAGCGGGCTGCATCATGGCAGAGATGATCACAGGGAAGACGCTGTTCAAGGGCAGTGACCGTATCCTACACTTGTGGGGGGTAGGCTGGGTCTGGGGGGGTGCTGGGCATGCTGCCCCAGCCAGGTGGGGGGGTGCGCCCTGCTCTCTGGCCCCGTGCTGTGCTCCTCATCTCAGCACAGACCTGGACCAGCTGAAGGAGATCATGAAGGTGACAGGGACTCCTCCCGATGAATTTGTGCAGAGGCTGCAGAGTGCCGAGGTCAGTGGGGAGCTGGGCGGGGGCTGGAGGGGCTGGGCCCGGGCCTGTGGGTTGGCCCCTTACCCTTTCTTCCTTAAAAGGCGAAGAACTACATGAAGGGCCTCCCCGAGTTGGAGAAGAAGGATTTTGCCTCCATCCTGACTAACGCAAGTCCTCTGGGTAGGGCTGGACTGGGGGGGTGGGGTGGGGTCAGTGACCAGGGCGCTGGGGCCTGCGACCCTCCCTAACCAGTTCTCCCCGCAGCTGTGAACCTCCTGGAGAAAATGCTGGTACTGGATGCAGAACGGCGGGTGACTGCGGCCGAGGCGCTCACACACCCCTACTTCGAGTCACTGCAGGACACGGAGGATGAACCCAAGGCCCAGAAGTACGACGAGTCCTTTGACGATGTGGATCGCACGCTGGACGAGTGGAAGCGTGAGTGGGGGGCTCTGGGCAGGGCCTGTGCGTGGGCTCTGAGTCCTGGGATGCAGGTCAGCTGAGGAACACAACAGACTCAGAGGGCAGTGGGGCTTCTAGGTCAAGGTGACCTCTGGCTGGAGCTGAGGGATGAAAGAATGTTCCTGGCAGGAGGTTCGGCACAAACAAGAGCAGGAAGGGAGTTCTGGAAGTTGCAGGAGGCAGCTCGCAGCTCAGGGCCGTTGTGAGCACTTGGCTTCTCCCAGCCCTGCCGGCCCTGCCCAATGCTGCCCACATCCTCCCCATGTCCTGGCCATTCTGGAGCCCCTCCGCTCCCACTCATCCCCCAGGCCTCCACTCTTACCTCTTGAACTCGTCTTTGCCTCTCTGCCCTTTTCAGGACCCCTCCCACCTGCACAACTCACACCTCTCATGTCCTGCCAACAGCAGAAGCCCCCCACCCCCAGCCAGCCCCCTCACCACCCCTCGCCTGTTCCTCCAGTCCCACTGAGCAGTTCAGATGTACCTGTAACTGCTCTGTACTGCCAGGCTGGCTGTTGCCTTACACTGAGGGCCCTTCCCTTCCTCCCTGAGGGCCAACCAGCAAATATTAAGCCTCAGGCTGGGCTCAGGGACACCTGCCAGGTCCCCAGGCCTCCCTCTGCTGTGGTCCTGAAGCCCTGTGCTGGAACTGTCTTGGCAGAATGGCAGGCAGTGAGGGCTGGGCTTGGTGTCTTTCTCTTGGTGGCTGCAGGACCAGCCTGGAGGGTGCTGGGATGTCCGAGGGCAGCGGTTAGCACTGTTGGGGCCGTGGCACATGGTGGCCGCTGTGTCCTAGGCCCCATCTTGGCTCTGCCTCAGACATAGGGCCTTGGTCCTATACATGGGGGTCAGGGTGGGACTGGACTGGTGGTTCCCAAATCACGTTCCTTAAGCCACGGGGTGCTTGTAACTCTCAACAGAGCTCCGCCCTTGGTTGTGCTGTTTTGTGCTTTTAAGTTTCGTTCAGTTTGGGGAAAGTTTTCTGCTGCTAAAAAAGATAACATGAAAACCACGGGCCACAGGCTCCTCTCTGTGGTCCCCACCCACACAGACTGTGGTAAGAGATTTTACTTTTACTATAGACCATGGGGAACACGTGACCTGTTTGTGGCTAAGCCCCTGGTCAGGAATGCAAACTCTCATCGCCTCCTGTTTCCCTGGGAACAGCCAGCTTCACATAGACCTTCCGTGTATGGGTTGAGCCCTGTGTTAGGATCAGATGAAGGGCCTAGGAGGCACCACAGGGGGCGGGAATACATCCATGCCACAGGCAGGGCAAACCACAGATCGTCTGCTCTAAATGCACAGTGTTTCCTGAACTGGGCTCTGGAGGAGCAGAGTCCCCCAAACAGGTGCTCCACTGGCCAGGTGAGCATGGAAACTGAGGTAGGCTGAGCAGAACCTGTCCCGCTGCAGACTGGCCAGAGGAGAAGCAAATCAGGCTTTCTCCTTCCTTTGGGATGGCTTGCTCTGGGGACAGGGGACAGGACCACTAGGCAAGGAGGGCAGATGCTGTGGGTGGTGGGAATTCCCCTCGTTTAAGTTTCTATGGATAGTCTCGATCCAGAAATCGAGGTGTGCCCTGCTGGGGCCCTGAGTGGCTCCGCTTGAGTAGACACATTGATTTACATTGCCAGGACAGCCTCTGCTCACTGCAGAAGGCTGCGGGGCCAGGGCCTGTCTGGCCACGCCAGGGGCAGTGGGTTTGGGTTACAGGAGCCCCTTCGGGGTGGATGGGCACAGGTGGGCTGAGAGTGGCCGTAGCCTCGGATGAAGCGGCACCTGCACTCCAGCAATGACCTCTGGCCCTGATGTTTTTGGGAACTGGCTGGGCCCCTAGGTCAATGGCTAACAGCCTGTGCTCTAGGGCCGGGGAGCTCTTCCCACCCCTACCCTGAGCCGCCCCTCACAGGACTCAGTGCTGGTCAGGGCAGGTACCAGTGAGCTGGGCCCAGTGTTCTTCCTGGGTCACTGGCTTCTGCCTTTGGTGTGAATTGTAGGAACTGATTCTGAAGGGTGATGGGGCCCCTTCTCCCGTGATGATCTGTCTCCCTCACCCCACCCCAGGTGTCACATATAAGGAAGTGCTCAGCTTCAAGCCTCCCCGGCAGCTGGGGACCAAGGTGTCCAAGGAGACAGCGCTGTGAAGACCCCTGGGCCCTGAGAGCGGTGGGGAGGGGGCCTTGAGGACCCTGGCTGGGGCTTCCACCTGGAAGGGGATCCTGATTATCACTGTGACTCTGGCTGGGGTTTGCATCCCAGGAGACCTATGGTTCCATGGACCCCCTCCCCCAGCCGTTACCCTGCTCTCAAGGCTACCACCTCAGTCTAACCTTGGCGGGGGGGGGGGGGGGGGGGCGGGGGAGGGCATCTGGACCTTCTGAACAGGACGCCAAACTGACCTGGGACTGGCCTCTGACTCCCTGGGCAGTGGTCCCCTTCCCCAGGTGCAACAAGAAGCCTCAGAGCCTGTGCGGGATGGTGGTGGTGAGGCTTGGGTCAAGGCTTGGCCTGATCCTGTCCGCTCCAGCCCCTGCTGGAACCCAGTTCACACAGCTGAAAGAGACACACAGGGAGGGCACTGAGTGCCTACTCAGGGATGTCTCTCCTGGGGGGCGTTGGTGTGGACTCTCCTGAACCCCCAGCCCGGAATGTAAATTGGCCCTGTGCTGTGCCCACATGACGGGAAGGAAATAAACCCTTTTGTAGAGATCCCACTCTGGCTTTCCTTCCTAATTCTCGCGCTGGATCTCCACCTTTAGGTCTCTGAGCTGCAGCCAGGCATAGAGAAAAGAAGCTGGCTCCCGAGCCTCAGTCCCTACTTAGTAGCTGTGCCGGGGCACGCCCTTCCTCCCAGGTCCACAGTGAGCCCAGAGCCTGAAGCCCCCGGGGTAGGGATTGGCCCCGCCCCTTCTGAGGACTTCCTCTAAAGGTTTAGACTCTGGAGCCAGGCCCCAGGCAGAGCCCGCTCGGGACGGGGCGTTAGGGCCCAACGTGGGGCTCAGTCCCAGCTGTCTGAGCTCCCAGCAGTCTCCAGGGCCAGGTTCCTGGAGAGGAGGGGTCACGCTAGACGCTTTGAGGCACCTGTCACACACAGCACGCCAGTGGGTTCTGTTGTCATTTGAAACCTCCCGCCCCGGCGTCCACATGCCAGCGCCATCGGCGAGCCCGCGCAGCCTTCTGCCAGCCAGTGGACGTCTCGGAGAGCCGGGCTCTCTAGGCTCTAGGGCTCCTGCGTTCGCACTGGCTCCTCCCACTTGTCCCCAGGGCAGGTACGCCCAAAGCGGGGCCAGGCCGTCCCCCTTCTGGCCTGGAGTTCGGCCGGACACGTGAACAGTTGGCCCAGCCGAGTTGCCACAGTGGACACCGGCCTTCTCTGCTCAGGGGCTCTCTGGTGCTCCCGGGGCCGACCCTTCTCTGGACCCCCGGCTCAGGGCGATCCGGGAAGGGCGGTCTGCCACAGGCCCCGCCTCTGGGACCACGTGTGCCAGGATGGCCAATCAGAGTACGCCAGCCCCATAGCCACCGTGATTGGCTGAGGGGTGGGCACCTGACCCCAAATGACCCAATCGGAGTCTTCCCGGCGCTGGTAGCTTGTCCGTTGTGGACTCTGGCAGGTGCCTCGACCGGGACGGTGGGAACCCCGGTGGGGCCGCGGGCCGCATCCTTCCCGCCGTAGGGGCCATTCCTACACTTCCGGGGCACCCACGAACGGGGTTGGCTGCACTCCCGCCCAGGGCCCCGCCTCCTACGTGCCCCGCCCCCCAGGGCCTATTCGCTTCAGAACGCCGCCTCCGTGAAGCCCGCCGCCTCAGGATTCGGGCCCTGGGCGCTGTTGCCAGAGCCCTTATGTTTCAGGCCCCTGACTCCCACTTTCCTCCTCTCTGGCCATCTGGCTCGGTTGCTGGCCTCATGCATGCATTCCTCGCCCAGACCCTCCCTCTGTTCGCCTTGCCCTCCTGCCTTGCCTCGCCCCACGCTTCCGCGGCTCTTGTCTAGCTGCTCTGCCACCCCCCGACCCTCCGACTGGTCTGCTCTTTGGCCAGGGTCTTTCTGGAGCTCAAGTCGGACCCCGCCACTCCCTTCTTACACCTCGGGGGAAGCGCTGCGCGTCGACGTCGCTCAGGCCCGGGCTCCCCTAGCCCAAGCGGCCCTCGGATGCGTCCCAGGGCAGCGCCAGACGTGATGGGCTGAGGACGCGTCTGACGCCTTGGCCTGCGCGGTCAGGCTGGGTCGGGGGAGATTTGGGGCGGTCCGCGGGGTCCTGGGCACACTGGACCTCACCCGCCCCCTCCACCTCTAGAGGGAGAGGGAGGCCCGCGACACGCCTCAGGCTCCGGGCTGGGGTGGGGGAAGGTAGGTCTTGGAGCCGCAGCCGGAGCGCGGAGTAGGAGAGATGGGGCAGCACAGCCCCGGCCCGGGCCCCAGGCGTCTCGCCAGCCCAGCTCCCGTCAGGCCGCGCTTCGGGGCGGGGTTTTGGGCGCTGGGTCAGAGTCTGAGGAAGTGGGGAAATCTGGCCCTGGGAGCGCCCCTGTCGGCCTACTTCCCTGCCTGGATTCTGCGTGTTCCTGCCCAGGCTCCCTGCCGGTCGTCCCAGCTCCCGGGGGCTGCAAGGAGGGGACAGGCAGTGCATTCACCTGCCCAGCCAGGGTGGCCCAAAGTGACCACGGCTGTGCCATGAGGACTGCGCTGGTGTACCACGAGGACATGACAGCGGCCCAGCTGCTCTGGGAAGAGTAAGTGTGACCTGGCAGAGGTGGGAGGATGGAGAGGGGGCTCTGGACCCTGAGCTCTGTGTCCACTCAGCCCTGAGTGTGAGATCGAGCGTCCGGAGCGCCTGACTGCAGCCCTGGAGCGCCTGCGGCAGTGGGGCCTGGAGCAGAGGTGTCTACAGTTGGCAGCCCGAGAGGCCTCCGAGGCAGAGCTGGGCCTGGTACACAGGTCAGACCCTGGGGAGCCACATGCCACAGAGGAGGCCAGCTAGGACCTGAGGCCACCCAGCCTGCCAGAATCTTGAAAACAGAGCATCTCCCCTACCTGCCTCAGTTTCACCATTGGGTGGGTGGGAGACAAAACAGTGAGGTGGGCAGTGCCCCCAGGGGTCCAGCCCCTCTTTCTCCTCCTCTTCCTGCTGGTGACCCTGCCTTGCCTACCTGTCCCCCTGCAGCCCAGAGTATGTGTCCTTGTTGCGAGGAACCCAGACCTTGAGCACCAGGGAACTACAGGCGCTGTCTGGACAATACGACGCTGTCTACTTCCATCCGGTGTGGCCCTGGGGACACACCACTTCCTGGGTGGGGACACGCTACCTCCCCACTGCACATCCACATGCCCGTGCCTGATTTATGGCCTTGCCGCCAACCCTGGCCAAAGGCCCCACATTCATGAATGTGCACATGGCCTACACGCCCTGCTGCCTGCTGTACCCTACGCGGGCCTGGGCAGAGCCTGTGAGGTGCGGGGGGTGGGGGCTCATTTGCACCCCTGCCCCACAGAGTACCTTCCACTGTGCCCGGCTGGCCGCGGGGGCTGCGCTGCAGCTGGTGGATGCCGTGCTGACGGGGGCTGTGCACAACGGGGTCGCCCTGGTGAGGTGAGAGCTGTCCCCTTCCTGGGTCGCTCCCACCCGTGGGTGGCCCTGTGAGGGCACAGGATGACCCTGATGTGCCCCACACCCAATTTTCACCCACAGACCTCCTGGGCATCACAGCCAGAGAGCCGCTGCCAATGGATTCTGCGTGTTCAACAACGTGGCCATAGCAGCCAAACACGCCAAGCAGAGACACGGGCTGCACAGGTGTGCACTGCGAGGCAGGGGCCCAGGCCCGACAGGAGGGTGGTAGAGCGGGCTGCTGAGAGACCCCATCCAGCCCCTTGTCTTCCTGGGGTGGGCTGTGGCCCCAAGGTCAGAGGCTCTGCCGCTCAGTGACCTCTGAGCACTCCCTGTCCCCAGGATCCTCATTGTCGACTGGGATGTCCACCATGGTCAGGGCATCCAGTATATCTTTGAGGATGACCCCAGGTGAGCCGGGGACGCGACCCTTCCCCGAGACCCTTTGCTGGGAGCCATGGGGACAAGGTCTTGACCTCTGGTCGTGGCTGGTTGTCCACAGCGTCCTCTACTTTTCCTGGCACCGCTATGAGCATGGGCACTTTTGGCCCTACCTTCGAGAATCGGATGCGGATGCTGTTGGGCAGGGGCAGGGCCGTGGCTTCACTGTCAACCTGCCCTGGAATCAGGTGCCTGCCTCTCCCGCCAGCCGCCTACACAGAGCCCCTCACCCAGGCCTCGCCCCTGCCCCGCAGCCCCAGGCCTCCTGAACAGAGTTCAGGGCATCCTTCCAGGGTCACCCCCAGAGTTTGGGCCCCAGGGACGGAGACGTCATAGCCCTCTGCCACGGGGCCCAGCACTGATGCCCCATGGCCACAGGTTGGGATGGGAAATGCTGACTACGTGGCCGCCTTCCTCCATGTGCTGCTCCCCGTGGCCTTTGAGGTAACTGCATGGGGGGCAGGAGTGGTCTTGATGGCAGGAGAAGGGGAGGGCGATCCTCTGTCCAGAGTACCCGCCCCCCCCCGCCCCCCCCCCCCCACCCCCACCATAGCAGAATGGAACCCTCCGGATGGGGAGTGCTATCTGGAGGGGCCTCCTTCACCCCTGCTCCGGTCTCTTTCCTGCCCATCCCCGCGTGGCCCTGCCCACAGTTTGACCCTGAGCTGGTGCTCATCTCAGCAGGATTTGACTCTGCGATCGGGGATCCTGAGGTGAGGGCCTGGCCTGGCAGGGGAGGGCTCCTGGGGTCCCGGGGCCAGGCACCCATCGCGCTGGGCTCTGGTTCCAGGGGCAGATGCGGGCCACGCCAGAGTGCTTCTCCCACCTCACACAGCTGCTGCAGGTGCTGGCCGGCGGCCGAGTCTGTGCTGTGCTGGAGGTGACCGGGACAGCTGGGAGGGCTCACTGGTCAGATGCGGGGGTGCCATCAGAGGGGGCCTGCTGTACAGGACGGGGTATCCTGCCTGGGATGGCGACGCCCCGGCCCAGTCACATCCCTTCCTTTCTTTCTCCCCCCAGGGAGGCTACCACCTGGAGTCGCTGTCCCAGTCCGTGTGCATGGTGGTGAAGGCGCTGCTGGGCGACCCTGCCTTGCCCCTGTCGGGGCCCATGGAGCCTCATCACAGGTTCGGGGCCAGGAAGGTGGGAAGGGCTGGGGGTGCGATGCCAGGCCTCACTGCTCCTGCTTCTCCCCACAGTGCCCTGGAATCCATCCAGAGTGTCCGGGCTGCCCAGACCCCTCATTGGAAGAGCCTCCGGCAGCAAGGTCAGTGTGGCCTAAGCTGGGAGGCAGGGTCACATCCTGGGCTCCCACGCAGTGGCTTTGACTCTGAACCACCCCCTAGGGTCGACCCCCATACTGAATCCCAGCACCTACTCCCTGGAGCAGAGAGCCTCACCTGTATCGCCCGGGGGACCCAAATTCAAGGCAGCAGAGGCGCAGGCCTCGGCCGCACTGCGTTCCCTCCTAGACCAGCTGCACCTCAACCCCACACTGCCTGTCCGCACGGCTGTTGCCCTGACTGCACTGGATGCCGCTCTGGTCCTACCCGCCGACGTCCTCCGTCAGGAGGGGTCAGCCCCACAGGAGGAGACACGGGCCTGGGCCAGGTGGGCAGCGTGGGCCTGGGGAGGGGGATGGGGCTGTGTGTGTACATGTGCTGCGGTCTGTCAATTCCTGTCCGTGTGTCTTGGTTTCCCACCATAGGCTACACGAGGCCCTGGCCCAGGACAAGGCTCTCACTGCACTTGGGAAGGTCCTGCACCTCTTGAATGGGATCCTGGATGGGCAGGTGGGTGCACCTGGGATGGGCCAAGGGTGGCCATGAGCCAGGGGCAGGGCCCAGGGCCCAGGACCTGCCCACAGCAGATGGCCTGTCCAGGGGAGTGCTCGGTGGCGCACAACCACATGGACGTGAGTTACCTTGTGCCTGGACCCTTTCTAGAACAGTCCTCAGGGACAGGGTCATGAGTTCAGGGTCACTCAGTCTTCCCAACTAAATACTCCTTGACGGAGAGGTGAAGGGGATGACGTAAGTTAGTTTTAAGCATCTCACAGATGGCAGCTATGTAGAGGGGGGCCCAGAGAAGGGGCAGATGTGTCTGTTTATCTGGTTGAGAGTGGTCCTGCGCGCCCACTGTCGACCCCTCCAGGTGAGCAGTGGCATTGCAGCAACCCCGGAGCCCGCTGCGGCTCCCACCCTGGATGTGGTCATTCGGCGCAGCTTGTCCCACGGAGCGCGGAGGCGAGTCGTCAGGGCATGGCCCGTGGGCACCCCCTGCCCTGCTGGCCACCTCTCCTGCTCCCCGCTGCGTGGGGAGGGCTCTGGGAATGGATTCCAGGTTGGGTGAGTGCAACCTGTCCCGGGGCCAACTTTTCCTCCAGGCTTCTCTGTGTGGCTGTGGGACAGCTGGATCGGCCCGCAGACCTTGCCGACGACGGGTATGACCCTTGGGTCAGGTGTACACCCAGCCTTGTGTGTGGGTGGGCATGCAGTCCTGGGTCCCCATGGGTGATGGGTGGGCAGGGCCTTCCACAGCTGGGGGCTGGCAGAGGAGTCCCTGGGAGGGTCTCCAGCACAGAGGGTCAGCAGTGCCCCCTCCCCCCGCCCCCCAAGGTCTCCTCCACCTCCCCTCCTGTGGTCTGGGCTCTGGAGGGCAAACAGCAGCTCACCCCCCGCGCGTGCTCGCTCTTCCCTGCTCACCCCCCGTGCGTGCTCCCTCTATCCTGCTCACCCCCCGCACGTGCTCGCTCTATCCTGCTCACCCCCCACGCGTGCTCGCTCTTCCCTGGAAGGAGGAATCTGTGGCTGAACATCAGAGGCAAGGAAGCGGCCGCCCCATCCATGTTCCAGGTCTCCGTGCCACTGCCAGGGGTGAGCGGTGATGTCGAGGGCAGGGTGTCCTCGTGCTGGCTGGCCCGCTCCTCCCCCTGCCCTTCCTGGTGGGGCTGTTGGTGTGGCTGCGCACCTGACATTGGGAGGCAGGGTGACCCCTGACTGCCGTTCTTCCCACAGACTACTGGTGGGTTCGTGAACTGCGTTCTGGCCCTTGTGCTGCCCCTGGCCTATGGCTTCCAGCCTGACCTCGTGTTGGTGGCGCTGGGGCCAGCCCACGGCCTGCAGGCCCCCCAAGCCGCACTCCTGGCTTCTCTGCTGCGGGGGCCGGCGGGGGGCCGAGTCTTGGTCCTGCTGGAGCAGGTGAGCTGGGCAGGGGGCGGATGTGCTGGGGGTGGGGGTGGGGAGCGACCAGTGACTTGCTGCTTCCACCTCTGCTCCCGGCCCAGGGATCCACATCCCAGCTTGCAGGGATCCTGGCCCGGGTGTTACAGGGAGAGGCGCCCCCCAGCCTGGGTCCCTTCTCCATGGCCTCCCCAGAGGACACACAGGCCCTGATATACCTGAGAGGGCAGCTGGAAGCAGAGTGGAAGATGCTGCAGGTGGCCGGTGAGGCTGGGGGGGCACGGCCCAGGCTGAATACTGGGTCCGGGGGGGGGGGGGGCAGTCCAGTCTCAGAGCTCTATGGGGAGAGGGGCTCACATCCTGGGGCAGTGAGGTGCTGTCCTGAAGCAGCTCACCGCAGTGACAAGCTGACTGTGCACCTCTTCCCAGCTCCTCAAGTGCCGTGACCGGGCAGCTTGAAATCTGCCAGGGTGGGAGTCTTTGCACTCCAGAGGTGACACCACAGACTAGTCCCCCAAGAGCCGGCTTTAAACACTCACGTGTGCACCACTGCCTGAGGCCTCTGTCCTGATGGCCAGGCTACAGAGCTGTCCGGGGCTCTGGCTCAGGGACACTATGTCCACGGCCGTGACCGGGAGCCCCCCCTCCAGTGGTCTGCCTCTGCACAGATGGTTCCATCCTCACTTCCTGCACGCCTCTTAACCTCAAAAAATAAAAGTCGTTTTACCAGCAAAAATGGGCTTATTCAGGAATAGCAGAGAACTGAAATTCAGGATAAGTAGACTATGGCAAAGCCATACGCAAGTGTAACTAACAAAGAAGAGGAACGTTATTTTATAGAAAAGGAGGCAGTGGGGAGGGATCGTTTTGAATGAGCATCCATTGGAGAAGGATGATGAGGATTTCTGAGGATTCTTTCCTGCTGACGCTTCTGTTGGGTCTGGAATTGACGATTCCTCCTGTGATTGGCCGAATGGTGCAGCTCCCGTCCTGGCATCCCACGCCCGTGCCAGCGAGCGTCCCTTTATTCCTGTTCACACTTCCCCCCTCCTTTTGATCAAGGGCTTTTCTTTGAAAGCATCACTGTTCGAGGCAGGCTTTCCACATGTAGTGGTTTTGTCCGTCGGTGCCAGGAAGGACATTTCCCGTGTCAAGGACCATGTCAGAGGGAAAGTGCGTCCCAGCTGGAAACCACTTAAGGCCAAGTCTGAGTAAGAAGGAAGGTCAGGAAGGCCAGGCACTCCCATCTAAAGTCTCTCTCTTCTCAAGGTTATAAATATTGGAGATGATTTCCTTATTGTGCCCGGCACATCATTTTTACAAAAGTTTGGCAGGCAACAAAATATAAAACCTAAAATAAGTATATAAAACAAGACAGTAGTGTAACAGTAGTGTAACAATCCCAAAGTGAATGATGGTTCTAAACCAGGACCCTTGGTCTACAAGGTAGCCAACTTGAGGTATTCTTGGCACTTACTCCGATTTAGGGGAGAAAAATTCTCCCTGTGGAGGCAAGCCCAGCATCCTGTACACCTTCTGCTCTCATGGCCCCCCTCCCCAAACCCCTCCAGCAACCCTCAGTTTGTTCTCTGTATTTGAGAGTCTCTTATGTTTTCTTCTCCTCCCTGTTCTTGTATTATTTTTGCTTCCCTTCCCTTATGTTCATCTGTCTTGTATCTTAATTCCACATATGAGTCAAGTCATATGATATTTGTCTTTCTCTGACTAATTTCATTTAGCGTAATACCCTCCAGTTCCATCCATGTTGTTGCAAATGGCAAGATTTCATTCTTTTTGATTGCCGACTAATACTCCATTGTATATATATATCACATCTTTATCCATTGATCCGTTGACGGACATTTGGGCTTTTTCCGTACTTTGGCTATTGGTGAAAGCGCTGCTATAAACATTGGGGTGCATGTGCCCCTTCGAAACAGCACACCTGTATCCCTTGGGTAAATACCTAGTAGTGCAATTGCTGGGTTGTAGGGCAGTTCTATTTATAATTTTTTGAGGAACCTCCATACTGTTTTCCAGAGCGGCTGCACCAGTTTGCATTCCCACCAGCAACACAAAAGAGATCCTCTCTCTCCGCATCCTCGCCGACATCTGTTGTTTCCTGAGCTGTTAATGTTAGCCATTCTGAGGTGTCAGGTGGTATCTCACTGTGGTTTTGATTTGTATTTCCGTGATGATGAGTGATGTTGAGCATCTGTTCATGTGTCTGTTAGCCATCTGGATGTCTTCTTTGGAAAAGTCTACTCATGTCTTTTGCCCGTTTCTTCACTGGATTATTTGTTGTTTGGGTGTTGAGTTTGATAAGTTCTTTACAGATTTTGGATACTAACCCTTAATCTGATATGTCATTTGCACACATCTTCTCCCATTCCAACGGTTGCCTTTTAGTTTTGCTGATTGTTTCCTTCTCTGTGCAGAAGCTTTGTATCTTGATGAGGTCCCAATAGTTCATTTTTGCTTTTGTTTCCCTTGCCTGTGGAGACATGTTGAGTAAGAAGTTGCTGTGGGTGAGGTCCAAGAGGTTGTTGCCTGCTTTCTCCTCTAGGATTTTGATGGCTTCCTGTCTCACACTTAGTTAGGTCTTTCATCCATTTTGAGTTTATTTTTGTGTAGGGTGTAAGAAAGTGGTCCAGGTTCATTCTTCTGCATGTCACTGTCCAGTTTTCCCAGCACCATTTGCTGAAGAGACTGTCTCTTTATTCCATTGGATATTTTTCCTGCTTTGTCAAAGACGAGCTGGCCCTATGTTTGTGGGACCAGTTCTGGGTTCTCTATTCTGTTTCATTGATCTAAGTGTCTGCTTTTGTACCAGTACCATACTGTCTTGATGATTACAGTTTTGTAACACAGCTTGAAGTCCAGAATTGTGATGCCTCCAGCTTTGGTTTTCTTTTTCAAGATTGCTTTGGCTGTTCGAGGTCTTTTGTGGTTCCATACAAATTTTAGAATTGTTTGTTCTAGCTCTGTGAGGAATGCTGGTGTCATTTTGATAGGAATTACAATATTTATTTTTGAGAGACCGAGACAGAGCGTGAGTGGGGAGGGGCAGAGGAGAAGGAGACACAGAATCCTATGCAGGCTCCAGGCTCCGAGCTGTCAGCACAGAGCCCGACGCAGGGATCGAACTCATGAACCGTGAGATCATGACCTGAGCCTAAGTCAGACGCTGAGCCGATTGGGCCACCCAGGCACCCCAGCATGGTTACTTTTATCAGAAGCCATGAGGCCTGTACAGTGTTGAAGTAGATCTCCTTAACTGTAAGTCAGAGGAGGCAGGAGCCAAGTGCATTCACTGTACGTCCTGGATATCTCAAAGGGTGGGACTCCAGGAGTTCCAGAGGGGTGGATCTGAGGTTTAGAAGGACCAATTGCAATGCTGTCAGCCAAGGTATTTGGAAGGTCTACAGATGTGCCAGTTGAGGCCTAATGGTGCTGTACTCCGTGTGACTAATGCCGGGATTGCGGATGCAACGTGCAACGAAAACGTAAGGCCTGCTGAGCAGCATGGATGTCCTAAAGCCTCTGTACAAGGAGACCCCAGTGACTACGAAGTTCAAGAGGGGTTCCCCGGGGTCGGGATAATATTTGCTAACAGAACTTTAGCCACAGAAGAAGCACTGGCTTGTCTAGAAGAGAAAGGTTTGGCCCAGTGAGAAAACCTACAAACCATGGCTGAACCGTTTGTATCCAGGAGACAGGGAAGCTGTATGAGATCCATTTGTGTGAACAGGTTTTCCTGGATGATACTTTGCACAGGTGGAACGAGCGAGGCAGGAACTTTGTGTGGCCTTGTTATTTCTCCCCCGATCCACCAATATTGGTTCACAAACACTATCTTGTTTTTTTAAGTTATGATCTTTTTATTTTATTTTTTTTATTTTTATTTAAAAAAAAATTTTTTTTTTCCAACGTTTTTATTTATTTGTGGGACAGAGAGAGACAGAGCATGAACGGGGGAGGGGCAGAGAGAGAGGGAGACACAGAATCGGAAACAGGCTCCAGGTTCTGAGCCATCAGCCCAGAGCCTGACGCGGGGCTCGAACCCACGGACCGCGAGATCGTGACCTGGATGAAGTCGGACGCTTAACCGACTGCGCCACCCAGGCGCCCCAAGTTATGATCTTTTTAAAGTTTTATTTATTTAAGTAATCTCCACACCCAACATGGGGCTGAGACTGGACCGCAGGATCGAGTCGGATGCTCTACCTACTGAGCCAACCAGGTACCCCTGAACACTATCGTTTTGTCAGTAGGCCAGTAGTTTAATGCACGTACTGTGGTGAGCAGTGGGAATTCTAGAATTTCTGGTAGGGCCAGATTGGTATTGGTCCAAACCAGAGTTCTCCCTTTTTACCAAACTGGCAATCATTAGATCTCCAATATCATTTTTCCTTTTCTAGGGCCAATTGTCCAGGCATCTCTGGTCAGTATTCCAAAATTACCATTTGGGAGAACATCACTTGGGACCATGATAGAGATTTGGCTACTGGTTTTGTTTTGTTTTCATTTCTTTATTTTTTTTTAATGTTTATTTATTTTTGAGAGAGAGGGAGAAAGAGAGAGAAAGAGAGACAAAGTGTGAGTGGGGTAGGGTCAGAGAGAGGGAGACACAGAATCTGAAGCAGGTTCCAGGCTGTGACCTGTCAGCACAGAGCCCAGTGCTGGGCTCGAGCCCACGAATCGCAAGATCGTGACCTGAGCTAAAATTGGGATGCTTAACTGACAGAGCCACCCAGGGGCCTCGTGTTTTTTTTTAATTTTTTTGAAGATTTTATTTTTACGCAATCTTACACCCAATGTGGGGCTCGAACTCACAAACCCTGACACCAAGAGTCGCGCGCTGCTGTGACTTCAGCATTTTTTTAATGATGACTTTTTTTTAAAGTTTATTTATTTTGAGAGAGACAGTGAGAGTGGGGGAGGGGTAGAAAGGGGAGAGAGAGAGAGAGAGAGAGAGAGAGAGAGAGAGAGAGAGAGAGAATCCCAAGCAGGCCCCACGCTGCCAGCGCAGAGCCCGCTGCGGGGCTCGAACCCACGAATTGTGAGACCATGACCTGAGCTGAAACCAAGAGTTGTACACTTAACTGACTGAGCCACCCAGGTGCCCCTTTCCTGGTTGGCTATTTTGTTTACTATTGTCAAGTTCTAGAATTATTTCCTCCTTTTTAAAGGAGTTGTGTCATATTTTTCTGAGAAGTCTCAGCCCAGGAAATGAATGGGGCAGGTACCAAGGAGAACAGGGTACGCATCTCCAGAAATCTCCAGAAGAGCCTAGACAAAGGAACAGGTTCAGAGACAGGAAGCTGTTGAGGGTTACTAGAAACTCTCCCCATCTGAAGGGTCTAGTGCTCGCAGCAGATACCGTCCTGACCCGGACAGGGGTTCCTCCGAATGGATTACAAGGGAGGACTGTGACGGCTCCTTGGAGCCCCACTGCTGGGGACTGGGACATTGGAAAGCTGGCTGAGGGCCCTGAAAGCACTGATGTCTGTAACGGTTGTTTAACCAGCATCCCAGCGCTCTGCAAGAACACAGAAATTAGGCTTTGGTTTTTGCTCAGGGGCCTTCATTTCCCAGAGTTGAAAATCTAGAATTTTAGTGGTTTTGCTTTTAGGTGACTCATCTAGGATACAGGTGAGCCAGTCTGCCAAAACAGCTAAATCTGGCATGGACGTAGTTTCCCATTCCAGCCTGGTCCTTTTTTTTTTTTTTAAGATTTTATTTTTAGGTAATCTCTACACCAACATGGGGCTCGAACTCACAATCCCGAGATCAAGAGTCACTCGCTCCACTAACTGAGCCAGCCAGGCGCCCCTAGCCCGGTCCTTTTAACTACCGGAGGAAGACCTGGTTCAGCCTGTTAGTAAACAAAGTTAAATGTTTCCAGGTGGATTCGACATCTAAAGGAAGACCAGGGGCACCTGGGTGGCTCAGTCAGTTAAATGTCTGACTTTGGCTCAGGCCATGATCTGGTTCACGAGTTCAAGCCCCGCGTTGGGCTCCGTGCTGACAGCTCAGAGCCTGAAGCCAGCTTCGAGTTCTGTGTCTCCCTCTCTCTGCCTCTCTCCCACTCCCACTCTATCTCTCAAAAATGAATAAGCATTAAAAAAATTTTTTTAAAGGAAGACCAGAATTTTGTTTGAAAACAACTTGCAGTTAATTCTAGTAGCCGTGAACAAGTCACCGGGCTTTTGTGTGCAAGCCCGAATTTTGCTCCCATCAACAGCCTTGGGAAAGGCTCCTATCGTTGTTCTGTAGATATTTCCAGTGAGTGTTCTAGCATCTTGCCCAACATAAGGGGTTCGTTTCTCTAAATCCCCTTCAGCATGTACCCGTGGGCCCGGCCCTCACCAAAAACCCGTATGGACTTAACTGACGCAAATCGGAGAAACCAGGTTGGTGAGCTTGAGTCACTTATGTTAAATTCTTCAACAAGCCTGTGGGGTCCTCAGTCACTTTAGGAAACTCTAACAATGCTTACAAGCCAGGCTTATTCCAGGCAGTGTCAAAAACTTGGGGTCTGTCTGGATCCTCAGAAGACTTAACTCCAAAGGTGCAGGTTTTGACAGTTTTAGGAAAGGAAGGAGTTGGGGAAGCTTGGAGGAAAGGGAAGCTTGCTGAGATAATCAGAATAGGGAAACCGAGTGTGCAGGAGGTGGGACAAGGCGGCTGCCTCTTGTCCTGAAACAGAAGACAGGGCGGTGGAAAAGGAGGCTCAGAAGCCTTTTTGTCTGTTTGCTTGCCTCAGTCTAGAAATTGTATTTTGCAGGCAGGCAATTTTAGATTCCTGGCAACATTTTGAAGCTTCAAAATTCCAGTCAAAGTAGGCATCCCATTCAGTTTTTGTTGTTTTTTATTTAATTTTGAAGTAATCTCTATGCCCAACATGGGACTCGAACCCACGACTCTCGAGATCAAGGATTGCACGCCGTACTGACTGATCCAGCCAGGCCCCTGCCCCCGCTCCCCTGCCCTTTTAATCAGTTTTGACAATTAAAAAAAAATTTTTTTTTTTAACGTTTATCTATCTTTGAGAAGAGAGAGAGCATGAGCAGGGGAGGAGAGAGAAAGAGGGAGACACAGAATCCAAAACAGGCTCCAGGTTCCGAGCTCTCAGCACAGAGCCCCACGTGGGGCTCAAACTCACGGAGTGCGGGGTCATGACCCGAGCCTAAGTCTGACGCCCAACCGACTGAGCCACCTAGGCGCCCCAGTTTTGACAATTTTAGAGCCATGGCTGTCCGGTTTTGAAAAAAGTAAGTTAGGGGAGATTGAAAGTTCCTCACAATGGCCCCTGACGTTCTAAATTACTTTTGGTTCCGTGGGTCTGTTTGGTTAGAACCGCACGAGAAGTCACCATAGTTTTTAAACATACAACTGGCTGGGGTCCCAGAAAGGGGGGATGTCCTCAAAGGAGTGTGATGTCTGGGCTCCCATTTCTTGGAGGTTTTCAGAGCAAACATGATGAGGGAGAAGGCAAGCTGACACCCCACAACCCTCCCCGAGGTGGGGTACATGTGACGTTCCTCAGGCACTCCCGCTGCCCAAGGACAAAGGAGAGGACAGAAAACAAATGGTCAAACTGAGAGTCTCCAGAAGTTTACAAATGTCTTAGTAAATTACAAGAAAAAGGCAATCTCATCAAATAGTCTCATCTGCAGAAAACTGTGGACTCAGTTTCCTGGAGCCCCAACACTACCCTCCCCTCCATGTGATGTGGGAACAAAGGCAAGAAGGAAACGGTAAATAACATTAAATTTATTACCTGCTGCCTGTTGAGAAATGCAGAGTATAACATTTCTCCAGGAACCCCATACTGTCCTAATGTTAATGCCTTACTAGAAGAAAACAACCGTAGCCCGACAATAGGGAGGTCTCCAGTATCTTAGGAGTTCTCTTCGGCGTATCAAAGTCCTTCTGGAAAACTCTCTGTTGCCTTTACCTCGCACAAGTCCATAGTATATAACCAGTCCAGCCCAGCGGTCCTGTCCTCCTGCTTTAATAAAGCCACCTTTTTGCACCAAAGAAGTCTGGGGAATTCCTTCCTAGCCGTGGGCTCCATACCCCCATCAAACAGCTTCCCGAACCTTCTAGTTCTGAGGAGGCTGACCCACGGCCATCACACAGACGCCGAGGGTAACCTGGCACTCACACACCGAGCGCCGAGCAAACTCGCCCTCCAGCTCCAGGGTGGGCGACAAAGCCGGGCGCTCTGGCAGCTGCGAACCGGACAGGTTCTCGCCTGTCCGCTCGCCGGCTCCAAGCTAGTTGCCGGGTTTCCTGTCGGGACTCCAGGTCACCGAGCAACATTAACCTCAAAAATCAAAGTTATTTTGCCAGCAAAAATGGGTTTCTTCGGGAAGAGTGGAGAGTGCAGCCCGGACCAAGCGGGCTACGGCAAACCCCAGGCGAGCCCACAGAGGAACGGGGCTTCGCGGGGGGCGGGGGCTGGGAAGCTGGGCGGGTCTGAGCCAAAGCGCACTGGAGGGAAGCGGGGCGCAGAGCGGGGGGGAGGGTGTCCACCCAGACGCAAACCTCGCGGCGGGCCAGAGTCCCTCCCGCGCGGAGCCCCCAGCGGGGTTCGGGGGACACTCCCGTCCCAGCCTCCCCTCCGGCAGGGCTGAGCCCTCCCCCTGGCTCATTTTCACCTTCCCAACCTGACTCCGCCTCCTTTATTTAGCCCGCGGTGGGCCTCAGTTCCCCCACCTAGGCCGCCGGCTCCCAGCCGGAAGTGCCCTGCCCGCCGCGACCTCCGGGTCTGCCCCGCCCCTCCCGATGACGCAATTCCGGCGCGCCGGCTCCAGCGCGCTTGCGGGGTCGCGGGGCAGTGACGCCGCGCGGGGGGGCTGTGGTGGCGGGAGCTGGAACCGCGGTCGGTTAGCGGGGTGAGCCCCGTGCGGGGACGCTGCCCGCCGCCAGCCCCACGCCCGCTCCGCCCCTCTGGGACGCCGGCAGGTCGTGCGAAGCCGGCCGCGTGCCCTGCGCCCGGCCCTGGCGCAGGCTCTTGGGCTTTGTCACGCTTCCGTGACCCCCCAAAGGTTGAAGGCTGCTGGACGGGAGCGCTGCCGAGCTGCGGGCGGCGGGCCCGCGGAGCGCAGGAGCCTGGGAGTGCAAGTTGTGAGCCTCTGGGTGTGGGTTTAGGGGGCCGCCTGGCGTTCAGCCCCGTCTGAGCCTCTCCCGCGGCTGGGAGGCTTTCCCGCCCCAGGGCCTGGAGCTGCGACCCCGGGGCCATGGCCAGCGTCCCCCAGCTGTTCGACGACCTGTGCGAGGCCCTCCTGCCCGCGGCGAAGGCCCGTCTGGGCCAGCGCGGCGTGAGCCGCAAGAGGGCCAAGCAGGGCCTCAAGAGGGTGGCCTACAACGCTCTTTTCACAAATCTGTTTCAAGAGGAGACTCACAAGTTGCAGGCCGACCTCTCGAAACTCCCGGTGAAGAACAAGGTCCTCCTGCTGTCCTTCGACCTGAGAGCAGGCGGTCTCGGCCCCGAGGCTGACCGTTTGGAGGAGCTTGTGGAGGAGCTCCAAGCAGCCCCTGGCTGTCCGCTGACGGAGGTGACGTCTGTTTTGGACCTCCTGGTCCGGCTGGCGGGCAGCGGGCCCCCTCAGGTTCTGCAGCGCAAGCGGGACTACTTCTTTAACAACAAGCATGTTGGGAGAAACGTGCCCTACAGCGGCTACGACTGCTACGACCTGAGTGTGTTTGAGATGGACGTTCAGTCTTTGATCTCCAGAGAGGAGTACTTATGTCAGGACATGGTCCGGAAAGCGCTTCAGGTGATGGAGGCGGCACCAGGCACTGGCCTGCCCACCGTTGGGCTCTTCTCATACGGTGACCCTTGCAGCGACAGGTTTGAGAGAGACACCCGGGTCTCGCTTTTCGGTGCCCTTGTGCACAGCCGCACATACGACATGGATGTCCGGCTGGACCTGCCCCCGATGCCTGACAGCGCAGACCTCTCTGGACTAGCCATTAAGGTAGAGTGTTTGCTGTCCTGCCTCCAGCTCCCAGGGCATTTGGAAATGCCTCTTTTGACCTTCCCTGGGTCATGGTAAAGGTAGGAGAGTTCTCCTGTCCCGGTCACTTGGTGGCTGAGCCATGGTGAGGCGGGGCTGCTGGAGTGGGCTTCCGCTTCGCGGGCAAGGACACCTCTGCCCACCTGCGGACCCGAGCAGCGGGCTGTGAGTCCTCTGTTAAGAGGTGAGGCGGGAGGTCGCTTCCTCTGTTCTCCAGAGTTGCTAGTTACACTTAGGTTAATTACAAGAAAGTAACCAGTTCAGTCCCTCCTTGTGCCAGCCACATGGAGCACTCAGTAGCCACGTGTTTGTACTACATGTGCAGTATTTTTCACCTACAATGTGGGATATGTCCTACGTTATTAAAGAAATCATTGTTGGCCTTTATGTTTTGTGCCTTTCTGTTGCTGGTGGATGTGCTGTCATTACTGTTATTCCCCTGATACAAGAAATTCTCACTGTCATGAACATCTTGGCATGCATACATTTTCTTGTGTCCACTGTGATTTTTTTTCCCTGGGTTCCCCAAAATGGAATTTCCAGATCAGAAGCATTTCATGAAAAATTCTGTCGTAAGTTATGTTGATACTTATATGTCTTATTAAATTGGAAGTTGATACTGTTTTTTAAATGTTTACTTATTTTGGGGGCACCTGGGTGGCTCAGTCAGTTAAGCGTCCGACTTCAGCTCAGGTCATGATCTCAAGGTTCGTGGGTTCGAGCCCCGTGTTGGGCTCTGTGCTGACAGCTCGGAGCCTGAAGCCTGCTTCGGATTCTGTCTCCCTCTCTCTTTGCCCCTCCCCTGCTCATGCTCTGTCTCTCTCCAACGTTTATTTATTTTTGAGAGAGGGCGAATAGGGGAGGAACAGAGGATCCAAAGTGGGCTCCATGCTGTCAGCACAGAGCCTGACGCAGGGCTCAAACTCCAGAACCATGAGACCATGACCTGAGCTAAAGTTACATTCTTAACCGAATGAGCCACCCTGGCATCCCTGGAAATTGATAATCCGTTTAATTCCTTAAATGATTCAGTGGTAGTGAAAATGTTGTGTGGTACCTACGTGCTTGGGAGAAATAGAGGAAATATTCCGCTAGGTATTTCTTGTAATTAGTAACTGGAAGTGTATGGAAAAGTCCTGGAATTCTGATCACACTTGGCTGAAATTTAGACCCAAAGGCATACGTGGTGTTTCCTTCTTCCCTGTGGTCTCCAGGTTCCTCAGAGTGTGGATCAGTCGGAAGATGAAGGGTTCCAGTCAGCATCTAACTTGACTCCTGACTCCCAGTCTGAACCAGGCATGACCCCGGACATCGACCTGTGGGATGCTGTGCTCACCTACGAGGCCAGCAAGCGGAGGTGCTGGGAACAAGTTGGATGGTACGTGTGCTTTTAACCGTGAAATGCACCCCCTCCCCCCCCCCCCCCCCCCCCCGTGTGAGCATGGCTTTGTAGCCTGGCTCCAATGGGATTAGGAGCCTGGCAGTTTCAGTCAGGCTACTTTATAGAATTGCCCGGGTCACGGGAGGTGAGAAAGATGCCGAGGGGAAGGACCTGCCGGCCCCACAGAGGTTGCCCTGTGCCAGTGACTTCTCCAATTCAGACAGTCCGTTGGCAGCTGAGTTACGTCCTTACCGTGAGGGCTCCTGGTCAGAGGTGTCAAGGGCAGGCTGGCGGCCTATGTGGTCAGGGTCAGGAAGAGGTGCTCCCTAGGCACAGGGTGCCGGTGAGGGGGCGTTCTTCGTGTGCACGGGTCTTCACATCTGGGGCTGACGGTGCTGCTGTCTGGCTGATAAGTTCCGGTCACACAGTGCTGCCTTGACTGGGGCCAGCATCTCCGTCCTTGGGTTCGACTGGTCCAGAGGCCTCTGCACTCAGGACCTCTCCTGAGTCCTCCCAGGATGGGGACAGAGGACACACATTTCCCAGCAGTTACTCCTGGAACCTTCTTTTCCCATGTCATCTGCTGGCAGTTCTGTAGTCTGCCAGTTTGGGGAACAGTGAGGGGAAGAGTCAGGGCTAGCAGGGCATCGAGTGCCTTCTGATGCGGCCCTGGGCTCTGGCGGGGTCTCCCGAGGGTGGCCGCGGGCTTGCGGATGGGCACTTAGGTGCTGGTTGTGCTCAGGCGTGGCTCCTGCTGGGCAGCCACCTGTCCCTCCGCAGGCAGATTCCTCCAGGGATGGCCAGCTCCCTGCTTCCCTCAGCGCCACTGGTGTTAGTGGTCGTGTGGTCTTTCCTGTCCTGTAACCTCCTGTTAGGGCTTCAGGCCTGTCTTGTGCGCGCACAGCGAGTCTAAATGTTGCTGCTAACCTTTCACGTGAGTCCAGACTGGGCCAAGAAGCTAGCACTTTCTTTTGCAAACATTTGCTTGGTGGTATCTCATTTATCCTACTTTTCTAGGTCACCGTTTAGGAGATCACTCTGTCCGCGCCCCTGTTCTGAATGCACTTAATCTCCTTGGTGTCCCCCAAAGGCCGCTGACCGCAGTGGTCTTCCCTGTGAGGATGACTGGCCGAGCCCCCAGGACAGTAGTCTGTCCTCTCAGACCACCATGGGTGGCTTCTCCAGGGAGACCTTTAGGCCACGCTTCAGCTAGCTGTGGGCCCCACATTCACCTGTCCTGGTGGGAACCTGACCCCCCCCGAACGCTGACCCCTGGCCCCCTGACCTCAAGACCCTGGAGGTCTTCTGATCAAACTCATTTGGTAAATCTCTGGTGCTTGTTTCAGTTTGGATCCTGGGCACCTGCTAGTTTCCTACCCTGAGTTCAGACTAGTGGGCACTAGGGAAGGTGCTATCCCTCCAGAGGCAGAGCCGTCAATCCCCCAACAGCCCTAGGACCATGACCTCTGTCCTCCCACAGCCTTAGGACCGTGGCCTCTGTCCCCTGTACAGCCCTAGGACCGTGATGTCTGTCCCCTCCACAGCCCTAGGACCGTGACGTCTGTCCCCCCACAGCCCTAGGACCGTGACCTCTGTCCCCCCGCAGCCCTAGGACCGTGACCTCTGTCCCCCCACAGCCCTAGGATGGTGCTCTCTGTTCCCTCTAAAGCCCTAGGGCCATGATGTCTGTCCCCCCACAGCCTTAGGACCGTGACCTTTGTCCCCCCACAGCCCTAGGACTGTGACCTCTGTCCCCCCACAGCCTTAGGACCGTGACCTCTGTCCCCCCACAGCCCTAGGACCGTGACGTCTGTCCCCCCACAGCCCTAGGACCGTGACGTCTGTCCCCTCCACAGCTCTAGGACCGTGACGTCTGTCCCCCCACAGCCTTAGGACCATGACCTCTGTCCCCCCACAGCCTTAGGACCGTGACCTCTGTCCCCCCACAGCCCTAGGACCGTGACCACTGTCCCCCCACAGCCTTAGGACCGTGACCTCTGTCCCCCCACAGCCCTAGGATGGTGACGTCTGTTCCCTCCAAAGCCCTAGGGCCATGACCTCTGTGCCCCCACAGCCCTAGGACCGTGACCTCTGTCCCCCCACAGCCCTAGGACTGTGACCTCTGTCCCCCCACAGCCCTAGGACGATGCTCTCTGTCCCCCCACAGCCCTAGGGCCGTGACCTGTCCACTGAGACCCCAGAGGACCTCTCCTCTGTGCCTCACCCTGCCACCAGCTCCGGCACCGGGCCGCCTTCCCTGCTGCTGGGCTTCTCTGCCATTCCTCTGTGGCCGCCACCTGTTCTGGGCGCAACGGTTTCTTTATGTTAAGGGCGGAGCTCCCTGTGGGGATAGGTTTTCCTTCATGCGCTTTTCTCCCTCGGCTCTGAATTCCCAAAGGGGGCGCATGTGGCCACGGTGGTGCTGGGGTCGGCCCTGGAAGGGTGGGGGCAGAAGCAGCCGGGGGTGTGGGAGACGTGCACACACCTGCCCGGAGGGACTCCCTGGAGGAGCGTTTGGAAGGACTTCGAATCTTGAGAGGTTTTTCCTTATTTCGGGCTTTTCTTTCCCCTGGGAGGTGAGGGCTGATGTCCGTGGTCTGGCCACACCCCACCTGCCCATCTGGACGCCTCAGGACTGGCCTCTCTGCTTCCTCCTGCCCCTCCCTCTCGCCTCCACGCAGCCCGTGCTACTGCCGGCACCTCGTTGCTCCGTCTGCCACGCCGGATGGCTGCCCCTGGTGTGGAGCGAGGGCCGGCCCTCCTGTGGCGTCCTCCCGGCCCCCGGCCCCACTCACGCTGACCCCTTTTCTCTTCTTGCTGCTCCCAGGGCCTCTTGTTCCCTCCCTGGCCCTGGGTTCCGAGTCGGTGCTTCCTTGTTTCTTTTGCAGCGCTGGCCCCTGAGGGCTTGTCCACCTGGCTGCTCCCCGATACTTGCTGAACGAGGGGAAAATCCGTTTATGGTGCGTTGTCGATTAAAAAGCATTTGTATTTTAACAGCTTCTAAGATGTGTTGTTCCTGACCTTGTATATCCCTCCTGATGGGATCAAAACGTGCTGGTGGTCAGACACGTGGCTGATGTGGGAATGTCCTGTAGCCTGGAGCTCTTCCCCCACAGGAAATGACTTTTGTCTTTGAAGAATAAATGATCCTCTTTCTGATATGTTTTTGATATGCTAGACTTAAAATTACTTTTTTTTTTTTTTTTTTGCAGAGGAGAAAAGAGCTGGTTAGGTATTAAAAATGAGAAGAGTTGTAAAAGGGTCTGTATTCCCTGAGCTCCCTTTATTAAGAAATGACTCTCTCGGTGGATCTTAAAAACCAGGCTTTCATGCTTTTCAGTAAGGGTTGAGAGTTTCCAAAGGAATATTTAAAAAGCAATACTGGGTTTTTTTTGGCTGCTTCTGAACGATATGGCTGTGCTGTGTAGACACCGTTTGTGAGTTCCTGGCGAAGGACCCTGTGGAGGCAGAGCTGCTGGTGCCCACAGGCGCCCTCTGCGAGGCCCAACGTACCTGATATGTCCTGAAAGTTTGTGAGACTTGCTCTGAGGAACGGGATAAAGGAAACCTCGATAACACGTTCCGGGGGCCCGCAGGGGGCTCTCGCTGTCTCCAGCTGCTCTGGGCTCTGCACCCTCCCAGGAGGAAGCCTGTGGGAAGCCTGGCCGCACCTCCTGCCGGGGAGATGCTGCCTGAAGTCCCTGACCCGGAGGGGTGGGGACAACGAGCTCCCCCTGCCGGCCGCCCGGCGTGTTCAGCAAGCTCTCTTTCACTCCTTCCCTGGAGGGGTGGGGGGGGGCAGAGTGTACACGACGTGAAATTTGCCATCTTAAGCATTTTAAGGATACAGTTTTGTACCTGGATCAGGCAACTTAGCGGGGTGTCTTCAGGGTTCCTCCATGCTGTAGCGTCTGTCACAGCGTCCTTTCCAAGTCCGGATGGTCCCCATTTTATGGACAGGCCATGTTTTGTTAATCCATTCATCTGTCTGTAGACACTTGGGGTGTGAATAATGCTGCCGTGAACATTGTGCTTATTCTTAACATGCAGGTACCTTGTAACTGTCACCCTGAGGGCCTCCGGGTGCCCCTTGGGCACTGGGCGGGTGGGGGCGTTTGCTGCTGCTTCGGTTTCACACCTGGTCTTACTGTTGCGAGTCCCCCTCTCTCCTGCCTTCTGTTCGTGCGGCTAAGGTGCGCGTGTTGCCTCGCCTGCTCAGTGCCCCCTCCTCTGTCTCCCCCACAGCCCCCCTGGCCACAAGGAGGAGCCCTACCTCACCGAGGCGGGAAGGGACACCTTCGACAGGTTCTGCAGGCTCCGCCAAGAGGAGCTACAGGTGCTGGGCGGGGGCCTCCTGCAGGCCCCACAGCCCGTCCTGGTGAAGGAGTGCGAACTGGTGAAAGACGCACTGAATGTCCTGATCGGGGTTGTGTCTACCACATTCTCCCTCTGCCAGGTAAGGGCGCGCCGGCGCGCCGTGACCGCACCAACATGGTGTCGACGGCCTGCCGTCCGCCTGGCGCCCTACGGGGTAGAAGGGAGCCCCTGCGGGAAGCAGGCGGCCTCATGTACGAACCTTTGGGTGCTGGGGGTGGCTGGAAGCCGGCTCCGTGGCCTGCCCGGAGATCATGGCGACGGTCTTCTCTTTTCAGTCCTAAACAGTGTTTCTTTATTAACATCCTTGTAAAGCTGAACAAAAGTGAGACGTTTATTACTATTGGTGAAACAGTAGAAGTGTGCCCCCCATTTCCCTGCCTAGCCTCAAGAAGTGTCAAGGGGCCCTCTGAGCCTTCCCTGCGCTCAGATATGTGCAGACTCAGCCTCCAGGAGCACCTGCCCGGCAGGAGGGGGCCATGCCGTTTGGAGACCTTGTCGCTGGCTTTACCCAGGGCTCTTGGCAGCTCCTGGCTGGTGGGCGGGGCCTAGGGCATCCTTTTTGCCTCTTGTCGAGCGAGCACTTGTAGAGTAAACAGATGTATTTACAAACGTCAAGCCTTTTGTACACGTTATTCTGCAGACTTACGGTATCCAGCCTTTCTGTATCTTTTTTTTTTTTTTAATGTGTATTTATTTACTTAGAGCAGGAGAGCAGGGGTGGGACAGAGAGAGAGGGAGAGAGAATCCCAAGCAGGCTCCATGCTGGCAGCACAGAGCCTGACACAGGGCTCAAACTCACTGCGAGGTCATGACCTGAGCCGAAATCAAGAGTCAGACGTTTAACCGACTGAGCCACCCAGACACCCCAGATGTTTCATTGCTAGTATATAGAAGTAACTGGTTTTGTAGACTGCCGCTTTGCTGAATACGTTCATTAGTTCTGATGTGTTTTGCGTGTCAGGGTTGGAGTTCTTTAGGGTTCCCTGTATATGAGATCCCATCATTGGGGTGCCTGGGTGGCTCAGTTGGCTAAGTGTCTGACTTCAGCTCAGGTCATGATCTCACAGTTTGTGGGTTCAAGCCCCGCGACGGGCTCTGTGCTGACAGCTCAGAGCCTGGAGCCTGCTTCGGGTTCTGTATCTCCCTCTCTGTCTGGCCCGCCCCCACTTGCACTCTGTCTCTCTCCCTTTCAAAAAGAAGCAAACACTAAAAAAGAATTTTTTTTTTTTAATTAAAAGAGTTTTTTTCAAGATCCTATTCTCTGCAAATAGACAACTTCTTCCTTTCCAGCTTGGATGCCTTTTATTTCTTTCTCTTGCCTCATTGCTCTGGCTAGGACTTCCAGCGCTACTTTAAACGGAAGTGGTGAAAGCAGGCATCTCCTCGTCCTGGGGGAAAAGACTCGCCGTCGTTGAGTGTGCTGTCAGCTGTGGGTTTCTGTACGTGGGCTTTATTGTGTTGAGGAAGTTCCCTATATTTCCTACTTTACTGAGTGTGTTCGTCATGAGAGTGTGTTGGATTTTGTCAAACACTTTTTTTTTTTTTTTTAATTTTTTTTTTTCAACGTTTATTTATTTTTGGGACAGAGAGAGACAGAGCATGAACGGGGGAGGGGCAGAGAGAGAGGGAGACACAGAATCGGAAACAGGCTCCAGGCTCTGAGCCATCAGCCCAGAGCCTGACGCGGGGCTCGAACTCCCGGACCGCGAGATCGTGACCTGGCTGAAGTCGGACGCTTAACCGACTGCGCCACCTAGGCGCCCCGTCAAACACTTTTTTTATATCAATTGAGATAATCGTATTTTTTTTTCTTTTAATGCAGCCTATTGCATTGATTTTTTTTTTCACTTCACTTCTTTAACGAGTATTTGTTGTTACTTAAGCCATGATTCAGGATCCCAGGGTGGGAGTCACCATGTACACAGGTGCCCCTTCACCACCCTGGGAGGTAGATGGAGGAGAGGTGGGTGGTGCCAGTTCCAATCTTCCCAGGAAACATGCCTTCTGCCCAGTGATCGTCCTGGGCTGACACCCGGGACAGGGACAGAGAGACTTGTCACCATCTGACCACAGACATCACTTCCGCCAGCAGTCATGAAATCCAGATAGTTCTGCCCACGGTTCCTGGTCTGGTTCTGGTTGGGGAAAGCAGCTGTCAAAAAGGGCAGTCAGGGGAATGGGGGGGCACCTGGGTGGCTCAGTCGGTTAAGTGTGTGACTCCTGGTTTCAGCTCAGGTCATGATCTCACGGTTCTTGGGTGTGATCCCTGTATCAGGCTCTGTGCTGACAGCACGGAGCCTGCTTGAGATTCTGTCTTCCTCCATTCCTACCCCCACCCCCCGCCCCCGATAAATAAACTTAAAAATGTAGGGGCAGACTGGTAGTTCCTTGAACTTGGGTCTTGATGTTTTCTGCCACGGGGCTGATTTCCAAAGACAGCTCTGAAGCAGCTCACAGCTCAGTGTGACCCTCAGCAAAGACCGAATTGATGGATTTTTATAGGTTGAACCACCTATTAATATGGTGCTGGATTTGATTTGTTCGTATTTTATCCAAGATGTTTGCATTTCTGCTCACAAGGGATGTTGGCCTGTAGTTTCCCTCCTCGTACTGTCTTTATCTTTCTTTGGAAGCAGGGTAGTACTGGCTGCCTAGAATTAGGAAGCATTCCCCTCTCTTCAGTGTTTGGAAGAGTTTGAGAATAGTTAGTGTCAGTTCTTTGTTTGGTAGAATCATCTGGTCCTGGGCTTTTCTGTAGTTGGGAGGGTGGTTTGTTGTCATTGTTTTCTTTAAACTGTGATAAGATACACAGGACATTTACCACCTTAACCTGCTGGGAGGTCCTGGGTTGGTGGCAATGATGCCTCGGCTGGGAGTGCCGGAGGCCTCCACTCGGGTGTGGGCCGCCGGCTTGCGTGTTGCCCTTCCGCTGCCCGCCAGGTGCCAGTGCTGAGGGGGGCTGGCCTCTGTGGCTCTCACTGTCATTGCGGGGCGCAGCTCAGCAGCAACCATCCATCATTTCCTTGGGACACGTCCCTCGGAGTCAGTCACTAGATCGAATGGCAAGCACTGTTTTAAAGCTTCTGCCCCCGAGGACGTTGTTGTGTGGGCCTCTCGGGGAGTGTGGGAGGTCACTCGTGTTCCCACACCCTTGTCCACGGTTGGCTTGACCTCCTGGACACGTCGTCTTTCTCAGTGTGGTCGGTGAGGAAGGATGCTGTTGTGTTTCTGCGTGTGTTCAGTACTCGGGGTGGGCCAGAGGGCTGTGCTTTCTGACCGTCTGCTCTTGGCTTTCGGCTCTTACTTTTGGTGTGTTGGTTTGGGGCACCCGGTCCGGGCACGCCGGGCAGCGCTGTGGCTGGGTGCGTGGGTGCAAGGGGACGTGGTGCCCGACCTCAGTAGCCTCTCCTCTGCTCTGCCCTGTCCAGCCAGCTCAGACCTTCATGGTGAGGCGGGGTGTCCACGTGTCGGGAGCGTCCCCCGAGAGCATCAGCAGCCTGCTGTCAGAGGTGGCCGAGTGTGGGACACACTACGCACGCCTGAGCCAGTTCTCCCTGCAGCCTCTACTGGACTCTTCATGCAGCAAGGGCCTCGTGCTCCAGGTACAGGCCTGAGTCTCATGGCTGTCAGACCGTCCTGACAGCTATGACAAATTCTGGGAGGGAGCCTCACAGGTTCTGCCCCGGGAGCACTGAGACCAAACCTCGTGCCTCCCTTGGTAATGCCTGAAACCCGGTAGTGACTCTTGAGGAATGGGGTCCCCAGTGATTATGTTTCAGCTCATCTGTCACTTAACTGTGGGCCATGGGCTAGAGGTATGGCCAGCATTTGGGGGGCCTGAGCTGTTTGGGGTGGGTACATGCTGCCTGGTCCCCACCGGTCCTCAAGGAGTCGCCCAGTGACTGACACAAGGTCCTCCCTTCAGGCGAAGTTCTAGGGGCCGGCCGGGCAGAGCTCCCCCCTGCCCGGGGACAGCAGGCATCCAGACGGAGCAGGGGAGCAGGGCGTCTGGGGAGAACTGAGTGAAGAGCAACAGGGAGGCTGAGCCAAGGAGGCAGAGCACTGGGGCCCACGGGGGCCGGGCCGCACGGGTTCCTTCACGTGGGGCCCTGCAGCAGTGTTATTGGGTGATGCGATGAGGCTCGGGTTTTAGACGGCGCAGGCTGGGCCCGTGGCAGTAAGAAGGGAACTGACGAAGACAGGAGGGACCGCATGGGGATTGTGGGACGTGACGGGTGGGTGGACTGACTTTTGTTCCAGAGCGTTCCGTGCAGACCTCCTGTGAAGATGGCTGCTGAGCTAGGGCCAGGGCCCGGGGCCCAGGACGCGTGTGCTGCCACCACCCTCGTGGTTTGAGCAGCCAGAAACCCTCTTGAGTTGGCACCTGCGTCCCCGTGGGGTTTCCTGGTGCGGCTGGGGTATCTGGGCATGACCCATAGGTGCCTGTTCCTTGGAACATGGAGCTGCAGGCTTGGGGGATGGAAGGCAAGCCTTTCCCAGCCCCAGTGCGTCCTTTCATGTTCTGAGCTTGGCGGCCACGTCCAGGGGCCTGGCCGCCCTCCTCCCAGCCTCCTTGCCCAACAGGCCTTCACCAGCGGCCTGAGGAGGTACCTACAGTATTACCGGGCTTGCGTTCTCTCCACTCCAGCCACCCTGAGCCTCCTCACCATTGGCTTTCTCTTCAAGAAACTGGGCCGGCAGCTCAGGTGAGCCTCAGCATGGCGGCTGAGCGTGGGGGCAGGTGGGGGACTGGCTTTGCGAACGGCCCTCGCGGTCCGTGTCTGGACGGCCCTCGCCCAGATGCATGCGCTGGGTACTGTGTCACCGGGTGCCACGTGCTGTGTATCTGTTGGTGGCTCGCCGCGGCAGGCCCTGTCTAGGGCTGGGGGCTCCTGCCCGAAGGGCACCGGGGTTCCTGCAGACCCGGCTCCTGGCGCTCAGGGGCCAGCTAGCCAGCACCAGGCAGAGCGTCAGTGGCAGGTGTCATCTGGAGAAGGGGTGCTGAGGGGGAGGGTCGGTGGGAGGGGAGGCCTTGCAGGAGGCAGGGCTGGAGGTGGGGTGCGGCGAGGGAGGCAGGAGCCTGGGGGCACCTGGAGGGCGTCACGCGGAGCACAGACTGCTGCAGGGCAGAGAGGGTGAGGGACCCGGGAGGGGTCCCGCCAGTCATCCAGGCTAGAGAGGCGGCCGCCTGGGCGAGGCAGTGGGGGTGCTGCAAGTGTAGGGGAGGGGTCGTGCAGCCAGGGCAGCTCTGAGTCCCCCCCGGGCCTGGCGAGGAGGTGGAGATGCACAGGGTGTCCAGGGAGGGGTCAGGCAGGAACCCCGAACCTGGGTCCTCGAAGTACAGGTGCTCTTCCAGCTGGAGCATGGAGGCCGGCAGAAGTGGGCCTGGGACACGTTTGCTGAGGTGTCACGGGCCTAGGGGCCCTGTGTGTCTCTTGCCTGGCCTCACTCGGGCCCGTCCGTGTGTCCAGGTACCTGGCCGAGCTCTGTGGTGTGGGCGGCGGGGGACCAAGAGCCGAGTTCCCGACTGTGAGTTGTGCACTCTTAAATTTTTTTTTTTTTCCAACGTTTATTTATTATTTTTGGGACAGAGAGAGACAGAGCATGAACGGGGGAGGGGCAGAGAGAGGGGGAGACACAGAATCGGAAACAGGCTCCAGGCTCCGAGCCATCAGCCCAGAGCCCGATGCGGGGCTCGAACTCACGGACCGCGAGATCGTGACCTGGCTGAAGTCGGACGCTTCACCGACTGCGCCACCCAGGCGCCCCGAGTTGTGCACTCTTAACTGAGCGGTGGCCCTGTGGGATCCGGGACTGGGGAGGCGGTCGAGGGCAGGCCCCTTGGTGGGGCGTGCGCTGAGCCCCCTCCCCTGCTGTCTCCAGGGGGTGAGGCTGCTGTCCTACCTGTACCAGGAGGCCCTGGACAACTGCAGTAACGAACACTACCCGGTGCTGCTGTCCCTGCTGCAGACCAGCTGCGAGCCCTACACGAGGTGCGGTCCCGCTCTGTCCACGCACCTGTGTGACCGCGGCCTCTCGTCAGGCAGCTGCTGGGTGCGGGGCGGGGGGGGCGGTGTGAGGAGGGGACCGCAGCTCGCCGGGCAGACCGCCGCCTCACCGCCCCCCGCCCCGGCAGGTTCATTCACGACTGGGTCTACAGCGGGCTCTTCCGCGATACTTACGGCGAGTTCATGATCCAGGTGAACCACGAGTACCTGGGCTTCAGAGGTAGGCGGCTGCGGGTTGCTGGGCTGGGCCTCTGCCGTCAGGTGGCTCAGGGCCGGTGCCTGACGGTGGCCAGCCGTGTGTCCTGTCCCACATCCAGATAAGTTTTACTGGACCCACGGCTACGTGCTCATTTCCAAAGAGGTGGAGGACTGTGTCCCTGTGTTCCTAAAGCATATCGCACACGACGTGTATGTCTGCGGGAAGACCATCAACCTTCTGAAGCTCTGCTGCCCCCAGGTGAGCCCCCCGGCCCCCTCTTGTGCTCTTGCTCCCCGTCCCCTGAGACCTGGCCGTCTGTCCTTAGTTTGTGGTGACCGCTGTCTCAGTTTCCCCCGAGTGTCACCAGCAGCTCTGTTCAAAGGCAGGAGGGAAAGTCGAGGCATTCAGAGGCTCAGGGGCAGGGGGCTCCTCCCTCTCTGTGCACGGGGGTGGGGGGGTGCTGCCCCGGTGGGCAAGGGTTCCCTCTGTCCCTCTGCACAGGGAGCTGCCCCAGGCGGGCCAGGGCTGGGCCACATCCACAGGGAGCCGTGTCCTGGCTGGGAGGGTGGGGAAGAAGGGGTTGCCAGGGTTGCCTCCTCCAAAGGGGAGGCCTGGACAGCAGCTTCCCCATCGTCCGTGGGGCTGAGGCCCTGCGCCAGGGGTGCTGCTGCTGTCTGAGCAGGGAGGCAAGTGGGCTGCCTGTATGGGGCTGGGGAGGGGCCAGGCTCAGCCTGTGGCTAACGGGGCCCCTCCTGCGCTGGGCCAAGAAAAAATGGAGCTGCCCGGACGTGGGGAGGGCCAGGCCTCGGGGGCGGCCAGCAGTGGCGTCTGGGCCAACCGCGGTTTGTGAGTGCCGTGTCCACGGCCCACGCTCCTCCCAGTGAGGGAGGCTGAGGGGATTGCTGTCTTCACAGCTTCCAGAGGGTTGTTCCTGGGAGGCAGGATGGCCTGTGCCGCAGGGCAGCCTTGGCCCGGGCAGAGACCCCCACAGCCCGTCTGTGATGGCCCTGGAGCTGTGCCCCTTGGTCGAAAGAGGTGTTTCTGAGAAAGCGAGCTGTCCCCACGAGTCACCGGAAACAGGAGGAGCCGGCTGTGGGTCTGTGTGTCGCTGGGCTCACCTCAGGTTCTCCCTCTTGGCAGCACTACCTCTGCTGGTCCGACGTCCCTGTCCCTCGGATCTCGGTGATTTTCTCCCCGGAGGAGCTGAAGGAGGTGGAGAGGGACTGCGCCATCTACGTGGGGCGCATGGAGAGGGTGGCGCGCCACAGCTCCATCAGCAAGGAGGAGAAGGTGCCGGCCTTTCCTTGCCCCTCCTTCCCTCTAAGGGCCTTGGGCTGATGGGGAGGGGCGTGGGACATGGTAAGGCTGGCCCTCGTGTTCTCTGTCCGGGTAGGGTACCTGGGTGGGGGGTGCACGGGGCAGGGGCTCTGTCCTCTCTTCTCTGGGACTGGCTGAGCAGTGACTGCAGGACAGCAGGACCCAAGGCTCCTGTACTCGGTGGCCTCTGTGAGCTCCTCCCCTGCTTGGAAGGGGCTGGTGTACTGACCCGAACTTTTGAGTATTTTGTGTACCCGGGGAGGGGTTTGATGGAGAGCTTTTCTGGCCTGGCATCTGGTGGCCACAGGGAGATACAGGAGGGTGGTGGGGTGGGCAGACCTGAGAGAGCAAGTAGAGGGGGAGGGGGTAGAGCTGGAGGAGGGGAGGGGGCTGGCCCTCCTTCCCTGTCGGGGAGCCCTCCGGGGTGGGCGCACACAGGCCTGGGGTCTTGGCCCTGGGTCTCGGCCCTGGGTTGCTCTGAGGGTGCGTAGACTACCTCGCCTTGTTGCTGTGCAGGGTGGGGCGCCTTCATAGCTGGAAGGGCCGGCCTGGGTGTGCGCAGCCCCCACCCCCAAGCTGGCCTGGAGGGAGGAGGTAGGGAGTTAGGATGTGGTGTTTACAGATGGCTCTTTTCAGGAATTACGAATGGAAATCGCCAAACAAGAATTGATTGTCCAGGCCCGGGAGGCAGCATCCAGGGTCCTGCGAGCGCTCAGTGGTGCGTGGGGTTCGGGGCCTCCCCCTGCGGTTCTGTCATCCCCCCCGCCTCCCCGCTGCAGGTAACACCGCCTCTCCCATCTCCACTAGACCGGCAGACGTCTGAACGCATGGCCTTGGATGCCCGGAAGCGAGAGCAGTTCCAGCGGCTGAAGGAGCAGTTTGTGAGGGACCAGGAGGTAGGCCGGGGGGCCCGGTGTGGGTGTGGGCCCACGGAGTCTGGCTGTGACCAGCAAGACCGCGTGTGGGTCCTGTGTGCAGAGGCGCCGGGCAGCCAGGCAGGAGGACCCGGACGGCGACTTCGGCTATGCCCGAGAGCTCCGTGACAGGGAGAGGAGGCTGAGGGCCCTGGAGGAGCAGCTGGAGAGGAAGGCGAGGTAGGTGGCCGCCACGGGCTGATCCTCCTGGGGTGGTCTTGTGACGGTCTTCTCTTTCCTTTGAAGATCTCCCAGGTAGGGAGAGTAGGAGTCTAGACGCAGAATGTCCCCCTGAACTGACTGCTTATCTTGCTTTGGTGCCATTAACTTGTCCTGCCCTCCCCTGTGTCCCTGGTGTCTCCCAGCGGCACCTCTGTGGGGCACTGTCACTTGCTGCTTGTCGTCTGTCTCGGGTCCTGACCTGGGATACTGGTGATGGAGCATGCGTCTGCGTGTGCGCCTGGACCCTGGTGTGTGTGGGTGGGTGGGTGGCTGGATATTGTTCTCCTGTTTGTAGCAGAAAGGCTGTGCCCCTGGTCTGGGGCCGCCAGGTGGGAATGAGCCAGCCCAGGTCTGAACCCGGGTGCTTGTGGTGAGAGGGCCCAGATCACCAGGAGCGACGTGGTAGCTTTGGGCTTTGCTGCTGTTTACCTCTCGATTTGTCCCGAGTTCTCTGCATTTGGCACCGGCAGATTGGGAAGGCACCTTTTGTGCAGCTCAGGAAGAGAGGCCTGGCAGCCTAGGCCCCCTGCCTGTCCTTTCGCTTCGGGCCTCATAGGGCTCATTTCCACCCCCCGGGCCCCCTGCCGGCCTTTTGCTTCCGGCTGCGGCTGCATAGGGCTCATTCTGGCATTTGTTCGGCAGTCATCTGCTGAGCCCTGGCGGGGGCCTGCCCACCCGGGCTCCCAGTCTTCTGGGCAGAAAGACCTGCCCGGCGAGGCCCCCACGGGGGCCGTGGGGGTGCCGGAGGGAGCAGCTGCTGGCCCGGGAGGTTGCCAGCAGTGCAGACTGCCCGCCGAGGGCCTCTGCCGTGAGCCATCCTAGCCTCCCGGGCACCAGCTGGACAGCACCGGGTGACTGTGGCAACATCTCTGGGCGTGGCTTCAGGCAGGCGCTGGTGGACCATTACAGCAAGTTGTCTGCAGAAGCGGCTCGTCGAGAGCAGAAGGCGCTGTGGAAGATCCAGAGGCACAGACTGTCAGGCGCGCGGCTGCGTTTCCTCGTAGAAGATGAGAAGCGCACTCGGGTATCCCTGTGGTTTCCGATGGAGCCCCTCCCCTGGGCTTTGGGGGACTCGGAGCCCCTGAGGTGGCACACAGGCCTGTGTTCTGGGGGAGGGGCGGTAACTTGCATCCGTTGCTCAGAGGCGCCAAGACTGGAACGTGAGCGTCCTGCCCTCAGACGACACAGACGGGGCCGTGGCTCCCTGTAGGCCCGGGCTGCGAGAGAGTGCGGCACGAGCCTCTTCTCGTCTCCGCGCCACGGGGGTGGTGGGCGGTGGGTGAGGGCGCTGAGGCTCGGGGTTGGCTTGAGTGGGCTGGATGCCCACCCTGGTGGTTGAATTTCAGGAGATGCTGAAGGACGTGTGCGAGAAGTCCTTGGAGGCCCCAGCCGTCCTCCCTGGTGCACACTCCCAGGTGAGGGGCTGGGGGCAGGCGTCGGGGGTGCAGCAGGGGGCTCCGTGAGCTGGATGCCCCGGTGTGCGCTGCCCTGGGGGCACAGTGGGTGCTGGGCCTGGCTCGTCCCGACACTTCCCCACCTGGTGAGCTCTGGTGCTGCTTGCAGAACTGAGCTCGGGGGACGGAGCCGGATGACTGGAGGGACCAACACCCACTTCTGTTTCAGGCTTCGTCTCCAGGCCCCGAGCACTTAGCCGGAGGCAGCACCTGTGACTCTGGGTATGCAGGGCGGCACGTGGCTGCTTATGATTGCCCGAGTGCCCAGACACCGCGGCTCCCCCGGCCTCTGGTGGCGGCGGTCTGTGGCCCGCAGCCAGAGCGGGTGGACAGGCCGGGGCCATTTTCCGAGGGCCTCGGTATCCAAGACTTCCTGCCCACAGCCCGGGAGGCTGGAGAGGCTGAGCACGCTGGTGTGGCCCCCATCCTGGAGGAGGCGCTGCAGACCATCGGCTCAGACCTGCCTCCCTCTGCTGTGTCTGAAGTGGCGGGCACAGAGCCCTCTGGGCCACAGGAGTATGATTTCAGAACTATCCTGAGGCCGGCTGTGGTCACCTTGGCTTCCCCAGCGTCTCTCCAGACTGTAGGAAGTGGCTCGAGTAATGAGGGGCAGCAGTTGTGGAGAGACAGTCTCCTGCAGCTGGAGAACACATGTGTCCCAGATGGGCCAATGGCTGTGCCTCACTCACACCCCCCTAGACTCAGATCCTCCCAGGAAGGGAGTAGCCAGGCCATGGGGCAGCTCCTTGGGCATGTGCCAGGGGGCAGCATTCCCGCAGGGGGTTATGCTTCTGGGATGGCTCCCTCGCGACCACAGTGGAACGTCCACGGACACGTGTCTGACGCCGGCATCAAGGTGGGAGAGAATGTGTGCGACGTGGCCCCCTCCCGACCACGATGGAACATCCACGGACACGTGTCTGACGCCAGCATCAAGGTGGGAGAGAATGTGTGCGACGTGGCCCCCTCCCGACCTCGATGGAACGTCCACGGACACGTGTCTGACGCCAGCATCAAGGTGGGAGAGAATGTGTGCGACGTGGCCCCCTCCCGACCACGATGGAACGTCCACGGACACGTGTCTGACGCCAGCATCAAGGTGGGAGAGAATGTGTGCGACGTGGCCCCCTCCCGACCACGATGGAACGTCCACGGACACGTGTCTGACGCCAGCATCAAGGTGGGAGAGAATGTGTGCGACGTGGCCCCCTCCCGACCACGATGGAACGTCCACGGACACGTGTCTGACGCCAGCATCAAGGTGGGAGAGAATGTGTGCGACGTGACCCCCGCCCGACCACGATGGAATGTCCACGGACATGTGTCTCAGTCCCGTGTGGTGCTGGGTGCACTCTCTGGGGAAGACCAGCCCGATACACCCGCGCCCTACCAGAGCCCCACTGACCATGAGTCCCAGTCAGGCCTCAGCCTGGGAGCACAGAGCCCTGTCGGGGGGCATGAGCCACGGCGGCCTGCAGACAGGGCCTCAGATGGTTCGTGTAGTCACGTGGTCAGCTCCGGCAGTGGGGAGGCGAGTGACCAGGCTTCGCTGTCTGCAGTGGCCGCATCTGGGGCTCTGGGAGACCGTATCCCTGAGGAGCCAGGTCAGTGGGGCCCCCACAGCTGTCCTATCATGGGTGGCACCTGTGGGCCCAAGAGGGGTTTGGGGCAAGGAGGAAGGGCAAGAAGTCTGCGGCCCTGGGGACTCGGGGGGAGCCACCTTGTAGGAGGCACTTGACCCTGATACTCCCTCCTGCCCAACTTGTGTTGCTCAGGACCAGAGAGAAGTGGGGACACTGAGGACCTCTCTCCAAGCCACCCTTCGAGCTCACAGGTCAGGGCAGACATGGTTGGGGGTCAAGGGTCAGGGGAGTAAGCCGTGCTGCCTCTACCCGCCCCCACTCCCCCCAGCCTGGCATGGGCAGTGAGGGCTTTGGCCTCCCAGGATGGGGCAGCATGTTGGGGAAACCCCCTCCCCCTTTCTTTCCTCTTCCGTACAAGGAAGGGGCGGGTTCCTTGAGGCCTGGTCGTTCTAGGAAGGCGTGGCTACCGGGAGCAGCCCTGGCCTTGGTGAGGAGGAGGCTGCGGCCCAGCGCTGGGGCCAGGAGCAGGCCTACCTGACGGGCCTGGCGGAGCAGTACCGCCTGGAGCAATACCCGGACAGCTACGAGGCCATGTGTGAGTGGCCAGCCACGTGGGCAGGTGGGTAGGCGGAAGCCCGGCCGGACTGGCCTCGCGGCTTGACAGCGGCGTGCCGTCCTGCAGCAGAGCCTCCTGTCGCCCACCTGCTACACCACGGGCTTCCGCGGGCCTTCTCCCTCCCCGAGGAACCCCGGGTCCGGTCGGATGCAGATGAGACAGCGGTGGAGCTCAGTGAGCTGCTGCCGCTGCCCGTGCTCATGAAGCACTCCATCACGGCCCCGCTGGCCGCGCAGTGAGTGCCCTCCCTACGGAAAGCCTCGTCCTGCACCTGAGCCGTGGCCCCGCCCCCAGCTGGCCCTGCCCCCACCCTGCCCCTACCCCTAGGCACCCTGTCCCCAGATGGCCCCGCCCCGCCCCTGACTCTAGGCCCCGCCCTCCCGCCCGCCAGCGTCTCCTTGGTGAACAAGGCTGCGGTGGACTACTACTTCGTGGAGCTCGGCCTGGAGGCGCACTTTGAGGCCCTGCGGCACTTCCTGCTCATGGAGGATGGAGAGTTTGCCCAGTCCCTCAGCGACCTGCTGTTTGAGAAGGTGACCCCTGGGCCAGGGGCGGGTGGGGGGAGGGCGGTGGTGCCGGGACTCCCTCCGGACGCGTGTGCCCTCTCCTGCCTCAGCTGGGGGCGGGGCAGACGCCCGGGGAGCTCCTCAACCCGCTGGTGCTCAACTCGGTGCTGAGCAAGGCCCTGCAGTACAGCCTGCACGGGGACACCCCGTATGCCGCCAACCTCTCCTTTGCCCTCAAGTTCCTGCCCGAGGCGTTTGCCCCCAACGCCCCGGACGTGCTGAACTGCCTGGAGCTCAGGTACAAGGTCAGCAAGGCGTCGCCCAGTGGGCGGGGAGGGCGCTGGGCTGCAGGGGCACGCTGAGCCACCCCCACCCCCCTCGCCCGCAGGTGGACTGGCCCCTCAACATCGTGGTCACCGAGAGCTGCCTGAGCAGGTACAGCGGCATCTTCTCCTTCTTGCTGCAGCTGAAGCTGATGATGTGGACGCTCAAGGACATCTGCTTCCACCTCAAGCGCGCAGGTGAGGCCCGGCCGGAGCCCTCGCCCGCCCCTGGCCCGGGGCCCCGGCTGACCCCTCCGCCCTCCCACAGCCCTGGTGAGCCGCGCGGCCGGCTCCGTGCAGTTCCGCCAGCTGCAGCTCTTCAAGCACGAGATGCAGCACTTCGTGAAGGTCACGCAGGGCTACATCGCCAACCAGATACTGCACGTCACCTGGTGTGAGTTCCGGGCCCGGCTGGCCGGGGTGGGCGACCTTGAGGAGATCCAGCGTGCGCATGCAGAGTACCTGCACAAGGCCGTCTTCAGGTGAGCTGCTCCTGGTGCCTCGAGCCGTGGTGGTGGTAGGGTTCCCCGCCCCCCCAGCAGCCACCTGTCTCCCACTGGCTGCCCCCCCCCCCAAAAGCCGCCTGTCTCCCCAGGGGCCTGCTGACCGAGAAGGCTGCACCTGTCATGAATGTCATCCGTAGCATCTTCAGCCTGGTCCTCAAGTTCCGCAGCCAGCTCATCTCCCAGCCCTGGGTCCCGGCTGGCGGCCCACGGGGTGCCGAGCACCCCAACTTTGCCCTCATGCAGCAGTCCTACAGCACCTTCAAGTACTACTCCCATTTCCTCTTCAAAGGTGACTGTCCCCTAGGGCCGGGTGGGCTTGGGGGCTGCAGGGCAGGAGCTACCGGGGGGCCTGGCTGAGCCGTTTCCCCTGCTCCCTCCACCACCAGTGGTGACCAAGCTGGTGAACCGCGGCTACCAGCCCCACCTGGAGGACTTCCTGCTGCGCATCAACTTCAATAGCTACTACCAGGATGCCTGAGGCCACGACACAGGTGCTCCCCCCCTCCCCCCCCCCCCCCCCCCCCCCCGCCAGCTCCTGGCCTTCCTGGGAGGGCGGGTCAGGGCGCAGTGACCACACAGAGACGGGCCGGGGAAGCTGCCGGTTTATTTGGGGACCGTGTCTGCCCGGTAGGTAGGGGGCTGGGGCCGCTCTGCCCACCTGGGCCTGCTTCCCACTGCTGAGCTCCTGTCCTCGCACCTCCTGTCCTCGCACCAAGCGGCTTTTATGGGGGAGCGCACTGAGCGTGGGGCGGGGCTGCTGAGTCTGTGTCAGACAGAGACGGGTCAGGTCCTGACTGGACGTCTCGGCCGTCATGGAGAGACGGGGCGTGGGGTTGCCCGCTGGGTGCCCACCGCCTCGAGGACTCAGTGGGGCTCGAGGCCTCGGGGGCTCCACGTGTGGAGGCCTCCGAGGCAGTTACGAGGATCACGTCACACACAGTTCTGCTGCCCACAGCGGGGGCTTGCTGCCGTAGGAGTGTCCCCCGCTGTGTGCCCCGCCGGCCCCCTCGGCCTCCAGGACCTCGGCGGCCTCGCCTTCCCTGTGGTAGGGGGCCTCCAGGAGCTTCAGCACCCGCCGCACCTGGAGCAGAGCAAGAAGAGGGGCTTTAGGGCCTGCCCGTCCCTCCTCACCCAGCCCCTGCTGCCGGACCCAGGGACGGAGGAGGGGCGGGTGTCTGCTCGCCTCTGAGAAGTCTCCGTTCTCGGCAGCCTCGATGGCATTCTGTGCGATGTAGTTCCGCAGGACGTACTTGGGGTTGTTAGCACGCATGACGCGCAGGCGCTCGGCCTGCCAGGTGTCACTGTCGCCGGGGCCCTCCCTGTCCTTCTCCAGCCGGGCTCTGGAATCACATCCAAGTTCATCTTTCCAGCAGATACCCCCTCCCACATCTCCCGGGTTTGGCTCCCTGCATGGGGAGTCGTCTGCAGCCACGTCACGGGGAGACGGTGACGCGGGCGGTCAGCGCCCCAACCTGGAGCCTCACCGACCCCGGATGGCAGGGCCGGCCTCACCTGTACTCCTGGAGCCAGTCGGCCCAGTGGCTCCTGTTCCTGCTCAGAAGCTCAGCCGAGCTCAGCTGCTCCAGCCGCGACTGCTGCTCCACGCGCTCCAGCTCCTTGGTGACGTTGGCTCGGGTGCCGATGAGCGCGAAGAGCTGAGGGTTCGACTGCGCCAGCATCAGCATCATGGAGAGCTGCCTGTGCAGAGGGGCAGCGTGAGGCGCGTCCCGACCACTGGGCACCCGGAAGATGGCTGTCTGGGCACGGAGGAGGTGGCGATGGCTTCAGCGGCTCTGCTGTGCCACCGCCGACAGCCCCGGTGTGTGTGTTGGCAGGGGGGGGGGGGGGTGACCCGGGCCGATGGGCGAGGCAGCCGTCCACCCCTGCTCTGCGACGGCCCTTCCATGTCATAGAATGAGTGCACCCCGAGGGGGCGGGTGCTGCAGGCTGACTTCTCCCTGCTGCTTGGCCCCTGCCTGTGTCCCGACCCCACAGTGACTTCCCCCCGGGGAAGGTCACTGCTGGCTGCTTCTCCACAGAGACCACAAGGCTGGGTCCTCGAGGGCCCAGCGAGCAGGGACAGCACTGACACCCCCTTCCCCAGTCACGCTGGCTTTGTGTTCCGTAGGCCCTGCTAGCCGGTCCTCCCTGTGCATCCTGGCAGCCAGCAGCCACTCACCACAGCGCTGCACTAAATTCTCTCGAACCACAGTCTGTTGGCTTGTTTATCAAAACCCGGAAACCATGCTTCCCACGTCTTACTCGGAGCATGGCCTGCACCCTCAGGACACCATGTGCTCCTCCAGGGGAGATGGTGCAGGAAAGCGTGGCCTGGCTGGTGATACCCGAGGGCCCACGGAGTCCTTCCTGGGCAGACGAGAGCCATTCCGGGAAGCTGCCCCCCCAGCCTGTGCCACTGGCCTCCCTGTGCGGTGGCAGCATTGCCGCCCTTCCCTCTGACCAGTGGGCCTCAGCGCCGATGTGGGGGCCCGCCCACTTCCCCAGGTGCCCTAGCTAGCTCTCCCCAACATCCCAACATGCTCTGTTCTGAATGGTCCTCTCCTTCTGGAAGCCCATTCCAAGGAAGGGAGACCTGGGTACCCACCGGGGATCCATCTGGGGTCGGAAGGCGAGCTTCAGCTCTTCCAGGGAGGCACACTGTGCGGTCAGCGCATCCAGGAACTCAGGCATGCCCTGGGGCTCTGGCCCAACTGGGAAGGAGCTCAGCAAGTGGAAGGTGTTTGTGAAGTCGGCACCTGCAACACGCCAGCGCTCAGGGTGCAGGTGGAGGCCTGGCCCTCGCCTCCTGCACCAGCGCCCACGACGCCGGGCAGCCCCGTCAGGGTCGGGTCCGAGGGCTCCCGACCCCTGCTCTCCAGACTCCTCCTCATCCCCACACACCTGCCACCCAGCTTGGCCACCACTCTGAGGTCAGTACGGCAAAGGCACCAAGGTCATCCCTGGCCACTGTTGCTGTGCTCACAAGCCCCCTAGCCTACTAAAGGAGCCACGGGGCGTCAAGGAGAAGCCCCTGAAACACTTCAGAACAAACAGGGCTCAACACACAACAGATACTCAGAGTCCTCAGCCCGAGTTGTTGAAACACTAGGAAAACATCCTAAAAATACACACAGAAGGAAATGAGAAGGGAACCAGGACAATAAACGAAACACAGAAGCAGAAATGGAGGAAATGAGGGACAGAAAACAATAAAGCGGCAGAAGTCCTCATGGGTAATGACTTTAAAAGTAAATGGATCAGCAGACAGCCTCTCTTGTGCTGTCCCGCCCACCCCTCCACACTGGTGTCCTCCATGAACTGCTGCTCTAGCTTAAAAGAAAAAAGACTGGCAGGATGGATTTTTAAAAAGACAACTACAGGGGCGGCTGGGGGGCTCAGTGAAGTGTCTCTTGATTCGGACTCAGGTCATGATCTCACAGTTTGTGGGTGCGAGCCCCGTGTCGGGCTCTGTGCTGACAGCACTGAGCCGGCTTGGGATTCTGTCTCCCTCTCTTTGCTCCTCCCCTGCTGTCTCTCCTGCAGACTCTCAAATTAAAACAAACAAAACTACACACTGTCCATAAGATACTTTCAACTGGTTGAGTCAGACAAGTAGACTTTCGGTAAGAAATCGGTAAATGACCACGGTTTTCCTTATATACTGGTAAAACAGTTCATCAGAAAGATTTTTATAAGTGTACGTGCCAAACGAGCACCAAAACTTACAAAGCAAACCTCTAAAACGTAACAAGAAACAGAATGGTTCTCTAAGAGCTGGAGGCTTTAGCAGCCCACTTTGGATAATGGATGGGATGTCTGGACTGCAGACCAACAAGGACACGGGGAACTCGAATGCTTGTCACGCTACTGCATCAGACCTCAACAGAACTCCGTCCAGTCTTCTCAGGTACACACGGGACAATCTCCAGGGCAGATCACATGTTCAGCCATACAATGTAAGTCTTAATATGTTTAAAAAGACGTATCTCTTCCAACCACAGTGGGATGAAGACAGAAATCACTAACAGAAGGAAAGCTGGCAAATTCACAAATAATGTCAAAATTAACCAGTGGGTCCAAAAAATAAAAACAAATCACAAGGAAAATTAGGAAATACTTAGAGGCAGGAAAATAAAAACGCAGCATACTGAAATTTACAGGATGCCACAAAAGCAGTGGTCAGAGGGGAATTTATGATGCTAAATACCTGTTAAAAGAACAAATCTCAATCGCAAGAAAAAAGTAAACTTGCAATTGTGTGGTGATGGATGTTAACTGCACTTACGGTAGTGATCATTTTGCAGTGTGTACAAAGAGTGACTCATGTTGTACACCTGCAACTAATAGTGTTAACATGTCATCTCAAAAAAAAAATCTCAATAACTTCATGTTATACCTGAGGGATTAGAAGAACAAAATAAGACCAAAGCTGGCAGAAAGAAATAAAGGTTAGAGCAGAGGTAAATGAAATAGAGAACAAAAACCAATGAAACCAAGAGCTGGTTCTTTGAAAGGATCAGCAAGACTGACAAACTTTTAGCTACTGACCAAAAGAGACACGTTGAGCTAAAACCAGAAATGAAAATGGGGCCAGGAGTGTTGATTATACAGAAATGAAAGACTCTGAGAAGAGTGAACAACTGCATGCTGATAAATTAGATGATGCAGAGGTAATCAGCAAATTCTCAGAAACACAATCTGCCACAACAGATTCCGAAGAAATGGAAAATCTGAGTAGTCTTGTAACAAGTAAGGAAACGGAATCAGGAATCCAAACTCTCACAACAAAGAAAATGTTAGGACCTCACTGGTAAGTTCTACCAAATATCAGAGAATTATCACCAGTCCTCCTTCAACTCTTCTGAAAAACAGGACAGGACAGAACATTTCCTAACTCATTTTATGAGAGCAGCATGCCTACATATTGAAGCCAAAGCTACCGCGGACCAACCTCCTGTACAAATGTCGACTGGGGGCCCTCCTGATGGGGTCTGCGCCCTCAGGAGAAGAGCCACCAGCCCTCGCTGCCTCTCTGTTCTCTGCCCTGGAAGGAGCCCCACCCCAGCAACCTGGCCACGCTGCACCCCGATCTCCGACCTCCAGCGTCCAGAACTGTGACAGATTGAGGTCTGCTGGGTAAGCTGCCCAGTCTGTGTGGTTTATTACGGCGGTTTAACTTGACTAAGACGGGGTGCGAAGGGAGGAGCTTCCCCCATGTGTTCATCTCAACTGATGCAAAATGGTAAAAATACTCCAAACTAGGAATAGAAGGAAACCCTCAATTTCATAAAAGCCGTATCTAAAAAAGCCACAGACAGCCTCATACTCAACAGTGAAAGACAGAGAGCACTCCCCTGAGGGCAGGAACAAGGAACACCCACTGGACCACTTCCGGTCAACATGGTACCAGCAGCTCCAGCCAGAGCAGTCTGGTTAGGTCCACACGGGATCCAGCAACTCTGCCTGGAGGTGCAGCCCCAGAACTGAGAACAGGGACTCACACGCCTACTGGTATGTGTGTTTCCACAGCAGCGTTTTCGTCAGCAGCCCAAGGGTGAAAACAAGGGTGCGTCAGTCCATAACCGGGGAACAAAGCGTGGTCCCTGCACACCACGAGGTACCACTCAGCTTGCAAGGGAACAGAATCCTGATACCCACTGCCCCACCGCAGATGAGCCTTGGGGACGCTGCTCGGTGGAGGAAGCCAGCACACGAGGACGAATCCCGTGTGGACCCCTTTCACATGAGGTCCCTGGAGGAGTCAGATCCACAGACAGAAGGCAGAACGGGGGCGCCAGGGGCTGGGGAGGCAGATGGGGGTGAGAGTGCAACGGGGACAGGGTGTCCGCTTCGCACACTGAAGAGTCTGGAGACACTGGCTGCGCCACAGTGAACGTGCTTGGTGCCCCGACCTGCTCACTTAATGGCTGACGCGGTACGTCTTACGCGCTGTATTATTTCACCCAAATGAAAAGGCCAGGCCCCCCCGTGGCGCACTCGCCTGGCCACACTCACCGGTCAGGTGCATGGTCTCCAGGAGCTTGGCCACCAGCACTCCATCGTCCTCCAGTTCGGCGCGCACGAGGCCCAGCTTCCTGCGCATCTTCTGCAGATAGTGCCGGCGGAACTCGGCGTCAAACTCCTCCGCCAGGATGGCCTCACCCAGCTCGCGGGGCAGCTCGGGCTCCAGGGCCTCAACCAGCTTCTGCAGGTTCCATTTGCACACTTCGGGCTGCTTGCTGTATGCGTAGCGCCCGGCGTTGTCCGAGGCATTGCACACGTGGTCAGGGTCGTACCTGCCACACAGGGTGAGAGAGCCATCAAGGGGACGATGCGGAACCCCTGGGGGTGCCCAAAGGCCGTGCCCGTGTGGCCACCGCTCCCCTGCCCCTGCCCCGGCCGGACCCCTCTGGCCGGGTGCATCCCCCCTGCTCACCACCTGCTCCCGCCCTGGCCCCTTCAGCCCACTCCCGATCTGGGAGTGGAGGCGCCCTTTTAAAACGCTTCTCTGCTCAGAACCTTCCAGGGGACGTCTTCCTCTGGGAATGGCCAGCCAGGCATGTCCAACAACTAAATGCTGGACAAAACATCCAGAGCAGATGCATATACCCGCAGGCCTCTCCCCAGCGGTCCCTGCACTGTCGGCGCCCACTTGCTGCCCCGGGCCACTCACCTGTCCAGGAACCCAAAGGGCCCGTAGTCGATGGTGAGCCCCACGATGCTCATGTTGTCCGTGTTGAGCACGCCGTGGCAGAAGCCCACACACTGCCACTCGGCCACCATCCGGGCCGTGCGACGGGTCACCTGCAGCACAACAGGCGCGGGTTGCCCCCTGCCCCCACCCCTTCTTTCCCGCCCCGATTCCCGCAGGGCCTGTCCTCTGGCCTCCCCGCTGACACGTGTGGGGAGGACAGGACGGAATGCGTGCGGAGGAAAAGGCATCTCGGACGCGCAGGTGTGTGGAGGCTCCAACCCCACGTTCGCCACCTCCCTCTTTCGCATACTCCCTGATCGTGGCTTTTACCCAAGAAACCAAAAATGTCAGGGAACCTCGATATCCCCGCGACTCGGGCCCAGGAGGACAATGGCATGGACATGAGGAAGTCCGCACATGAGCAGACAAATCCTGCCCTTGGTCCAGGCCGCTATGCCCAGGGCCCCATCTCGTCCTTCGAGCTGCCGGCCAAGGAGGCCAATGACCTACCTGCCGCGGCCCAGTGGGCTGCCAGCAGGCCATTCACGCGGCCCCATCCACTGCCCATGCAGCCCCCCTGTGCCCCCCACCCCCGTGCGGCCTCGAGGGTGCCCGGCCAGCACCCGCAGGCACTGGCCCCAGACACACCTGCCCCGTCACCCATCACGGCTGCGAGCGGAACCCTGAGACACCTCCCGGCAGCCCACAGCCCAGGCGCTTGCCCACAGAAGAAGGCAAGAACCAGAGCGTGGCTAAAGCAGGTCAAGAGAGTGGCCAGGGTCAGGCAGGACGAGGCCCCACAGACACCTGCTTGGCACTCCTTCTCATGGAAGCCGTGCTCAACCGTGCCCTTGCCTTCTCCTTCACCCCCTCGCTGACACTGCAGGCCCTGAGCTGGGTCAGCTGATGGAGTGCCGCGGCCACATTCTCAGTGTCATGGGTGACCTCTGCACGGAAGCCACGCCTGATGGCCCTTGGGGGGAGGGGAGGCGCAGACACAAGCCGCGGGGTCAGCACCTCCATCAAACCGAGGGACTGGGTCAGACAAGGTGTGCATGGCTGGGTACCCAGCGCATTGGGGTCATTCCCTTCATACTTGTCCTGCGGGGCTCGGCAGGGGCACATGGACACACGCCAGTGCCACTGAAACAAAATGATCCTTGGTTTGTCCCAGGACCCCTGACCTTGACGGAGGGTTTCCAAGAAGTCGGTCCTGCTCAAAGCCAACAAGTGGTGACTGGGTTTGGGACAGGGGAGTGACTGACAGGGGCAGGGACACCAAGTGAGAACCTCTGTCCACCAGCCAAGTAGACCGGGTCGTCAGCAGCAGGTAGGGCCGGGGCCAGGGCACCGCCACACCTACCTCCCGGAAGAAGGCCGCATTCCTTTGCACGCTGTTGTCGGCGTGAGCGGCCTGGATCTCGGGATAAAATGTGCCGATCACATAGTCCAGCATCTGTACTCGAATGTCATTCCTCCCCACACTGGGGCCCTCGCGCCCTGTGTGCTCATCTGCAGACTTAAAAATCTCAAAGGATCCAAACCTGGAGGGAAGACCCAAGTTTTTAACAGGTTAAACGTGACTCTGCCCCGTCGTGGGAAGAAAAGTCTGGCTGCTAGATACCGGCCTGGCAGCGTGGGAAGAACACGCTGATTAAAACAAAACCAACAGGAACAGAACTAATCTTTCAGTGACACAGAACCAGCCTGACTCTGGTCAAGTCCCACACAGCCCCGGGTGTGCACGCGGGACGCCCAGGAACACAGGACTGACTCCGGGCAGGAGGAGGACTCTGTGCCCATCCCCCTGCGTCAAGGAGCACGTCAGTGACGGGCATCCTGTGGTGGGGTGACAAGCAGGGTCAGCAGTGGCTCTCCACTGGGTGTCACCCGGAGGGTGTGAGGCACCGTTTGGAGACATTTTTGGTTTTTAGGTCTGGCATCAGCCCCGGGAGGCGGTGGGTGGAGGCCAGGGATGCCGCCCCACCTCCTGCCAGGTACGGGGCGGCCGCGCAGCAAAGAGCAGTCTGGTGCTTCTGCAGGAAGAAGCCCTGGGTCTCCTGGGGTGAGGCCGATCACTGCCCTGGCTCCTCTGTCCCCCAGGGGATGAAAGGAAAAGCCAGGGACTCTGAGCTGTAGGCGTGGGTGGGGCCAGCAGGCACCAGGGGAATGGCCCCGTTGCCCCTGATACACACGGGGTCTGCCTGGCTCCAGGAGGGGGCCCTAAGAGGCCACAGCCACTTCCTGACAAGCGTGGGTTCAGGTAAGCAGAATGGAGCGTGTGACGCCAGACAGCGCGGTGACGTCACGGAGAAACAGGCTTGCGTCAGGAACGGGAACCAGAGAGGGTTCCAGTTAATGAACTGAGTGGAGAATGGCCGCAGCCAACCGGAGCTCGTCAGGTGTGGAGCAGCCTGCGTTCACGGTGACACAAACGAGGCCATTTTCTTGGCGACTTTGATGCAGTTCCTTGTCACGAACTCCCAAGTAAACCGCTCTATACCGCCCCCCGCCCCCCCCCCCCCCACTGCTGCCTCGGGGGGCCCGCCCACACCAGCCTCCCTCCAGCTACACAGGCTGTTGCCTGCTGGGAACGGGCCCGGTCGGGGAGTGTGGGCGGGCGGGGCACAGTGACCCGCACGCGGGACAGGGTTCCCGGCCCAGACACGCCCAGGGCCTTTTGCACCTGCGACTCCGTCCCCGCAGGTGCAGAGCATCCACCTCCTGGACGGTGCACTGGCGCTGTTCTAGGGACCCGCCGTGGGATGGGGCGTCCAAACGGCGTGTCACCGTGGGGCGTTTCATCTACCAGACTTCCCTGCTGTCTAAGCACAGACCTACAGCCTGACAACAGCAAGCGTTCAGACAGCCCGAGGGGACCCCGGCATTACCTTAGAAAAGTGGAAGCTATACGCAACACAACCGTGCACTTTTCATATTTTGGATTACCATCATAGAACACGTCGCGGACAACTGTGGACTGGGATGTGACGCAGGCCCCGGCCCGCGTGGTGGGGATGCCCAGGTGGAACATGGCCTCACTGCACAGGAACTCTCGGATGCTCGACCGCAGGACTTTGCGGCCGTCAGCCTGTCTGAAATCAAACACAGGTCATCGTGCCATCAGGCAGGCGTCCACTCGACACCAAGGTTCAGGCGGCAGATGGGAGGGACTGAAAGCATTCCAAGGGCTTCCTAAATATCACCCACTGGCAGCTCTAATGTGACTGCGCAAGAACCCTATCACACATGCTACCTGGCACTGATGAGGCCCGAACGTCGCCCCAGACCCGGCGGCCAAGGCACCGAGTGCCGGCCTGTAGCCGGAGGCCAGACCGATGCCGAGGATGGTGAGGGCCACCTCGGGCCTCCCCAGCGGGAAGCAGCCAAGCACCACACACTCACCCCGTGCATCTGCAACTTGGTTCTTACAAAGAATTCGTTTTACAAAAGCACTCCTACGGTAACGGTAACGCACGACAGCATCGCTCACGTACGAAAGGGGGATCTCAGAGTCCCTCGGACGGATGGACGGACGGCCTTGGAGTGCTCAAACTGCTTTTTGACCCCAAGCCTCTATTATGATTAAGACTTTATCAGAGCAGTTCCAGGCTCACGGCAACGACGACAGGCCCCCTGCTGCCCTCGTGGCCTCTACCGTCAACGTCCCCACCAGGTGGGACATTTGTCACCATTAGCAAGTCTACCTGGATGCGCCATCATCACTCAAGGTCCACGTTTAAACGGGGTCACGCCCAGCGCTGTGTACCGTGGGGGTTTGGACAGAGGGGTGACGACGTGGACCCGTCACTATGGTCCCATACACAGACCGCTGCCGCCCTAACATCCTCGTGCTCCACCCGCTCACCCCTCCCCTGTAACTCATGATCTTTTCTTCCTCTCCGTACTTCCGCCTTCCTCGGAAGCTCGCAGCCAGAGTCGTAGCGCAGACTGGCTCCTTTCTCGTCGTCGTCCTCCATGTCTTCTCACGGCCCGAGCGCTCGCTTCTCGTCTGTGCAGAGTCCTATTCCCTCGTCTGGAGGCGCCACGGTCCATTTGCCTCCTGAAGGACATGCTGCTTGCTTCCAGGTTTTGACAGGTCTGAATAAAACTGCTACAAACATCCACATGCAGGGTTTTGTGTGGACACAGGCTCTCAGTCTTTCGGGCAAACAGCAGGAGCACAACTGCTGGGCCACGAGGTAACAGCACCGCCTTGCACCCACCAGCAAGTGGGTGGAGCACGTGCTCCCGCTGCCACACGGCCTCCCAGCGCCTGGTGCTGTCGGTGCCCCGGGTCTGCCCCCCACCCCCACCCCTCCCCCCCCCCCCCCCCCGCAGGTGTGCGGCGGCATCTCGTCGCCGTGAGAATTTGCATTTCCCTGGTAACTCACGAGGTGAAGCGTCTCTTCAAGGAGCTTGCTTTCCATCTGTGTCTCCTCTTTGGTGTCAGGTCTGTTCGAGTCTTTGGCCCATTTTAAGGGCCCAGGTTGTTTTGTCTTCTTATGATTGAATTTAAGAAGTTCTTGGTCTACTTCGGACAACACTCCTTTATCAGATGCATCTTTTGCAAATATTTTCCCCCGTCTGTGGCTTTTCTTTTCACTCTCGATTTTGTCTACTGCAGAGCACAAGGGGTGTTTTGTTTGTTTTGTTTTTGCAGAGCAAAAAAGTTTTAACTTTAATGGAGTCCGGCTCATCAATGACTTCTTTCACGGATCTTGCATTTGGTGTTAGATCTAAAAAGTCACGTCCAAACCCAAGGTCCTCCAGGCTTTTTATCTTCTAAGAGTTTTATACTTTTGCACTTAGGTTTATGATTGCTCTGAGTTTACTTTTGCGAAAGGTGGCAAGTTCGTGTCTAGATACCTTTTGTGTGTGTGTTCAGTTGTCCCAGTGCCATCTGTTGGCATGACGATCTTTGCCCCTTTGTCAAGGATCAGCTGGCTGTACCGAGGGGGAGGTCTGTCCTTACTCCACTGAGCAATCCCTTCACCGACACTGTGTTTACCTAATGCCTATGGTTTTGCAGGAAGGCTCGTCGTCAGTAAAGCTGGTTCTCTGGTTTTGCCATTCTTCGTGTCATGTCGGTCATTCTAGGTCTTTTGCCTCTCTGTGCAAACTTTAGAATCCTGTCACCAGTGTCTACAGAATGACCTGAGATTCTGTTGGGATTGTACTGAAGTCAAATTGGGACCAAGTGACACCTTGACAATAGTGAGACCTCCTGTCCGTGGACATGGAATGTCTTTCCGTTTCTTTATTTTTGGCATCTTTTATCAATTTTATAATGTTCCTTATAAAGATCTAGTATATATTTTGTTAGATTAATACCTATTTCATTTTGAGGGGTGCTAGGGTAAATAGTATTGTTTTTAATTTCAAATTCAAATTGCTCATTGCTTATATGGTAAAGGGATTGACTTTTGTATAATTTCGGATCCTGCAACCTTGCTGTAACTGCTTATTCATTTTGGTCACATCTTTGAGATTTTCTGTGGATGTTTATCCCCAAACTGAGACAGTTTCATTTCTTCCATCTCCATCTGTATGCCTTTAATTTCCTTTTCTTGTCTTACTGCGTTAGCTAGGATTTCCAGTATGATGCTGAAAGGCAATGGTGGGGGAAACAACTTTCCCTTGTTTCTGATCTTAGTGGGAGAGTTTCCAGGCCCTCACCAAGTAGATGGTAGCTGTGGTTTTCTGTAGAAATTCTTTATCAATTTGAGGAAGTTCCTCTCTTCCCAGTTTGTCGAATTTTTGTCACGAATGGGTGCTGGCTTTCGTCAAATGCTTATTCTGCACGTATTGTTACGATCGTGGTCCTCAAGGCTCCACTAGACACATCTAGGCCTCCTGCCTCACCTTGCCTATGGCTCATCCTCGTGTAAGTGACACCTCTAGAAACCAGACCTGGCAGTCACCCCAGAGCTCACTGTGTCGGCCTCTGGCCAGCGTGACCCTCGGTTCACAGCTGCACTCCACTCACCTCCTTCTAGTCTATGTGAGGACCTGTGACAAGGAAACCTGTCCTCAAATGTCATTCCACCCTTCCCTGGCCCTGGGAATTACTTCTAATCCGGTTAGATTTCACATCCAGTAGGAAGCTAGCACAGCGCAATTTAATCTTGAATCTGATAGAAATGGTCCTGAAAATACGCAGCCGTATTCTTGCTCAAGGCAGGGTTCTCAAAGCAAAAGCCAGAATTGAACGATTATACAGCAAGGGTAAAGGGCCTCGGAAAGCAGTCCTGCACCCAGAGCCAGAGGACACGTGACAACAGTCCCTTTTCCTGTACACCCATGTCAGTTCCCAGTGCAGCTGCTGGGATGGACCCAACTGAGGGAAAGCCCTTCTGCACCTGCCAGGGGAGGCATATCCTGAAATCCCAACCCCATGGCACGCAGGAGGCAGAGGCGAGAAGTCACCTGTCCCCCCCCCCCCCAAAAGCCACACCTGGGTATCCAGCAGCAGCTGGCTTTAAGCCACTCGTAGCCACTTTGGACGTCAGCCTCAAGTCTTGCTGAAGCTGGGGACCACAGGACACAGGGAGGGGTGGGGTGGGGTAGGTGGGTGCCAACCTGAGTAAAGGGTAAATTACTGCTTTCTTTTAAAGAAAAAATATTCTAGGGGCACCTGAGTGACTCAGTTGGTTAAGCGTCTGACTTGATTTCAGCTCAGGTCACGATCTCACAGTTTGTGGGATCTGTCCCACAGATCATGTCAGGCTCTGTGCTGAGTGTGGAGTCTGCTTGGGATTCTGTCTCCCTGTCTCTCTCTGCCCCTCCCCCACTCGCTCGCTCTCTCTAAAAAGAAACAAATGTTAAAAAAAAATATGTTAGCAGACCTCAGGTCTGAAAACATGGGACTTAAAACTCAAGTCTTCAAATATAAAAAGCAACTTCCAACAGCAGATTACTCACAAAAAGGTTTGTCTTTATAACTGGCAAAAATAAATGACCAAAAAGGAATACGTAAAGTTTAAAGGTGCTCAAAAGAATGAACAGGCCTTAGGGTGAGAATCACCCATTCCAATGAGCAGAAACTTCCGTTAGCCACTGGTGCAGACAACTCTGAGCAGGTGCGGGTTGTTTGCAGGGGGTGGCGGTGGCGCTAGGCTGAACTCAGACTTCACAGACAGAAAGGTCTGGAGCCTGGGGCATGAGGAAAAACCAGTTATTCTGTGGGTCAGAGATGGAGCCGCTGCGGGGAGACGGGGGACACGGGGAGGGGCGTATTCAGTCCCCGGAGGGAGGGCAAAGGGAAGTGGCCAGAGGGGAGACAGGCCCTTAGGATTTCCCTGCACCTAAAACGACGACTTGGGTATAACTTTTTCAGCCATTTAACAAACGCGGACTAAATGCACGAACTGTTCGACGGGAAAGAGCAGAACAGACTGTCTGTACAGAAGAGGCAGGACGGCTACAAGAGCACCCTGCTGGGTCAGGCTGCTGGGATCTGGAGCCAGGCTCTGGCCCACAAGTGCCTGGAAGCCTGTGCTTGGGAGAATGTCCACTAGGGGAATGGGATCTGAGGAGGTCTTTCTTGTCTCTTCGGGGCACTGGCCGCATCTGGGATGCCAGTGTTGGAGGGAAGCAGACTGCCCAAGTAGCTTTCAGACTGCTGACAAATCACCCCGCCTCCCCTGAGCACCGTGGCCAGGCCAGGCCGGGGGTGGGCGGGGGGAGGTGGGGAGGACGCGAGTGTCTCACACAGAACTGATTCCAAAGTCCTTGTGTCGTTTATGAGAACGGGACAAGAGCAACTGCCAGTTGCTCTGCGATCAGAGGCGGCAGGATCCCCTCACTATACCGGTCGGAGGGGACAAGGGCACTTGGCAGCAGCACTTCAGCAGGGGAGGAGGCCCAGCGGCCACTGCCCCTCCTCCTGTCCTCTCCTTTTGATCTCAGGGCCTTTGCACAAGCTGTTCCCGTCTCCAGGGTGCCGGACCCCTCTCATGTCCTATGCCCCTAGGTGAAACTTCCAGTTACATCTCACCCCCAACTAGGGAGGAAAGCGGTGGGGCTGCACACACCGGCCCCGCCCCATCCCACCTGGAGAAGGGCGTGCGGGCCGCTTTCGGGGGTCAGCCCCCTTCGGGCCCCAGCCACCCGCCCCGGCCCACCTGGAGAAGGGCCCACCTGGAGAAGGGCGTGGGGCCGGCGCCCTTGAGCTGCAGCTCCCAGCGCTCGCCGGCCGCCGTGCACACCTCGCCCAGGTACATGGCGGCGCCGTCGCCCAGCTGCCCCGCGAACTGGCCAAACTGGTGGCCGCAGTAGCAGTGCGCGGCGGGCTCGGCGCCCGGCAGCAGCGCGTTGCCGCTGAAGAAGAGCGCGACCTCGGCCTCGCGCGCCTCGCGGGCGGCGGCGTCGGCGGGCGGCGCGCCCAGGCCCAGCAGCGCCAGCGCGGGCTCCGACAGCGCCACGAGGCGCGGCTGGCGCAGCGGCGCGGGCCGCACGCGGCTGAAGCAGGCCCCCGGCACGGGCCGCGGCGCGGACGGGGCGCCCTCGGGGCCGGGCGGCGGCGTCTCCACGGGCAGCGCGCGCAGGGCGCGGTTGTCGAAGCGCAGACCCGCCAGCCAGCGGGGCGCCGGCTCCATGGCAGCGCCGCGTGCGGCGGCCGAGGCGGAGCAGGGCGCGCGCGGCGGGCGCTGGCCCAGGGGCGGCGACCGGACACGGGCTGCCGCGAGCAACGCCCCGAGCGCTGCCCTGAGAGCGGCCATCCGCGGGGCCGCTGCGGCAGAAGTCCCTCTGCCCCGACCGGAAGTCCCGGCCCTGCGTGCCCCGCCACCCAATCACTGGGGGAGTAGTGTTTACTACTGCGCCTGCGCGGGCCGCGCCCGCGAAGGCCGGTCTCTGATTGGTTGCACGGTACGCCTGTCCGCTCCTGCGGTTCCGCCCCGCGGCCGCGGAGTGGCGGGCGTGGGGATGGGCCGGGAAAAGGACTAGCGCGCCGGGGGCTGGTCCGCTACAGCGGACCGGGGAGCGGGGGAACGGGGCCGTCTAGAATGGCTGCTCTGCGTGAGGAGCCGGCAGGTCCCTGGAGGTCCGACCCGGGAAACACCGGACAGTAAGGGACTGAGTGCTCCGAGTGGGGTGACCGTGCTGAGCGACGTCCCTAGTAGACCGCCAGGGTGAAGCCAAGGTCAGCCCCGGCCCCGCTCTGTGCCGAGGGTCTGTCTCCGGATCGTCCTCTAGCTGCGCCGGGCACCGGGACAGGAGGGAAAGAGGATGTTTGTCCAGGAAGGTCGGTGGGGACCGCCCGGGAAGAGCCCCAGGGCAAAGCCAAAGCTGAGATTGGGCGAGACTCTGGCCTGGAGCCTCTCCGGTGCAGGAGCGCCTTTGCTCCCGCTCTTCCTCTGCTCGGAGCAGGATTCCTCACAGGAGTTCTGGATTCCATGCCCACCCGGCGCCACGCTGCTCCTTAAGTGCCGCCTGGCACCCTGTGTTTTTCCTTGCATAGCACTTCCCTGAAACGACCTGAATCCCTTATTTTCCTGTTTCTTCTGTCTCTCTCCTCACCCGTGCCGCCGGAGGGCAGAGTCTTTGAAGGGTCTGCCCCCCACCCCCAAAGACCCCCCTCAGGGTCACTGTTGCTGAATAACTCAGGTGTTCAGTTCAGAGGAGCCTTGAAAAGACCCCTTGATGCCTGCATGGAGTGGGTGGCCCTTGGAAGGGTTTGCCAGTGTCCCCCGCCCCACCCCCGGCCCCATACTGGAACCAGAGACCAGAAGCTGGACAAACATACAAGCTCCCTCCTGGCTGGATTCTACACTTAAGTTCAAGGAGCCACCTCTGGAACTTTCTCCTGGGGCCACAACGTGGGTTTCCCAGACCTCCTGTGAACCGTCTCTGCCCCTGCCAGCTGAGTGGCATTGGGAGACCCCCTCAACCCCTCTCCAGCTGAGTCCTCATCCGTGTGGGGGACAGTGAGTTTAGGCCCTCATAGATGCTCAGTGCCCAGAGTCTCCTGCAGTCTGACACTTTCCTCCCCATCTGGGCCTGCTGGCACAGTGCCCCGTCCCCAGCCTCCTTCCTGCCTAGGGAACCTGGCCCGAGCCCATCTCGTCTTCCCCAGGTCCCAGGCCCTTCTGACTCATCTCTTTGCCCCCTGACCCCACTGTCTTGCCCACGCTTTGGGATCTGGTGGGATCGGGTTCTTGAAGGCTCAAAAGCACCAGGCTGTGTCCCGCTGGCTGCCCTCACAGAGGTCACAGCCAGTGGGGGCATCGGGTGGGTGCCAAGGGTTCCGGCAGGTCAGCAGGGACGGGCAGTGCCCTCCCAGACCTGGTGACCTTGCTTCTGGCCTCAAGGTTGGGCTTTGTGGATTTCCCCAGGTGCACGGACAGGTGTCCTGGGTGGGCAGCGCTGGGTCTGGGCAGCCAGGCTGGGCAGGAGCTGAGCTCGGCGCCTCCCCTATCCCCATCCCGAGAAAGACACAGCAGACGGCAGGGCTTGAACGTTTAATGAGGCTCGGCCACCGAGGGGCCTAGGCCTTGTGGGAAGCAGTGGTGCGCACGCGCAGCACGCTGGCGCGCAGGGTGGGCCGGTGGTTGCCGGTGGCCCAGCGCATGCCCGAGGCGGCCCCTCCGCGCTCCGGCCACGGCCCGTTGAGGTCAGCTTGGCCGCAGTCGCTGTACCACCAGCCGGCGCCCGAGCGATCGCGGCTGCAGCTGGTGAAGGGCTGGGTGCCGTCCGTGCAGGGTGAGCAGTGGTCGCGGTCGCGGTCCAGCGTGCTGAAGCCACAGCCCTCTTGGTCATCCGTGCGGCCCAAGCCCCGGAACGCGTCCCCTGCACAGCGTGGTGGCGTGGGTGGCGGGCCGGCTGCCCCTCTGGCCCGCGCTCCCGTCGTGGAAGCTGCTCTGGCTGCCTCGGTGTCTGAGACCGCAGGGCAGACGCTTGGGGAGCGACAGCCTCGCCCGGAGCATTGAGGCTGACAGATGGGGGCCGGAAAGCCAGGGTCTCCAGGGACCCAACCTTCCCTACCCACCCTGGCCCCGTGGCAAGACTACCCCTCCCCCCAGCCTGGAGAGTCCAGTGGACAAAGCAGGACACTTGTGCGTGTGGGCGGGGGGCAGGCATGAGGCCCCCTTACCTCCCAAGCACTCACCTGCGTTCCCAGAGTACAGGCCAAGGGTCAATCGGTAAAACAGGTCCTCCCCGTCCACGTGGAAGTTGTCATAGTGGGCCTGAAGCGCGTGGTTGTCCGCATCCAGAAGGTCCACCGTGAGCTCTGAGCGCAGGCCCGGCTGGGAAGTCAGGTCAGAGATGTGCTGCAGCCCCAGCCAGTGGTCACCTGCAGGGGTGGGCACCCAGGCTGAGGCTGCCGCGTGGCGGCCACCCCTGGCCTCCTCCTATCGTCTCTGCCCTGTGTGCCCAGTGACCCCCAAACACAAGCCTCGGGGTGCACGCCCCTGTGCCCACAGGCACACGGCCCTCCTACCCGTCAAGTCTCCGAAGCCCTGTTTGTACTCCTGCCAGCATCTCTCAAAGTCCAGACGCCTCCGCCTGCCCCGGTCCCGGCTCTGAATCACCGTCCAGCCACCGTCCTCTCGCATGTCGCACAAAGCCTGGGGAAGGATTTCACGTGGCAGGCAGTGCCTGGCTGGACCCACGTAGGCTGCCCCTGTCCTATCTGTGCCCCCCCCCCCCCCAAACGCTTTCTGTTTGAAAACCGAAACTTTTCCTGCTTGTCCGTGTCATGTAAACTTTCATCATAACGAATCCACATTCTCAGAAGCAGGGCGAGGATCCACGGTAGCGCCCCAGGCCTCGGGAGGGCCGCCCGCTTTCACGTCAGTTTGCACCTGCTTTGTGGCTTTGTTTTTTCACCTAACGTTGGATCCTGGAATCTCTCCTTGTTCGTACCTTTACAGGTGCAAGCTTGGGTTTCTCCCAACCTTTCCTGACTATAAAACAATGTCTGTGGGGCGCCTGGGTGGCTCAGTTAAGTGTCTGACTCTTGATCTTGGTTCAGGTCATGATCTCACAGTTCGAGAGTTCAAGCCCCGGATCGGGCTCTGTGCTGACAGTGCAGACCCTGCTCCGGATTCTCTCCCTCTCCTGCTCCTCCCCACTCATGCACATAAATACTCTCAATCTCTCTTTCTCTCTCTCAAGATAAGCACTAAAAAATAAAATAAAATAAAATAAAATAAAATAACCCCCCCCCCCCCCCCCCCCCCCCGGCAAAGTCCGTGAACATCTCCGTGCCCAGCTGTGTCTGAGGACAGACTCCACCCGGTCCGGCCAGTCCTTCCCTGTTACTTGAACAAGTAACTTCTCTTGTTTTTGCCCAAGCAAGTCATACGGAGTATCTCCCGGACCCTCACCCCGCTGAGGGCTGCTCACCTGGAAGGGGGCGCTGGCTCCCTCTGGCTGGATGGTGTACACACCGCTGGGGGCTCTGGGCTTCTCCACCCAGATCTGAGAGCAGTCCCTCCCTGTGGGAGACGCGGCCAGGAAGGCTCAGGCCTGGGAGGGGCCCGTGGTCCCCCAGTGACCAGAACCGGAGTCCTCCTCCTGCAGAGGCCCTGGGACAATCTGGCAGATGGGCAGCCAGTCTCCCGAGTTTGGGCCACGCCTGCCTCAGGCCTCTTCTCTGGGAGTGGCTGTTCCTTGGGCTCTGCAAATTGGCCGGGCCGCAACCCTCAGCCAGACCCTCAATTCTTCCCGTGGCCCCCAGACAGAACCTCTCCCCTTCACCTGCTGCCCTGGGAAGGTCCCTCACGGTTCCCCCACCTTCCTCCCCCTGGCCTGGCAGTGGCGGGAGGGCTGCCCTGAGCCCAGCGGGCCCCTCCTAACACAGGAACACAGTGGGGCCTGGTCCTTGTCTGCCCTCCTCCCAGGCCGTCTGGGGCAGGGACCCAGCCCGGTCCTCATGGGGAGTGAGGCCTGCCAGGGCAGGGCCCGTGGGTGACAGGCCAGAGGCTGCCCAGACCTGACGCCCCCCCCCCCCCCCCAACCCCATCCCGACCTTGGGGTTCCAGCAGCACCACCTGGACCTGTGGAGAGAGAGGACATTGGTCGGGGGCGGTCTTGGTAGCCCGGCGAGACCCACCGGCCCGATGACCACTCTTACCGGCTGTCGATGCTGCACCATGGAGCCGGCCTGGGGCACAGAGAGGCAGAGGATAGCAGCGAGGCCCAGTACGGGGTGGGCAGCCATGCTTCCGGAGGGTGCAGCCCTGGTGGGGGAGAGCCCAGCCCGCAGCCCTACCAGCCTCCCTTCACGCCCACGGACGGCCTACACCACCCCGGGTGCTCACTGTGGTCCTTCCGGGCGGATCTGAGCCGCTGGTCCCGGCACCTTTTGTTCGGGTGCCGGGCTCGCCCCGCCTCCCCCCACCCCCCCCACCCCCGCCCCCGTGCCAGGGTTGGGGGAGGTTTGGGTAGGGCGGGAAGCCTGAGGGTGTGGACCGGGAGGTGAGGGGCAGGGACTACTGCCTGTCCCTGAGCACACTTCCCCTTGGCTGGTGTCCTCGCTGGGCGGGGGTCCGCACTTGGGACAGGCAGGTGCCGGGGGCCCCAGGGCCTAGATCTGGTGCTGAGAGGCAGGTGTTGGCGGCAGGAAGTTCTGCAGACCACTAGGCCCAGGCCGGTCACCCCTGCTGCCACCCGTCACCTCCTCCCTGCCGCTTGCGCTCATTTCTACACACTTCACAAAACAGGAGCTTCCAAAATTAGACTTTATTTCCATTTCTCAGGAATGAGTACACGTATGACAGGAAAACACGGTGCGGCCCCGTTCACGGCCGTGGGCTTCACCTGGTTTTGTCAGACACCGAGTCAACACAAACACAATCGAGCGTGGCCCCGGGGCCCGGGTGGGCTGCACAGAGGCCGTGTCACAGACACATGACCCGCGGAGCGTGGCCGCAGGGAGGCGCCCGGGGTGGGAGCCCCGCGTGGGCTCGGCCCAACCTCGGGTCTCCGTCTGTCCCGCCCCACAGCGGACACGCGCCCGCTGTCCACTGAGGTTGGGGCCGAGGAAGGCTCCCGTCCGAGGGCTGCAGCCCCAGAAGCCCCCCAGCCAGAGGCGGGCCTGGCACCCCCCCTGCGGAGGCTGACCTTTCTCCCACGGGCTCACCCTCTCGGGATCGAGGTCCCCCCACACACACGTTCTCTTTGTCCCAACCAGGTTTAAGGCTAGTATTTTCTGACATTTGCTTCAGTTTTTCTCTTAAGTTAAAATTACCTGAGTAAAAAAAACTTCAGACATTTTTAAAAAACAAAACCACACACCGTCTGCAGGCAGAGCTGGTGTGCGCCCGCCACGACCGAGCGTGGCCAAGCTGCCCAGGCGGGAGGGACGCTCCCAGGAGCCACGACAGAGCCGCGTGGGGTGACCTGGCCCTTCCCAAACATGCCGGCCAGGAACCCGGTGGCCCAGAACCCACTGGGACCCGCTCCCGGGCCAGGGCTGCTGCTGCCAGCGCGTGAGAAGGCACAGTGAGGTAGGGGATGGCTGGCCATGCCCACCACGCCCCTTCACCTGGGGGCCGGGGATGGGGGTGGGGCAGTGTGCACCTTTGGCCCCTCCCCCACCAGCGCGTCCTGATGCCCATGAACCCCAAGAGCGGTCCCTGCAGGGCCGGGGATGAGGGTGGGGAGGGGGCTGCTGGGAAGCCCGAGCTCAGAGCAGTTAAATATTTCTTTATTTGGGCGGGTTGGGGGAGGAGAGGCGTGGCCGGGCCCGGACCCCCACAGGGGGTGGCACCCAGCCGCTCCTCGTTGGGGGGGGGGGGGGGGGGGGGGGGGGCCAGCCCCAGCGCCCCTCAGCGGTGACACGGGAGCAGCCACGTGTTGGTCCTTCCTATTTGCGCGGCCGGGCCGCGGACGCCCTCTGCAGACAGTACTGAGCGACAGGCAGTGACAGGACCAGGCTGGTGGCGCGGCGCCCCATCCAGTAAAGGCCGTAGCCCAGCAGGCCCAAGAAGGCGGCCTTCACGGCCAGCCGGGACACTCTGCCGGAGATGGACGGCGGGGGGACGCTGGGGAAGGGAGGGCGGGCTGGGCCTGGCTGGGGGGGGCGCACGCTGCCCCCCAGCCCCCAGCCCAGCCTGGCCGCGACCCCGCCGGGCTCTGTGCTCAGGGACTGCAGGGCGCACGTGGGCGGCACTCACGTCATGATCTCCTGGATGTTGAGGTCGGTGGTCCAGTTCTTCTCGATGCCCGGCACGTGGCCCATGCCCACGACACCCACCACCACCGAGGGGACACACTTCCTGGGCTCAGCTGTGGGGAAAGGGAAGCATCAGCCCCCGCCCGGCGGGCACGGCGACCTGGGGAGCCCCCGCCCGGGGCCGGCCGTCGCCGTCACCGTCGGAGGAGCGGGGCAGCTCCAGGCGCCGGGCGGCCTGCCGCAGCATGTAGGTCAGGTAGACGTCGCGCTCGGAGACGATGGTGCGGTGCAGGTCGGGGAACGCGCCGACCATCTCGGCCATCATCCGCTCCAGCAGGTCCTTCTGCTTACAGCGCTCCACGTCGTCCTTGCTGGGGGCAGAGGGCACGCTGCCAGCCTCGCGGGCACGGGGCGGCCGGCCGGAGGCCGGTGCTGTTGACCCAGGGCAGGGACCTCGGTACCCTCTTTGTTTGGGATCACGGCGGAAGGAAGGGGCGGGAAGGCCCTGTTTGAGGAGGCTCAGCCCGAGAACAAGGGGGAATGCGCCACGCGGCGGGGGGCTGGGCCCCGCTTCCTGGGTGGGGCTGCCTGCCGGAGGCCGAGGGGCCCTACCTGATGGGGTCTGACAGGAAGCACAGGCCCCAGGCCAGCTTGACTTTCTGCCAGAAGGACAGTGCGGCGATGGCCCTCTTGAAGGTGACGGGGATGGGCCGGTCGCCCAGGTGGAACTTGCAGAAAGGCACCTTGCTGGCCTGGGGAAGGGGCTGGGTGTTGGTTGGGGAAGCCTGAGCCCCGGGGCGGCTCCCGTGCCCTGAGCCCCCTTCCCGGCCGGACCCCCGGCCCACCTCCTTGAAGGCCTCCCTGAACTCGCCGCCAGGGGCCATGCCCAGCTGCTCGGTGATGTGGGCCGACACCTTCAGCAGCAGCATCTGCATGAGTCCAGACATGACCCCGTTCTGCAGGGGAGGGGACCGAGGGTCAACGGCCGCGTGGGCACAGAGCACAGGCCTAGCCTACGTCGTGGGGCTGGGCAAGGGCCTTGGGCAGGCGGCCACAGCCACGGCGGATGCTGAGGCCCCACTTCCCTCCAGCTGCCCCCGCCCAGGCCTCAACTCCCCCGCCCGTGTCCCTGAAGGGCACACGTCAGCGTGAGGGAGCGGCACTTGGAGCCGGCAGGCAGGCTGGAGCGCACTCCGCGGCCACCCCCCCCACCCCCCCCCCCCCCCCCCGTGCCCCAGGACCTGCTCGGCGAACCCCGGGGTCCCCGTCTGGCCCTCGCCTCGGGGCCGAAGCACCACCCGCCTGTCCTCCCTCGTCCGAAACCCAGTAAAGGGGAGCCCCTCTCCTGCCACCGGCCAGGGTGGGCGGGGCACCGCCCTGCTGACCGGAAGGCCGCCCGGCGCCGCACCTGCCTCACGGCCTGCTGCAGCTTCTCCAGGCTGATCTCCTTGGCCTCCTGGAGCAGCGTGCTCTCGTCCATCTTGAGCATGGACACGCGGTACTGGCACAGCTCCACCACCACCACGTCAGGCTGCACCTCCCGGATGGTCTGCAACGGACGTGCCGGCTGAGCCCCGGGGCCCTGCTCCCGCGGCCCGCCCCGGCCCTGCAGGCGGAGGCCGCCCTGGAACCGACCGGGAGGCCCGGCCCCAGGGGCCGCCTCGGCTGCTGTGGCCACAACTCGTTTCTGGAAGCAACCGAGAAGCTACAAGAAGTTCGCCGATCGCTAAACAGAAAAGTGCCCAGGCTGTGAGGCTTCCCCGGCATCAGAAACCTCCCTTCTGAGGGGCGCGGGCGTCGCGGAGGAGGAAGTGGGGGCTCACGGGAAGGGGCCGCTCGGCCCAAGGCCAGCCCAGTGTGGCGGGCCTCACCTTCACGACGTCCCTCTTGCTGTCATCGCTGAAGTGGGCTGTGCCCACCACGTACACCCTGCTCCCGTCCTCGGCCACCAGCTCGGTCACGGTGCGCGGCAGGCTGGGCCGTTCCCGCCGCCTCCTCAGCTTCATCTCCAGGAGCAGGGACAGAGCGTCGGCGTCGGCTGCAAGGACGGCAGGCCAGCTGGGGTGCCGTGCGCACCGGGGCCCACCTTCCTGAGCAGCTCTCTCCACGGGGCTCCCCCGGCCTCGATGGGCCGCCACCCACACTCAGCACTGCTCACTACGGCGCACGCGACCGGCACGGTGCCGTCGGAGCAGACCTTCCCCGTGAAAAGGGGCCTGGGCCGTGGCGAGGTCTGCAAGCTCCACGATGAGAGTCACCCAGGCATCGAGGGAGCCAGGACGGGGATGGCCGTGACCATGCGGGGCCGAGGTCCCCAGGGCAGCTCTGAAGCACTTAGCCTCCCACCCAACAACCTGGGGCTGGCTGGGGCCCCCATTCACCACAAACTCAGCCTAAGCCCCGCCTGGCCAGGAGCTGCCCACCCCCACCGGCCCCCCAGCACTGAATGGTGTCGGGGAGCACGCACACAGGTTCTGGGGTTCTCCGGAAAGCACCCTGGGCACCACCTCGGAAGACCCCACTGGGACAACGGGCTCCGTGTCAGCCTGCAGAGGGAACAGGAGTGTCTGAGTCAGGGCACCACCCTCCCTGGGGGCTGCGGGACACTTGGCACCCACCTGTCCCCAGCGGGCCCATCAAGAACTCAGGGGCTGCTGCTCCATGAACTCCGTGTGCTCCCCGGGATGAAATCTCTGTGATCATTTCCTTGGATACGGCCCACCCCCAGGGCTCCCCGCCCCCGGGTCCCCCTGGCTGACCCAGAACCCACCCCCCACCCTCCAAAAGCCACGTAATGCTCTTCTATGCATAGAAGCAGCCACGGTGACCCCAGGCGACCACACTGAGGGGGAACCCACACTCTGCTGAGCAGCTGGCCAGACCCCGAGCCCGAGGTCGTTCAGGAAGCAGCCGCCCCCTACCCCCCGCCCAGCATCCAGCCCAGGCTCTGACCTCCTGAGGTGACCGCTCCTCCTCCCCCTCCATGGCTGGGAGGCAGCTCCTGGCACTGATGAGGGATACCTGAGGAAATACAGGAAGCACGTTTTCACCTGCACACGGGGCTCAGGGCACCACGGGGCTCAGTCTGATCTGAAAGATCCGTGGGTGGCATCACCGCCTCTGCCCTTCCAGATTGACACCTGTCAGTCACCAGCGACGGCCGGCCGGGGTCCAGGGTCCCTGTGGCCGGCACAGCAGGTGTGAGAGTCTGGCTGTGAGCGGCATACAAACCCTGCAACACGGGGCTAAGAACAGAGCGGAGAGGCCTGGCTTTGCCCCCGCCAGTGAACTGGGGGTCCTCTGCCGAGCAGACCTGTCACCCCCATCTCCCGTTTACCCCACAGAGAGCAAGGCATTGGAGCTCAGGGACCAGCCCTGAGGGGCAGTCAGGCAGACCGGGACCTTCCCTTTCCGGCTCTGGAACAAAACACACTGCGCCAAACTCCCGCAGGTGAGAAAACCCAGCAGAAGACGTGAGTCTGAGTATGAAGTAGGTGCTGAAGGCCTTCAGCGGAGTCATCCAGGCGTCTCTGGAACTCAGACTCAGCGCGACGGCCGCTGCCCCGTCGGGAGCCACAGTGTGAGTGTCAGCATGGCGGAAGCGGGAAGGAGCGAGGCTCTCCGGCCGCCCCCTCAGAAGGAGCCAGGAGCTTGGGGGGGGGGGACAGTCATGTGGGCACAGCAGGCGCACTTCCTGGAAAGGGCTTTGTCACCAGGACAAAGGACAGCGGACCATCCGGACCTCTGGGGCCAAGGGGAGTGAGGGGCCCGAGGCCCGTACCGGGACGTGTGGTTCTGGTTGCCAGGCGCGAGACAGCAGCATCGCCAACGCGGGCTTCACCCGTGCTTCCCCGAGACGCCGCGGAAACTCAAGCCAGGGTCTGCTGCTGCCTCCGGGGCCACCTCTGAGCGCAGCTCGAAACGACCAGGTCCCCCGAGGAGTCTGACCAGGGACCTCGTGCAGACTGTGGGATTAGGGAACCACCCCGACCTGTCTGAAGTTGGGCCGCGGTACCGTGGCTGGGTTCTCAAGCCCACCCAGCCCGTGAGTGTCACATGTGCCTCTGGGCAGTGCTGGGGGAACGGGGTGCGGCTGCCCCAGGGCGCCACAGACCCTCGCCTCACCCGTTTTCCTGTGGCTGCACACTTCTCTCAAACTTTCACAAGAAGGAAGGGCAAATGATAAGGCCAGTGTGACGCCGGGCCAGGTTCCTGTCCCTCAGGCCTGTGGTCACGCAGCAGCAGGCAGCAGACAGGTTCACCCAGGCCATGACCACCAGTGGCTCACCGCGCACCCCCCCGTGCAGGCAGCCTTCCCTGTGCAGGCAGCCTGGGGCAGGGCAGGGCTCCCTCCCAGTTTAACCAACACTCACATGCCCCGGGGCTGACCAAGGGTGGGAGGGGGCGGCCCCTCTAGAGGATGGCCCAGTTTCTGGAAGAGGAACTGGCTTAGGGCTAGAGGACACAGTTGGGCCCCCGGCCTCTCCGGGCCAGCAGAAAGGGGTGGCTGCGGAGGGGAGGAGGGCCTGGCCTCCTAAGCACCCCTCCCCCAGTACCTCCTGTCCAGGATCCCCAAAGCCCCTTCTTCCTGCTTCACAGAAGGAAAGCGCTCCACCATGCAAGGTGCCAACTGAAACGCAAACAGGAAGCGGAGCCTGGAGCTGGAGGGGTGGGGCTGAGCGGTCACTGGAGCTCCTGCCACCCCGCCCCCCCAACCCCCAGGCCCCAGAGCCGGCCCAGTAGGGCAGCCGGGGCGATGGCCCTTTGTCAGGCTCCATGCAAAAAAGCAAACAGTTCTCCCAAGCAGCACACGGCTGCCAAGGTACTAGAAAAACTTTTTAAGAAAACATCCTGTGCCCTGGCAGGAAGGCTCCCGTAAGAACACGCAAGCGGGAGGTCACCACGGAGGTCACTGTGGCGCCTCAGCCCTCCCTCCCACGGTGTGGTGGCTACGGGTCTAGGGTGCAGGTCCAGGGCGCATCCTCCCTCCCTCCCCCTCCCTCTGGCCAGACGACCCTCTGTGCCCACAGGGGACACTCTGTGCGGGCCAGGGGCACCTTTCTGGGGAGGCCCTTCCAGGTCCTGCATCCTACAGGCCGGGGGTGGCAGACAAGCCTTGAGTCGGCAATGGCTCGGCCCCCCACTGTGGCGCAGCACCCGGGTCCCCTCCTGCAGCTGCTCCCCAGAGGTGGGCGCCTGGCCTAGTCAGGCAGGAAGGCCACCGAGGCTCCTTCAACACCAAGAGTCTGAGATTCTGAGAAGCCTCTTTGTCTGAGGCTGTTGCCTCCACACACCTTCCGATACCCTGGTTTCCCTCCGCTGCGGGGGCGGGGTCCCCTGGCAATACCCTTGTAGGATGTCATTTCAATGGCTTAACCGCCCCCCACCCCCATATGCAGTTTCAAATATTTACAGCTGAGGTCTGAGCCTCTCCCAGCTGCCAGGAGGGCAGCAAAGTGCCTCCCGCAGACCTCTGGGCTCAGCCTCCACCCCCTGCACCCGCAGGTAGCTGCTGTGGGGCGTCCACGTGCCTCCTGGTTTCCCGCCACACACTGTCCGGATCTACAGGTCCTAACAGCTCCCTCCACCACCGCATGCTGCGGGGACCAGGCGACCCCTGGCTGACACCCTCCAGGGGAGATACCCATGCCCCCTCCCGAATCCACGCTCCAGCACGTGGCCCTGCTACCTGGCCGGGCCCCAGCCACCGATGCTGGGAGCCTGTGACCCTGGCACGAAGCAGGAAGAGCCTCCTCATCCCCCTCCAACCGGCTGTCGCTGCCAAGCAGGACCGTCCATGGAGACGACCTGTGGCCAGATGCCAGCGACCAGGCTGCAGGGGATGGCACGCTGGGCCAGACCTCAGACCAGCAAGGCCAGTGACGTGGTGCGGCGAGGCCCCGGGCAGGACCCTTCAGCCCGCGAGGACTCAGCTCCTGCCTCTAGGACCGAGGTGCTCAGAGCAGTCACCCAGCCGTCCCATCTGTCTGCACACACTAGGCCCTCTCCTGGCTGCGAGACAGGTACCACACTCAGTCTTCACTTCAGCCCGTGACCTCCAGACCTCTGCGCACTTACTCCTGTCGGGGCAGGAAAAGAGCCAGCAATCTGGTTCAGAAGACACTGAAACGTGAGTTTTCCCCAACTGTCTCCTTCTCTGGAAAGGGCCACACCACTATCTGGCTCTAGAAATTATAGTCCTGCACACACAGGACAGCAGCACAATCACCCGCACGCTTCCAGGAAGTCAGACTCCAAAGCAGCGGGAATCCCCAACAGCTTTGGGACCCGTCTTGTCCAGGACTCCAGCGAAGGGCCTGCTCAAAGGACAGGAAAGCCCCGCCTCCGTCAGGGTCCCACCCGCGCTGTGAGCCCTGAGACACAAATCAGAGTAGCGGGTTAAGCGGTTCTGCTATTGGACGAAGTGTCGGAAATTGTCCTGCCGGGTGTGCATTTCAGGATGGAAGCTGAGAACGTCGGACAGGTCAGTGTGAGCGACACAGGTTCCTGCCTGCCCGGCCCAGGCAGCCGACCTTCTCCTGGGTCCCACCTCTATGCACTGAATTGTGTCCCCCAGAGTTCAGTATTGAAGCCCTAATCCCCATGATGACAGTGTTTGCAGGTGGGACTTCTGGGAGGTGACTAAGGTTACACGAAGTCATGAGGGTGGGGCCCCATGATGGTACTAGGGCTCTTATGAGAAGAGACACCAGGCCGCTGGCCATGTGAGCACACAGGGAGAGGAAAGCCGTCTGCAAGCCAGGACGACAAAGCCCTCAGCAGCAACCAGGTTGGCCGGCACCTTGATCTTAGACTCCCAGCCTCCAGAGCTGTGAGAAAACAGTCTGCTATTTAAGCCTCGTCTCTGCGGTTCTGTTACGGCTGCAGAGCAGACTGAGACACCATCACCGCCCCCTCCACGCTCTAAAAACTGAGAAGCCACAAACTGCCCCTCGGATCCCAGCCCGCTTCTCAGTGTGGCCAGGGCTGACTGGCACCAAACGGAGTTCCCAGAAAAGCCCGCATCTCCGAACCAACCCACTGGGCTTGCTCAGGAAGCCAAAAGTCCCAGACCAGACAGACCAGCGGGCTGCAGACACAAATGACCGAGTGGGAGACAGCGGGACGTGGCCAAAGCCCTGAACTTCCCAACGCCCCCACTTCTTAAGCCTGGGCCCCCCTGGCAATGGCGCCCCCCCCCCCCCCCCCCCGGGTCTGGCAGCACCTGCTTTATGGAAGTGTGGCAAAGTCTGGGATTGGGGTAGAGGCCACAGGCCAACTTGCATTTGGGCTGGAGGCCTGAATGGCTCCTTGTCCACCACCCCTGGCTGGCCCTGCTGGAGCCTGCACCCCGCCCAGCCTTGGGCCCCCGCCCTGATCGCCACTGCAGGGCACTGTGTAGGGAGCACCACCAGCCTGCAAGACTGCCCAGTGGTCCTAGGGTCAAGGCTCCCTTCCAGTCACACTGCAAGGGGGTGAGCAGGAGAGCAAAGGGGACAAGAGACCTAGGGAGAGGGGAGCCTGCCCAAGAAAGCAGTGAGCCTGGCGGCCTGCCCATCTTCCTCTCCAGGGAACCCCAAAGCCAGTAAGTAGGCTTCCACCTAGAAACCACCCATTCTCCTAACGAGGCTGTCCTGATCTCCAAAGGTGGCAAGGACTTCCGAGCAGACTTCCTGGCTGTTTTTGAGATGCCGAAGCCAAGGCAGCCTTGCCTGTGCTGGGACAGTTTTACGGAGACTCTCCTACGCGGTACTTCGTGGCACATAAGTTACAGCTCAGTAAAGCCGCTTCACGGAAACAGAGCGCAGACTGCTGCAGGCCTGCGGAGTTCGGCCGCGCCGTCCACCCCGCCATATGGCAGCCCCGCTCGCTCAGCCTGACGGGCAGAGGCCACCGGCACTCGGGAAGAGCCCAGGGTCTCCACCCGCAGAGGTGCGGCCCCCGCTTCTCGCCCGCGGCCCCCGCGCCGGGGGCCCCACCCGAGCCCGCAAGCCTGCTCCGCCCGCCCCCTGTCCCCGAGAGCCCCGGCCGCCGGCCCGGCCCCGCGCGCACTCCTCACGGGCCAGGGCTGACCCTTCCGACCCCAGGCCCCACGCTGGGGGCTGACTGGACCGGGCCCAGAGCGAGGGGGCCCCCGCCCCCGGCCCGTCAGCCGGGACCCTCGCCGCGCAGCGTACCGAGGCGGGGCGGCGCTCCTCAGCCGGCCTCCATGCGGCTCGTCGCCCCACCGGACGGGGCGGACCGGGGCCGGGACCGGGGGCGGGGCGGCCGGACGGCCCGGGGACGGGGGCGGGCGGCGCTCGGCATGCCGGGAAGCGCAGTTCCACGCGCCGCCCGTCCGCTCCGTCGGCGCGCCCGGTTCGCGCCGGTGGACTACACTTCCCAGGGGTCCGCGCGCAGCCACCCGCGGACTACACTTCCCAGGGGGCTGCGCGCGAGCGCCGGCGGACTACACTTCCCAGGGGGCCGCGCGCGAGAAGTCCCGCCCCACCCTGCCCCGCCCCCGGCGCCTCCGGTTCCAGGAGGAAGGAGGTGACGGTGGAGACATGAGTTCGAGTCCCCGGGCTTGTGTCCGAGCACTCTTAAATTCTCTGACTGCAGCTCCCAGTCTGGAAAAGGGATGATGTTTCCACGGGTAATGTCCACGGAGAGGCTTGCAGCCCCTGGTGAGATGCGAGGAGCAGAAAACTCTGGTTGTGGAGCACGCCCGCGTGACTCATCCTGGGTTGGGGGGTGCCGAGACTCCCGCCCGCAGGCGACCGGGCCATCCCTCGACTTAGTGGGTTGGGTCCCCTGGGAGGGTGGGACCGACCAGGCTGAGACCTGGACCCCAAACCCCGGAGGTCTGTACGGGGAGGGGGAGGGTCTCAGGACAGGCGGACCCTGGTGCGTCCGGAGCTCCCGTCCCACTGCCAGCGGAGGGGCTCCAACCGCCAAGTCTCCGGCCCCTCGTCGTCCCCATGTGACCAAGTGGGCTGTGGGGCGTGGGAGGGGGACTCTCAATGCCCACGACCACCCGCAGTGGGGCGTCTTGAGCCGGCCCTCCCTCTTCTCCGCATGCGGAGCGCTCCCGACCCCTGACCCCTGACCCCCATTGCTGGGCGCTGGAGCTGCGGGCGAGCGGGAGGCTGTGGGGGCCCCGGGGGCTGCTGCCCTCGCCGGGGCCCTCCGCCTCCGTCCTTGCAGCAGGGCTCTGGGGCTGGGTACCCTGCAGGCGGTGGATGTGGAGATGGCTTGCCTGTTCCCCCATCCTGGATACGTGGACCCCCATCCTGTCCCCTCCCCTCTCCCCACCCCCCCCCCCCCCCCCCCCCCCAGCCAGCTCCACTGAGCTTGTGCCCACATCCTAGACATCCTAGACCTGACTCAGGGGCCCTCACATTCTGGCCCTGCCCTGGGGCCAGGACTCCAGTCTCCACAGAAAGCTGGTGAATAGCAGGGAGGGATGCCCTTTAGAAAAGGAAGAGGGAGACATGTCTGCACTTTGGGGTCCTGGGACAGGCTGTTCTCTGGGGCCACTGGCTGGAGTGGGGGCCTCAGTAGTGCCTGCCTGGAGCAGGCTGTCCCGCCCCCAGCCTGGAGCCGCAGGTTCCCCTCAGGTTCCAGGAAGAGAGGCGGTGGCCACAGTCCCAGGCTTCTGAGCGGCTCTGGCACTGGTGGCTTGTAGGGGTCACAAGCTCCCCCATTCTTTGGCGGGGGTTTCTCCTGGGGTTCAGCTGATGTGGGAGGCAATCCCCTGGCCACTCCTGGTGTGCGGCTGGGGCGCTGGCCGGCAGGCTGGGCTGTTTGCCGGCTGAGCTCTGTATACGAGAGACTGCATGTGGGGCCTCCGGGCTGACACTTCTCTCCTGCAGCTTCTTGGTCCCCAAAGGACCAAGCTGGCCTCCGGGTGGCCTCTGTCCTAAAGGAGGACACTCTGGCCCGTGCGCCTCTGGTGTGCGCTCGTGTCCAGCTATCGTTCTCCCCTGGGGGCCGGTCGTGTCTGTCCTCCCGACCACGTCGGCCATCTTCACATAGGAGAGCAGCAGGGTTTTGCCAGGCAGTATGCTGAGGGGTGGGGGCACTTCCCCAGGGTCTGGAGTGAGTCTGGTTGAGATACCCCCGTGGTGCTGGCGTGGCCCGTCTGGGGCGCGTGGGATGGAGCGCGAGGTCTTTCCTGAGCCGTCTCCTCTGAGCCGGGGACGGTTGCCCACACCTGCCACAGTGCCCTGGCCAGAGGGAAGGAGAGAGGAGATGGGGCTTCAGATGAACACTGGAGCCTGTGGGGCGCCCCCCTGCCCTCACCGGGTTGGGTGGCATCCCTCAGCACCTGCGCTAAGAGGTGTGCTTCTGTGGGATGATTACGGGGGCTCTCCTCTTCCCCAACAAACCAGGGCAGGGGCTCAGTCACACTCCAAGGACAGACCTCTGGATGAGACTGGGTCTGAAGTGTCCTGCTCGGCCTTGGCCCAGGGGACGGGTGGCCGGCAGCCTGGCAGAGCCATCTCACCCAAGACATGGAGGTGGCTCCGTGGGACCGGGGGAGGACTCTCCAGCAGGGGTGCCCCTAGCCCTGCCTGGATCTGCGTGTGCGCGGATGTCCCTCACCCAGCGGTACCTGTGTTCGCTGGCGGGAGGAAGGGTGCGTGAGGCAGACTCGCCGCGCCTCTGCGGGGCCCTGGGGCCGCGTCCACTCTGAGTCCACTCTGAGCAGAGCCACGGGGCAGGATGAGCCAAGCGGGGCCCGGCTGAGCTCTGCACGTGGACGGGCGGCGGTGGGGAGGTGAGCGTGGCCTTGGAGGGTTGGGGACTCCAGCTCCACTCACGAAACGGCAGGGAGGCTGTGGCCAAAGCAGCTGCCTGAGGCCAGCACGACTTGAGTGCCCCAGGTGGACACAGCCACCCCGCCCAGGGTCACGGGGCCGGTTGATGGCGGGGGGGCCAAGGGGGGCGCTGCCGAGGGGCCAGGGGCCGGTCCCACCCTGTAGGACCGGCTGGGCTGCTCAGGTCCTACGGGGACACAGGGTCTCTTCCCTGGACACATGGAAACAGTGAGTGCCAACCCAAGGGGCGGTGGGCTTCACGGCCTGGGATGCCCGGCCGGGAGGAGTGTCGTGGCTCAGGTGAGGGGGGTGCTCTCTGGGGACAGGGTGTATTAATGATGCCTTTTCGTTGCCTCGTGTTCTGACACCGGGCTGTGCCGACTCCTCCCCGGGCTGGCTAATTCCTAGAGACAACAAACTCCCGTGTGCAAACCGGCCAATCCAGAGTCGGCCCAGCACCCCCTCTGTGGGACTCCCACACTCTCTGTCACCTGCCCCCACCACCCAGGGCGGGTGCCCGACAACTAGGGGAACCCCGGGGCCCGCGGACGTGACTCACACGAGCCAGTTCTAAGCCTGCACCTGCCTCAGCCACAGGAAAGTCTCCCTCTCGTGTTCCCGCTCTGCCTCCCGACCGCCTGGTGCTTCCCCCTGTGGCCCCCAGCCTGGGCACGCTGTGCCCCCTCCCCTTGGGACCTGTGAGTGATGAGCTGTCTTTCCGATGGCAGTTGTCCCCTGATCTGCTGGCCTCCCCAGACCAGAGTGATGGTGAAACTTGCGTTCGAAGTCAATGGAGGGATGCAGTCCTTTGCTTGTGTCTCTGAATGATCACCCAGCCCTGGGGAAGGTCAGGCTCCCCCCACGGACAGGCCTGCCGAGGGGATCCCAGGGGGCCGGGCCAGTCAGGTCTCTGTGGCACAGCAAGTGGGCCCACTTGATCTCTGCCAAGCCTGACCGTGTGAGGCCGGCACCCGCCTGCCCTAGCGCCCACAGTTTGCTGGTCTGGCTTCCCCAGCTCGCTGCCTCCAAGGAGCCCCTGTTCAGATTCTCGGGGTCATCAGCCATGGACTGGAGGGCGTGTGGCTGCAAGGTGGACCCATGGGACTGCCCTCAGCCCCAGCTGAGTCCTGGGCCCAGTGTTGAAGGTGCCCTGTCCTGGGTCCCTGTAATATCATGAGCACCCCCAGACCACATCGAGGGTGCCTCTTCCGGGAAGTGTTCTCGGCTCTCCCTGCTCCCCTGAGTGTACCCAACAGGCCCCTGCCCCCCAAGCATCCGATGGAGGGGGCAGCTTCCTGGGGGCTCACGCCTTTGTCTTTGCTGCGTCTGCGAGCCCCGATGGGGCAGGGCTCACCTGAGTCACCCCATGGCGCAGAGGGCGGGCATGTTAAGAGGCCACAACCTGTCAACGACAAGTGATAAACGCTTGACTGTGGGTGCGGTAGAGCCCCCAAGGTGATCTGGAGGGCAGCGGGGCACCTCCCACGGCCTCCCGTGACCGTGGTGAGCAGAACCGCCCTGACGCAGGAAGCTCAGAGCACAGGCCTCCTGCAGACGGACCACACGGGACTCGGGCGGTATCAGAATAATATTTATTGATATGCTCGGTGCTACCTTGTTAATACTGTCACGTTGTCACCGTGGCTGAGGTAATAGGGACAGACCCTCCGAGCGCCAGCCCTGGGTGCCCACGGGAAGCAGCGTGGGCCCTCGGGTGGGGGGCTGGTGGCCTGGGTGGGGGGACGTGGTTATTGCGTTGGACTCCTTCCCTTGCACGCTGGCGTCCACACCGTCTCAGCCCCGTGCCCAGTCACACACCCGTGCGTTCGCGCTGGCGCCCGCCCGCTCGTGCCCACTCACGCACACATCCACTTGCACGCTGGCGCCCTGGCCCTCTCGCTCACGCGCCCACGCACACGCCGTCCTGTGTCCTGATAATACGTACACTCGGTAGTTACAGTAATCATAGTAAAATAAAGTACGGGTATGTCGGGGTACGAGGAGAAAGTGCATATGTTGATCTGATGGAGGGTGGGCCCCGGCACCTCCCGCCCCGGGGCTCCTGGTCCCTGCAGCGGGGAAACCTGAGCATGGCCCCTCGGGCACGGCTAGGCCTGGCGGTGTGCTCACCCCCAGCCTCCTTCCAGGCTCAGGACTAGAGGCGTCCTGCCACAGCCTGGCCCCTCAGGGCCGGCATCCCGGACCCAAGACAAAATGGACTAAAAAAATACACTCTTCAATCTCACAGCTGAGCGCCTGCTGCGGGGGGAGGGGGAAGGCGGCTCCAGGCCTTGCCGGCTGGGGGCTCCGCTGGGGTCGAGGCCAGCCCCTGGCCCGGCCGGCACCCCGGCGGTGCTGCCTCGGGGGCCGGGTGGGCAAGGTGCCGGGCCCCGTGGCATGCGGACAGGAGGCCAGGAGGTGCGGGCGGTTGGGGGGCAAAGCAGAGGGGCCACACCCACTCGGGGCTGCGGTCAGCGGCACTGCCGGGCCATGCGCTGCTCTGTGGCGGCCGGGCAGCCCTGCCCCTCAGAACTCCACAGTGCTCACTACTGTCCTGGGCTCGTCAAAGGTGGCGATGAGCATCTGCTGGGGCGGGGGGATGGCGATGAGGCTGCCCACGTCCGGGGGAGCCCGGGGGCCCCCGTCCTCCTCTTCCCGGGCTTCGTACAGCGTGCTGATGTGCAGCAGCGGGTGCGTGGCGTTGCGGCTCAGCATAGCCAGGGGGTCGGGCTTGCCCAGGCTGGCTGGCGACAGAGGGGCTGTGGCGGGGGCTGCGGGGGGCGAGCAGACATGAAACGGGCCCCCGGGAGGAAGCGTGGCACGGGCTGGCTCTGCGGGGTACAGGATTTCCTTCTCGGGGAGCGGAGCGTCTGCCAACAGCCAGGAACACAGGCACGTCACACCCTCGGGCCACCCCTCTCTCCACCAGGGCAGACCCACCGCGGCAGGCAGGCTGGCCGTGGGAGGGCGGGCTGTGGCTTAAGGCCCCCCCCACCCCCACCCCGAGTGCCCCGCGAGGGCTTGATTCTCTCTCTTTCAGCCTCCTTAGCCAGGCGGGGCCAGGCCGACCCCCTCTGCGCCACCACCTCCCACTCAGCCTGTTTGGGCTCAATCTCCCGCGGCCTCGGGAGCGGCAGTGCCCATTTCCAGACCCTTCTCTGGAGCCGGAGTGACCCTACTGTCCTATCCCCCTGGGGCTCTCCTATCTGCTTCACGGGGGCCCGGCAGGGCCCGCCTGCAATGTCCCCTCAGGTTGGAGGCTGCCCCGCCTCCCCCTCCCCCCCAGCCGCCCACCAGCTTCGCGCACCCAGCCGGCTCCTCAGCGCCTTTCACGCGGTTCCGGGAGGACGGCGCGCGGGGGGGGCTGCCTTCCCCGGGGCCCGGGGTGCCCAGCTGCCTACCTTTGGTGGGGGCTGCGGCCAAGCCGAGCGCGCACTCCTCCGCCTGGGACAGGAAACCCCCTTCCTGGCTCCGGGAGGCGGGCAGGGCGGCGGCGGGCACGGCCTCGGGCTTGGCCTTCTTGGTGCCCAGGATGTAGGGGTGCACGTCCAGGGAAAAGTGGCGCGCATGCTTCTTGTCGGGGGCGGGCCCCGCGTCGCCCCCGCCGCCCTTGTAGTGGTGCGCGGCGCGCGCCCCCGCGTCCAGCAGCGGCGCGATGAGCGTGTCGGTGGCCGTCTTGCGGCGCACGGGCTTGGGCTTCTCGGCCTTGCTGTTCTCCACGCGCATGATGGCCAGCGGCTCCTTGAAGGGCTGGGGCAGCGGGTTGCTGGTGGGGATCCACTTCATCTTCTTGCGCGGTCGCTTGACCACGGGCGGCTCGGCGGAGCCCTCCGGCTCGGCGGGGTTGGCGCTGGGGTCGACGGTCTGCACGCCCGCGTCGCGCACGGTGGGCGTGGCGTCGTGGTTGGACTGGGCCAGCGCGGCCAGCAGCTGCCGCACCACGTTGTCGTACATGAGGTCGCTCTCGTTGGTGATGAAGTCCAGCCGGTTGAGCGACTTGATGTGGTCGCGGTTCTCGTTGCAGAACATGGCCAGGATGTTGATGTCGCAGAACTGCGAGCGGCGCCACTGCCGGCGCGTCTTGATGCCCACCTTGTGCAGCTTGTCGAAGATGAAGTTGCTCTTGCGGAAGATGAAGAGGTGGATGAGGTTGACGAGGATGATGAGGTTCATGGCGCACAGCAGCACGATGTCCACGCCCGCCACGATGCGCTGCAGCTGCACGGACGGCAGCTTGCAGCTGACGCGCACGGCGGCCGCCCCCGCCGCCGCGCCCCCTGCCGGCCCGTCCGGGGACGCGCCCAGCGCGCACGTGAACTCGTTCTGCTTCTGCGTGGCGTAGTAGGTGCACAGGTAGGAGATGGGCGCCACGCTGAGCAGCAGGATCAGCAGGTGCCGCGCCAGGTACAGCTTGGCCAGGAAGTTGCTGCGGCCGCGGCGCTCCAGGTACTTCTCGAACAGGTTCTGCTCCGGGCTCTTCTCCTTCTCGGCGTTCTCGATGATCTCGCGCCTCTCGCGCTCCGTGATGCCGGGCCCCTTGGACTGGATCTGCTTCTCGATCTTGGGGGCGCGGCCCTCGGCGGCGCGGTGGTAGCAGTTGTCGATCTCCTGCAGCAGGAAGTTGAGCTCCGAGGTGAGGCGGGTGGAGGCCAGGAACTCCCAGCCCAGCGCGGGGACGTACATGATGGCCGCGAAGGCCAGCAGCGAGTAGGGCAGCAGCTTGTGCTCAAACAGCGACGGCCACAGGCTGGCGTCCACGCCGGGCAGCGCGTCCCGCAGCTCCGTCCAGCAGTAGCCGCGAGCGTACAGCGCCTGGTCGCGAGTGAAGTTGTGCGGCGTGTAGCAGTAAATGGGCTCCTCTGGGGGCAGACAGGAGACTCGGGCTGGGGCCTGCTGTTCCCCACACAGAAAGGCTCCGGGGCCCAGGAGATGCTCCATCCCTTACGACCAGCCCGGGGCACGGAGGTCTCACCCAGGTTCCCCCCCACCCACCCCCCAGCAGTTGGCTGTGGCACAGGGTGGGGGGGGGGTGGGTACAGCCCTGCCAGCCCCAGCCCCCACCCGCGACTGACCTGCACTTCAAACCTCAGGTCCCTCTCCATATCCAAAGAGTCTCTGTGTGCACCGGGGGAAACCCAATCCCAGAGGGCAGCAGGACAGGCCCCTCGGCCCAGGGCCCTTTTCCGGCGGCAGAGTTAGACCCCTGGCCCTGCACTGCCCGCGGCTTCGTCTTTAAGAGGGCAGATGGCCGGGGCAGGTCCCACCTGGCCAAGGGCACTTATAGATGTGGGCCCTGCCTGCCGTGCAGGGGTGAGGGGTGCCCGTCCAAGACCCATTGTCCCGGAGAACGGCAGACCTGGGAATCCCAGACGCTAGGTGGGCAAGGGCAGGGACCTGGAACCTGACATGAAGCCTCACCAGCAGGACCGCAGTGTCTGCCACCAGGAACAGTGGATGCCGCCCGAACTGCGGGAAAAGTGGCCGTCCCTGGGCTTTGTTTTCCCTCCCCGGTGATGACGGGCACAAAAACCACAGCAAAAGAATGCGTCTGGTGCTGCAGGGGGCCCCCACCTGGCAGGCTCGGTGCCGTCTGCAGCACTGGCTCCCCAGGCTCATGGCCACTGAAGGACCCGGCCACTCTGCCGTCGGGCCAGCTGGACCCCTCTCACCATGCAGAGCGGGTCAGCGGCCTTCCTCCAGTGCTGCCGAGATCCCACCCCCAGACCTGGCTCGTGGCCCCCACATCCTCCCAGGGAGACTTGGCCCCTGACATGTGTGGCACCCCTCCCCCGAGACCATTCAGCGCCCCCCCCACCCCCCCGGGACCTCAGGCTCACCAGTCCTGGGAGGGGCAAAGCGCTTGCCTTCTTTTCTTTTGGAAAAGGGCACACACTCTGGGGACACCTGCACGCCTCCAGGCTAGAGTGGCACGCCCAGGTCACGTGGGGCCACTTCAAGAAAAAGCAGTTGTCGGTTCCCCTGCGCGGACCCCGTATAACGTCTGAGGACCCCGGCTTCCCTTGAGGCTGTCTGCCCATCTGGCCCCTCTGTCCACTGCTCAGGGGTCGGTGCCGGTTTTGGCGGGGGGGGGGGGGGGGCTGCTCGCAGCAACCCTGGCCGGGAGCCATGCGGTCTTCCTGCTGCCCGCTGCCCCCCACTCTGGGGATGTGCCAGGTTCTAGGCCAGGAGGCCAGCGCCACCGCATCAGCGCCTCACCACGCTGGGTGGTGCCACAGTGTTTACTGTCGTGTCCCCGATAGGCAAACCCTGCTCCAGGGGGACCCTCACGCGGTGAGGACCCAGGCACCGGGCATCCACCCTGGGCAGGGTCGGCGGGGGAGTGTTGGAGGCCCGTGCCCCCAGCCAGCTCCCAGCAGGCGGGTCATGGATCCTTCTGGCTGCCACAGGGCACATGCTGGACCCTTGCCCCTGGGCCGACACCTTCACAGATGGATGCCGATATGGTGCTGGGGGGACGGGGTCCCCAAGTGTGCTCCTGTCCGGGGTGGGGGCTGGGCAGAGGGGCCTCCAGAACCTCTGACCTCATGTCTCTCTTGCAGTCCTGCCCCAGCCCGTCCCCATGTGTCGTCGCAGGGTCTCTCCTGGAAGTTCACCCTGTGGACATGTGGTTCCTGCCTGCAGGGCGCTGTTTCCTGCGCCCCACTGTCCTTGGGCCTGGGGATGGGGAGGGGACGTGGGTGCTTCTAAGCTCTGTGTGAAGCACCAGGAGATGGGTCACTTCAGACTACAACAAAGCCACCGTCCTGCCTCGAACCTTAGTCCAGGCGAGGGGAGCGACCGCTGGAGCAACGCATCTCAGCGACGCAAGAGAGAACACTTGATCAGCTGGTGCCAGCCCTGCTTTGTTCCGTGATCTGGGACACACTATCCTGGGGCAGCCCTGGACCCCCAAGGCCAGGCGTGTTCCACGGGGCATGCCAGGTCACAGGGGGCCAGGCTCACAAGGCCTGCCTTGTCCATGCTCAGGGGCCCAGGTGGACGCATGCATGTCAGTGTGCAAATGTAGGTCAATGTGGAGGGGCAGGCCGGCACAGGAAGGCTCAGGGCGCCCCCCCGGACCAGGGAGGAAGGATGAACTTGGGAAACGCCAACAGCCCAAGCCTGGCTGGATGCAGAGGGGCACTGAGGCTCCACACGGGGTGAGCTGGACTCACAGAACCTCAGAATGGAGGAGACAGGAGAGTCACCTGAGGATGACAGTCCTGAGCCTGCCCCACTGTGCACATCTGTAGGGGACAGAATCGTGTCCCCCGAAAAGATGTTCCAAGTCCCGACCTCTGGTACCTGTGAATCTGACCTTGTTTGGAAATAGGGTCTTTGCAGATGTGATCGAGATCAGATCACACTGGAGTAGGGTGGCCCCAACCCAATGACTGGAGTCCTCGTAAAAAAGAGGAATTTGGACCCAGACACCCAGGGAGGAGGTGCCCTTGTGAAAATGGAAGCAGAGACTGGGTGAGGAAGCCGCAGAAACTGGAGAGACAGGAGGGACCCTCCCCGGAGCCTCTGGGAGCCAGGCCCCGCCCACACCTGGATTTTGCACCTGTGGTCCCCAGACTGTGACAGCTGTTCTGTTGTTTTGAATCACCAAGTTTGTGCATATTTGATCCAGTAGCGTTAGAAACGGAACACATCCACATGTGCCCTGAGTGACACTTGTGGGTCACACCTGTGTCTGAGCGCGTGGAGCCTCCCGTCCCCGAGGGAATGTCCTGTCCTGGGCGTGTCTGAGTGTCTGGGCACGTACTCCACTCAGGTCTGAAGTTCCCAGGTCATGAGGACCCCTAAAAAGCGAGCCCTTTGAGGCAGAACCAATGCAGAGTGCAAGAAGGTCTGCCAATGTCACTCAGGGGACAGGGTCACATGTCCCTCCTGGAGGGGTGCACAGGAGCCCCCACCCCCTCTGCCTTGGGCCGGCACCTCTGGCCCTCGAGCATGGCCAGTGGAATGCTGAGGGGCCCCCCTGGACCCATCGCCAGCCAGATCTGGGTGGGGGGGCGCCACTCCCTGCCTCCAGCCAGCCAGCAGCCTCCGCCTGGCCGACCGGCTCCTTAGGGAGGGCCGGGGCACTGCCCACCACTCTCCTCCTCCTCACCGCCCCCCCGGCTCCGTGCCTCCTCCCACTCCTCAACCCACCTCAACCAGGGTCTTCCTGGTGCCCCCCTGACAGCCACTTGCGGCCTCGACATCTCGGACTCCCCCTGAGCTGGTTCCCGTCTCTGCCCCTGTCGAGCCCCGTCTTCCACCTGCACCGGCCTCACAGGCTCCCCGCCTCCGGCGTGGCCAGGAGGGTCCACTGCCCGCCAGCAGGGTGCTCGGCCCAGCCTCCCGGACCTCCTCCGCGGCGTCCCTTCGCGGGCTCGCGGCGCCCGGACCAAGGCCTCTCCCCGCCGCCGGCCGGAACCCGCCCGCTTCTCCGGGACCCTCGCGGCGAGCCCGACCCCCCGCACTCCGCCTGCCGCGCGGGCGCTCTGCCGGCCTTTGGCATCAGCTGTCCTTCTCTCCACTCCTCCTCCGCTCAGAGCCTGCCCACTCCCCCTCCCGGGCTCGCCTGCCAGACCCCGAGCCTCATTTACGCCTGAGACCACCGGGTCCCGGACGGGTCCACCCGCTGCTGGCGGGGCGCGCGCGGAGAGTGGGAACAATGCATCCGAGGCGGGGGGGGGGGGTCTCGCAGGCAGCCCCGGGCGCCTGGCGACACAGGGGCGACGATGCGGGGAGGAGGGGGGCGGCCTTCGGGGGCGCGCTGGGAGGCCCCTCACCCCCACCCCCAGCCCCAGCCCGGGCCCGAGCTGGTGGCCGGCGGCGGGCCGCCGGGGCGGGGACTCGGGGCGCGCCCCCAGCCTCACCTGCGAAGTTCTTGGTGAAGACCAGGGTGACCAGCAGGATGGGGACCAGCACGGTGCCGATGGTGACCACGCGGTCGAAGGGCAGCTCCAGCTTGAGCTGCAGCAGCAGCGCGGCGAGCGCGCCCGCCTTGTCGTCCTGCGCGCCCGGCAGGATCAGCTCGCGCAGCTTCTCCCCGGCCAGCAGCGCGGTCGCCATGTCCGCCGACTGCTGCAGGAGGTGGTGCATGGGGGGCGGGGGCGCGGCCCGGGGGCGCGGGCGGGGCGGCGGGGCGGGGGGCGCGGGGCGGCGGGGCGGGGGGCGCGGCGGGGGCGGGCGCCGGGCCGGCGCGGCGGTGGGGGGCGCTCGGCCGCCCCCGCGGGCAGGGGTCCGGCCGCCCGCGCCCCCGCCGCCCCCGCCTCGGCTGCAGCCCCGGCCGGGCCTGGCGCGTCCCTCCGGCGGGGGCGGCGGCCGCTGTCCCTGGCTGGGGCCGGGGCCCCGCTCCCACCGCGGGGAGGGGGCTGTTTACCTGCGGCGACTCGCGGCGTGGCTCCGCCCCCCCCGCCCCCCCGCCCCCCCTTCCCCCCGCCACGCAGCTGCGGCGCGGGCGATGACTTTGCAAAAAAGATTTAAATTAAATAAAATGAATTAACGCCGGCTCGCCCCTCCTCCTCTTGCTCGGGGTTGGGGGGGGGGTGGGGGCCTCGCCCGGCTCGTGGCCGCGGGAGCCGCCCCGGCGAGGAGGGGGTGTCGTCGTCCCGCCTCCGGCCGCCTCCGCCAACTCCCTGCCCGGGGCCTGGACGCGCGCGCGGGGGCCTGGGCACCCCTCCCCGGTCTGGGGCCGCGGCCCGCGGACACTGCGGGGCGTCTTTCCCGCCCGCCCTGCATCACCTCCCGCGGCCCCGCTTCCTACCCTGCCCTGCACCTCCTCCCTGTCACCCGCCCCAGCCACTTGTCCCTTTGCCTCATTCGACAGACACGCTGGGGGCCGGCCTGTGCCAGCTCCCGGTGGAGGCTCTGGGGTGCTGGCACCCCTTCCTGATCTTCGTCCCCGCCCCCCCCCCCGGCGGGCGTCCTCCCGAACAACTGCGCGCACACTTCGGCGGGGTCTGCCCCGCTGCCTGCAAGACCCGCGGCGGTTCGTCAGTGTTTCCTTGGATTCTTTCATGGCCGGCCCCCTTCCCACTATTTTGGGACACACATGTGCTGCCTTTGTGAGATACTTCTGGTCGCAGCTTTAACTTGCTTCTGCAGTTCCTGTGTCCTGGGCACCAATGTTCATAGGTCCCGGACCACTGCGGTGAGCCAGTCAGCCCACAGCCCCGCGTGGGGGCTGACAGAGGGGGCGCCCGGCAACAAGCCTGCACTCTGTCCACACTCTGCATGTCTCCACCTTTCTTGAGGGTCTCCGCACTTTTCAAGATTATGTTTCTGAACGATGGATGCCCACCCTTGGCTTCCAGCCCGTTTTACTTGTCTACTACATACTGAGGGGGCTGCCTTCAATTTCCCATCCCTCCGGTAACAAGGGCACCCACCCCCTGCAACCCAGACACCCACATACAACCCAACTCCCTTAATGCCCAGCTGCCCCTGGATAAGCCAGCCACACCCCCCAAACCCCTGATGCCCCCCCATAACCCTCACATCCCCCAGATAATCCAGACCCCCCCCCCCCCAGATAAGCCAGACACCCTCAAAAATAACCTAGATGGTCCCTAGATATCCCAAACACTCCCCATCTAACCCAGGTGGCCCTGGATAATGGCATGGACATCCCTACAGCCCTCTGGGACACCCCCTCCCCCCTCCTCCCCCCCTCCTCCCTCCCCCCCTCCTCCCCCCTCCCCCTGCCAGCGGTCCTGCTGGGCACTTACTAGGTTGCTTTCCAGAAAGGCTGGACCACACTCTTCCCAGAAAAGAGAAGTTCTGTCCCCTAACATTCCCAGCTCTTGTCATTATTTGCTTTCTGGTATGTGCCATTCTAAGGGCTGGAATGTGGTTTCAGTGTTTTCAGTTTGCCTTTTTCTGGTTACCAGTGGGTTATCGCCTGGTCAAGCCTTCTGCACATGGAGAGTCCCTGTCTGTGGTTCATTTGGAAGAGGTCTTGGACTTACATCAGCCTTTTGGTTAATCCATTGTAAGGCCTTCTTCAGGTCTGTCTGTTGGGTCTATCCATGGGATCTGGATAGGAATCCTCGATTTAGATGTAGTCAAGACCACTGTTTTATTTGTTTGTTTTATGGTTTGTAGTTTTTTTTCTTTGTGAGATCTCAGAGGCATCCCAGTGTCCCTCTAGGAGCAGGACAGCTTACCCTCCACACTCATTCTTCCATGGCCTTCAAGCAGATATGTTGAAATGTGCTTCATTTCGGTGTTGCCGTGAATTGGTGAAGTAATCTCTAATCTGGAGGTTTCAGATGACTGTACCAGAAGATTGCAACCCAAGCAAATTCCATAGGTAGTATTACTCCTTTAGCAGATACATTTTTAGCTGGAAGACCACGTGTGGAGGTAGAAATGCAGCTTAGTTTTTCTCCATAAAATGAGCTGGTTTTCCCCACACTGTTGACTAAGCAATATATCCTTTCTCAGACCACCAGGTGTCATCACCACATCTGGAATGGGTTTGTCCTTGTGATGGCTTTGTCATATACCAAATATATGGATCGGCAGGTACCCCTTTACTCCTTCTCAATTACCATTTAGGTACTCATGACCTTGACTTTTCCACATATACGTCTCAGAAAGACTTTGTCAAGTTTCCAGAAAGGAAATCTAGCTGGAATACTGAGATTGGCTTGAACGTATACTAACTTGGGGACGACTGAAATGTGGACAATTGTTAAGTTCTCCTATCTATGAACATAGTATGTTTCTTCATTTATTTAGATCTTCTTTATATATTGTCATAAAATTATAATAATTTCTCTGTAAATATTGTTGCATGGGTTTGTTAGGTCATGTCCTAGACATAATTTTTGTTCCTCTGTACACGGCATCCCATTTTCTGCGATGTGTTTTAGCTGGTTAATCTGGTGCAGAGGAACGCTGCTGACCTCGGTGTGATCGCCGAGTTGGCCTGTGGGCATCAGCAGGTTGTAGAGTGCAGTCGTGGCGATGACCCTGCATGCTGTGAGAAAGGCTAGGCTGCTGTCCTCCCATCCAGCGGGGGAGCGTCTGGACATCATGGGAGGGGCACCCAGGCAAGCTGAGGCCGCCCCCCACCGCCCCATGGCAGCAGCTGTCTTACTGCTGTCCTCGCTCCCCAGCCTGGATGGGGCTGGGGTGGGGGCCAGAGCAGAGTGTCCGGGGATGACACCCCGGGCTGGGCTCAAACCCTGCAGAGACTTGGAGCCCAGCCCTCCTTTGTTCTCTCCCCAGGAGAATGTGCAGGAAGCACTGGGGAACAGGGGCTATTGCTGTCCTCGCCCCGGGCTGGCTCGGCCAGGCTGAACTGGAGGGATCGTGCTCCACAATCCTGTCTCCAGGGAGGACCACACTGGGGAACAGCTTGCCCGTCTTGTGGTGAGACATTAGCATGTAGCTTTTCACACACGGAGGGATTCTGAGAGATCGAGTGACAGTACTGTGGCCAACGTTTAATCCAGTCATCTCTGTAAAGGCAAAACCAGAAACCAGAAACCGAAGTAATGATGGACCCTTACTGCAGCTGTAAGCCGTGCTCTGCCACAAACACGGACAGCGTGTTAACCGATGCCTTCCCAGGGCAAGTTTACTTCTGCATTTACTCACGAACACCTACAACACACGTGTGTCATTTTGATTAAGTACTTACGGTAACTAAAGAACAAGAATCCTGGTGAATTTCTTGTTACCAGGTTCAGTCTTACGGTTTCACGGATCAAAACTAGTGTTTCCCTCAGGGCACCTGGGTGGCTCAGTCAGAAGAGTGCACAGCTCTTGATCTCAGGGCTCAGAGTCGGAGCCCACACTGGGTGTAAAGATTACTAAGAAAAATTAACTTGAAAACAAATGGCTGGCTGGGTGGGGGGGAGCTGGGTGGCTCTGTTGGTTGAGCATCTGACTTTGGCTTAGGTCATGATCTGACCGCACGTGAGTTCAAGGCCCGGGCTGGGCTGTCAGGCGCAGAGCCTGCTTCGGACCCTCTGTCTCCTTCTCTCTGCTCCCTCCCCCCACTCTCTCTCAAAAGTTAATAAGCATTAAAAAAAAACCCACAAATGGCTGCCTCAATACACATATTTGGTCTGGAGAAGAAGCAGAGAGTGAGCAAGAGGCCAGGTAGGAACCAACAAAACAGCACAGGGTCATTCTACCCCACACTGACTATGGGCTGGCTGGGAGCTCTGTTCCTGTCTGTCCCCTCATTCTGGGGACTAGCAGCCACCGTCCCAGGGGTACAGCTTCACACCTTTGTCATTTCTGCTCATTCTTCAGGAGCCAAAGCTCATGCCTGGGGCATCTGTGGGGTGTGGACGGCTGGCACACACACCGCGTGCCCCGGAGAAGACGGTCTGTGATGCCCTCAACGTTCAACCCAGTACATTTTGCAATGGATATACTTGGGCGGGCAAAGTTCTACGGGAAGGGGGAATAAGGCAGAGCATCCAGCCACAAAGGGTCAACTTGCTGGGTCCTTTTTAAGTGGACCGGGGCACTTACAACGTGCTGGGAACCAGTAGTCTTAAACAAGAGAAACGGTAGGCAACTTAAAGTAAGTGACCGTACACGGCTTCCAAATTTCCTTTCCAGGATCCTCAAGCACAGAACTTAAGCCCAGTGTACCTGCCTGCAGGAACCTCTTCGCTCAGTTTCCCCAGGAGTCCTCGCTGCTGTAGGTGCCCTGGCCTCCTGTAGGCGGGGACTCTGTCAAGGGCAGACCCCGTGCGCTTTATCCTGTGCTCAGCAGAGCCGCCGGCTTGGTCACCGGACCTGGCCTCCCACCCCGTCTCCTGTCTGCTCCGGGCCCAGTGAAGCTGCACTCAGTGCCCTCCTGCCCAGGTGCACCGAGTCCTCTGCAGAATGACCCCACCTGGTCTCCCACCACCCCCGATAACCCCTCTAGACCGTTGCTGAAGAGCATCCTGGCCTGGGACACCCGCCCTGCGCGACGCCAGCCCAGCTCCTGGCTGCCTGCAGGACCCTGATTGCTCTGGCGCCTGCCTCTCCACAGTACGAGCCCCGCACCTGTGGCCCCTTGCAAGCGTGGACATCCAGTCACTGCAGAGCCGGGCAGGGCTGAGCAGGTGCAGACCTTTGGGGGGCGGGGGGGAGGGTCGGCAGGGGGTTGCAGCCCTGGGACGCAGTGTGGGTGGGAGCGAAGGGTCAGTTCTGGGCCCACAGTCTCGGGGGTGGGGACGCAACAGAGGAAAACTCGGCGCCTTGGCGAGGAGGGGCAAGGGTGAGGCCCAGTGGGTGTGATTTTGGTGGGGGTGGGGGTGGGGCCAGGGGGCAGTGGCACTGCGACTCCAGCAGCTGTCCCATGAGGCCACTCAGAGTGCCTGGCTCTGGGGCAGCCAGTGCAGGAGGCCAAAAGTGGTTTTTTGTTTTTTTTTTTCTGTTTATTTACATTTGAGAGGGGGCAGGTAGGGGCAGAGGGAGACACAGAATCCAAAGCAGGCTCCAGGCTCTGAGCTGTCATCACAGAGCCCGACATGGGCCTTGAACCCATGAACGGTGGGACCATGACCTGAGCCAAAGTCGGACGCTCAACCGACTGAGCCACCCAGGCACCCCCACAAGTGGGTATTTCTTGAAGCAGCAACACCAGCATGTTCTCCTGTCGCGACAGCTTTGTTCCTGGGTGCAGCCCCTTTGCCACCAGCTGACCCACAGCACGCAAGTGTGAGGGGTCTGGGGTCAGGAGAGCCCCATCCTCGGGCAGGGCGCCAGCATGGGCTCTGGGCTGCACCACTGGGGCCCCTGTCCCCACCTGTAAAGCGGGAGGACGGGATCTCCAGGGCGGCAGCAGTGGGCTGAGGGACAGAGCCTTGATTAGTGCCCTGAGGTCCTGAGGTGACCTTGGGACCCCCAGTGTGGGGAAGGTCTTATCTTCCTCCCCTCCCGCCCTGTCCTTGTCCGTTGCAGGACCATCAATTCTCATTTGCCCACCTGCAGCCTCTGAGGGGACGGTGTCTCACGTGGATCTGAGTTCAATGATTCCAGAGGAAGGGCGTGTCTCTGGCAAGGCTGGTTTGGGTCTGCGGCAGACACAGCTCGGGCTCCCCGTGGCCGGTTCCCTTTCCTTCCCGCTGCATGGCTCCCTCTTCCTGCCACAGCCTTGGGCTCTGGCTGGTGGTGGGGGGAGGGGGCGAGAGGACAGGGGGGATGGGGGGACTCGAGCCGCCGCCCAGGCCCCAGCTGGGCCCGATACTGTTGTTGCCACCAGAAATCCTTGATCGTTTTACCCCTGATGGCACTTTGTACATGAGGTCGCTGCCCCGTGTTGCCTGAGAGCAGAGAATTCTCACTGAGCCACGAAGGTTTCCAACCGCTTGCTTGGCGAGGCTCTGGCCGCTCCTGTGGAACAGTGGTCCCTGAGGCCCAGAGAAGGGCACTGGGTCCCACGCGTTCACTGCTGCCCCTTTTGCCCCTGGAGTAGCATAAGCAGTACGGGACAGGGGCCTGTGCACCCATATCCCATTTCTAGGACAACTCTGGGTGGCATCGTGGGACTGCACGGGCCACAAGTAAGCCCCTTCCACAGGCCGCAGGGCATCAGTGTGTGGGGCTGTCACAGGCAGGCACGCACAGAGGTCTGGACCCCAGGCTCGCCTCCCCAGGGCGGGGCCTCCGCACAGAAAGCGTCAGGGACAAGTCCCAGACGTCCCCGAGGCCTGGCCTCTGCTCCCGCCCTGTGAAGATGTGCTCCACGACCAGAGAACTCGGTCCCTCGCTCAGACCAGCTCTCAGTGTGTTTTACGCATGTGATCCCCGCCCTGCCCAAGAAGTGAGTGTGCAAGGCAGTTTCTGGTCAGGCTGCCTCCATTCCCAAACAGCTGTTTGCTCTTGGTTTATTCAGGAGCATCCAGGGTTCCAGAACCACCACCAGCGACCAGCTCCCAGGACACCTTCCCCAGATCCTGAAGCCAAAGTTGAGAAAAGACACACAGACCCTTCCGGAGTGCTCTGCCTGGGCAAAAGACCCTGGGAGTGAGCAGAGGACCCGCCCAAGGCCCAGACCCTCAGGAGGCCGGTGTGAAGGTCTGGGAGGGAGCAGGAGCCCTCACGCAGCCAGAGGAGTATCCCCATCTGCCTCCAGGAGCAGACGCCACAATGGGGCAGGCCCCTGAACCGTGGGAAGGGGGAGTTTGGAAGTAGGTGTCCCCGGGAGGGGCGGTGAGCACCCAAGAACCCCATGTTCTGGCGACAAGGCCTGGCCCTGGGACCTGCACTGCTGGCCTCTGGCCTGGGCAGGACAGCGGAGCAGCAACCCCACCCCCACCCCACCTGCCCCTGGGCTGCTTGCTGCCCTGTCATGTCTGACTCTTCCTGGGAACAGCTGGCCTCATGTCTGGTGTCCGTGGGGTGGGCCCTGCCAGGGCCTCCACACACTCCCCATGCAGGGCATCATCCTAGCTGCCTTCCTGGAGGAAGCAGTCATGTATTCTAAACACAAGGGGGACTCGGAGCCTCAGTAAGGAGTGGTACAGCCACCGCAGGCCCCTGTGTCTACGCAGTGGCCTGTGTCTTCATGTGGGGAGTCCTCTTGGGCACGAGGGCTGGGGGTCATGGGCCTCAGTGTCTCAGGGTCTGCTTCTCATGGACGGTGAGGGTGTCTGTCTGGGCATCTCGGAACCCAGGGCTCATCCTGTCTCCTGTGCAGGCTGCTGTGCACCCCTCCCCCCACCCCCCAACTTCACTGGGAGGCACGGCCAGAGACTTCATGCCTTCACTGGGCTCCTGGGTATGTGGGTCCCCAAGCCTGGTGCTGTTCACACAGGCGCAGACCCCAATGTGTAAATGCTGCCTGCCCTTCCTAGAAATGGGTCCCCGAGGATTTGCACAGATGGGCCACCTTCTTGGCCAGAGGGGACGGGTCCCACCGAGCTGTACCAGGGTTCTGGGTGAGTGGGATGCTGACCCCACTTCTGCATGGCCACCCATCCCCAGACAGAAGCCCCATAGAGGCCCCGGGCTCTACACGGCTGGCAGGTGAAGGGAACACTGGCTCGAGGACCCGGAGAATGTCTGTGAGCCTGCAGGGATCAGAGGCCATACGGAAGCACAATTGCTTCCCAGCACCCGGTGCATTTCGAGCCGGAAAGCCACACCAGGTGTCCCATGTGCACATTTATTTTGGTGATGGGTTGTAGTAACCATTCAGTGGCAGGAATGGGCTGGTGTGGGAATAGCAGGTTCCATCGGACCCCGTGGCCCCTAAACTCATGGCCAAGGCTAGGGTACAAGGCAGGCTGCAGGGGCCCCAGCACAGAGACGGGGACAGCAGCTCCCTGTGGTATGGCACCAGGCCCAGCAGCCCTGCCTTACCAACTGTGGCTGTGGATCCGGTCCTGGGGGCGCATGTCTAGCCACAGCTGCACGTGGGGAAAGGGGAGGGGGCCAGTGAGCTGGGATCCCCACAGCAGCTCAGGCTGGAGGCCTGGGGGCTGTGGCCTCTTGCAGGGACCCCAAGCGATCTGCATCATCCCAACACTGGACAGAAAGCAGGTGAATGAGGTGGGCTGGCAGGGAGGGGCAGGGCAAAAGCTGGAGGACAGACACAGAGCTCACTCCGGCAGTGACTGCAGTTCGGGAGGTAGATCGCACCCCGTGTAGACACCGTTCGTAATGCTGTATTCCAGTAATGCACCAAAACAGGGGTCCTGTTGAAACACCGAAGAGCCCGCCTCAAAACCCCAAGCCGTCCCAAGCGGCGCCTTCCACCCAGGCCCTTCCCTCCTCGGCAGACTCACTTTGACCAGCACGTGAGGGTTTCCCAGCACAATCAGCAAGGCTTTGGGTCTGGTGACTGCAACATTAAATCTTTTTGAGTTGGACAAGAAACCCAAAAAATGTCTATCGTCTTCAAACCTGTCTTCATTTGACCGCACCTAAAAAACACGAAAATGAATAAAAACGGTATCGTATCCATTTTTTTGGCATGGAAAGAAACTCGATATTTAAAAGCATTTAAAACTGTTAAACATCAGCAGAACCCCATTTTTAGTTAAAGAAGGAAAAAAACACCAGTGGTGTGGAGGGAGCCTCGTCGCCATCGTCTACACAGGACACCCTCTATCTCTGGGTGTAGAGTGGTAAGCGATTCTGACTTCCATCGTCGTGTCTGAATTTCCTAACTTATCTGCTGCTCACACGTTCTGTACGAACATGGAGTTTTGAGAGTCACAGCGGGTTCTCCTGGGGCGGCAGCACCGAGCCACCGTGGCCCGCGTGTGGGACCTTTACCAGCACGTTTACTGCTTCTCGCTGGATTTCGGTTATTTTTTTGTCTGCAGGTGTCGCGTCTTCTAAAGAGCTCCCTGCAGTTACGGCTCGAGAGGGCTCCGGAACATCTCCGTCCTGCCAGTGGTCGCCTGTGCTACCGACCAGCCTCCGCCGCTTTCGACCGGAAGGACATGAACCTCAGGTGGTGTCACACACACCGTCACCCCCACTCAAAACAGGAATACCTACGGTGGAGATGATGATGACCAAATATTCTTGCCCTTGAAACTCCTCTACTGATCCAACCTTTATGTCCATCAGGTCAACATTTCGCAAAAGAATTTTGATTTTTTCCACCTTTGAAGCAGACAAAAAAAGGACAGAACTTTACAAATCTGACCATTTCTTTACATATTTAAGCACAAGCCAGATATTAACCAACATGCACTGTTGCTTATCACTTCCAAATCGTATTTCATCTAAGTTGATTAGGACACAAATTCTGATTTCAGACACAGTGCACTGGGGAAAGGGAGAGGGGGCAGAGTGTCTGGAGTGACGTCTCCCTCTCCCCACAGGTGCACATGCCTGCTGCTGGGCGGGCCTGGCCATCTCAGCGGGGACGGTGCTGGGACCCACAGCCGGGCAGGCTCCAGAGCGCCACACCCCAGGGGCCTGAGGGGCTGGACAGAGGCCTGGAAGCAGGCTCTGCACAACAGCAGCCGGAAGGCAGGGGCAGACGTCTTTGTGAAAGAGCCAGCTCCTGGGGGAATGGGAACGGCTGTCACAGAAGCAGGATGCCGGGTTCTGGACTGTGTGTCTAGAGACCAAGGTCTCCAATGGGTGCTGGTGAAGTAAAAACCAGTTTGCAACCTTGGAGAAAAGTGCGCAGAAGACGAAAGCTCAGTGCTAGGGGGAAGCTTGACTGTCCCCCAGGAGGACGCGGATGGTGGCCCACTGCTCGCTCCCACTGCCAGGTAAGCCCAGATGGAGCGCCCCAGCCCCTGGGAGCAGGGTCTGAGGGTCCGAGCACCAGGACACGGGTGTGGGGCAGGCTGGCGGGGGTGCGGGGAGGCCGGGGGTGCAGCGGCTGTGGAGGGACTTGGTGCCCCCTGAGGGAGCTGGTCTCCACCCGCCTTCCGGACTCTGTGAACACGACAGCTCAAAGGAGCGGTGGGCAGGCCCATACCTGCTTCCGGTAGGGTGTGATCACACCAATATCGCTTGCAGACACCTGGCTGGAGATGCCCCTGGCCAGGAGGCAGCAGTAGCGCATGACCTGGACGGCTTCGGCCGCGTTGAACCAGGACGGGCTCCTGCCTTCACGAGCTTCGCTGCCCTGGGTTACAATTCGGAGATAAGAGAATGGCACACCCAGCCCCCAGACTTCATTTCCTCAACAGGTGCTGTGAAGGGGGCTGTGAACAAGGAAGGAGCAGAGCAGGTGTCGGGATACGGCACGCGTGAGGCAGAAAGTACGCCCGTGCTCCTGCAGACCTCACACTCCGGTGGGCAGACTAACTTCAGTCACGGTCACGTCCGCCACGGCCGCAGCAAGGGCCCCGGCGGAGAAGGGCTGCTTGGGGGCGGCCCGCGATTTGCCGACAGGAGTGGATGGGCGGTGATGCACGTGCAGGAATTGCTAGGCAAAGAGCAGGGTGCTTGGCGAGGGTGGGGATGCGGGCCCTGCCGGGGAACCACAGGGCGTGCCACAAACAGGCACAAGCAACCGGTGCGGCCCAAACCTTGGGAGCCGGGGCCAGAGCAGACCACGGGGCCTGCAGGGCGGCGGCCGGCTGCAGTCAGGCAGGTGAGCACGCACTCGGGCCCCCCCTCCCTCCCCACGTGTAGGCCTGGGCCCTCTCAGCCAGCCATCAAAGGAGCGTGCCTCCGACCCACACGCACGCACAGGTGCTCAGCGTCACCGATAATCAGGGAGACACAGGTGAGAGCCACAAGGTCCCCCTCACACATGGTTTCTTCGAAGAAACAAAACAAGCGTTGGGGAGGATGTGGAGAAACCGGACCCCTGTGCACGGCCCACGGGAATGTAAATCGGCACGGTCACTGTGGAAAACGGTGTGGCGGCTTCTCAAAGAACGACACCGGAAATCCGATGTGATCCAGCAATCCCACTCGAGGGTCTCAGAGACATACCGTATGCCTGTACTTTGCAGCATTCCGAACAACAGCTACAACGTGCAGGCGACCCAAGTGTCCGTGAGTGGATGGACAGATAAACCAAAGACGGTCCATCCAGACAATGGAATGTTATTCGGCCTTAAGAAGAAAGGAACTTCTCACACCCGTGTCCTGAGGACTTTGTGCTGAGTGAAATAAGCCATCACAGAAGACAATACTGGAAGACTCCACTCATATGAGGCATCTACAGGAGTCAGATTCACGGAGCCAGGAAGTAGGTGGTGGGCGCCAGGGGCCTGGGAGCAGGAGGGGAAGTGAGTGTTTAATGGTGACAGAGTTTCGGTCTGGAAAGATGGAAAAGTTCTAATAACTGGATGCAAAACAATGTGAATACATTTAACACTGCTGAACTGTACATTTGGAAATGGCTAAAGTAAATTTTATGTCACATGTTATTTTGGCACAATTAAAAAAAAAGAGAATACCAGACACAGCAATTGGACTGTATTAACCTTGAGGATGTTTTTTGCTGTTGTTAAGCCGTACGTAATTTATCTGGGGCAGAAGGAGAGGGAGACACAGAATCCGAAGCAGGCTCCAGGCTCCGCACCGTCAGCGCAAAGCCCGGTGCGGGGCTTGAACTCACGAACCGTGAGATCGTGACCTGAGCTGAAGTCGGACGCTCAACCGACTGAGCCACCCAGGTGCCTTTTTAATTTTTTTTAAAGTTTATTTTGTAATCTCTACACTCAACATGGGGCTTGAACTCACAACCCTGAGATCAAGAGTTGCATGCTCTTCTGACAGAGCCAGCCAGCTGCCCTGTAATTTATCTTTGAGATTGACAATAGAGAACTACAAACAATTTCAGCGTGATGGTGCTTAGGCAAGAACTTACTGAAAGAGAAAAAACGCCGAATAGCGACCAATCACCTACAAAAAATAAGGAAAAGGAAGAAACCATGAAAATTGGTAATAAAGGTGAAAATGAAGGAATAAAGGTAAGAAAGCATAGGTTGGACTGACTATCTCATTAAAATCAGAGACTCTCAAACTGGGTTAAACATGAAAATGGGCTGTTCTAAGAAAGATACGTACGGTAAGATGATGAAGAGAGAAAAAGAAGGGCTACGATACCAGATAAAAAGAAACAAGCAACGGCGACATTAGTATGAGTTACCGGTTGGAATTTAAGGCGAGAAACAAGAAACAGTAGGGAGAACGTAACATGAGGAGGAAGACAATCATGACTCGTATGCAGGAAACACCTCGGCAGTTAAGTCCCTAAGGCAGAAGCAACTGGAATTCACAGAGGATTTGATAAAAAAGCACAACTATAACGAGAGTTATATAGACCTCACCGCGCCTCTCCCTCCGCGGGCGTGCTGACATCAGGACACAGGGGAGCTGAACCACAGACTCCAAACGTTTGTTTAAAAATATACACGGAACTTGCATCCCTCAAATAGAGCCTATACCTTTCGGGGGTATGTCCTCAGAATATGTACCCAACCTGATATCTAGTTGGCCGCAAATTTTTAAAAGCAGAGAGTTTACAGGCCATTGTTCTTGACCACCTAATAAAATTAGAAACAACAAAAAAGAGGTGGCCAAAGAATTCTCAGCCACTTGAAAATTAAGAAAAAAATACTTCTCTGTAACCCGTGGATCAAAAAAAAGAGAAGAAAGAGAAAGTTATAAATGTCCAGAAAGTTGTGAAAGAAGATCCCTCAGCAGACACACGTGGAAAGGAAGGTACAGGTCGGCATCCCCGGCATCTGCCTAATTCAGAGGATGAGGAGTTACAACAAACAAAATAGATACGCACGTTAGCAGGGGGATGATTAAAGACAAAGCAAGATTAACGAAGCAACGAAACAAAGCGGAGAAAATGCAAGTCAGTCCGAAGTTGGCTTTTCAATTAGACCAGGGCTTGTCACATCTCTCCTGTCAGGGACCAGAAAGTATCCCAGGCTCTGAGAGGGCTATGCTGTCCTACTCCACTCTGCCATGGCATCAGCCACCTGTCCACCGCGGTGCAGGCTTCCGACCGTTTCTCTAGGAGGACAAGACCACAGCTACCTTGGTGGCTCCTCCTGGGCCGCCCCGGGGCTCAGCCCTGCCCCACGATGTTCACGCGGCACGTTCTGCTGTGCTCCTTCTGCTGAGACGTGCTGGGCACGGGAACGGAGCAGGAGTCAGACAGAGGTCCTTCCAGAGCCTCCGCAGGGGAAGCTGTCAGTCAAGGTAACACTTCAACGAGGGGGGCACCTGCCAGGGAGGGGGCCTGCCGTCGCATCTCGGGGACTGGAGCGGCCTGCAGGAGCCACGGGTGAGGGTGCAGAGGGAGTGCAAGGGGCAGGCCTTGACAGCAGCCCTGAGGCCAAACCCTTTTTGCTCAAATGATGGCAGTCGACTGTTCTCCGCAACCCAGCCCGAGGCCTCATCACCCATTTTATGCTCAGGGCCCAGAGTGGAGCCTGGGACACAAGTAGGCCCTTGAAAAATTCTTAATAAATGTTTTTGGACTTTGTTTCACTGCCTATGTTTTTTGTTTTTTGTTTTTTTTTTGAGTCTACAAGTATGCTTCTGTTGGCTATTGCTTGTAGTATATCTAACTGGCTCCGTATCTCATTCTGCTACAAACACTTTTTGCACATTTAAAACACATCTGCACGTTTATAATCCATTCATTTCTCATGAAAAAACCCATTGTGACTTCTATGTAGACTTCTATGCATTAAATATAGGAATTAATTTAGGCAGAACAACACTGGACTGTCTGTTCATGAACATCACCTGTCTCACTTCACACGCTCGGGTCCAGTTTTCTCCCTGCAGCAATCCTGCTTACTTCTCCTTAGGCTGAAGTCCAGCGAATGTCAGGGAGATCTCCGACATTTTCTACACTTTCTGCTACATTTTCTAACTTGTTTTTCTGACATACAGGGAAGCTTCTGAGGACGGACAGAAGAGGGGCAGGATGTTCCCGGGAAGGGGGACCGGCATACGAGGTTGGGAGAAAGCACTGGTCAACAGGGCTCTGTGGCGAGTGTCTCAAGCTGAGAGGGACTGGTCTCTTTCCTTGAATTCTCTTTTGTCCAAAGGGTAGCCCCTCCACAGCCACAGCTGAACATGCAACCCCACCCCCTTCCATCCACTTCTGAGAGAGCACACGGCAGTGGCACCGTCACCTGGATTCACGCACCCCCAGCCCCACCGGCGCCTCCTGTCCCGGGGTTGGGGCGCAGCCCCAATTCTGGATGAGAACTCGGGGGCAGTTAATGCAAAAGATGACTTCTGGTTCTAACAACCACCAAATTTCAATACGGAGTCTCTGATGTTAGGGCACAGTTGGCACTTTTTGGGCTACTGAGCATCTAGCTCTTGCCTACTGGGGAGCCCCCCACCTGGTGAGGCCATGGTGACGGGCAGGTGTCCCCACCCCACAGCAGTCCCCTCGCCTGACACAGGCTCACAAGGGGTGCGGTCCTTCTTGGTGGGCACGGGGCCTCCTGGTACCCAGCTCCCCCAGCTCTGCATCGCCCCAGCCTCCCCCTCAGTCACACGACGCCTTCAGGCCCCTCCGCCCTCCAGTGCCCACTTGGGCCAGCACTTCCGAGTCTGTTCTGTGTATAGTCACCTGAGTGGCCGACGGGCCGGCCTTGCAGGGGGAGAAGCCCTCCTTACTGGTTCTACTCTTCGGCATCAGCGTGGCCATCTGCCCACTGGCAGCTGGTGAATGCCCCACTAACAACGGACTTGAACAAACCACATGTGATGAACACGCACAGACCCACGAACAGCACTGAGGGCTCACGCGGCCACTAGACCACTCTCGGCGCACGACTCACCCTCACGCCGTGGAATATGAGCGGGAAGCCTTTCTTCGGTAACTTCTCCCAGCCCAGCAGGGAGGTCACCACCTTGGGGTCTGCGCACACTTCGAGCTCTCTGTGGTAGAACAGCCTGGATGGCAGTGCCAGCAGAGCTGGGTGGGATCTGTAGTTGTTCACGAGCTTTGTCACCTGCAAAGAGAGAGATGGAAACGGGTCCAGAGCCAAACTGGCACACGCGTGTCACACTTCTGTCAAAAGGAGAAATGCCGAGACCCATCTCAGATTGTAGCCCTGGGGGCGCCTGCTTCTGCCTGTCCTCCCTCTCCTGGCCTGTCACCTGCCAGCTCCTCAGGAAGTGCTCCCACACCTCTAATGACTTTTTGAACAGAGGGTTTGGTTTCTTTTAATTGAAATATAATCAACGTACGGTGTTATATTAGTCTCAGGTGTACGATATAACTATTTGACAGTTTCCTACATTTCTCAGGGCTCGTTAGGAAGAGCGCATTCTTTTTTTAAGTGTATGTTTTCCGGGGGGGGGGGGGAGGGGGGCGGAGAGACAAAATGCGAGTGGGGGAGGGGCAGAGAGAGAGGGAGACAGAATCTGAAGCGGGCTCCAGGCTCCGAGCCATCAGCACAGAGCCCGACGCAGGGCTCGAACTCACAAACTGTGAGATCGTGACCTGAGCTGAAGTCAGACGCTTAACCCGCTCTTCTCGCCCCCTCCCTGCCCCAGCCCCCTGGACTGGTTTGGCTCAAGGCTTCTCGACCCACCTCCTCTTCTTTGTGGCTCCCCCCGTCTCTGGGCCCAACAGCTTCCTGGGTGTCGCCGCTTTCCCGCAAGGCATCGCCTGCTCGCCATCTCAGCCTCCCACCGGGCGCCCCATGCTTTGATCCCACCACCACGCCGCAGGCGGGGGGCGCACCGCCATCCTGCCCTGCTTGCCAGGGCCCGGCAAGAGGGAGGGAGGCTCCCTGGCAAATCAGGTGGTAGGGCAGCTGCTGGGAGGGGAGGCCAACCACACCTGGTGGCCTGCTGGCATCTGTGTGGCTCCACAGCACGGTTGGAGGCTCCCACAGCTGTGGTGGCTGTGGCCGTGACTGGGACCTGATAGTGAGGCAGGAACATGCTCAGTGCTGCCTGTGACGCCTGCTTGTGGCTGTGCTGAGTGCCCAGGCTGGGCTCCCCACTGGCCACCGAGGCGCCCTTGCCCCCACTGGACTCCTCACTGGCACTAAGCATGAAAAATGCGTCCTCTGTCCCAAGGATTTTAGTGTCCACCACTCGACAGGAATGCACTGTCGCTGCCAGGAGAGCTCTTCACCTGGAAAACGCGTTCTGGACTGCAAAGCCCCAGGACCTACGGACCTGATGACACGGGTTTGCTGAGAAGTGCAGTGCTCGTGAGCGAGCCCCTCTGAACCCACGGGTAGGCTCAAGGGCCTGCTCTCACAGAGAAGGTGAACGTCAGGAAAAGAGAAGAGGAGAAAGCTACTCGATGGTCCCCTGAGTCCAGACAGCTGAGGGGTCTCCCTCAGGGGTGGAGGGGCTGGTTGTGCATCCGGCCGCACACTCCCCTCCATAGCCACTGTCCCGCAGCCCCGGTCTTTCTACGAACTCATGAAGCCTGGTCTCATGTCAGTTGCAGGCAGCCACTGGCTCCTGGACCGTGGGGCCCTCGTGGCTAAGGGCACATCCCCCTAAGCCACAGCCGGCTTGAAGCCTGGTTGGGACCTTGTTGCGAGCTGCTGGTGACGTCACCAGCACACAGAGCGAGAGTGACCTGTGTCCTGCCTCCAACTGGCCTGGGGCCTCATTGGTGGAGGGGGTCTTCCCTCGTTCCGGGGTGAGAACCCGGTAGGCCCCAGGACTTTTCTGTTGATCCACGGTGACAAATTTCAGCTCCGCAACTACAACGTGTTCAGCCTCCAAAATGCTAATCAAAGCCCCAAACTCAAACTCAATTTGGCATCTCAGCTCCTTGCACCCCAAGCCAGGCCCTGTGTCGGCCTGCAGAGCACCTGGCGAGAGAGGCCCTCTGCCCCCAGAAACTCGCTGCAGCTTTAGGCGCCCTGGGGAGAAGGAAGGTGCTGCGCTGTCAGGCAGAGGAGGCTTTGCTGCCTGTGAGCCCGGGGGTGGGGGGGGGGGGGGTGGGGGGGATGTGGACGCCAGGGGGCGCACATGCGTCTCCCACAGGCAGGGCGCTCTTCACTGCCCAGTCTGGGCTGGCATGAGCCCACTGCTGCCCTGGGCTTGCCTTGGGGCAGTCTTCCACGGCCCTCAGCACCTCCGGAGGGTCCAGCTCTCCCCAGCCCATGCCACTTCCCCTGCTGTCTTGCCCCCTCTGTTCTCCAGGTGGGTAAAGGGCCTGAGGGCCCATTGCCTGGCACAGGTCCCAAGCCGTTTCCAGGAAAACCTGCCCATGATCACCACGCCTCCTTTCTGTTTACTGTTAAAGTTTAGAAGGAACTCTCCTTTTGTGCTGCAGGAACTTACAGAATGTGCTACTTGGCTCACTTTAACGAGGGACCCCAGAGACCCAAGGCTCCCAAACTCCAGTGTTCCTGTGGGGGAGGGGGCTAAAATGCAGATTCCAAGGCCCATCCCTCTGAAGCGGTCACAGTCTGGCTGAGAAGGGAATCTGCAGGTTAACCAGCAAACTAGCACCACAGGAAGGAGACACGGCCTCTTCTTTCAGACTATGAACTAGAAGGCTCTTTCCCGTTTTCCCACATTAACTCAGATTTAACTCTTCTCGTGTTTGGCCCTACAGAACCTCAGCCATCAGCCTTAGACGGGACTGTCTGGAACGGCTGAGCTACTGGGACAGAGGTGCTGGCAAAGTCCCTTCTGGGATGGGGGAGGGGAGTGTGAGCTCAGTGCGCACGGGGACTGTGGTGGAAGGCCATGAGGAACCACATGCCACGGGGAGTCTGTGCTTACCAACAAGGGGTTGTAGGCGCCACAGGCACCGAAAGCGTCTTCGTCCCTCATATACACCGGCCGAGACATCAGTCTTTCCAGCATAGACACATTCAGCCCGTAGGCCATGGCGAGTCTGGACTTGATAACCGGGCCGAGCTGCATGGGGTCTCCGGCAAGGACAATCTGTGGCACACAGGCGGGCACCCACACTAGTGCAGGGACACAGACTCGCAACCACAGCTGGGAGAGGTTTGGGAAGTGGGTCAGCCACGTGTGCACCAGGCTGGCCTCCGCCTTCTGGTGGCCCGGCTGGCTGAGGCTCCCTGAGGGCAGGCTGGGAGGCGGCCGGCCCCCACCATCACTTGGGCTCCAGAAGACGGGGGACGCAGCACGGCTGCCCGAGCAAGGTGGCAGAAGCTCAGATGAGGGCGGCAGGATGTGAAGAACGAAGTGGCTGGGTGGCCTCTGTCTCTGTCCCCTGGAAGTGCACGCTGTGCCCCTTCCCCTTCTGCCTGCGGGCCCTGGCCCACGCCCACCGCCCACGGCCCACGCTGCAGCTGAACCAGGTCTTCTCCCTGCTCTCTGTGCTGCCCCCACACCAGGCAATCAGGATGGGAGGAGGCAGGTGTCTAGGGGACCAGGAGAAGCTAGGAAGGGCTCTCCTGAGTGACGGACGTGTGCAGAGGAGAGGGCCAAGGGAAGCCTGAGAGGACCCCGGGTCACCATCAGGGGGAGTGCTGGAGGAAGCAACAGGTGTTGAGTAGGAAAGAGCCAAAGCATCAGCCTGGGATAAAAGGGGTTAGCCGCAAGGGGCAGGGGGGGAGCAGAGGGGTCAGAACCCTGGGCGGTGAGCCAGGAAACGCCTGGATGTCCCTGTCTGGCTGCACAAAGACTCTTGGAGTCTGTTTCCCAAGCGAATCAATCTAGGCAGAGCAGCCCTTTCTTCCTCGTCCACGCAAGGCCCTAGTGTCACGGAGCCTCGGGGTCCGTGGTGCCTCACCTGAGCCCGTCACCCCTGTGACACCTGTCTCACCCTGTGCTGGGGTGTGCAGAGCGCATGCCAGAGCAGGGGAACGGGATGAGAACCCCACAGCAAGCAGGCCTCACCTGGCCGTTGGCGTCTGAGACCAGCCCCAGAGGAATAAGGCATTCTGGCTCACTGGCCTGTCCTGCTTCGTCCACAAACACGTGTGTGAAATGTCCGACTCTAGAACCAAAGGTGTACTGAATGGTCATTTCTGTCTAAGTGTCTTAGCCAGCGACACCCGACTCACACGGCAGGGCCACGTCTGCCCCAGGGCCTGGCAGTGGGGCCAGGAAGGTGGGTGTCACCTGGGCAGATTAACTACAGGCCACGGGCCTGTCAGGAGACCTGAATGAAGTCCTGTCAGCACCTGGGACTCTACAGGATGTAGGTGCGTGTGTAAACAGACGCAGGGGGACAGAGGATGAGGGTGGGAAGGAACAACTGAGAAGAGGCTGGGGCGGGCAGCTCCATGACGGGGCTCACAGCACAGCAGGCCCTCCTCGGTCCCTTGAGGCTCGGACTGACAGCACGTGGGGAGCGGGCAAGCCTGGTTGGAACGCTGCTCCTCTACTCACGGACTGTGTGACCCCGTGCCTCAGTTTCCCCCACGTGACTGCTGCCCTCCCCGATCCCCCTCATGAGCGTGCTCTTGGCCAGGACAATACCCCAACCTTCCAAGCCGACAGGGGCGGGGGGGGGGGGGGGGGGGGAGGGGAGGGGAGGGGCTAGGGGATAGCGCAGAGCACGTGTGCCCTGGGCCCCAGGCAGCCTGCAGAAAGATCTGCAGCAGGGACACGGTGCCGGGAGCCACAGAGCCACTGGCGACAGGACAAACTTTGGGCCGAGACCAAAGAGCCGCCATCAGAGCCTAGTGGTGTGCGGTGAAGTAGAGCTGGACCCTGACTTTCTCCTTCTGCTGGGAGTCAGGCTGCGGCCCCACAGCAACACCCACAGGTCCCTCCCGACCAAAGGGGGAAATCGCAGGCTTCCGGTTTTCTACCCCATGTCCCAATTCCTGCTGAAGAAACGCAACATTATGTACCTTTCTTAGAATATAAGCAGCACTTAAGTTTTCAATTGCGTTCCTCAGTTATTTAAAGTTACTTAAAAAAAATTTTTTTTTTAACCTTTATTTTTGAGAGAGAGACAGAGTGTGAGCAGGGGAAGAGCAGAGAGAGGGAGACCTAGAATCCGAAGCAGGCTCCGGGCTCCGAGCTGTCAGTACAGAGTCCCAGAGCCCGAAGTGGGGCTCGAACTCACGGACAGTGAGATCATGACGTGAGCCGAAATCAAGAGTCGGACGCTTAACCGACTGAGCCACCCAGGGGCCCCTACTGAAAGTTACTTTCATCAGTTGGTACTGTTCCTTTTTACTTGCAAGCCTCCTGCAGCCCCAGCTGCCACAGGCTCCTTCCTTATCCTTTCCCCCCTCGGGACAGCCTTGGGCCCCTCTCGCCGCTGGGGTCTCGGCACGAGTGTGGCTTCTCTGCGCCCCCGCCCAGCAGGCCAGCCTCCCCTCAGACAGAAGCTCTGGGAGGCCAGAGACCCCGGCCGTGCCTAGTGCCTACCTCACTCCTATTTGGTAAAAGAGCCCCGCACTGCTGCACGTTGTGATTATTATCCTGAAGCGCGAGGCCTTCCAGATGTCTTCTCCATCTTTGCAATACGCTTTGATAGCATCAACGATCATCTGGAGGGAGGAGGGGGGGTCAGTTTACTTTCCAGAGAGTTAAGTGTTTCTTTCAATTGGACATAGTCACAGAGCTGAAAACAATTCTAAAAGATGATGTCGTCCTAGTCCCACTTCTTAATTAAAACTAAGTAAATGACTGAAGATTGTTTTCTTAAATCAAAATATTTTATATTTTCATACCAATTTAGTCCATGTTCTACAGACTCTGGAGCCATGAATATAACACAACATCCTGGAGATCCTTCCCCAAAACAAGTGCATACGTTTTCTAGATTCAGTTTCTTTTGTTAAGCAAACCAGGAATTTCTAATTTTCCCAAAGGGACAGCAGAAGTGCTGCTATTTAATAAGCTGCAAATGCTCATCTCGCAGAAGCAGCAGGAGAAAGGACTTCGAGTTGGGTGCGGGTGGGAGGGCCTCCATGGCAGCAGGCGGGGACAGCTCACCTCCTCGAACCTGCAGGTGGCATTCACCCGCACCATGGCACCCGGCCGCAGCACCTGGCTCTCATGCAGTCGCAGACACACGAGGTCGGCTGCACTGTTGGAGGGCGCACACACCAATATGCGACTGTCCGGCAGAGCGCGGTGCACCTTCAACCAGGACACAGGAGAAACAGAGGTGGTAAATGTCAACCTGCCAAGTACGGACACGGGTAGGGAGGCTGACGCCAACGTGCGCGAGCTCACTACGCGGGTTTGGCCGTGTGGGCTCACGTGTGGGCTCAGACTCACGCAGGGATGATTCTTCCCATCGGGTGCACATGCCAGCAAGACACGAGGGCAGGCGAGGGAGTTCTCTGTCCTCCCAGACCCCAGGCTACCCTCCCAAGGCAGACACAGCGTCAGATTATTCTCGTGTGCACGGCTCGCGGTACGGTGCCAGCTGCACACTCAGCACACACCTGCTAATCTGAATCCCGAATGACACAAAAATACTACACGCGATCTCCACCAATTCAACTTTTAAATAATGGAAATACCAGAAACTTCTGCAGAATGGTGGCTGAGCTACTGTAACAGGAACGTATTTTCTGCAGGAAAATTTCATGATGTGATGAGTCAATGATGATTCTTTTTTTTAAAGTAATCTCTACCCCCACCATGGGGCTCAGACATCCCACAACCTCCAACACCAAGAGTCGTATGCTCCCCTGACCGAGCCAGCTGGGCACCCCAGAGCGACTGACCGTTCTAAGAATAGAGTCCTTTCTACATTCCATATACGTATATGTTTATTTATTCATTATTTCCACCTGAACAATTTCCATCTTTAAGTGCCTGGCATGATAGGCTACACTTTATTTTTTAAATTTTGTTTCATTTGTTTGCTTACTTACCTATTTGTTTACATTCAAGTTAGTTAGCATATAGTGCAATAATGATTTCAGGAGCAGACTCCAGAGGCTCATCCCCTACGTATAACACCCAGTGCTCATCCCAACAAGTTTTCTTCTTAATGCCCCTAGCCCATTTGGCCCATCCCCCCTCCCACAACCCCTCCAGCAACCCCGTTTTTTCTCTGTATTTAAGAGTCTCTCCCTGTTTTTATATTATATTCGCTTCCCTTCCCTTCTGTTCATCTGTTTTTGTACCTTAAATTTCACATATGCGGGCAACAGAGTCCTTTCTAAACCGATGAAATAAGCTTTGAAAACCCTACATGCTCCCATAAACAATACAGAACAGACTCAGCTAAACGCGAAGTAACGGGTTTTTGAGCCTGTCCCCGCTTTCTGACTCTGCAGGAGCTAGCACTTCCCAAGGGCGTGAAGGCCCAGTGTAGAGCCGAGTTTACTGGTGGCCGTGTCACCACCTGTGGTTACCTGTAAAACAGCCTCTATGATTGTCACTGTCTTCCCGGTTCCAGGAGGCCCAAACAGAATGTACGGGAGCGGGCGGCAGTCACCACTGAGAATTCTTCGAACCGCTAACTTCTGGTTTTCATTGAGCACGGGATTGAAAAATTCCTTTTCTCTCGCCTTGGGGATCTGGGCTTCGTTTACTGGATTCAGAGTGGAGAAATGGTGTTAGGCACAGCCGGAGCATGGGTCAGTACGGGCCACCATGACAGCCGGGACACTGCCAGTCAGGCGGGGGGGGCTCCTTAGAGCCCACTGCTGAGGCGCTCTTTCTAACAGCCTCAACTCGGGCAGGCAGAGTGGGGAAAATCAGCTTAGCCGAGGGCAAAACCACCGGCCACTTAATTCATTTTTCTGCTTTACACGTGCAGCATCACCTAACATGTTGGAGACGCACTCTGGAAAAGGTCAACGAAAATAGCCCGTCGTCACATCTCAGGTCGAGGACCTAACCTGAAACCTCACGTCCCCAGTCTTCAGTGGAGACAAGCATTCGTTGCTCTGGCTTGTGGTCAGACCACACACACCTCCCGACCCGTCTCGCTTCTGCAGGAGCGGGCCGCGCCAGGGGTCGGCCCGTAGGCAGCCCCTCGCAATACGCACCCAGGTTACCTGGCTTTCTGGCAAAGGCTGCCAGCCCCAGTGCGTCCTGGGCACCAGCTTGCCTCTCCTTTGCTGCGTGTTTACTTTGGTCCTTCGTGGATTTCCAATTCTAGAAACAATCATGCAGAAAAACAGCCTTAAAAAAACCCTTGCGTTTGTTTACACAGCTTTGAAGAGTGAACATAAGCACTGCTGACGTTCTACTTTTTTTTTCTTTTTTCATTTCTTTTTTTTTCTTTTTGCCTGGATCCCCCATTCTAGTTGTTTTATTTACTTAACAGGTCTTTGCATGGATCACAGGTCACATAGTTTCAAAACATAATAAAAATACACAGCATCTGATAAAAAAGCTGCCAAAAAGGTGTATGTTTTTTTAAATCCCCGTACAAAAATAAATATAACAGACTAAATCCTGTGATGGCGACTCCAGAACAAAGGGTTACATGTATCTAAGGTGTATTTTTTTTCTGCATCCTCCCCGCTGCACCTGCTCACCTACCAGGGAGATCCCGCAGTGGCTGAAGGCAAGTCCTGGGGTCCCTTGCTCCCGTGGAACCCCTCAGGCAAAACCCTTTTCTCTACAATGTAAACAAGCCCTCCCAAGGACAGCTCAGGTTAGCACTCACTCTGAGCATCACGCGCCTCTCAGGCACCGCCAACGGCTGGCGGTGCTTCTCTACCAGTGGTGTTCCAAATCCTATAGAAGAACCGGTTCTGGGTGAATTGAAACATAAACTGAGTTTGTCCTGGACCGAGGGAACTGGTTTTCAAATTTCCCCTGTTACATACAATGCTGTAACACACAACTCGGCACATTGATCACAGGATTGCATCACAGGATCACTTTCCTAGGACAAATCCTGCAAGGAAAATTGTTACTAAAAATTTCACTGAGGGGCGCCTGGGTGGCTGAGTCAGTTAAGTGCCTGACTTCAGCTCAGGTCATGATCTCGCAGCACGTGGGTTCAAGCCCCACACCGGGCTCTGTGCTGACAGCTAACAGCCTGGAGCCTGCTTTGGATTCTGTCTCCATCTCTCTCTCTGCCCCTCCCCCACTCATGTTCGCTCGCTTACTCTCTCTCAAAATGCAAACACTAAAAAAATTTAAAAAGTAAAAGTTTCACTTAGAAATTATACACACGCTGCCAAATTTTTGTCCAGAAGGACACAGCAATTTACCTTCCCATGCGGTGTATGCCTCTAAAGTGGCATGACAAGTATGGACAAGTCGTGTCACACGTACACACGACACTATCCCGATTCGACAAACACTCCTGGGCTCATAAAACGTCCCCCGCTGTCAACAGAGCGCTTCCAGTTCCTAGAATGCTTCGTACACGGAAGCCTCGATCGTGCACTTTTTGACATCTCTCCAGTGTGACGAACCGTCCTGAGGCCCACCTGTGCCACCCCTCTCACTGCTGAGAACCACTGCGCCAGGAGAACGTCACGCAACTCCTCTACCCACTTGCATGGGAACGGACCCTGGGCTGGTCCCGCGTTGGCCATGACTGACAGCGCCGTTGTCAACGCTTGTGCGTCACTCCTCGCACGTGCGTTGCCGGGGCCAGCGCCACGAGTGAAGCGCTTGGACCGTATGGCAAGTGCAGGCCTAGCTTTCTTCAGGAATTCTCTTCGAAAGCGGCCGTGCCACTCTGCATCCCCACCGGCCCGTGCCGGGCTCCAGCTGTTGCACACACGCACGACCCTTAGTGTGGTCGGTCCTGTTAATTCCGTTTTCGCCATTTTAATACTGGTGTAGTAGCAGAGTTCCCTGTGTTTTAACCTGTGCTCCCTAGGGACTAACGTTATCTTTTCATGACTTATCATTTGCATACAGACAGTCCCTGACAGTGGTTTGTCTTGTGATGGTGTGAGAGTGGTACACGTTCTGTAAAAACTGTACTTGGAGTTTTGAATTTGGATCTTTTCCTGGGCTAGCGGTATGTGTGGTGCCATCCTCCTGTGTTGCTGGGCGGCGGCCTCAGCCCCCGGTCAGCCCACGATCACAAGGTCAACAACCATCCTGTACCCAGACAGCCATTCTGTTTGTCACTGAGAGTGTAGCACTCAGTACGTTACACGAGGTGTTCGCTTTATCATCAACAGGCTTTGCATTAGCGGATTCCGCCCCACTGTTACGAGCCAGGCTAGGCTGTGATGTTTGGTAGGTTAGGTGTTTGCTCCGTCAACTTATGGCATTTTCAACCTATGCTGAGTTTAACAAGACATGACTCCACTGTAAGCGGAGTAAGATCTGTATATTCTTTGGTGAAGTATGTGTTCACGTCTTTGGTTCAGTTTTAAGAGCCTCATGCTCTGGCGACAAGCTGGCTGGGCACTTTGTAGTTGTTTTAAGTTAGGCATTTCTTCAATTACTGAGTGTACACACTTCTTTGTTCTCAATACGTCTTTCCTCAGATATGTGATTTGCAAAGATTTTCCGTCTTGTCATCTGTCTTTTCATTGTCTTTAACCAGGTCTTTTGAACAGCAAAATTTACTTCATTGGAGTCCAAATTTATCAGTATTTTTTCTTTATGGATCACATTCTTAGCATCTTATCTAAAAACTCTTTATCTTACCTAAATATATTAAGATTTTCTATCACGTGCTTTTCTAGAAATTTTATGGTTTCAGGCTTTATATTTAGGGCTACGATCTGTTGAGTTAATCTTTGTGCAGGCTGTGACGTATCATACCTCTGTACACAGACACGACTGTCATGGCACCTTTTGTTAAAGGTTATCCTTTCCCCACTTTGACCACCTTTGCACGTCTATTCAGTCAATTGTCCAAATTCCCGGTCTATTTCCAGGCATTCCATTCCGTTCCACGGATACATTTGTTTGTCTTGATGCCAGTGGCACACTGTATTGATTGTTGTAACTTTGCAACAAATCTCCAGATCAGGCAGGGTGAGTTCTCCGAGTTTGTGTTCTTTTCCAAAGTTGTTCTGAAAATTCTAGGCCTTGTGCATTTCCATACAGACTTTGGAGTTGGCTTGTCGGTTTCCACAAAAATGTCTGGTGAGATTTGGACCTGACTGGCACAGAGTCTGGAGGCCGGTTTGGGTTTCTGATACATGAACAGTTTCTCTCATCAGTGTTGTGGGGACTCCAGGGGTACAGTCTTGCACATCTTCTGTCACATTTACCTCCAATGTTTAAGAACATTTGGATGCTACCTTATATAGTATTAAAAATTTGATTCTGGGTATTTAATGCTAGTGTGTGTGTGTGTGTGTACACACACACACACACACACAATTTATTTTTGTATACTGGCCTTGTATCTTGCAAGTTTGCTACCCACTTACTAATTCCACTAGCTTCTTTTCAGAGTCCATCAGATTTTACACACAATACGGGTGCCTTTTATTTTTCTTGCTGCAGTGCTGGTCTACGACCTCCTGTAGTGTCGAATGTTAGTGGCAGGAGTGGACATGTCTTGATCCTCATGGGAAAAGTGCATTTGGTCTCTCACTGTGTGGGTTTTTTGTAGGTAAAGGAAGTTCCCTTCCATTTCTAGTTTGCTAAGCCTTTTGATCAGGAATGGATGTTGGGTTTTGTCAGATGCCTTTTCTGTATCTATGGAGATGATGGTTTTTCCTTTTTGGGTTGTTAACATGATGAATATCACGGACTGACTTTGGAATGTTAAACCGGCTTCTCATTCCTGGGATGAACCATTCTCCTGGTCTCTTCCATATACACACCCATACATATGCATATGAGTTCTCTCTCTCTGAGTTCTCTAGAGAAACAATCAACAGGACATACATGCATAAGCTAAAAAGAGATTTCTTAGAAGAAACTGGCTCATGTGTTGACAGAGGCTGAGAAGTCCGGGGTGTGCCCCTGGCACGCTGGAGACACAGAACTGATGGTCCGAGTCCAAAGGCAGGACAGGACGATGTTCCCACTAGAGGCAGTAGAGCAGGGGGTGTCCCTCCGGGCCTGCCTGCTCCATTCAGGTCTCCCAGGAGGGATTACCCCCCCGGCCCCCACCCACCATCAATCCTACCCAGAAACACGACTGAACTAGGTATCAAACACCCTGGGCCCCAGGCCAGCTGACACGTCAAACGTCAAGGGTCCCCCAGGACTCTTCCTCAATCTTCTTCAAAATCCGCAGCCCGCAGTGACGTCACCTATCTCCTCCCGGATTCTGGTGACCTGTGTCTTCACGCTTTTCCCCCATCAGTCTTTGAAGTTTATCAATTTTATTGATCTTCTCTGAGAACCAGCTTTTGGGTTCACTGATTCCTCTACCGTTCTTCTGTTTCCTATTCCACTGATTCCTGTACCAATGTTTATCATTTTCTCTCTTTTGCTTAGTTTGCATTTTATTTGTTCTTATTTTTCTAGTTTTCTGAGGAGGAAGCTGAGGTCACTGACTTGAAGCCTGGTCACTCAGCACTGTAAATCTGCCTGACGAGGGCTCTGGCGGCCCCTTAGTGTTGGAAGTGCTATACCGTCACTTTCACACTGGGAAAACCACTCGCTTATCTACTGATTTCTTCTGGGATCAGTGGGTTGCCTATGAGTGTGTTTTTGGTTTCTTGAGATTTGGGGATTTTCTGGAGATCCCTCTGCTATTGATTTCTAACTTGAGTCCACGCGGTTACACAACGTATCTTGTATCACTTTCATCCTTTTGCATTTGGTGGCCTTGTTCTATGGCCCCAGATAAGGTCACCAGTAGTGCGTGTTGTGTCCACCTCTACACAAAGTGTATGTATTCAGTTCTTTCCAGGTGGGGTGCTCTATAAACATCCCCCTGGGGTGCCTGGGTGGCTCAGTCGGCTGGGCGTCTGACTTCGGCTCAGGTCATGATCTCACGGTTTGTGGTTTTGAGCCCCACACTGGGGGCTCTGTGCTGACGGCTCAGAGCCTGGAGCTTGCTTGGGATTCTGTGTCTCCCTTTCTCTCTGCCCCTCCCCACTCGTGTTCTGTCTCTCCTTCAAAAGTAAACATTAAAAAAAATTTTAGGGGCACCTGGGTGGCTCTGTTGGTTGGATGTCCAACTTCGGCTCAGGTCATGATCTCACAGCTCGTGAGTTCGAGTCCCGCGTCGGGCGTTGTGCTGACAGCTCAGAGCCTGAAGCCTGCTTCGGATTCTGTGTCTCCCTCTCACTCTGCCCCTCCCCCACTTGTGCTCGGTCTCTCTCTCTCTCTCTCAAAAATAAACATTAAAAAAATTAAAAAAAAAAAAAACAAAAACCAAACATCCCTCAGGTCACAGAGGCTATTGTTCTGCTCCCTTGCACTGATCACTTTCAGTCAGTCTGTTCTGTTATTACCAGAGGGAGGGGTGCTGACATCACTGACCAGCACACGAACTTGTCTGGTTCTCCCTGCAGTTTTATCAGTTTCTGTTTCGTGTGCCCTGAGTCTGTTATTAGGTGCAGAAGTGCCTAGGATTGTTAGGCACTCCTGAGATACTGTGACACCACCTTGATCCTCCCTATGCTCCGAGACCTACTCTGACATTCACACAGCCACCCCGCCGCCCCATCCTGTGACTGTTACTGTCTTTCTTGTTGATACCTCTTCCCATCTTTTACTTTTAACTTATTTGTGTCTTTATATTTAAAATGTGTTTCTTAGTGGGGCGCCTGGGTGGCTCAGTCGGTTGAGCGTCCTACTTCAGCTCAGGTCACCATCTCATGGTTCGTGAGTTCGGGCCCCACATCGGGCTCTGTGCTGAAAGCTGAGCCTGGAGCCTGCTTCGGATTCTGTGTCTCCCTCTCTCTCTGCCCCTCCCCTGCTCACACTGTCTCAAAAATAAATTAAAAAAACTTTAAAATGTGTTTCTTATAGGCAGCATATAGTTGGGTCTTTCTTTTTTATCCAAGCCGGCAATCTCTGCTTCTTAACTGCCGTGTTTGGACTGTGAACACATGATGTGATTACTGATGCCGTTACATGTAACTCTCTCACTTTGCCATTTGTTTTCTCTGTGTCTCAACTGTTCTAGACACACAATTGTAGCCAGAGATGTCAACGCCCACTCTAAGTAAATCACTGCACAGGTGGGTGGGAATTAAGTCAGGTCATGGTACAACTGTCCATGTGTCCGTCTTTTTCTGGCTACTTTTGAATTGTTTTTATAATTCCATTTTATCTCCTTTGTGGGTCTAGCTCTTTATATTTGTTATTTCAGTAGTTGCTCTAGGATTTAGAGTATATATCTTTAACTGATCACAATTTACTTCAAGTAAATTACACCAATATGGTATCAGAGAAGTGAGACTCTCTTCTCCTATCCCTTGTTTAGATCTACGTATGTTACAAACTACGTGATACGTTGCTACTATTTCAAGAACTTAAAAAATCAATTATCTTTTTAAAAATTATTTAAGTATCGGGGCGCCTGGGTGGCGCAGTCGGTTAAGCGTCCGGCTTCAGCCAGGTCACGATCTCGCGGTCCGTGAGTTCGAGCCCCGCGTCAGGCTCTGGGCTGATGGCTCGGAGCCTGGAGCCTGTTTCCGATTCTGTGTCTCCCTCTCTCTCTGCCCCTCCCCCGTTCATGCTCTGTCTCTCTCTGTCCCAAAAATAAATAAAAACGTTGAAAAAAAAATTTTTTTTTTAAAAAATTATTTAAGTATCACTTAAAAATGTTACCACAGTGAGAACATTTCACTTCAGATCTTCCCTCTTAAAAATGTTCCTGTGTACAGTATAGCATGTAATGCAGGTCAGAGCTGTAGAGCAGACCCCCAGAACTTGCCCCCCTGTAGGACTGAGACTTTGTGCCCACTTGTCAGCAGCTCTCCATTCCCTCCCCCCAGCCCCTGGAGCAGGCTCCAGGCTCTGAGCTGTCAGCACAGAGACTGACACGGGGCTCGAACTCACGAACCACGAGATCATGACCTGAGCCGAAGTCGGACGCTTAACCAACCGAGCCACCAGGCTCCCCGTGGGTCTTATCATTTTAGAGATCTCATATGTTGGGGCGCCTGGGTGGCTCAGTTGGTTACGCATCCGGCTTCGGCTCAGGTCACGATCTCACAGTCCGTGAGTTCGAGCCCCGTGTCGGGCTCTGTGCTGACAGTGCAAAGCCTGGAGCCTGCTTCGGATTCTGTGTCTCCCTCTCTCTCTGCCCCTCCCCTGCTCATGCTCTGACTCTCTCTGTCTCAAAAATAAATAAAAAAACATTAAAAAAAATTTTTAAAAAAGAGATCTCATATGAGATGGATCCTGTAGGACGTGGCTTATCTCTCTGAGTATAATGTCCTCCAGGTCCACCCACGTCATCACATTTTATAGGATTTCCTTCTGTTTAAAAAGTCAGTTACTGAGTGCCTGGGTGGCTCAGCTGGTTGAGCATCTGACTCTTGGTTCCAGCTCAGGTCACGACCTCACAGTTGTGACTGAGCCCCGCATCAGGCTCTGTGCCAAGTACGGAGCCTGCTTGAGACTCTCTCACTTTCCCTCTGCCCCTCTTTGCCGTGCGTGTGCTCGCTTTTAAATGAATTAAAAAGTAAGTTAAAAACTCAGTTATCTTTTAAAGAGGATTTTTTTCTGCAACAAAACATTCTTTACATGTCCACACCCACTGATCATTTCTAGTCCTTTTTGCTCCTCCAGGGAGGCCATCGTGTCCCTCTAGGGCGGTTTCCGTGTGCTGTAAGGGCTCTCGCGGCTGGTGGTACAGGTCAGCGGTAACTCCTGCCCCATCTTTCAGCTCAGGCACGTCTGGATAATTGTGTACATCCTCTTCATTTCTGCAGTGTAGGTTGGGCACAGAGTTCCAGGCGGACAGTGTTTCCTGCCAGCACCTTCCAGAGCCACCCCACTGCTATCAATAGGAAATCTGCTGCCGTTCCTTGTTCTGCTCCCCTGCTTATAATGAGACTTTGTTTCTAAGGTTTATAAGTTCTTTCTAAGCAACTTTCAGGCATTTGATTGTCATGTGTCTTGGTGCAGTTTTCTCCAGATTTCTTGTACTTCAGGTCTGTTAAATTTCCTGGATATGTATGTAGGTTTATAGTTTTCATCGAATCAGGAAAGTTTCCACTGTTTTTTCTAGTATTTCTTACACTCCCCTCTCTGGGACTCTAATTGTGTGGATGCACGGCTGTGGGTACTTGTCCCACAGCTCACTGATGCTTTTTTGGATTTTTTTTTTTTTTTTAAGATTCTTCTTTATTGTTTCGCTTTGCTGAGTTTCTATCCGTGTTCAAATTTACTAATATTTCTGACTGTAGTCTCTAGTCTGTTAGTTGTCTGATATACTTTTCATCTTAAGACCTTGAGTTTTTGTCTCTAGAAAGTTATCTTTTATTGTTTGTATCTCCACTGAATGTGGAGCATATGGAGTATAATTATAATAACTGTTTTGATGTCCATGTCTGCTAATTCCTACCACTCACTGTTATTACTTTTTTGACTATTACAGAAGTTTATTTAACAAGAAAGTTCCATATGAAAATGCACAACCTGATTTTTATATAGTAGGAAAATGTTTATATAGTAGGAGCTATGGAGAGGGGACACGTGGAAGCCACTGGTTTCTTCCATAACACACCCGTTGTTAACAATGCTCATTCCAAGGCTTCTAACAGGATGACACAATTTCCTGGAATTACCACCATTCCAATGTCGTTCTGCCGCCCACTAGTTGCCATCTCCACACGTCCATCTTTCCCAAGATTCATGAAGGGACTGAACCCCCGCAATATTCCCTGGACATGTCTGCCACCATTTAATCTCAATGATAATTTCTCGTCCATAAATTTTTCAACTTAGGAGGGTGAGCTTTGTTAATGGTGTCTACTTGGCAAGCTCAAAGACACCCCCAGATGGAATTCGTGGCATCCTTCACGCTCCTGCATTATTAGGCCTGGCATACCACTATTATTTTCTTTAGTTGATTTCAACTGATGGAATTGTTTTTTAAATTTTTTTTTTGGTATGGAAACCAATTTGACAATAAATTTCATATTAAAATAAAGCAGCAATGTTAAGTCCTTAAAAAATAATTTTTTTTTCCAACTTTTTTTTTTTTTTTTGGGACAGAGAGAGACAGAGCATGAACGGGGGAGGGGCAGAGAGAGAGGGAGACACAGAATCGGAAACAGGCTCCAGGCTCCGAGCCATCAGCCCAGAGCCTGACGCAGGGCTCGAACTCACGGACCGCGAGATCGTGACCTGGCTGAAGCCGGACGCTTAACCGACTGCGCCACCCAGGCGCCCCAATTTTTTTTTTTTTTTTTAAAGAGCACAAGCTGGGAAAGGGCAGAGAGAGGGTGGGACAGAGAATCTGAAGCAGGCTCTGCGTGTTATCAGGGCAACCCAACGTGGAGCTTCGAACCTACAAATCGTTGAGATCATGACCTGAGCTGAAGTTGGACGCTCAACCAAATGAGGCACCCAGGCGGCCCTGAAATTCCTTATTATGGACAGTGTTTTTCAGTTTATTTCTGGATTAGATACCAGCTGTTGTGAATTTTACACCTTGTGTGTATGTACTCCCGCAACTATCCTTGACCTTGGCTGTGGGATGTGGCTGCACTGCTTGGAGAGCCACTCTCCTCGGGCCGTGGATGGGTGGGGCTGGCAGGCAGTGTAGGGCTAGACTCTCCCCACCCGCAGGCAACACCCTCTGAGGACTCTACTTGTTGCCCTGTGAATTCTCTGGCTTTGGGAACCAGTCGTTCCGGCACTGGGGGAAGGGTGGGGATGGGTTCGGGCTTCCTCTCTGCTTTCCAGGGCTTCTTTCCCAGGCATGCATTCGTGACACAACTCCGGGGGGGGGGGGGGGGGGGGCTCTGCAGACCCTTCTTGTCCTGTGCTCTCCCCCAGTCCTCTGCCCTGTGAATGCCATCCACCTTGTCCTTACGCTGCCACCAGGTGTGTCTCCTCAATTCTGTAGACCACTGGCCTCCCTTTCTGGTCCCTGGCCCGGGAGCTCTGAAGATCGTAAGCTGGGGCAATCACAGGGTCACCTCATTTGCTTCCTCTGTCAGAAATCATTGTCCTAGGACATGCGATACACAAGTATCTGAAACTGTTGTGTTGTGTGCTTTGTCTGAGTTTTGATTAGTTAAGGTAGGAAGGCAGATTCAGTCTCTGTAACTGCATCTTGGTTGATGTGTGGAATGACCTCAAGCTCATTTGCGACCTAGCTTATCCATAAGAAGATCATGTTCTGCATTTAAACATATTGAGGTTCAGCTGATGAGGAATGTGACCCACACAAACAGCACCACCTCCCCCACCTGGCACCGAGTCCCCATCAGGGTGACAGACCCTCCCTGAGAATCAGGCCACAGGGTGGACGGGCGAGCGGGGTGCTGCAGGTGACGCTGTGTCTGTTCCACTGAAGATCCTTTGCTACTTTTAGATCAGGTAAGAAAGAAAGGTGATTTTAATGGAAACTTTTTAATGTTTCCTTCATAGGATTTTCTGTGAATATGTAGGTAAGTATTCTAAAACTATTAGTTTTGCATTTTTGGAGAGGGGCTACAAAATGGTGAAAGAGTTTCTAAATATTAGAATTAAAATTTTGTATTTTTTATATATTTAAAGCATGTTCAAAAAAGCAAATTCGAACAGCACAGTACTCTAGGTTACAGCCCCCACCACAGACATGGAGAGTTTTTCTCATTACTGGAAACACAATGATAAATAAAACCATTTCTGTTTTACTCATATAAACATTTGGACAGCCTAGATGATAGCTGGCACAAAACAGGCACTATGGAACTATTTATGGAACCGGCTTCTATAAGTGAAAAATAAACTATCTTTATAATCTTCATAAAGATTACAAATGTTGGGGTGCCTGGGTGGCCCAGTCCATTAAATGTCTGACCCCTGATCTTGGCTCAGGTCATGAGCTCAGGCTTTGTGAGTTTGAGCCCCACGTTGGGATTCTCTCTCTCTATCTCTGCCCCCCCCCACCCCTCCCCTGCACACATGTGCATATGCTCCCTCTTGCTCTCATAATAAATAAACTTAAAAACCCACAAAAAAACAAAGATTACAAATGTTAATCATTTGGTGGACGCATGTTCTTCCAGACATTTTCTATGCATATATAATCATATAAATGTGCCTGTGCCTGAGTGTACAAGAAAAGCATATACTTTTAAAATTAAATGATAAGCTCATATGAACAGATCTGCACCTTGGTTTTCTCCACTTACTGTACCGTGTAACTGTATATAAACTTCACGCTAAATCTGTTGTTTGAATACCTTAGCTTTTACTTATTTGTCGTGAGACAGAACAAATGCGTGCACATGCATGTGAGTGGGGGAGCGGCAGAGAGAGGGAGACAGAGAATCCCAAGTAGGCTCCGTGCTGTCATCACAGAGCCCAACACGGGGCTCGATCCCACAAACCACAAGTTCATGACCTGAGTCAAAATCAAGAGTCAGACCAACTGAGCCACCCCAGCCACCCCCGAATATCCTAGTTTTATTTGAGCTGTGATCTTGGGCTATATTTGAACGACACGCCTCTAAAATTCCAGGCCACTGAGAACTAATGTACCATCTACGAAATATTTCAAAGTCATCGAAGCAATACCTTGCTGGTGGGCTGGCCATCACGTTTGGTGTCTTGTACGTCGTTCCAGTTTACCGTCACTTGGGGAGACTGTAAAATGATTTCTTCTGGAAACAACACTTTTAAAATGAGATAAGAAGGTAGGTGTTACCGAAAGCTTGAAAACAATGAATGAACGGCAGCAGCCTAGGCTTTTCCCGTCTGGGTCCCGTACTTGGTTTCTCGGCTACAGCAGAACAGCAGTTCTGGGTACTGCTCACAACGGAGCCATGTGCCCATTTGGAGGCACAAAAGTTAATTATGTTACGAAGGGACAAGCACAGGGCAACGGCTTCAGTTTCAGTAATTTCCACACAGATTAAATAGTAAAGAGACACTGAAACTTGCCAGTGGCAAAGAAAAACGTTGGATATCACATAATTTTACTTGTAATATACGACCGAAGAGACTGTGTTTTACACAAAATTTTGCATGGAACTTGTAAAAATACTCTGGGAAGAAGTGAACTATCATTCCACAAAAATAATACCTTTAACACCTAAGTGGATGACGTGTTCAAGCGCAAAGTGACACCGTCTGCTCGTGGTCCTGCCAGAGAGAGAATATCGAATAATTCACCTCCAGTTTAGAAATACTGGCCTAGTACTGGTCGTGGAAATCTAACCTGTACGAATACTTATAGAGGGTCCGTCTTAGAGTCAGAGCCCCCGAGGTTCTCAGAGGCCCCCGCCAGGGAGTCTGGAGCGCAGGGGCTCATTTTTCAGTGGGTGTCTGTCTATACACAACATGACAACATTAGGAGGTTTACAGAAGAACTTTAAACAGAGACATCCCACGTATGGGGACAGCAGGGACTCCTTCCTTTCTGGGAGTATTTCTCTTTTAAATATATAAAGAGAACAAGTAGGGGGAAAAAACAGAAAAACAGCCTAAAATATTAATACCACTACCTCAACAACAAAGTAATTTTTATTGTAAAGATTTAAACCTCTGAAATTCACAACTCGAAGTTAAAACATAAACTGAGGCTTATTAACAATTTTAAGACTCTGAGTAAAAACTGATCCGAACCAGGCAGCATCCCAGGCAGCGGACAGAGGGGCTCCGAGGAGCTGTCCGACGCGAAGGACTCCCGCAGCCAGAAGGCAGCGGGCACGGGCACGGGCACGGCACGAGGGAGTTATCCCGGGAAAGACAGGGGGCCGGCTCTCCCCAGCTCGCTTTCCGCGGGGGCGGGCAGGGGTCCGGCAGGCGGAGCCTCACCAGTCCTGACCAGTCCCGACCAGGCAGTTCCCGACCGACCAGCCTAAGATTCCGTTTCGGGGGAGCCAAACCGGTAATCGCCTCCCTGTTTGGTGACGTGGCACTCAGCATAAGCCACTCCGTTGTGGGCCTGTCTTGTTTCTTAACACAACAAACAGAATTAAAAACGTAAAATAAAACCTCATCTTCAATGAAATGGGATGACCAAAGCTCCAAGGCACAGTTGAAGATGGACGTCTGTTCCAGAAAGAACATCTGGCCTTCAAAGAAGCAAAGGTACAAGAGCTGCTCCATACCAGCTCAGAAATCGGGCCGCATACAGGTTTCTGGAAAATTCAGACTTGTGAGCCCAAGGACCAGGTGATTGTTTCTCACCTGAATCATGAGGTGTAGAGCAGACACTTCACGGTCGCCCTCCGGTGAGTCGTGGGTAGGGGGTGGGTGGGCGGGTGGGGGTGTGAAGCTGGCAAAACCGAATGCACAAGCACAGCCCTCAGAGGCCCTTCCTCTGGGGCCCCGGGCACGAGGCTCCTGGCAGCCCCGCTGTGTCCCCGCAAGGACTCTTCGCACACAGTTACCTGGGCTCCAAGACACTCAAGCGGATCAATTCAAGGGGAAGAAACGGAGGAACGGCCAGGCCTTCCTGGGGGAGGCTTTCCAAGCTCCGTGCCTGGCGAGCCGGGGCCATTCCGCCTCTGCCCGAGAAGCAGGAGGGGAGCTTCCGACACCTTTCAAAGGGCACAGAAGACCGGGACATGTCACAAAGGTAGCGCCAGGCAAACTAGACAAGCTGGTCACCCTGCAGGATCACGGCCTTCCTTCTAAAGAGCACGCCAAACGGGAATAAACGGTTTCTCAACAGATCCCAGAAGCACACTACAGGAGGAATTCACCAAAATAAAAGTAACACGTTTTTCATCCTACACACACAAGAAAGGTCTGATCCGAAGTTATCCAGTGGAAATACCTCATCTCATGAGCACGCCGAAGGTAAGCAACAATGATCTCGAGAAATGCCAAAAAGGCAGTGAGCGCAATAGCTTAAAGTGGAGACCGATGAATCATCTCCCGACCTGACTGATCTGAAAAACAGCAAGATACTAAGCGGTAAAACCCTAGAGGTATTGATTTGCACTAAAACGTGAAACAAGTTAGAGGTGGAAAACCATGAGGAAAACGCTAGACAAGAATTCCAAAGGAGGACAAAGAACAGAAGGAAAAAACACAGAAAGCTTCGCTAAGTGCAACCTATGGTTGAAAAAGAGACTCCACGCTGCCAAGATGCCAGTTCTCCCTACATCCACATCACTGTGCAGACACGGAAGACGATCTCCTGCCTCACTATTCCTAACAGCAAACACCTGGGAACCGAACTGGACCCTGGCTGGGTGACTTGTGCTCCGACCTTCCACAGGACAGCACTCAGCACTCACCCAGCACCAAACTCCAAAATCACAAAGGAAGAAAGGTCTCAAGTCAATGACCTCAACTTCCACCACCAGAAACTAGAAAAAGGGGCGCAGATGGAACCCCAAATAAATAAAGACCAAAGCAGAAGTCAACGAAATAACAAGTAGAAAGAGCCTGCAAAATATGAATGAAATCAAAAGCTGGTTCCCTCTTCCCTCATAAGGCTGAACTGAGAAGCCTGTAGCCAGACCTAAGAAGGTAGCTATTCCCACTGTCAGGCACGAGAGAGGGGGACATCATCAGTACAGATTCGGAAAGTACTACTGCTAAGGAAATACTAGGATATTTCACGCAAATGCATTACTTGGATGAAATGCACAAATTCTTTTCTTATAAGACACATACTGCCAAAGCTCACTCAACACACAATTGGTAGCCTAAATAGTTACCGATTTATTAAAGAAATCAAATTTGTAGTCAGAAAGTTTCCTGCAAAGAAAGCTCCAAACCGAGAAGGCTTTACTGGCAAATTGCACTGAACGTTTAAGGAAGAATACCAATTCTACATACTCTACACAAACTAGCCCCCAGAACGGAGGAGAAAGTGATGATTTTTAACTTATTGTGAGGCCAACATTATCCTAATACCAAAATCAGAAAAAACATAATTTCAAGAAACCACAGACCAACACACCACATAAGCATAGATGCAAAAATTAATAAAATTCTGGCACATCACATCAAACGTATTAAAGGAAATTACATTAGGGCCAAGTGAGGCTTATTCCAAAAATGCAAAGTTGATTTTACATTAGAAAACCACTCAGTATATTGATCTTAATAGACAAAAAAAAAAAAAAAAAAAAAAAAGGAAAACCACATGACCACCTGGATACAGAGAGAGCATCTGACAAAACCCCATACCCAGCCATGACTGAATGAATGCTCGCAGAAAACTTGAGGCCATCTCCTCAACCTGATGGAGGGCTGAACACAAAGGGCTTACATCCAGCTCACGTGGTGCCTGACGTTCAAGACTGAATGAATGCTACACCCTCAGGTCGGGAATAAGCCCACTTCCGTGAAATGCTATTCTAGCCAGTGCAGTCAGGCAAGGAAAAACAATGCATTCAGATAGGAGAGGAAGCAGTAAAGCTCTTTACTTGAACAAAAAGATGGTCTATGTAGAGAATCCCACATAATCTGTAAAAGCTACTAGAACCATCAGATGCATTTAACAAGCTCTCGGGATACTAAATTAACATACAAAAATAAACTGCATTCGTGAATAGTAGCTAGAAGCAATTTGAGGTTAAAATTACTTACTGTTTACCACAGCATTACATTTTTTTGAGGGCTGGAAAAATCTGACAGAAGATAAGCAAAACACTCCCAGTGAGCAGTGCAGACACTGGTCAGAGAAATGAAACACAGCCTGACTAGGTGGAGAGAGGGACCGTTTTCAAGGGCTGGAAGTCTCGATATGAAGGTGTCAATTCTCCCGTGAACGGACCTAAAAATTCAACGTGATCCCAATGAGAATCTCAACAGGTGCTGTGCAGACACCGGCAAGCTGAATCTAAAAGGCACACAGGAGCACCAAAGACCCCAAAGAGCCCCCACAGCCTGGCAGACAAGAGGAGGAGGACCAAGAGGAGGGCTTCTACTGCCTGGGCTCAAGACGCGGCAGCACGAGAACACGCATGAACGGCAACGAGCACATGGAGAGCCGCTCAGCTTTACTCACAGGGAAACGTGCACCCGGGCCACAGAGAGACACCACCTCCCAACTAACAGAAGGACCGAAATTAGCAGACTGACCGGCCCAAGGCTTGTGAGCAGGTGGGGCGACGGGACCCTCACACGAGCTGCTGGAAATGCAAATGGTGTAGCTGCTTTAGAAAACTGTTTGGCACTTCTTTAAGAAGCTGAGTGCCCCCGCACCACAGGACCCAGCCATCACACCGCCCCACCCAAGAGAAAGGGACCTGGGTCCATCCAAACACCTGTACGCAGACGTTCACAGCAGCTCTCTTTGGAATGACCGACGTACGGAAAAACCCAATGTCCACCCACAGGTGACTGGACAGGTGAGCTGTGGCAGATTCCTCTAACGACACACACTACTCAGGCCTCAAAAGGAGCCAAATCAGAATCACTGTTATACACCTGACAACTACCGTTTTCAAAAAGGCAACAGAGTCATGTAACAGTACGGTCGAATCTCAAAATAATTCTGCTAAGGGAAAGAAAGATGCCAGGCAAAAAACAGTAGGTCCTGAATGTTTCCATTTATGTAAAACTGTACAAAGTGCAAACAAACTAGTGACAGAAAGTGCTGCCCGTGGCCAGGGAACGGTGGGCGGAGAAGGAACGAGGAAGGGGCACAGGAAGTGTCTGCGGTGGTGGATGTGCTCTTTCACGGGATGTACACACGCCCAAATCCTCAAACCGTACGTTTCATCAGGCACAGGTGACCACACGTACGTTGTATCTCCGTAGGCCCACTTCTTTTCAAACAGGAAACTTCCTATGGGAAGTAAGCACTCACAGAGACGTGCGGCCCACCTGCCCTGTTCAGAGGCCCCGCCCTCAGCTCTGTTCAACCCGCGGAGCAGCGGTGTTGCCCATCTTCCCGTCTTTCTTAACAAGTGGGGAACACACATTTTTTTGGAAGTGAGAATTCTGGTTTTCCGTAACTTAACACAAGCAAGCAACCTAACCCTGACCGGGACGGGCAGAGGCTCCAGAGGCAGACAGCTCCAGGCTGTCAGAGGTGGCAGCCGGGCTCGTGCTGAGGTGCCCGCCGCTCCCACCCGGTCTCTTATTTCTTCCACCTTCCGCCTGGCCGCCCACCAGCCTGCTCAAGACCTGGGCCCGTGTCTGTCCGTGCGTCTGTCCGTCCGTTCAAGATCGCTGCCTTCCAGCAGCCCCTTGCTGCCGGTACCAGGCCCACAGACCCTCTGGCTGTTCTTGGACACCTTCTCTCTGGCTCAGCCCCACGGCCTGTCACACCTGCCCTCTGTCCCGCGTCCTTCCGCAGGCCAACTCGTGCACCGCCTTCCGCCCGTGCTAGCCCTCTTCTCCCTCCCCGCCTCCTCCTCCCTTTCAGTGGGCCTACCGCACGGTCCAGGGGGACACTCGGTCAGAAATGTCCACGGACAAATTGGCTCTTTCGTCCTGCCAAGGACCCCTGTCCCACCTGGCCAGGTCCACCTCTTCCCACACATGCTTCCTCACCCCTGTAACCCCTGCCATTGCAGGGGCTCTACTGAGCTGGTTTCTCTCATTTCAAGAACCGTCCCCTTCCTGGACCTCACCTAGCTCCCACTCCACCTGCTCTGCTTCCACGGCCAGTAACGGCCTCTCCCTGCTGACCCTCAACCCATTCACGCCCAACACACTTCGAGCTGGTGGCAGTCCCAACACTCAAATGTTCCTTAAATAAAATTAATATAAAAAAAAAATCTCTGATCTTTTTTTTTTTTTTTTTTAAATTTTTTTTTTTTCAAACGTTTATTTTTGGGACAGAGAGAGACAGAGCATGAATGGGGGAGGGGCAGAGAGAGAGGGAGACACAGAATCGGAAACAGGCTCCAGGCTCTGAGCCATCAGCCCAGAGCCTGACGCGGGGCTCGAACCCACGGACCGCGAGATCGTGACCTGGCTGAAGTCGGACGCTTAACCGACTGCGCCACCCAGGCGCCCCTGATCTATCTTAAAATTAGCACCTTCTCATACTTAAAAGATGCAATGAAACAATAAGCAACAGATCTAGAGAAGTTCTCTGTAGCACGCCTACCCAGGAACAGCACAGCACAAAGGGACACAGAAAGGACTCCTACAAATATCAAAAACCAAATTACTCAGAAGGAAAAGATATGAGCCAGTATTTCAGAGAGGAAGAAATTTTGTGGCCAAGAAACATGGAAATTCTGAACTCTATATGCAGTCAGAGAAATGCACCTCCAGACCATAAGGAGACATTATATACCTAGCAAGCTGGCACAAATTTAGAAGGCTAACGAAGCCAGGTTTGGGCTGGCATGCATCAAGAGGTTCTTACAGATGCCGGTTCTGGGGATCTCTGATGTCACCACAGGTAAAAGCTGAAATGTACATCCCCCAAACCGCAGTCTCACTTCTAAGTGTACAGCCCAGAAAACATGAGTGTCTGTGCACAAGGAGGGAGAAGGTGCCCACAGAAAACCTTCAGAGCAGAGACAGGGCCGATGTCCGTCCACACAACAAGTAGAGTAGTGGACTCACCCAGGGCGGGGGGGGGGGGGGGGGAAGCAGTAGGTGACACTGAACAGTGACACACAACATGGAGAATCCTGGTAACATGCCAGTGAAATCCTCCGAGACACTAGGGACCGCAAGCTCAAAACAAACCCAAAAAATACTTGGGGCACCTGGGTGGCTCAGTCGGTTGAGTGTCCGACTTCAGCTCAGGTCATGATCTCACGGTTTGTGGGTTCGAGCCCCGCATGGGGCTCTGTGCTGACAGCTCAGAGCCTGGAGCCTGCTTCGGATTCTGTATCTCCCTTGCTCTCTGACCCTCCCCTGCTTGCGCACACTTTCTCTCTCAAAAAATGAATACGCGTTAAAAAAAATTTTTTTTAAATACATTTTTCCTGTGTGTGGGTGTATGTGTGTGTGTGTGTATAAAGATGCACAAACTGGGGCGCCTGGGTGGCGCAGTCGGTTAAGCGTCCGACTTCAGCCAGGTCACGATCTCGCGGTCCGGGAGTTCGAGCCCCGCGTCGGGCTCTGGGCTGATGGCTCAGAGCCTGGAGCCTGTTTCCGATTCTGTGTCTCCCTCTCTCTCTGCCCCTCCCCCGTTCATGCTCTGTCTCTCTCTCTCTGTCCCAAAAATAAATAAACGTTGAAAAAAAAAAAAAAATTAAAAAAAAAAAAAAAGATGCACAAACTGTTTTTTCCTTTTTAAAGCAAGGGAGAAACAAATACAAAATCCCAGTTAGTGGGGGGGGGGGGGTGCAGTGGATGAAAGGGAGGGGACGGTAGGTTGGCAGGGCCACTGCTCCACGCTCGTAACGTGGTAAATGACAAGATCTCAGCGTACTTAAAGTCCAGAAATGAATGAAGAGAAAATGTTTGCAACTTTGGAGTCGTGACCTAGAAACACGAACACCCCACGCTGCCTCCCCCACCCCGGCACTTCCGGGTGGAGAGACGGACGGAAGAGGCTGCTGCCATCAACAGCGAAAATGCGCTTGCAGGAAGAGACACCGAAAGCCTCACCGGTTATATGTAAATTCCACATCCATGGGTTCAAAGTTATATGCTTGTTCAAATTCTGGGTTAAGTTTAAGAGTTACTTCTTCTTCGTGAATCTAAAAAGGAAACAAACAATTTAATTTCCATACTTTACATTGGATTCGTTGGGACAATCTTCTATCTTTATCTAGTCACACATCATGAAACCCTTTACAGATTTGAGCTACACTTGGGCATTTTAAATCCCTGCAAAAATAATCAAGAGGATTAAATCACAGTGTTGTTTGGTGTCGTTACACTGTCCACACGGGAGGACCTGGTCGGTGGATGCACCCACACCAGCACACTTACTGAGCTTTTCACTGGCTGCACTCTAGAGATCTGGGCTCTGGGGAAACAGTGTGCCACACAGGTCTTCTCTGAAGAAGACGAGAAAGCAAACAATGACCAATGCAGCGAGGGGTACCTGCCGCAAAAGCACCTCCGTAAAGAGGTCATTCCAAGACTTCCCCTTCCAGAATAGGGAACCTATTATCCTGGGACCCTCCAGCCAAAACTAACGCCTGCACAAAGCTGTTCCTGGACAGGTGGGGCAGAAAGGGAATTTCTAAGGGAGCACGGGAGGAAACAAACAAAAAAAACAGGAAGGAAAGCCCTGAGTTGAAAAGGGGTGCAAACTGAATGAGGGCTGCCAGGCGGCGCGGGCTTCACGGAGGCCAGGTGACCGGAGCCGGCTCTGGTTTGTGACAGGAGGCCGGCAGGCACACGGGTGGTGGAGCTGCCCCGTCAGCAGGGCCCCTCCCTGCAGCAAAGCAGAAGCCACAATCCCTGTGGACGGAGGGGGAGCCCGGCACGGGTCCCCAGGTTTCCCAGGGATGGAGACAGATGAAAATGAATCTGTAATTAAAGATCACCAAGCACACAAGGAAGCAAATCACCAAGAGTGAGGGTCAGCAAAAACAGCCATCACAGATCTGGGCCCGAAGGACTTCACATACTGACAGTTATTTCTAGAAACCTGAAATACTACATATGAAATTTTTAAAAAAATCCATAAAGGAAAAGATAAACAAACCTAATATAAAAACTAACAGGGCAGGATACCCGGGTGGCTGGCGGTCGAGCATCCACTCTTGATTTCAGCTCAGGTCATGATCCCAGGGCCATTGGGATAGAGCCCCAAGATGGCTCTGCACTGAGCATGGAGCCTGCTCAGGATTCTCATTCTCTCTCTCTCTCTCCCACTTTGCCCCTGCACCCCCCCCCCACCCCTGCTCATGCTGTCTCTAAAATAATAAAACAAAAAAAACTCACACCTCTCTCCCTCCAAAAAAAAAAATCCAGGGCACCTTTAATAAATCAAGCAGAGTACTTGGAGATGAAAATCATGCTCAATGAGATAAACTAAGCAGGAAAGGAGGACATGACCATGTCTGTTTCCAGGCACATGCTCCTGGCAACAAGGAGGCCCCTCTGTGGAGGTGACTACGGTGGCAGGGGTCAGTGCTGGGGCCCCCCGGACTAGCATGAGTACACAACCTGCCAGATGCACAGTGGCCTCACTCTGGAATGTCCCCACCAGCTGCTGCCAGGGTGAGAACACTGTGCCGCCTGTCAAGGAAGAACCAATCTGACATCAACGGAGTAAGTTAAGTGCTCATCCTGGATGCGTGTCTTCTGCCCGCCACACCACCTGTGGGGCTCTCCTGAGGGGCTCCTGGACCATCACGGTTTCCTATGCCACTGCACTGGCCAAAAATGAAATTCTAGAGAATCAAGTACAGCGATGGGCTGAGGCCTGTAGAGTTTACTAACTCGACCATGAATTCCATCACTCAGAGGCAGATGACTTTGTGGAATATCCCACGAAGGATGAGTAAGGGTGCTCCACACCCCCAAGGCTTCAGTGTGGGTTTGTCAGCTTATGGTGCTGGCGCCCCCCCAACCAGTGTTCAGGACCCAAGGGGGCCTTGTACCTTCAATCTCTGGCCCTGCTGCTTCTGAGGCTTTAGTCCCCAGGGCTTCCTCCCTGAGGGGCACAATCGGGTCTACTCTTTGGAAGCTAAGACTGTGCCAGCTGGCCATAATGGGCTCCTCATACCTCTTGGTCGACAGCCAGAGTGGTTACAGCCAGGGAGGTTCAGGCTAAGTGGCCACCACTCTGCAGGGGGAGAGAGGGCAGCTCGCTGTGCCGCCACATCCCTGAGGACAGTCAGCGGGAGCAGCTGGCAGGGCGCCAAGGGTCGGCTCCCTCCCCAGTCGTCCTACAGCACTGGTTTCACCACCAGCTGCATTGGCCAGGGCTGGCGCTGGCGTGCTGGTGCAGAATGCGGCAAGCGTGGCTGCGTGTCGCCCCTCTTGCAAATCCTTACCAGACCCTTCTAGTCCCCGCAGCCCATCCCCACTCCAGAGGCAGGGCGCTGGTGCATCCTCAGTTAGTTTTCTGCCTGGGGCAGTGAGCAGGCTTCCCCTGACCCTTCGCGGCAGTGCTACGAGCAGGGTGGCAATGGAGACCAGCTGCCGAGTCACACAACCTTACGGTGGGCCAGGAGGGGCTAGAAAAGCCAACAAATCTCCACAGAAGCAGTAAGAGCTGTAGACTTTTAAGTGCATTTTTCCTTCCGAGGCTCTCTCTTCTGGAGCACATTCAGGATGCCCAAATTTGACTAAATGCAAACATCACAGCTTACACTTGATATATTTAAAAGGTAAATATGGCTATACGGCTTACGTGATTGAAAATTATAGGACTTAAAAAATTTTTTTATTTATTTTGAGAGCACGTGTGCGAGGGGTTGGGGGGGCGGGGAGAGAGAGATAGAGAGAGAGAATCTATCAGCACAGAGCCCAAGAGCCCAACGTGGGGCTCGAACTCATAGAACTGTGAGATCACAAGCTGAGCCCAAATCCAGAGTCAGACAAGACACTTAACTAACAGAGCCACACAGGCACCCCAAAAAGTACGTAATTTTTAAAAAGCTATTAAGTTCTCTTTCTGCATCAAATTTATTTAAGTATTTACTTTATCCTGCATCTTCTGAAGTACCGTCAAAGCCTGAAGAAGCGCCTCTGCCCCAGCCAGGGTGGGCAGGTGACCCCCGACTGGCCGGAAGGGCTGGCCCAGCACTAGCGGAGCAGGCGCGCCTCTCACCTCAACCACATAGCCGATGTACTCGATGACATGTCCGCTGTACTCTTGGCTTTTTAAGACCAGCTTATCACCTAGTTAAAAAACATAGCGTGACATGTAAAACGATAAAATCACAGAGCTTTGCTGCTGTACTATAAAATCAAACGCTGTGAACAAAGGTCAGCGGGGGTCAGCTGCTTAGGAATCGTGTCACCACGGCCAAAGCGCAGGGCTGGGTGCACGGAAAACTCTGAGCCAAAGCAAAGGAAGGGAGACGACGGGACTGCAGTATTGCGGTTCACACGTTCTCCCCCAAAGGGGGCAGCGTCTGCGGTCCCTCTAGAAAACAGGACACGTAACAAACCCACCTGCGTACAGAGAAGGCCTACTTTCAGCCAGTCCTGGGACCTCCAGAACCAGCAAATCCCCATTTCTTTTCAAGGTGACCCCACTCATGTTATACTCTTTCAGTTCTATTTCTGCATGAATCTCCTCAAGCCAGAGCAAAGTTGAAAACTTCTCCTTGTAGTTTGACATGTTCAAAAGCTGAAAAAAAAAAACCCAGCAAGTTAGTGAGAGCAGGGTCACACGTCCGACACGCCCATATCCAGGAAAGTGGCGGGCACTGGAGCCGCTGTGTCCAAGCTGCTGAAACTCAGCGGACCGGGGAGAAGGCAGCTTTCAAACACCGACCACCACCAGCATGGGACAGTGGCCCGTGTACCCCAGGGAGCCTCGCGATGGCCCCGGCTGCCACCTGAGAGCTGCCGGGCCCTGGCGCAGAGGGCCAGGGGAGCTGTGTGGTCTCTGCACTGAGGGCGTGGAACTGGGGTCCAAGGAGGCCAAGGTGGCAGAGCACCAGGAAGAGAGAGCAGCACAGAGGTGTGGAGCACTTCAGAGGGTCCCCTCCGGGCTGTCAGCCGAGCACTGGTCAGTGCACGAGTATAGGAAACCATGTCATGTTGGGACACCCAACTAATGGGATAAGAGCAGGGCTCGACCAGCACCCGGGCTGCCACCATTCTCTGGGGTGGGGGCCGTTCTGTGCATCGTTGGGCACTTACCAGCATTCCTGGCCCCTACCCACTTGCTGATACTCGCGCCTCCCCCCCCCCCCCCCCGCCCCCGTCATGACAGCCAAAAATGTCTCCAGGGCTGAGAGCCACTGGATTAGATGGAATAATTCCTAGAGCTCACACAGGATCAAGAACAGCGTGGTTCCCATCAGCCCCAATGGAAAGGCTTGTAATAGACGAGACATCAGACCGAGCATTCCAACAGGTATTGGACCCACCTAACAAAGCCTTAAAGCCAGGCTTGAAAGTATTTGTTTCCAAGTAACTTAACTGCGTCCCAGAACAAACTTAAAAATATTTTCAGGAACGGAAAAATATCCAACAGCTGACAAGATAAAATCCAGTGTCTGGCATTGAAAACTTATGAGGCTTAGGGGTGCCTGGGTGGCTCAGTCGGTGGAGTGTCCGACTTCAGCTCAGGTCATGATGTCGTGGTTCATGAGTCTGAGCCCCACGTCGGGCTCACTGCTCTGAGTGCACAGCCTGCTTTGAATTCTCTGTCTCCCTCTCTCTATGCCCTTCCCACTCTTGTGAGAAAAAAAAAAAAAAAACAAAAAAAACCCAGCTCTCTCTCAAAAATCAATATAACATTTTAAAAAAACGGTCAGCAGACTTAGAAAGAAACAGAAACTACAACTTACAACGGGGAGAAAAACCTCTCAACAGAACAAGATATGACATGTATGACAGAATCTGCAGACAAGGACACTGAAATAGCTGTTCTTTGAAGACCCAGAAAAGACTGAGCACGTGAAGTAGACACACAGAAGATCTAAAAAAGAGCCAACTGAACCGGTGGAGAGGAGAACTATCATGTGTGACGTTAAAGCACACTGGATCAGACTACACATTGCAAAAAAAAAAAAAAAAGGACTAGTGAACTTGAGGACTGGCAATAGGAACCTTCCAAAATGCAGAGGCAAGTCCTGAAGACATCTGAGCAGAGCATCTCTGAGCTGCGGGGCGGCTCCAAGGAGCAACGGGAATCTGAAGAAGGGGCTCAGCAGAAAGACTATCTGAAGACAGAATGGCCAAAAAATACCCAAATTTGAGGAAAACTGTAAGTCCATATATCCAAGAAGTTCAAGGAACCCCAAGCCCAGAAATTGGAAGAAAACTGTCCCAAGGCATGTTGTAAATTATTATTTTTTTTACAACTAGTGATAAAGAGAAAATCTTAAAAGCTGCTAGAAAAAAGTGCACATTACATGCAAAAGAACAAAAGGTAAGAAGGAAAGCAACGAGCCAGAAGACAGCAGAGCGGCCTCTGCAAAGCTCCAGCCTAGAATTCAAGACCCAGCAAAAATATCTTTCAAGAATGGAGGTGAAACACTCTTCCAGACATACAAGGGCCGAAAGAACCGCTCACTCGCAGATGAGCACCAAAGACGTTCCCTTTGTTTAGCAGAACAAGGACCCCATGGGGGGGTGTGGGTCCACACAAAGCAGTGGACCAAGAATGGGAATTACATGGTAGGCGTCAGAAAAGACTTCTCTTTTAAGATGCTTTTAAAAGGTAACGGACGATATATATGTAAAGTAAACACGGTAAAACACAGCATGAATCTCAGAGCGTACGTAGAAGCCGTATTTATGACATTAGCAAAATGTCCAAGAAAAGAGACCGGGAAGGTGCTGCCATGGGGGTCTCACCATGTGGGACACACTAGACCCCTAGATGCTTCAAGCTTGTGCTACGCCGACACGACACCACCTTCCACACGCAGCTACTCAACGCTGCACTGAAGTAAAGTTAAAGAGAACTGAAGACTCCATTCCCCTGGTGCAGCAGCCACATTTCAGATGCTCCACAGCCACCTGTGGCCAGTGACTGCCATGTCAGAGAACACAGATACAGAACATGTCTATCGCAGCAGAAAGTTCTAGTGCATAGCGCTGTCAGAAACCCTGAAGTGACAGGACACACGCTGCAAAAGAAAAGTTACCAGCCGGGAGAGGAGATAAACGGAATTACAAAATAAAAGCAGAAAAAGAAAAAAAAAAAGGAAACAATGAACAAATACAAATAGCAAAATGATAAATTTAAACAAAGTCATATCAGTAACCACACAAACGCGAAAGTAAAAACAGCACAATTAAGGCAGAGACTGTCAAATAGGTAAAAGAGCGAGAACCAACTGAGGGCTTCCTATGAGAAACACGTTTTACTGACAAAATTTTTAAAGTATTTATTTATTCTTGAGAGAGAGACAGAGTGTGAACAGGGGAGGGGCAGAGAGAGAGAGGGAGACACAGAATCCGAAGCGGGCTCCAGGCTCCGAGCTGTCAGCGCAGAGCCCGACATGGGGCTCAAACTCACGAACGATGAGATCGTGACCTGAGCTGAAGTCGGACGGTCAACCGACTGAGCCCAGGTGCCCCGAGGAACACACTTTAAAGATAAAGTCATAAATGGGGTACCTGGGTGGCTCAGTTGGTTGGGTGTCCGACTTCAGCTCAGGTCATGATCTCGCAATTCGTGAGTTCGAGCCCCATTATCGGGCTCTGTGCTGACAGCTCGGAGCCTGGAGCCTGCTTTGGATTCTGTGTCTCTCTCTCTGCCCCCCCCACCCCCCACTCACTCTCTCTCTCTTCCTCGAAAATAAACATTAAAAAAAATTTTTTTAAAAAGACTTAAAAAAAAAAAAAAGGTAAAATCATAAACAGGTTAAAAGTAGGACAAAAGAAACACCATGTTAACACTGATCAGAAACAAGTTGCATAAGCTACACGAGTATCACACAGAGTAGATTCCAGAACCAAGAACACCAGGAATAAAGTGAGACGTTTCATGCCGAAAAAGGGGCTAACCAATGAAGATGACATGATAACCATGAATATTTCTGCCCCTAATTACAGAGCTGCGATACAGGAAGTAAAGACCGATGGCCTGGCATGGACAAACAGACACGTGTCTACGGCTATGAGTGAGACTTGCCTCTCCAGAAGTGGTGGGACAGAAGACAGATGTCAATTAGGACACAGAAGATTTCAACAACACTACTGACCAACACACCCTGATTTTTACACAATAACCCACTACTAATGGCACAAAGCATGTTCTTTTCAAGTGTGCAAGAAATACTTAGCAAAACAGATATTTTAAGCTAGGAAACAAATGTCAATAAACATAAAAGAGAACAAATGAAACAAGTAAGCAGAGGAAAGATAGTAAGAATCAGAGCAGACATCAATGAAAAAAAAATAGAAACAATAAAATTAAAAGCTGACTCTCTGAAAAGATTAGTAAAAATTCATAAACATCTAACCAGAATGATCAGGAAAAAAGAGGTGCAAATTACCAACATTATAAACAACTTCATGCAAATAAATTAGCTTAAACAGTAACAAAGTCCTTTAAAAAAAAACAACCCACAAAAGCTCACTCAAGAAAGAAGCTGATTTGCCCTATCACTACTAAAGAAACTGAATTCCTAATTAAAAATCTTCCCACAAAGAAAACTGACCTGAACGCCTTGCTGGTAAATTCCGTCAGAGGTTTTAAGGGATGAGTAGTTGCACTCCTACATACACACTCGTCGGAAAATAAAGAGGGGGGGACCCCAAACCACCCTAGGAGGCCCATGCTACGCTCGAATCAACACAGGACAAAAGTGTCACAAGAAAACCACACTACAGACCAACGTGCCTCGTGAACACAGATGAACGCGTGTGCACACACGTGAGTGCTATCAGAGGAACAGAAGGCTGATCTAACATCTGGAAAATCAAAGGAGTTCACCACGTGAACAGACTGAAGAAAGAAAACCACACGATCCTTGCAACAGAGGCAGTAAAAGCAGCTGAAACTCACGAGATGGACCATTTTCAGGTGGACAAGTTAGCGCACCGAGCACATTCACGGTGTGGTGCGGCCACCTGTAATGACAGCCTGACCCGGTCGGCACTGCTTCCCCCGGCCCCCTTCTTCCGGCCCCTGGCTGGAAGGCAGCCCGCCAGCCTCCGTGGCCAGGTGTCTTGTGACACACAGCCATGCAGTGTGGGACTCCTCCTGTGTGGCATCAGTAGGTGAGCCGAGGAACGCGCTCCCATGGCGACGACACAGCCCTAAGAAGCAGGGACACAGCAGTACCAACTGTGACAGATGTGACCTCGCCTCACGGCGCTGAATCCCAGGTGTGGGTATGGCCGCTTCCTCCTGGAGGCCCCCCAGGGAGAAGCATGTCCTCCTGCCCGTTCTTCTCCGAGAAGCGCCACATCCCCACCATCACGGGCCAACCGGCCCGTCCACCTCCCGGGGTCCGACCCTCCTGGTGCCCTCCCACAAGGACTCCTGGGCTCCGCTGGGTCACCTGGAAAATCCAGGGTCATCTCCCCCACCTGCCGAGTCCCCTCGACCATGTGAGGTGACCCAGGTCAGAGGTGCCGGTGTGAGTCGTGGACATCTTTTGGGAGCCGTTCTTCTGTCTACCACACAGACGGACCTCAAACCAAAATAACTACGCCGAGTTAAAGGGCCAAAGAAAAAGAATACTAGGATTCTGTTTGTAGAATTCCAAAAAGGAAACAAAAATCTGGCGACAGAAGGTGGAGCACGTGAAGCAGAGAGATGGGGTGGGGGCACACAGAAATGCTGGGGGGACAGAGGCATCCCTCATCTGGACCGCGGTGACACCGTGCTCATCAGAGCATGTGCCCACACTCACGCGGGCTGCGGGGACGCTGACCAAGGGCACGTCTCACGGGCAGTTACATGACTAAACAGACCACACCCGCGACACAAGTCTGGAACCTTCAACCTCACAGCACTTTTCACAACTGGTACCATCAACGTTATCGCTTCAATTTTCATCTGCGAACTTCTGCCTTCATGAGGAAGGTCCCTTTCCGGCGCCCAGGCTCACGTGAAGGGGAGTCAGGGACACACAGGCTCTCATGATGGTCCAGTCACTTGGCCTCAGGGTGTGCCCCCTCCCCCCAACTATTTCTACGGCCAGCCTGCTGCCACGGAACCTAGTTCAGACCCGGAACTCATTACGGATACTACAACGCCTTCCTAACAAGCTTCCCCGCTTCCAGTTTGCGGCCCGCTCCATCCACGCTCTGCAACACTGGCCCCTCCAAGCGGCCATGCCAGCGGCCCAGCCACGCAGGGCTGTCCCACCTGCCCGGTGTCTCCATGTGCTACTCACCGTATGTGGCCTCTCTCTCCCTCTTCCAGAAGGCTAGCAAGTCTGGGGTGGGGGGGGGGCCCTCTGACCTGTGCCTCCCGAACGCACGCCACGGCACCGCGGGAGCCTCCCCTGCCCGGCCGCTGGGGGCCCAGAGCCTCGCGGGAAGGAAGGGCCCCACTACCCCTAGGGGCATCTGCTCTGGTTCAGACAACCACTCCCCAGGTCCCCGCTTCCCCCTAAACCTTCTTTCCTCTGCGCACAGCCCCACGTCCACCTGGTCTCCCCTGCCGCACGTGCTCAGCGCACATAAGGGCACCCTCCGGCTGCTGTCTGGTCTCCCCGTCATCACTTGGACACCGCACAGGCTCGTGGACCCCCGAACCCCATGGGAAGTGCCCTCCTGTACACCGGGCAAGCGCTCTCCCCACCAAGCAGATGGACACTTTCCTTTTGCCTGGGCTTGGTTTCCATGTGCTCACAGGCATGTGTTCCCTGTCCCTGGGCTCCTCGGTGCCACCCCTCCCCTGCAGGGGCCCCGCTCCGGGTCTGGCTTCAGCCACCACCTCTAACAGTGGACAGGCTGGACGAGACTTCCTCCGGGAGCCACCAATGGGCCCGAGCACAAGGCAGCACCACGGCACCTGGCAAGGGCGGCAGCTGTGTGGCCCTGCCGTCCCGGCTCTGGTCCCCGCCCTGGTCCCGATGGCTGCAGGGCCTTCCCACATGTGACGCCTTCCCAGCTGCTGAGAATCTGACCCTGGAGGGAAAGCCACGCCAAGCAGAGACAGGCTGGGCTGCCGGCGTCCCCACAACTAGGACTGTCTCCCATGAACTGGAAATTCCCAGCCAACTGTGGCAAAAAATGAACCTGGGTAGGGCTCCCCCTGATTCCGTCAGAAAACCCAAGTTTTTTCTCAGTGAAGAGTATTTTCTCAGACCCTTTCCCTACCTCTGCGAGTAACGGCTGAAAAGTCAGAATGTCGATTTTTTGTTCCACACATTTCTTAAGTCTATCTGGTATTGGATACTGTGGAAGGAAACTTGGAAGTTGTCGTCTTGAGTTCCTTAAAAAAAAAAATTCCTGAGTCAAAAGTAATTCTTAATCACCCACACGTTTTCCACCAGCCCTTTTCACTAGACGCCCTTGTCCGCTTCAGAAAGGCTAAAGGTCAGTCAGTAACCGAAACTAACACGTGGACTGCTGGTGTCCATCCGTAGTTTGCAAACTCAGCTGCTCTGGGGCCCTTTCCCTCCCTGGGCCCTCTCTTGTCCTCAAGAGGAGAGGGGCTGCAGCACCCAAGGGCCCCTCGGGTCCCGTGAGTCTGAAACAGCCACTCTTAAGCTTCCCCCCAGCTAGCTCTTCTGCCACTTTGAGCCCGTCAACGCCAGAACTATCCCCGCAATGCTGCAGGACCACACGTTCGGTAGAGGCTGCTCTGATGGGCCCTGCCTTTCCGGTTTCCGCCTGGAGCTTCTCTGGGGAAACAAGCCTCGGCTCGTCCCGGAGAGGGAGGTGCGCAGGTGTCACCGAAGCCGGCCACCACCAGGATGAGGAACATCACTGCTGCCATAGGTGAGTCTGATAGAGAATGACCAGGAAGGAAGCAGCTGGAAGAAGAGACAGTTGGAAAGACGACAGGGGTCACACGGGAGGTCCGGTGAATCTTCGATGCCAGGCTGTCCAGCCGCGTGAAGCGAAGAAAGGCCATGGGCACTCCTCCCTCATTCCAAGTCCTGCTTCCAGCTCAGGCCTGAGCGCAGAGGGTGGGACACCCGTACCCCTGCCTCCTTACTCCACAAACGGTCACCTCGGTTGTACGTCCCCGTAGCTAGGCTCTGGACGGGAAGGCTGCTTAGAGAGAAGCTCCGTGGCCAAAAGGCCCCTGGAAGCGCCAGAGCCACCAGCAGCAGCACCGGGAAGGGCCGCCACCTCCCAGCTGAGACACGGGTTGTGGCAGGAGTTCCATCAAAGCACGGTGCGAAGTACACGTCAAAAGTGGAGGCGTTCGTAAGTAGCAGCAAAGGGTTAACTACGCACATGGACAGCATAAAGGGGACAGGATCCTCGCCACACACGCGTTTAGACAAAAGGCCCGAACAGTGTCACGACTTGGCCTCAAAATGCACGCTGAGTTAACAAAACATGTCTGTTTACAGCCTAAAACGGTTGGGAACTCAGCTGAGAAGGTCCTGGCACAAAGAGGCCCTCAACAGACTGGCTAAGCAAACACAGACAATGCCATTCTGGGCGGGGAGCAAAGGTGGCAGGACCCACGCCGACCAGGACACTCTGGGTCACTACCTTGCCAACAGGAAACCAGTGTCTCCTGGGTTAGAGACACTCCCACACAGCAAACAGAGAAGCAGCTGATCAGGGGACTGTTGGTCTAGTTCATTCCTCTAGTTAAAGCCAAACGATAGCTAGAAAGTTGCCTGGCGTACCACTATGTGGTAATCTGGGGTTCTTAAATGTTCCTATAATTAAGGCCCTATCATTCAGGATGTTTTCCTGCCTATAGGCTACGGTAACTGCTCTCGTGTTCCACGTTCCATCCCCAGAACATGTCCTTTCCACGACCAATGGTTCTTACTCCTTACTGATCGCTACTGATCACTCCATGTTGGAAACTATGTCTTTTACATATCTCACCTCATTTAATCTTTGTAACCAAGTGAGGGAGAGACTATCGTTTTATGAATGAGACCGAGGTTCAGAAAGGCTAAGAAATGAGCCCAAGGTCACACAGCACCTTGGTGGCAGTGCTGGATTCAAATAATGATATAACCCCAAAGCCAACCACATACTACTCTAATAGTTTTTTTCTTTAGTCTGCAAATTAGCAACATCCTTCACACCTTACCTGAAATTGTTACTGGGCAAAAATGTGACCTGACATTCAGGGTTTTCTAATATTAGAAGGGAAATACCCATTACTCCAGGAACTCTGGGCAGGACCGAGGTTAAACCTGTCAGTTCCTACGGGGGGGGGGGGGGTAGTCTTCACATCACTGAGCAAAGTCGGGAATCGTCCTCACATCCCTGTCCGATTTTCTGGCACCAAACTTCAAAACAATCTGCTTTGTGGAGATTTCTGGGTCCAGCAGCAGCAGACGGAGCATGTTGTCCTGTAGCACTTTCTGGAAGCCTCTCCCTCAGTCCCTGCCTGGGCGGTCGCCCACCAGCCACATCTTGTGGCCCCCTTGCTGACGGGTGCCTCTGGGTGCCCGTGTGGGATGCGGGATGTCTCAGTAGCCAGGCGGGGCTGCTGGGAACATAGGAAGCTGGGGGGTGGGGTGGGGAGCAGCCGGGGTGGAGTTGGGGTGGAGAGGGGGCACAGCCTACTACTGCGTCCTCACCCTGTAGAGCCATTCTGCAGACAAAACTTGACGAGCATCGTGAAAACACACCCCTCCCCCAAGCAAGGCGACTGAAAGGCACCCGCCACAGTGCCCCCCCCACGGCCGCTCTCCAACAACACAGCAGCCACACGCGTCTCTCACACCCCACGAGCGCACTGTGCATCCTGAGGTCTTTTCTGCTCACGGTACCTTTTCTGTGCGGTCACGACAACTGTAGTTTTTGTGGATGTTAACGTGGGAGTAGTTTTAGACTTCTTCCAGGAAAACGGTTCTCGGACGGCTATTAGAGACTCCTCGCCGCCGACCACGTTCACCTCCAGGAACCGCCCGATCGTGAAGCTGGAGAAGCAGAGCAGGAGGAGCTCCCTGCAGCGGCCTGGGCTCCTTGAGAAGACAAAACGCATCAGAGTTGTGGTCAGAAGACAAGCGGGCCTGACAGAGTTTCCCTTCGTGTGCGTGTGTGACAGGGGCTACGAAACCACGGTCACCCCTAGTTTTTACTAATTCTTCTCAAAGGAAAAAAGGAACTTTCAGAAGCAAGGAACGTATCATTTTCCTATGATCAAATCAGCCACATAAGCTGTAATTCTCAAATTTAAGAACAGGAAAGACAGTGTCGTCAAGTTTTAATCAGAACACGTACAATGTTACCAGAAATCTTGTTTTCACTTTGCTTTCTGCCCAATTTCCTCCTGCTGCTGTAATTCAGGTTCTACTGGACGCTCCACACATTGTGCTCACCTACTGCCTTTTCACAGATCTCTTATCGTCACATTAAAGGGATCCTTTAAAGTGGTGGCACCACATACCGCTGACTGAAGGGCAATCTGTGTGAATGGTCAGTCATCCATGGGTTTGAAGCAAGGTGGCGGTTTAATCAGAGTCACATTTTAATGACGACGATGGCGATTTATTTATTTTAAGAGAGACTGCACACGCACAAGTGGGGGAAGGGCAGAGAGACAGGGAGAGAGAGAATCCCAAGCAGGCTCCAGGCTGTCGGCGCAGAGCCCTACGCGGGGCTTGATCTCACGATCCTGGGATCGCGACCTGAGCTTAGATCAAGCGTTGGACGCTTAACTCACTGACCCACCCAGGTGCTCCCAGAGTTCCATTTTAGAAAAGATTTAGAATTAGCAACGTAGAGGACTACTGAGAAAGGAAGAGGCCTGCAGCCCAGATGCCCAGCTGGCGGGACCAGCGGGCGGTGGGGAGCAAGCAGGCAGGGCTGGGGAGCTCGGGATTCAGGAAAGGAGGCAGAGGAGGAGAAGGACCCTCAGGCTCGCCTGCCTGCTGCACGCAGCCTGCACAGGGAGGGAGGCCTCAGCCCCCTGCCCCGGGAGCCTGCATCGGGGCCAGCTGCCCAGGTGGAGGTGGAGGTGGAGGGCAAAAAGGCCTCAGCTGAGGGAGCAGGAGGGTGAGGGGAAGGGAGGAGCAGAGGCTGAGAGTGCACAACAGGACCGAGGGTCAGAAGCCGGGTGAACGGGGTGGGGGCAGCGGGTCAGGCTTGGGGAGCAACTCCTTGGGTCGGTAAACTCACTAAAGCCATTTTCTCCCCACTGATTTTTCTCAAGGTTTTGTCTCATCAAAATAGTTAGGAATATTCTATAACCTCCAACCTAGAAGTATCACACGGGAAATCTACAGAGACGAACGTACAAATGTTCCCAAAGTAAACTCCCTCCCGACCCTCCAGCCACGTACTTTGCGTCACACATAATCACGATGAGGGTTTTTCCACCTGGAGGGATGAGCCCTCCAGGGTCCAGCTCCGTCGCCTGCTTCCTTGGTGTTGCCTTTTCTTTGTCTCCGTTTTCTCCTTTACAGGTACAGTCATCTGGGAGATGGAATTTAAACCAAAATGAGAACAAGGGGTAGGCTGCTCCTGACGGCAGGTGCTCGCGGAAACGAACGCTCACCCACAGACAGGCACGCACACAGCCAAAGCACCAGACAGCAGCAGACAGCGGGCAGCCTTTCCCGAGTTTAGAACTATTCACGGGAACCAGCACGTCTGAAGCACTTCTGGGATCTGTCGAGCTATTTCTGCTCTTCTCCTCAGCCACAAAACATCAGAGAAGAGCCCAGAACCAAAAAGCTCGCAGTATAATCCGTTGCACCGGCTGGAGTGCTCTGGCCACGTGGGCCCCCAGCCCCCCCAAGAGCAGCTTCACTGTCACGTGGGCCCAGCAGGGCACACAGGCAGCCAAGCCCCAGCTGGCCGAACACGGTAACAGGTGAAACGTCTACCTGGAGAGATGTCTCCGTTGTTCACCAAACTGCTCTCTGACGCCTGAGAGGTTCTGTTTTTTTGGTGGCTGTCTAGAAAGTTAATATTTTTATCTGAAAAATTCTTCTTCTCAGGAATAGGAACAAGAGACCCTGCCGGGCATGTCTGGCCTTTATCCAGCATTTGAAATCTGAATTGTTTAGCTTTATCCCAGCCAGCCAGTTTACAGCTGACTAAGTTTTGAGGAATGTCTCCTTTATTCCTGGAGAAAGAAAATGAGCCATGAATACAGATAAGATCCTGAAGCTAAAATAATCAGCTACCATAAAACACAGAATTCAATCTGATGAGTGAGAGATGACTGTAAATACCTTTGAAAGTAAAAAGAATATTTTAGGCTGAAAAACTAAAAGATTTCCATAAAGGAAAAAATGAACAAAGTAAAGTTGGTCCTACAGAAATTCTTTAAAAAAGTTTTTTTAAATATTTATTTTTGAGAGACAGCACATGAGTCGGGGGGCAGGGGAGCAGGGGAGGGGCAGAGAGATTGGGAGACAGCAGATCTGAAATGGGCTCCATGCTGACAGCACAGAGCACGACGTGGGGCTTGAACTCATGAACCATGAGATCATAACCTGAGCCGAAGTCAGATGCTTAACCAAATGAGCCACCCAAGCGCCCCTATTCTACAGAAATTCTTAAATCACAACTTAAAACCTGTTAAACGTAACTTTATTTGAGCGCTAAACTTACTCTATCCAGATCACCATATTTTTACTTTCTCCTTCTTTTAACGTTCCAAAACTTGTCAACCTCGTGACTTCGATGTCACCTTTGTTCTTCAGTAAAAGTGCTCCACAGAACTCGTCGGCAGTCTCTTCAAAGGCAGAGGCGTCCCTGGAGAGAGCACCCATAGAACAGCATCACTGGCAGGCGCCCTGAAGCACCACTCCCCCTTCTCCCCAGCACCCAGGGAACTGGGATGGGGAAGACAGCAGGAGGAACTGCCTCCGGACAGCAGAAGCTCGGCCTTTGCGCTCGACTGGGACTGTCTTTTGGACATTCAACTGGGCAGGCAGACTGTGGGTGTGAGTGGGGAGCACACGCGGGGCCAACGCTGTGGAATGGAGTCCAGCTCACGGAGGGAACCCCCACACACACAGCCTTGATGCCCCGTGCTGCCCCCAGCAGCCTCTTCTCTGGGCACAGGAAACCTGAGTGGGGTGACAGCACCTAAATTCTCCCAACTCTCCCAGGGCAGAAACACGGGTCTTCTCTGTCCAAGGCAGTACTCCTGGGGCTAGAACAGAGCTGGGCACACAGAGGGCATTTGTTGAGCTTGTGAAGGGCGGGACATTCGTCTGTTACAGACTCGGGAAATGGGCACTGACTGCCCAGTGGCTGTGAGTTCCCCGGGATCCAGCAAATTCCCTTCATCCACCGCTCACCTGCTGACCCCCCGCTCTGACCAGCGTCAGCAACGAAGTGGGGACACTTCCCTTGCCCGTGAAGATGACTATTTGAGGAGGTCAACAGTCAAGGGAGAAGCCTCACGCTTCTGGGATTAAAGGGACCCTCCATCTGGGATTAGAGGGACCCTCTCCAAGGAGAATGAGCACCCCCAGACCTACATCTGAGTCCACTGCAGCCTGGGGGCCACTTGAGGAGACTCCCCAGAAACTGACCATCCACAGCCGGGGAGCCCACTCGTGGTGCCCCTGCCCACTCAACGATGCTAGTCCACACCCACTGTGAGCCACCAAAACAGCAAATCGGTAAGCCACAGGGCATGTTAGAAAGTAAATGTTTAAAAAAACCCAGATTGGGCAATAAGAATCTAGAAGAGGAGACAAACCGTAAGTCATTCCAATGAATATACTTGACCCTGAGGCCTCAGATGGCAACTGCTTTCTGTCGACGGTCAGTCATGGACCGGTCACCATCCTACAACCCTCCTGTGCCCAGGGCAATCAGGAGCCTAGTTAAAAATTTTTTTTTTTTTTTAACGTTTATTTATTTTTTTGGGACAGAGAGAGACAGAGCATGAATGGGGGAGGGGCAGAGAGAGAGGGAGACACAGAACCAGAAACAGGCTCCAGGCTCTGAGCCATCAGCCCAGAGCCCAACGCGGGGCTCGAACTCACGGACCGGGAGATCGTGACCTGGCTGAAGTCGGACGCTTAACCGACTGCGCCACCCAGGCGCCCCTCAGGAGCCTAGTTAAATGCAGTGTTGTTTTCAAGCATTTCTGAGCTTAAACGAAGAGCCGGGGAAGCGCCTGTTTTCACGATATGGGTGTTTCCTTAAATTGGGCGGTGGCTCCAAGTGACCAGTTGCCCACTCCTGCCCCAGGGCTTTGGGCTGCTGCCTGGTGGGAGCAGGACAGAGCTAGCAGGAGGCCCAGGAGCCCAACTCAGATGTGGGCGGGAACCGCTCTCTTCTCGTGGCACCGACCCCGGGCAGCGAGTCCTGCCTGTCTCATGCTCGCACCACCGGGTCCATCAGAGGGAGCCGACACTAGAACTCCTGTGCCTCCCAGGCCTTCTTGGGCTGTGAGAGGAGGTGAGGGCAATGCGTCTGGCTTCACTGCCCCACAGGTGGGCCTGAGTCATTCTCCAGCGGGAAGCAGGGTCCTGTGGGGCAGGGGAACGGGGGGCACTGGGCGGCCAAGGGTGACAGTGATTGCTAGATAGGGTGGGGCAAGGTTCCCACATGGCGGAGTCTCCCCACCCCACACATCTCCACAGCCTTGAGCCAGGCGGTCCATCCTCCTGAGTGTCACGTGCCATCCGTGACCCAGTGGCGCTCCCCGCGGTGCTCCTCCTCACAGTCCCCACATGCGCCCCACTCCCGAGGTGCACGGACAGAGGCAGGTGCTCAGCGCAGAGCAGGACACAGGACACAAATTCCTTCCGGCATAGAACCTGCATTCTAAGTTTATCCTCTAGGAGAGGATAAACAGAGTCACTAAGGGACACGTAGAGCAAGTTCACTGGAGGTTAAGTGCTAAGGAGAGAAAGCGGGCAGAGGACAGGGCAGGAGGCAGGGCAAGGCTGCCGTTTACACTGGGAGCTCAGGGGAGGCCCCACTGTGTGTCATACACACACGTGGACAAGGTGGGAGGTTACTGGGGCCACAGAATGAAAGAAATTCAACAATTCAAAGAACCTACTATGTTCAACACTTTTAAAAAAAACGCCAACCCGTGAAAGATGAACAAAAGATATAAGAACCCACCAGAATGTGAACACTGCCAATAAGACTAAGGGTTAAGAAGGAACCATTAACTCGAACTTCAATCAGACACAGAGACCGCTGAAAACCTTCCAGAAGATACTCTCCCTTTAACTACCCAGTTCAGGATTTGGACAGGCTATGACCTGAGGTTATTCAAGCAACTCTTAAAGTACACTTATATTGGGCCTCTCCCTTCCCAGAGAAGAAAGCCATTTCCCCATTACCGTCTTTTCACTGGGGTCATGCACAGGGCTCTCCAGACGTAGCATGACTGGCTGCTCTCCACCACCACGGCACTGACCATGTCATGTCTTCGAGGCACATATCCTTCAGCAAGTTTCAGAGAGTCCAAGGTGAAAAAGATGCTGTCGTCTATCACCCCGTTTTTCCCACAGAGGCTAGAAATGCAGACCTGTGAGCACGGCAGCAGACAGCTGTTCAGACGTGTGCGTGCCGGGGGCCTCCCTCCAAGACCAGAAACACTTGTTGAACCGAGGGGCAACACCTTCCCTGGGCCCCACTGTAGACCAAGTCCAACCTCTGGCAGGGGTGGGGGGGCTGGTCTCAGAGAAGCAAAGCCATGATGATTTCATGAACGTGGAAGGACCCCGGAGCCAAGGCCGAGGTAGCACGGTGGGAGCGTGTCAGGCAGCACCCTCAGCCCCAGTGTCCAGTGGCCAAGCACACCCGCTGTCACGGGCAGGCGCCAGTCCCGCACCCACCCCACTCAGTCCCAGCGGTCACACTTTCACGTGCTGTGTCAACTACACAGCTTAGAGTTTCACGGGATGAGTGAGCCAGGCGACCTCCAATTACGTCCCCGCGGAAACCAGTGCTCTCGGCAGGGAAACGGGGGCTTTTTGGCCAAGACTGAGCCTTACTTAGCTTGACTTCCCAACGCGCCCAGGAGAAGCCCGGGCTGTGGAAACGCAGGAGGACGAGGGCAAGCGAGGGCCAACACCTACCCTGTCCACGCGCTTGTACCTCAGCGGCTTCACGGAGATGGCCTCGCTGATCCACGTGCCTGGCCGGATCCAGTACTCTGCCTCCACCCAGTCTCCCTTGCAGGGCTGGAAACCTGCAGGCAGGGAAACCATGGTGCTTACTCAGTAATGCTGGTAATTATCAACGTGTGCAATTCATTCTGAAGCTCTGATTCACCGAAACCAGTTCCGTCCTCTCTAACGAGCAGTTTACCAATCTTAGTTCTCATCTAGGTTCACCCAGTTGAACGGAGCAGACGCTGTTACAAGACCAACCTTTCCGCAGCTTCACCTTCTCTTGCCTGCGAGGGCAAAGGCAGGGAAATCGGGGAGGGCTGTGGCCAGCGCGGTCACACACCTGGGCCGCACGGTCTCAGGATCCTATCTGCTCTCAAACGGCGCCCACTGTTTTCACAAGTATTACTAACGACTGCAGCAAAACAAGCTGAGCAGCAAATTTCTTACACCTCCAGCTTCTAGGGAGGGCAGGCACATGTGTGGTTTCTCTGCTAGGTGGGCACGCCTCTGTGCCAACTCTTTCCAGAAACAGTGTGAGTCCCCTCCTCATCAGGTACACACAGGGTACTCGGTGACAAAGGGAAGTGTGCTCAGACCTGAGAGTTGGGGAGCACTCTGTGCCCCTGCCAGATCCCGGGTGTGCCAGGTAGCTGTGCTGTGGCCTGCAGGATGCAAGGTGCCACTGGGCCACAACTGGCAGGGTGGGTGGGAATGTTGGGAAACTGTAGGTTCAGTGACATGACATGGCTTAACCTTCCTGAGGTAAAACACAAGTGGTCTGAACAGGTTTGCTATGATGCTTGGTGTAAAGCTACTACCGATTAGAACCTTTTTGTTATTTTGCAATAAATACTTCTTTTAAAAATATTTCATTTTTTTAAGTAGGCTCCACCCCCAACGTGGGGTTCAAACTCATGACCCCAAGATCAAGAGTCACACGTTCTACCGACTGAGCCAGCCAGGTGCCCCCGCGATAAATACTTTTGACAGCAATCAGTTCAGAAAACAAAAGTGCATAATTTAAAACTGACTTTGTTTCTCAAGAAAGCTGGTGATCAACACCTAGAGCCCAAACATCTGCTGACATCTACTGATCAGCACGAGGGCCACGGGGGCAGCACTGGTGGTAAGAAACCAGAAGAGACAAACGTGCTGGAGCACCGGCTTCCACGTGAGGTGGTATTTTAAGAGGACACTCCCAGAAGCACAATTTAACAGACCGTAGAGACACGTTTATATGTTGTTTGATAAACCATGGCTTCATTTATCAAATAACTGTTTAATACAATTCTGCTAAATTTTTATTCCAAATCTCTTAGACATACGTGAAAAATGGAGCAATGTGTCAGTTGGATAAAAGTTACTTCAAAGCGAAAACAGTGAAGCAAATTCAAGTAACAGTTTGATTTTCTTTCCCCATCAGAATTATGAAATCAAAGTAAAGACTGTGGAAGATCACTCTGTCGAAGGAAACATTTCTGACGTCACTGTGAATTCAGTTTAGAAATTCAACACTGGAGGTAACATTATTTGTTTTTATAGTACAACATGAAAACAAGTTTTGATAAAACAGTAATAAAGCACCATCACACAAACAAGATCCCGACACGTTAAAAAAACTAACAGGCAGAAATGTACTTGGAACCGTGGTGTGTAAAGTCACGCTTGCTTCCACACATGCCGCGGTGTCCAATGAGCTGGGACACAAGCTGTAGCAGTTAAGATTTAGATGCGCTCACAGACACAGAGAGGTAGCCAAACCATAAAACTTCTATGACAAAAGTCATCTTAACAAAACAACCAAAACCGCTGGGTCTAGCAGCCCTGGTTTGTCTGCTGCTCCATCATCCAAATTTCACAGACGTTTGAACCTTTGCAGATGCACTTTGCAAATCAACCAAACCTACGATGGTGCTCCTTTTCGTTTTTTAAGTGAGACCTCTAAATTTTGGTTACGCTTTGTTCAAAATCAGTTGGGAATATTTAATCAAAGTACTGAATAAAACGTGGAACCAAAAATTTTCAGCTTTTGAAGTCTTTTGTAAGTTGCAGTCATTGAAAATACAGCTTGAGGCAGCCTGGGTGTCTTAGTCGGTTGAGCATCCGACTCTTGATTTTGGCTGAGGTCATGGTCCTGGGGTTGTGGGATCGAGCCCTGTACTGGGCTCCGCACTGAGCGTGGAGCCTACTTAAGATTCTCTTCCCCCTCCCCCCACTCGTGTTCTCTCGAAGGAAGGAAGGAAGAGAGAAAGAAAGGGAGAGAGAGAGAAAGAGAGAAAGAAAGAAAGAAAGAACGGAAGAAAGAAAAAGAAAGAAAGAAAGAAAGAAAGAAAGAAAGAAAGAAAGAAAGAAAGAAAGAAAGGAGATACAGCTTGTAAACAGGAAGACAGTGACACTGATCTGCACCAAAGCAACGGAGGAAATGAAATAATGAGACCCCAGGAGCCTGCATGGCACACGCAGATTAAAGCTGAAGTCTTATGACTGGATTCAACACTATCCCAACTTGTGTCAAAAGAGTCTTCTAGGGGCACCTGGGTGGCTCAGTTGGTTGAGCATCCGACTTCGGCTCAGGTCATGATCTCGTGGTTTGTGGGTTTGGGCCCTGCGTTGGGCTCTGTGCTGACAGCTCGGAGCCTGGAGCTTGCTTCGGATTCTGTGTCTCCCTCTCTCTCTGCCCCTCCCTAGCTCGTGCTCTGTCTCTATCAAAAATAAACATTAAAAAAAATTTAAAAAAAGAGTCTTCTAACAAAGCCCTTTACTTAAAAAAAAGTTTATTTATTTTGAGACAGAGCAAGCACACGTGGGGGGAAGGGGAAGAGAGAGAGGAAAAGAAATCCCAAGCAGGCTCCTCACTGCAGCACAAAGCCTGAAACGGGGCTTGAACTCATGAACCATGAGATTATGACCTGAGCCAACATCAAGAGTTGGACGCTCAACCGACTGAGCCACCCAGGCACCCCAAAGCCCTTTACTTTTTATTGGATAAGTGGATATTCTGCGATGGAATGAATGAAATTGATGAGACCTATAAATTTACAATATCCAAATTTGGTGTAGCATTCAAAAAAATCATAGAGACAACTTATTTGATAGGTTTTAGTTTATGATAATATTGGAATACCTTTGTACTCATAAAGGCAAACAAGACAAAACAAAAAACCAGTACCTGTGAAAACATCTGGCCTGAGATAGTTATACATTTCAAAAGAAAAAACCCTGGACTTGTATCTTACATTTAGCAGGACTTGTTCTGAGCTTACTAGTATTTCCTCAATTAAAAACGTTACGGCCTACAGGGAGAGCCAATCAAAGGTTTCAGTTTCACATTCATCAACCATACAATACCACTTTGAAGAAGATTCCAGACCACTGTATAAAAAAATAAAATTAAGACACTGAAAAATGCATATTATTTTTTAGAATACCAGTGACATGGTGTTACCAACACTGAGAAACTAAGATATTATGTACCAAGAATGCAATGACTGAGTAATAAATATTAAGCTGTTTTAATGGACCCAAGTATTTTTTTTCTAAAAAGAATTTCAGGTTTTGCAATTTCCGAATTATGCTACTTTAAAGGTCCACCACTATAGTAAGATCAATCCGTTAATTGATATGCAACTATTTCAAAAATGATTTAATTTTAATTAATTTTAACACCCCTTTCTACAGCTCACCTGTGTACCAATCTTGATCCTAACTTATCTGGTCACCCTGGCTATAGCTCTGGCCACTGGAGAGGAATACAGCCATAGTCACAGCGTGAGGTGGGGATGTGATCCTAACCTTGCTCCCCTCTCTTCTGCCGACTGGTGGGTGCTGGCTAATCCCAACCAGAAGCCAGAGGGCCAGGCTAGGCAGTCCATACTGGGCAGGCCTGGGGGCAGAAAGGGGTGGATGCAGAAAGGCATCAGAGACTGTGTGGTTCCAAAGGATAAAGAACTCTGGCCAAGGGAGAGGGTGGGTGTCAGAGACCTGTTTCCACCCAGGAAGGAGGGGGCCAGCGACTGGGTAGAGGTTTTCAGACAGAACATCTGAGGACCTCAGGGACGTTGCAGATGAAGAGCAGTCCCTGTAGAGGCACACTGGTCACTAAAGAGCACCCTGACGCAGGGCACAGCACCCTGTATGATGTGTGTGGCATTGGGTTCTTGGGCCTAGTGAAAGATCTCAGAAAGGATCCAAGGGATTCACTCTTTATCTCACAAGTGGGTCCGTAAATCAGTTTAATGTGAAAGTAAAGAAACAACCTGACTAATGACCCAGGCTGAGAGCTCAGGCCACACTGGTTATGTGGATATGCAGGTGCCATTGGGCTGACCAGTGCTCACCCTGGAAATAAAGAAGAAAGGAGCAGATCCATCGTACAGACTTTAGACCCATTAGGCCAGTGATTCCCACCCAGGGCCATTGTGTCCCCCAGGGGCCATGTGGCAGCCATGTCTGCAGACGTTCTGGAGTGTCATAGCCGGGGGCTGGGATGGCAGTTACTTGCATCTAGTGGGCAGAGGTCAGGGATGCTGCTAAACACATTGCACAAGTCACAGGCCGGTCACCACAACCGAGTGACCAGCCTCAAATGTTACAGGACAGAGCACGACAGAGCCTGCTTTAGGCTGAGTGTTTAACTCCCTTTCTGCCTTGGCCAAAACGGTTAAGGATTCAATGGATATTCATGTGTAAAACAGCTTGAGCCCTGCTACTGATGTTAAGAATTCCTATGAGTAGAAAATAGGGCACCTGGCTGGCTCAATGGGTAAAGAATGTGACTCTTGATCTTGAGGTTGTAAGTTCGAGCCCCATACGGAGGGCAGAGTTTATATTAAAAAAAAAAAAAAGAAAAAGAAAAAGAATTCCCATGAGTGTTATTTTTGGGCCTAGATCTGAAATGTCATCCACAAAACTGGGCTGATGGCCACCACTACCCCTGTAGTCCGAGACTTCGGGGAGCCAGTGATCCTGAGACCCTACCTCCCACCTTCACTGTTCAATATTCACAGGTTCCACCTCTCCCCAGTGACACCCCTTCCTCAGTCACATCTTGTCGTCCTCCTCTGCTCAAGGTACTGTACATAACTGAACCGACTCACCCAGGTTACCTTGGAAGGTTTGGGACATAATCTGTGCTTCACCTGGACCCTCCCCACAGAGCCCTTGATCTGCTCTGCACTCAAGGGAGGCTGAGCCTTCCCGTGCCCTAGAGGCACCCCAAGCCGGTCCGCCTCCTGTCCCATCACGTCACTCACGCAGTTCTCGCAGAGCAGAGAACACTGTGCTGTCGACTCCCCCTCCCACCAGAACAGATTCTACGAGCAGTGGGTCGGGAGATGGCCTTCCAACATCTGCTGAATGGCTGCCAAGAAAGAGACCGTATATTCTGACTCTCCCTTAGGGGAACAAAACACCTAGCCCAATTCTTCCTCTTCTTACCTTCAGATCAGACATTCGCATGGCAGCCTGCCTCCTGTTCTCGTAAATAAACCTGCACCTTTCCGCTCAGGCGCTGCTGACCGCTGTGTCCATGCTAGCCCCAACCCAGAGGTAAGGAGCTAGCAGAGAGCACGTGGCCCACAAGCTCTATCATCTGGCCTTATCCAGAAAAGGTCTGCAACCTCTGCTTTGGATTCCCGTTACCTTTCTTCATGTCGTGTTTTCTCTTTCAAGAATGTTCTTCTTGCGGTCTATGGCAGGTCATCAACAATTTGGACTCTCTCAGCTCAAGAAGACGGGAGACTGTGCTGGGAAATCCCTCCACCTATGACTCAGGTGCCAGTCCTCGTGGTGAACTACTTCTGTACCTTCCAGCAATCGCTGCAGCATGAACCATGTCCCAGTCTGGGAGTGACTTCCTATTGGCATAGTTACGGGGACCTAGGGATTCCCTTTGGAGCTGAGCAACTGTAGGATCAGTTTTTCCAGAATTGACAGTTTCTCTGACAGAACAGAAAATTTTAAATCCCAGCCACCTAACAATTTCATTCCGGAAACTCCTAGGGTTATCAATAAAGGTCAGAGTCCTGGCTTTTACATCCGAGAAAAGCAGACAAGCAAGCTGCCTGGTGGGCTGACCTAATTGCCCTCCTGCACTGGGCTCCCTGGCAGCCAAGGTGGGAGAGAATTCCGGCTCCTCTCCATGTCTCTATGTGGGGCTGGCAGGGTGAGCAGCTGGAATTCAGCTCAAGAAGCACCTCCTCCAGGCAGCTTTTCCAATTCCTGCCCAATTCCAAGACGTGTACAGGTCTGTCTCTCCTTGGGAGAGAGCAGGTACACAATAAATGGTTGTTGAGTCAAACTCAAAAATGGCATCAACAAATTCTTCATTTAGATATAAAAACAAAATTTGAGTTCAGCTAAAAAAAAAAAAAAAAACAACCCGACACATACTTGTGGAGAGGTACAAAGTTACCCCCAAGCCCTGTGTTAACCCATTTGAAGTACTGTGAGAACAGTCCCCTTATACGTCTGCAACACTGTTGACTTACGTCAGGAACAATACTTCTGTGGAAAGAACAATTACCCGGAAGATTGTGACTCCATTCAACAAATGACACAAAACAAATCACAGCAGTCTATACCACCTACACCACTTGGAGCCAGTGCCTGGTGAAGCCGTTCTAGTCTAAAACCCTCGCAACAAAGCATGCTCAAATTTGACCCTTTCAATATGTATAGCCATCTCAAATCTCAGTCATAAAATTAAAAAACCCCCCACAAAACCTAACCTTAAATTTAAGTAGAAACCCATCTGACATACCTTCACAAACACTCTCCAGAGAGAAGTACGTGGTCTGACTGATGTAGCCAGCACCTTCCATCAGCGACGTCACACAGCCAATCAGCACTCGGGGGCTGGAGTCTGACAGCCCTCTGCTGCGGTTTTTGCCGTCATCTTCCCATTTATCAGAGACAGCTTCCACCTGTAAGACAAACGAACCACTATTCAAACCGTAAGAGGACCACAAGAAAAGCAACTGCAGGCCAGTATCTCTTAGGACATAAGTATTAAAAATGCTCCATCAAATACCAGCAAACCCAATATGGCAGTGTTTTAAAAGGGTTACACACCACACTCAAGGCGGGTTTATTCAGAATGCAAAGACAGTTCAACATACCAGTCAATAGAATACACCTCACACTGGGTAGGCATTTGACAAAACAACATCCTCTCACGAGAGAACACTCAAACCAGGAACGTAAGGAGACTTCCTCAACATGATAAAGCCCATGTATGAAAAACCCACAACTAGCATCACACTCAATGATGGTAAGACTAAAAGCTTTTTCCCTAGGATAAGGAACTAGGCAAGGATTTTGCTACCTCTGTTTAAAAAAAGTGTTGAACGATATTTAGTCTTCCAATCCATGAGCACGGAATGTTTTTCCATTTCTTTGTATCTTCTTCAATTTCCTTCATAAGCTTTCTATAGTTTTCAGCATACAGATCTTTTACATCTTTGGTTAGGTTTATTCCTAGGTATTTTAGGATTCTTGGTGCAATTGTGAATGGGATCAGTTTCTTTATTTCTTTCTGTCGCTTCATTATTGGTGTATACAAATGCAACCCAAAGCAATCTACACATTCAATGCAATCCCAATCAAAATTGCACCAGCATTCTTCTCAAAGCTAGAACAAACAATCCCAAAATTTGTATGGAACCACAAAAGACCCCGAACAGCCAAAGTAATTTTGAAGAAGAAAACCAAAGCAGGAGGCATCACAATCCCAGACTTTAGCCTCTACTACAAAGCTGTAATCATCAAGACAGCATGGTATTGGCACAAAAACAGACACATAGATCAATGGAATAGAATAGGGACCCCAGAACTGGACCCACAAATGTATGGCCAACTCATCTTTGACAAAGCAGGAAAGAACATCCAATGGAAAAAAGACAGCCTCTTTGGCAAATGGTGGGAGAACTGCACAGCAGCATGCAAAGGATGAAACTAGACCACTTTCTCACATCATACACAAAAATAAACTCCAAATGGATGAAAGACCTGAATGTGAGACAGGAAACCATCAAAACCCCAGAGGAGAAAGCAGGAAAAAACCTCTTTGACCTCAGTGCAGCAATTTCTTACTCAACACCTCTCCGAAGGCAAGGGAATTAAAAGCAAAAATGAACTATTGGGACCTCATCAAGATAAAAAGCTTCTGCACTGCAAGGGAAACAGTCAAAAAAACTAAAAGGCAACTGACGGAATGAGAAAAGATTATTTGCAGATGGCATATCAGATAAAGGGCTACAAAAATCAGTTGTATCTGTATGCATTTGCAATGATCATTCCAAAAAAGGAAACTAAGAAAACAATTCCATGGGGCATCTGGGTGGCTCAGTCAGTTAAGTGTCCAACTTTGGCTCAGGTCATGATATCATGGTTTTGAGTTCGAGCCCCGTGTCAGGCTCTGCACTGGCAGCACAGAGCCTGCTTGGGATTCTCTCTTTCCACCCCCCTCTCTTCACCCCTCCCACATGCACGTGTGCTCTCTCTCTCTCAAAATAAATAAACTTAAAAAAGAGAAAACAATTCCATTTACAATACCATCAAAAAGAGTAAAACACTTAGAAATAAAGTTGACCAGGGGCACCTGAGTGGCTCAGCTGGTTAAGTGTCTGACTTCGGTTCAGGTCATGATCTCAATTTGTGAGTTCGAGCCCCACGTCGGGCCCTTATGCTGACAGCTCAGAGCCTGGAGCCTGCTTCAGATTCTGTGTCTCCCTCTCTCTCTGCCCTTCCCCCCTCACACTCTGTCTCTCTGTCTCTGTCTCTCTCAAAAATAAATAAACATTAAAAAAAAAAAAGCAAAGGCAATTAAAAAAAGGATAAATTGGATTTCACCAAAATTTAAAACCTCTGTGTACTGAAGGACACTATCAAGAAATACTGGAAAACTAACCCACAGAATATGAAAAATATTTTGTAAATCACATATCTGTTAAGAGATTAACATCCAGAATATGTAAATTCTTTTTTTTTAATTCTTTTTTTTTTTTTTTTTTTTGTATTTGAAAGAGAGAGAGCACGTGTGCGTGAGCAGAGGAGGGGCAGAGAGAGGGAGACACAGAATCTGAAACAGGCTTCAGGCTCTGAGCTGTCAGCACAGACCCTGATGCGGGGCTTGAACTCACGAATCGTGAGATCAGGACCTGAACCGAAGTCGGCCGCTTAACTGACTGAGCCACCCAGGAACCCCTGTAAAGAACTTCTCTAACTGAACAAGAAAATAAACAAGACAAGGGGCGCCTGGGTGGCGCAGTCGGTTAAGCGTCCGACTTCAGCCAGGTCACGATCTCGTGGTCCGTGAGTTCGAGCCCCGCGTCGGGCTCTGGGCTGATGGCTCGGAGCCTGGAGCCTGTTTCCGATTCTGTGTCTCCCTCTCTCTCTGCCCCTCCCCCGTTCATGCTCTGTCTCTGTCTGTCCCAAAAAAAAACCAAAAACAAACAAACAAAAAAAAAACGTTGAAAAAAAGAAAATAAACAAGACAATTAAAATATGGTTAAAGGACTTAAATAAACATTTCTCGAAAGATGACAGATAAATGGCCAATAAGCATATGAAAAGATGTCCAACATCAATGATTATTAGGGAAAGGTAAGTCAAAACCACAACAAGATACCACTTCGTATCCACTAGGATGGCTACTGTCAAAAGAACGTAAAGTAACTGCAATTCCTGTGCATTACTGGGGGGAATATAAAATGGTGTCTCTGCTACGGAAAGTTTACAGTTTCCTCAAAAAGCTAAACACAAAATTACCATATGACTCTGCAATTCCACTCCAAGGTATATACCCAAAAGAGAACAAGGACTCTAAGACACCTGTTCACAGCAGCACTATTCACAATAACCAAAAGGTAGAAACATCCCAAGTGTTCATCAACAGGTGGGTGTACAGGGGCGCCTGGGTGGCTCAGTCGGTTGAGCGTCCGACTTCGGCTCAGGTCATGATCTCACGGTTCATGAGTTCGAGCCCCGCGTCAGGCTCTGTGCCGATGGCTCGGAGCCTGGAGCCTGCTTCAGATTCTGTGTCTCCCTCTCTCTGCCCCTCCCCTGCTCATGCTCTGTCTCTCTCAAAAATAAATATCATAAAATTAAAATACAACAGATGAGTGTACAAAGTGTAGTCTATACACACAATGGAATATTATCCAACCATCAAAAGTAATGAAATTCTGATACATGTTACATGGATAAACCTTGAAAATATTCTGCAAAGTTTGATAATGCAAACACAAACGGGCAACAATCACATGCTTCCACTGAGATACTAGAAGTGTCAAATTCAGAGACAGGAAGTAGAATAGCAAATTCTTGTTTTAGGGATGATGAAAAAGTTGTGAAAATAGTGGTAACGGGTGCACAACATGAATGTTCTTAATGTCACTGGACTGTACACCTACAGATGATTAAAATGGTAAATGTATGTATATTTTACCACAATAAAACCTACATAAAAATATGCAAAGAAATTGCACATCCTTCATGAAATCAGTCAATACTACCTAACATTGGTAAATCAAGCAAAGGTGTAAACATATTGTTCAAGTGAATCAGGAATCTACTGATGAGCTAAGAACAGAAACCAAGAAAAGACATTTCCCCAGAGAAGACATCCAGATGGCCAACAGAGACTTGAAAAGATTCTCAACATCACTCATCGTCAGGGAAATACAAATCAAAACCATGAGATACCACCTCACACCTATCAGAACGGCTAAAATCAACAACACAAGAAACAAAAGGTGTTGGCGAGGCTGTGGAGAAACGGGAACCCTTCTTGCATTGTTGGTCGGAATGGAAACTGGTGCAGCCACCGTAGAAGACGGTGTGAAGATTCCTCGAAAAGTTAAAAACAGAATTACCCTATGATCCAGGAATCACACTACTGGGTATTTACCCCCAAAACACAAATACCCTAATTTAAAGGGATACACGTATCCCCCAGCTTTATAGCAGCATTAGCTACAAGAGCCAAAACATGGAAGGAGCTCAAGTGTCCACCGACCGATGAACGCATAAAGAAGATGTAGTAAATACATACAGTGAAAATTTACTCAGCCATAAAAAAAAATGAAATCTTGTCATTCGCAACAACATGGGTAAAGATACGGCATAACGGTAAATAAAAGAAGTCACCTAGGAAAAGACATACAATAGGATTTCACTCATATGCAGAATTTAAAACACAAAACAAATGAGCTAAGGGGGAAAAAAGGAGAGACAAACCAAAATATAAGACTCATAACTATACCAAAAAAACTGATGGTTACCAGATGGGAGGTGGGTGGGTGGGGGATAGGTGAAATAGGTGATGGGAATTAAAGTTTAAAAAATTAAATAAAAATGAAAATGACACTTGAATCCTAGTAGTGTCTCTGCTAAAGGTACAGCAAGCCAAGGATGGGGAGTGGGAGAAATGAAGACTGGACAGGCTGATGAGGTGAGATCATGCTTGAAAAAGAAGCTATGCAGAAAATTCTGCCCAGAGAAAAAGTTCCTGTTTTAAAAGCTTATGGCAGATTGTGGTAACAGTTGCAAAACTCTCTGAATATATTAAAACCCCGAATTGTACACTTTAAATGGGTGAACTGTACAATATTAATTACATCTCAATAAAACTCTTACCAAAAAGAAAACTCTAATTTCCCCATATAGAAACTTTAATTTAAAAAAGCTGAACCCAACAGGGGCGCCTGGGTGGCGCAGTCGGTTAAGCGTCCGATTTCAGCCAGGTCACGATCTCGCGGTCCGTGAGTTCGAGCCCCGCGTCAGGCTCTGGGCGGATGGCTCAGAGCCTGGAGCCTGTTTCCGATTCTGTGTCTCCCTCTCTCTCTGCCCCTCCCCCGTTCATGCTCTGTCTCTCTCTGTCCCAAAAATAAATAAACGTTGAAAAAAAAATTAAAAAAAAAAAAAAAAAAGCTGAACCCAACAAAAAAGGGATAAAGAACATAAAAAATAACTCATGGGAAAAATGTAAAAAATTAATCTGCTTTAAGGCTTAAATTCAAGTTAAATTTACGAGGTCACTTTTCACTTATTATTAGAGTGGCAAAGGTTTCAGAGACTGATAATATACACATCCTTGACAACTCTGAATAACAAGCAGTCTCTTTCTGCTCCTGTGAGTATAAATTAATTTGTATATTACTGGACGATAATCTGATAACCACTGAAATGTTGGGTGTGTATATACTTTGACTTAACAATTCCACTTCTAAACATTATAGCACAAAAATACCATTTTTAAATGGAAAAAAAATGAACAAAAGAATCCACTAATTATATTTGCTAACTGGGTAACAAAGGGTCTACTCTTTCCACCATCTTGGAGCCTGTGGAGGTCTGCTGGGAACAGGACTCTGAAAGTGACAAATACGTCTGGAAAGTTGTGGTCCAAAGTCATTTTTGCTGGCTGCAGCGGGGTCTCTGGAACCAGAGAGAGCACACAGCTCTTCTTAAAAGTGAAGGTGTTTATGCTCCAGATGAAACTGATTTCTATTTAGGCAAGAGATATGCTTACATGTACAAGGCAAAGAACAATACAGTGACTCCTGGTGGCAAATCAAACAAAACCAGATAGAGTAATCTGGTGAAAAGTTATGCTCATGCTCATGGAATCAGCGGCATGGTTCTTGCCAAATTCTGAAGCAACCTTCCTGCTAAAGCCACTGGGCACAGAATCCATGGGACGCTGTACCCCTTGAGGATTTAAAATGACTGGAAAGTAAATAAATACAGGTGTAGATTTGTTCTCTTGTATTTAGAAAAAAGGGTCCAATGATTCTTTTTTTAAAAAAAATTTATTTTTAAGTAATCTCTACACCCAATGTAGGACATTTTCAAACCCACAACTCTGAGATCAAGAGTTGCACTCTCAGGGACTTCAACACCCCACTTACCGCAATGTGTAGATCATCTAAACAGAAAATCAACAATGAAACAATGGCTTTAAATGATACACTGACCAGATGGACTTAACAGATATATTTAGAACATTTTCATCCTAAAGCAGAATACACATTCTTCTCCAGTGCACATGGAACGTTCTCCAAAATAGATCACATACTGGGACACAAATCAGCCCTCAACAAGTACAAAAAGATCAAAATCATACCATGCATATTTTCAGACCACAATGCTATGAAACTCAAAATCAACGACAAGAAAAAATGTAGAAAGATAAATACTTGGAGACTAAAGACCATCCTACTAAAGAATGAATGGGCTAACCAAAAAGTTAAAGAGGAAATTAAAAAGTACATAGAAACCAATGAAAACGATAACACCACAGCCCCAAACCTCCAGGATGCAGCAAAGGTGGTCATATGAGGGAAGTATATAGCAATCCAGGCCTTCCTAAGGAAGGAAGGAAGGTCAGATACACAACCTAACCTTAAGTCTTAAAGAGCTGGAAAAAGGGGTGCCTGGGTAGCTCAGCCGGTTAAGCATCCGACTTTGGCTCAGGTCATGATCTCACAGTTGGTGAGTTCGAGCCCCACATCAGGCTCTGTGCTGACAGCTTAGAGCCTGGAGCCTACTTCGGACTCTGTGTCTCCCTCTCTCTCTGCTACTCCTCTGCTCACGCTGTCTCTCTCTCTCTCCCCTCCAAAAATAAATAAAAAATAAAAAACACATTAAAAAAAAAAAAAGAGCTGGAAAAAGAACAGCAAATAAAACCCCAAACCAGCAGAAGACAGGAAATAATAAAGGTCAGAGCAGAAATCAATGCTATCTAAACCAAAAAAAACCCCAAAACAACAACAAAACAAAACAAAACCAGTAGAACAGATCAATGAAACCAGAAGCTGGTTCTTTGAAAGAATCAACAAAATTGATAAACCACTAGCCAGTTTGATCAGAAAGGAAAAGGACCCAAATAAAATCAAGAACGAAAGAGGAGAGATCACATCAACACGGCAGAAATACAAAGTAAGAGAACATTACGAAGAATTTTATGCCAACAAAATAGGCAATCTGGAAGAAATGGACAAATTCCTAGAAACATATAAACCACTGAAACAGGAAGAAATAGAAAACTTAAACAGACCCACAACCAGTAAAGAAATTGAATTAGTAATAAAAAATGTCCCAAAAAACAAGGGTCCAGGGCCGGATGCCTTTCCAGGGGAATTCTACCAAACATTTAAAGAAGAGTTAACACCTATTCTCTTGAAGCTGTTGCAAAAAACAGAAATGGAAGGAAAACTTTCAAACTCTTTCTATGAAGCCAACATTACCTTGATTCCCTAAAAGGACACCTAAAAAAGGAGAACCATAGACCAATTTCCCTGATGAACATGGATGCAAAAATCCTCAACAAAATACTAGCCAACTGGATCAAATAATACATTAAAAAAATTATTCACCAGGATCAAGTGGGATTTATACCTGGGATGCAGGGCTGGTTCATCACATCAATAAAAGACAGGACAAGAACCACGTGATACTCTCAATAGGTGCAGAGAAAGCATTCGACAAAATACAGCATCCTTTCTTGATAAAAACCCTCAAGAAAGTAAGAACAGAAGGATCATACCTCAAGATCATAAAAGCCATATATGAAAGACCCACTGCTAATATCCTCAATGGAGAAAAACTGAGAGCTTTCCCCCTGAGGTCAGGAACAAGACAGGGATGTCCACTCTCGCCACCGTTATTCAACATGGTATAGGAAGCCTTAGCCTCAGCAATCAGACAACACAAAGAAATAAAAGGCATCCAAATTGGCCAGGAGGGGTCAGACTTTCACTCTTCACAGATGACATAATACTCTATATGGAAAACCCCAAAAATTCCACCAATAAACTGCTAGAAGTAATCAACGAATTCAGCAAAGTCACAAAATATAAAATCAATGCACAAAAATCAGTTGCATTCCTATACACCAATCATGAAGCAATAGAAACACAAATCAAGGAACTGATCCCATTTACAATTGTACTAAAACCCATAAAATACCTAAGAATAAATCCAACCAAAGAAGTGAAAAATCTACACACTGAAAACTATAGAAAACCTATGAAAGAAATTGAAAAAGACACAAAAAAATGGAAAAATATTCCAAGCTCCTGGATAGGAAGAACAAATATAGTTAAAATGTCAATACTACCCAAAACAATCTACATATCAAAATAACACATTCCTCACAGAACTAGAACAAACAATCCTAAATTTGTATGGAACCACAAAAGACCCCAATTAGCCAAAGCAATCTTGAAAAAGAAAACCAAAGCAGGAGGCATCACAATCCCAGACTTTAGCCTCTACTACAAAGCTGTAATCATCAAGACAGTATGGTACTGGCACAAAAACAGATCAATGGAACAGAATAGAGAACCCAGAAATGGACCCAGAAACGTGTGACCACCTAATCTTTGACAAAGCAGGAAAGAATATCCAATGAAATAAAGACAGTCTCTTCAGCAAATAGTGCTGGGAAAACAGGACAGCGACAGGCAGAAAAATGAACCTGGACCACTTTCTTACACCAGACACAAAAATAAACTCAAAATGGATGAAAGACCTCAATGTAAGACAGAAAGCCATCAAAATCCTCAAGGAGAAAGTGGGCAAAAACCTCTTTGACGTTCACCGTAGCAACTTCTTACTCAACACGTCTCCAGAGGCAAGGGAAACCAAAGCAAAAATGAACTATTGGGACCTCATCAAAATAAAAGCTTCTGCACAGAGAAGGAAACAATCAGCAAAACTAAAAGGCAACCACTGGAATGGGAAAAGATATGTGCAAATGACATATCAGATAAAGGGTTAGTATCCAAAATCTATAAAGAACTTATCAAACCCAACACCCAAAAAACAAATCCAGTGATGAAATGGGAAAAAGACACTTCTCCAAAGACATCCAGATGGCCAACTGACTCACGAAAAAAATGCTCAACGTCACTCATCATCAGGGAAATACAAATCAAAACCACAATGAGATACCACCTCACACCTCAGAATGGCTAACATTAACAACTCAGGCAACAACAGATGTCCGGGAGGATGCGGAAAAAGAGATCTCTTTTGCGCTGCTGGTGGGAATGCAAACTGGTGCAGCCACTCTGGAAAACAGCATGGAGGTTCTCAAAAAATTAAAAATAGAACTAGCTTATGACCCAGCAATTACACTACTAGGTATTTACCAAAGGGATCCAGGTATGCTGTTTTGAAGGGGCAGATGCACCCCCATGTTCATAGCCGCATGATTGACAACAGCCAAAGTATGGAAAGAGCTCAAATGTCCATTGATGGATGAATGGATAAAGATGTGGTATATATATACAATGGAATATTGGCAATAAAAAAGAACGAAATCTTGCCATTTGTAACTACAAGGATGGAACCAGAGGATATTATGCTAAGCGAAATTAGTCAAAGGAAGACAAATATCATGTGACTTCACTCATATGAAGACTTTAAGATACAAAACAGATGAACATAAGGGAAGGGAAGCAAAATATAAAAACAAAACATAAGAGGGGCGCCTGGGTGGCGCAGTCAGTTAAGCATCCGACTTCAGCCAGGTCACGATCTCGCGGTCCGTGAGTTCGAGCCCCGCATCGGGCTCTGGGCTGACGGCTCAGAGCCTGGAGCCTGTTTCCGATTCTGTGTCTCCCTCTCTCTCTGCCCCTCCCCCGTTCATGCTCTGTTTCTCTCTGTCCCAAAAATAAATAAACGTTGAAAAAAAAATTAAAAAAAAACCCAAAACATAAGAGACTCAAATACAGAGAACAAACAGAGGTTGCTGGAGGGGTTGTGGGGGGGTGGGCTAAACAGGTAAGGGGCTTAAGGAATCTACTCCTGAAATAACGTGCTAACTTGGATGTACATTATAAAAAATATGTAAATTATAGAAAGTAACAACAACAACAAAAAGAGTTGCACTCTCCACTGACCGAGCCAGCCAGGCACCCTAATGATTAACATTTTTAACAAATTTTTAAAAGACTATAAGAAATACTCATGTTGGGGCCCCTGGGTAGCTCAGTCAGTTGGGTATCCGACTCTTGATAACTGGCTCAGGTCACGATCTCACGGTTTGTGGGATTGAGCCCTGAATCTGGCTCTGCACTAATAATGGTGCAGAGCCCACCTGGGATTCATTCTCTCTTTCTTTCTGCCCCTCCCTCACTTGTGCATGCGCGTGCACGCTCTCTCAAAATAAATAAGCATTAAAAAAAGAAATAGAAATGTTAAGTGCTCTTTTCCAGAGCATAAAATTACCAACGAGCTTTACTTCCTAAATTACAAATTTCTGTAGTCTGAATAACATATGATGACCACCGTTAGTTTTTTAAGGCAGAAATCATTATAAAAACAAAAGCAGCCCCAAGAAGGTACATTCCACTCCCTGTCTCTCCCACGTTGTCTGTAAGAGGTTAACTAAACAGAAGGATGGATGGGCACCTGGGTGGCTCAGTTGATTAAGCATCTGACTTTGGCTCAGGTCATGATTGTTCAGGGATTGGAGCCCTGTGTCAGGCTCTGTGTGGAAGCTCAGAGCTGAAGCCTGCTTCGGAATCTGTCTCCCTCTCTCTGCCCCTCCCCCCTTGCGCTCTGTCTCTGTCTCAAAAATAAATAAACATGAAAAATTTTTTTAATTGGAAAAAAAAAAAAGGATGGAAACATAAAGCCCCATGGTGAAGAGAGACTTCACAAACAACTCAGGCCTTACCCTAATTGCTTTCAGTCCACTCGACACTTTATCTTCTTGTACAAGTGCAATAACTTCCTGTCCAACATTCAGAAGCACTTTGCTAGTCACAGCCTCACTGGAGAAGTAGATCAAATCATCAATCATGCCATAATCGCCGCAGTACCTTGTCACGACACCCTGGACGGTTTTCAGCTTGGCGTCACCTGAGATGCATAAACAAAGACGTTACAAGGCCCATGAGTAAAGCAAGCCCACCCTATGATTAAGCCCCACCAGAGAAAGGTGGAGGACAGGCGCATCCAGGAAGTTTGGAACCCTCTGCAGTTGGGGGGGGGGTAGTCTTCAGAAAGCAGGGTGTTTGAGGTAGACTGCCCAAGTTCCTCTGAGGGGTGTCACAGGCAGCAGACCCAGTGGGGGGAGCTCAGACTCGAGAGCCACACCACCTGGGTTTGAGTCCCAGCTCTCCTGCTGCCACTTTATCTCTGGGCTAGGTCCTTCCCCATTAACCGTGCTGGGCCTCTTCCCAATTGTAAAGTGGAGGCAGTTACAGTCTCCACCCAAGACAGCTGTCTGGGTGGCGGCGGCGAGCGGTCCAGGGCACAGATTTCTGAGCGGCCGGCCCAGGTTATAAAGCACCACTGTCCTACGCTGGCGTCCGGAGAACCATCGCCCTGTGCTGGGATTCCCACCCTCCCGCCTCTCCAATCCCGCCGGCAAGGCGTTAGATTCTGTGTCCCCTCCCCAAACGAGGTGCTCCAGGAGATTCCGGGCTTGGGGTGAAGTCTGGCCCAGAGACAGGGCACGCGCCCGTCCACGCGGCGCGCCTCCCCACCGCCGCCAGCAAGCCCGGCGCGGGAGCTCCGGCCGAGGTTCCCAGCCCGGATTTAACCGGCAGGCCCCGGGCTGATTGAAGGGACTGGCTCCAGGTTATAGACGGCGATGCGGGCGTCAGCAGGTCTGCGTACATACGGCTCGCAGGGCGCTGCCCTCAACTCCTAACGCGCCGGCTGCGGCTTCGGGCCCTTCTCAGGAGGACGTCACGTCTTCGGCCAGAGAAAGCGACTGCACAATCAGCACCCTGAGTCCAGTCAGCTCAAGGTCACCAGGTACCAGAGTCCCAACACAGTCCAGACCGGACCAAGAGAGCCTCAAAGGCCTTCTCGAGAGGAAAGGCAGGACAACATAGGACTGCGAAAGGACAACTGCGACAGCTCAGGGTGAACTGCGAAAGGGCAACCTGGGACAGCTCGGGCTGCACTTTTCAGAGCTTTCCAAACACGCAACCGCAAGTGGCGGTGACGACAGAAACGAGAAAGCCCGCCGCGCTTAACACTTCAAAGCGGAAACAAGAAGGACCCGGAGGCGGCGCAAACCCAAAGGAAGACCAACACCCTTAAATCATAGTCCACACGAGGCCTTGCTCAGCTACGGTCACACCTTCGCTTTGACCTCAAAGAGCGAACGATAGGCGGCAGCATCTCTCAGAGCGCGCTCACGATGCACACCGGCTCGCGGCTGGAAACTCCATCAGGGACCCCGGGACCACGACCTCACGACCTCCGGCTCTTGTCCCCCTCCTCCCACTTCCGAACAGCCCTGCATTCTGTTTGGCCTCAGGCTCCGGCAGCTCAAGCAACACACCCCGGGGCACCCAGGCCCCGGGCCCTACCCCCAGGCACCTTCCGCGAGCTCGGGCCCCGGCTGCCCGGCCTCCTCCCCCTCGGCGCCGTCCGCCCTCCTCCAGAAGAACGCCACCAGCTTGGCCGCGAGGCGCAGCATGGCCCTGCCACCTCTGTAGGTGTCCTCACGCGGGCAAGCGGTCCGCCGCCCAGGACCAATGGACTTGTCGCGCCTGCGCCTGCGCACCCGCTCTCTCCCGCCCCCCACCCCCGCTTTGAGACTTCGGCCAATGGGCTCTCTCCGCCCGCGCCTGCGCAGGCGCCCGCCGTCTCGGCCAATGGGGTTGCTGCGTGCGCCACGACCGTTTGTAGTCGGTGGTTGGCCGTTGGCGACCGTTGACACGCGGCTCAGCTAGGCGAGGTGCCAGGTGGGCGAGAGGGCCACGCGCTGTCGCGCGGTGGGCGGGGCCTCTTGCGTGCGCGCGGCCTAGGTGTCCGTCCGCCTCCCTTCAGCGCGCACCTCTCCGCGGTGAGGAGGTTCTGTTTCCGACCTTCTGGAGTCCGTCGTGCGCCGCGGGTGGAGTTTTCTCGAATGCTGGTGGCCGCGCCCTTCTCCAGTCTGGGGCTGTTGGTAGGAGCCGGTGTCCCTGACTCTGCCGCGCCGACCGCCCCCTGCGCCTCCGGGCCAGAGGTTCCCCGACTTCATCCGTCTCTTCAGAAAGCATGCGTCTCGGTGTCGGTGCGAACTGTTATTATTTCCTGCCTTTTGTTTTTTTCTCATTTAATTTGTGTTTTTCTAACGTCTTGAGGTGACACGGAGTTCTGGAACTTTCTTTTGCTCAAACCTAGGCATTTCAGGCTGTAAGCGTGTCTCAGCTCGAATTCGGCCGCATCCTCCAGAATGTGACCCGTAGTTTTGTTTGGCTTCTCGCTGCCTTTGTGGGTGTTGCTTCGAGTCCTGGGGCTTCCTTGTCTGCAGGAGCAGTGGTTACCTTCCGGGTGTTGCCGGCCTTCGTGCCGGGGTCGGGGAACCCGGGCACTGGCGGCTCGGGACGGCCCTCGTGGTTCCGCCCGAGCGCGGTGTGAGCGGGGTTCCTCGTCCCGGCGGTGAGGACCCCCCGCCCGGAGCCTGAAGTAAGTCCTGCTGAGTCCTGGCGGTGCACTCGGCGCTGGGGACACCCATGAGCATGAAAGGGTGCCAGGGCCCCCCCGCGGGTGCGCGGGGTGTGCAGCGCATGCTGCCCGCCGGGGGGCGCCACGGACGGGCTTCTAGAGCGAGGGTGACGCGCAGCAGGAGTTTCCACTTCCTAGGACTGTCCCGTGTGTCCGCCAGCCTGGATTCGGGACTCTCCACCCCAGCTTTTCAGTGCGACCACCTGGATGCCCAGCGGAGCCTTCGGTCTCATGGCGAGAAGGACGCTGCGGACCCTCCCTCCGCACCTGCTTCCCCCAGTCTTGTGCACGTCAGGTGGGACAGCGGCACCTGCCCTGCTCAGACTGAAGCCTTCCGCCCCCCTGAACTACTGACCCTCTCGCCCCACGTCTTGCTGACTGCAGATCGTGTTGGCTTTTCAAGCTCTCCCTGAAACCTGGCCGCTCCTCGAAACCGCCTCTGTGCCCCACCTCAGTCCCGGCCGGCACCTGCTCTCTTGTGGCCTGTTGTCCACCCAGCAGCCGCTTGCTCCTCCACGCAGAACCTTCCGGCACGTCCATCTCAGAGTCCAAGCTAAGGTTGTCTCCATGCCCACAGGTGCCTCCTATCTGGATGCCTCACCTCATATGATTGCTTTGTCCATCGTCCTCCAGCCTGGTCACCTCAGGACCTTTGCATCCGTGGCACCCTTGCTCCAGCTCTCTGCGAGACTCCCCTCTTTGCCTTCTGCATGTCTTTGCTCAGATGCCTCCTCAGTGAGGCCTGCCCTGACTCCCCCAAGCAGCAACCCCCATTCCTTCCCTCCCCCACCATAAAGCACACTACTTATCTTGTGTGCTTCTGTCCGGCCATTAGAATGTAAACTCCAGGCGGGAGGGACTGTGGACTGCTCTGTTCCTTCTGTAAGCATTCATTGGAGGACAAGGGAAACGTTGAAACATGAGTAGGATCTGAGGAGGCAGGAAAAGGAGGAAAAACGTTTTAGGAACAGTAGTGTATGTGAAGATACCGTGGAAACACAGGATTTGTTCTGAACGTCGGTATTGCCAATGGAAACAAGGAAGCATTTTTCAAGTGACTAGGACTCCAGGGCCTAGAGTTTGCTCCACAATTTCTGATTCAAGGCAGCTTGCATTTCTTAGGGGTAGAACAACCTTGGAAAGGCACAGAAATGGTGAAATTTGCTTGACGTTTTCTTCAAACAAGAAGAAACACCAAGGGTTCAATCTCACCGCACCAATTCCTACTAATTCAGTTATCATTTAAAAGGGAGTCCATAAAGAAGTTTGGGAGGTTTTTCAATCTGTTCAGAATCCCTTCTTAACTTCCCAGGTTATAGTTTGTGAAAACTCTAATCTTTGCTTGGTGGAAAAGCTAAGACAACAGAGCATCCCATTATTCAAAACCAATGCCTTTGCTCAAGCTTTATGTGGATTTGCAGTTTGAGGAGCTGGTTTTTCAGAATGCTTTGATTCGAGCTACTTTATGGCTCCCATGTCAACAAAGAAACTGTTGCTGTAACTGTCAGGGCGCCAGTGTCTCTGGGCGAAGCATACTCCCGTCCTTTTTCTTTAGCAGAAATAAAAGGCACAGCAGGACTGCTAGGGCTGCCCACGGGAACCAATGAGTCAGAATTCCAAGCAGTTCAAGGGCCACGCCAGCCATGTTAAACGTGCAAATGTGCATGTGACCTCGTGAAGAAGGTCTTCCTCTATGATCTCAGAGCATCGATGGAAGAAAGCTGCTTTGAAGGGTGTATGACAAGGTGTTTGGATAGTAAGGTGTTTCAGAAATGGACACCCAGCACTCCACCCTGCCCGGACTGGGTGCTTCGTGTTGTGCTACTCTTAGGTACACTTCTTTCCTGTGAGATGCCTGCCGTGGCACCTGTGTGTGACCCAGCTGCCATCAGTGGAACTGAGGGACCCCTTAATTTTTGGCAGAGTTGAGACGGCACGGAGCAGTGCTCTGAGCCAGCAGTTACACAACCACCGGGGAACTTTCCAGGGTCACTCTCTTCATCTCATTGAAATTCAGGAAGCGGCACTCCTTCCCCTGGCTTAAGTGCAGTTTTGCTGGGCTTTTGTTCCATTTGTGAATAATTCTTGCTGGAAGCCCCGGGCAGGATGACTTGGTAACGGCCCCTCACCCAGAGACCAGCCCTCCCAGCGCCAGAAACCACCGGAGGTAAGCGTGCCCACGTTAAATCGCTAAGTGTGTGTGTGTATTTTGTGGTCTCACCTTGAGCAATTTAATGTTCTTTGAGAACCAGCACGTCATGGAACTCGTAAGTGAAGCTGCTAATGAGTGTGAAGCTTGAAATGTTCTGGAGAGCCCAGGAGTGAGGCACTTAAAACCTAAAATTCCACCCTGAATCCAGACCATTCAGGGTTGTTTTACTGGGAAAGTGATTTTACTTACTTACAGACTTGGGTGCTAACTTTTTCTTCAAACTTGTAGCATCTTGGTAGGGATGGTGTTTCTTTTGCTGGAAACAACGTGCTTTAATTAGAGTTGTTTATTCAGTTGTTGAAAATAAATGATAATTTTGTTACTGGTAAATAAGCGGCAGCAGAGGTGACTCCAGAGCTCCAAGTGCATCTGTTGTGTGGCTTCTGTCCCCTGAGCACCATGGCACGGGATGAGCAGTGCAGGGAGGAGCTCAGTTATGACCGGATGCCCACCCTGGAGCGGGGAAGGCCGGAGGCCGGGAGCTACACCTCAGACGCCAAGCCCAACGACCTTCAGCTGTCGACAAGGCTGCCTCCATGCTTCAGTCACAAGACATGGGTTCTCTCTGTGTTGATGGGGGTGAGTAGCTCTTCACCATCCACCACGAGGTGTCTTCTGCTTTGGGTGCCATTCCCAAGTGGCCTGGGAGAGGGCAGATCCTAGGTTATTTCTGCTTCTGGAGAGTCTCACGTGTGCTGATGTGCTTACTTTGCTTATTTTTTCTGAATTATTTTTCTCGGTTCGCGAATATTTACCACAATAGCCCTGTTGGCCTCTGGCTGTGGCTTCTCTGTGTCCCACCAGGGTTGGGACAGTCCATGCTGACCATCTGCTGTTGGGGTAGCCTCCATGACTCTCCACTCCTGGTGGGGGGTGGTCTGGGGTTGCCCTGCAAAGATGGGAGGAGGGGCTGTGCTCTTAGGGCAGACCTCTGGCAGACTGAACAGTGGGTCAGTGTCCCAGGATGGGAAGTCAGGGCCATGGAGCAGGAGAAAGCCCAGGGGCTGGAGGGACAGGGTCAGTAGAGAGCTGGGGGCAGACCTGGTGCCAGGACATTTGCCTTCAGACATGCTTGGGTGTGCACTTGACCACTAAAGGGGTCATTTCAGCCTGAGAGCAGGCTTGCCTGGGGCTGGGCCATTGGATACACCTCTCTTTAGGCAGGACCCCGGGTCTCCTGTGCGACCCAGGCTGAGAGCCAGGATCCTGGTGGGGACCTCGCCCCTCACCGGGCTTCCCCAGGCCACCCTGCAGCACCCCCAGTGGTCCTGCCCACCCTCTCCCTGAGCTGTGACCCTGTCCTACTGAGACTGGAACCCCCATCTGCCTGGGGTGCAGAGGAAGTTCCTCGTCCCTGTTCCTGGGGCTGACATCACACAGCTGCTCAGCCTCCTCGCAGTCCCAGGGCTCTGGACTCTGTGCGCTGCCCACAGCTGCCTGTAGCCAGGGTACTTAATCTTGCTCCTCCCCTCCTCACTTAGGTGTGTACCATGGTCTCCCTGGCTCCCCAGGCCCCTGTGTCCCAGTGCTCCCGTCACAGTGGGGCATTCATGACTTCCCCCCAGTCCAGACCCTTTGTCTGAGTCGTTTAACACTGACCCCTGCCCCACAGCCTCAGCCTCTGTAGTGAGTTTCTATCTCTCAGACGTGACCTGAGGCCTGGGTGTCTCTTGGGCCTGCAGCCCCTGACTTGAGCATTTTCCAGCTGTCCACTTGGATTAGCTTTGCAGAGAGCATGGGGTGGGGCTGTTTGCCAGCCCCCGAGGCTGGCCCTGAGTGTGGGGGGGTTATCCTAAACCCCCTGAAATTGTACGTATTGGGGTAAGGGTGTGTTCTGGGGAGAAGTGCCGTTTTTTGCTTTAAATTTCAACAGAGACCTCTCCCTCTCTCCCCCAAATAAATGTTGAGGCCCTTAGTCTGGTGCTGGAGGGAAGAGTGGGTCATGGCCATTCTTCAGGGAGGAGTCAGGTCTGGCAGAATCCAGGCATCAAAGTTGGCATTGTACAAACTGTTGAGTTTGACCCAGGAGGCAGTCAGAGGACTAGTTGTTTCGCTGTCTGATTTTCCAATGTGCCTGTGTTATTTGTGCTGCTATTTTGCAGAGCTGTCTGCTTGTGACTTCGGGGTTTTCGCTTTATCTGGGAAATGTGTTTCCTTCCGAAATGGATTACTTACGTTGTGCTGCAGGATCGGTAAGCATCGTTCCTCAGTTGCATCTTTTAGTACCGAAATTTGAGGTTCTGAGTTTCTTTGCTCCAAAATTTACTAGTTGGCTGTCCCTTACTCCTCATTAAGAATGTCCTCATCTGGGGCACCTGGGTGGCTCAGTCGGTTAAGCATCTGACTTCGGCTCAGGTCATGATCTCACACTCCATGAGCTCGAGCCCAGTGTCGGGCTCTGAGCCTGGAGCCTGCTTGGGATTCTGTGTCTCCCTCTCTCTCTGCCCCTCCCCTGCTCATGCTCTGTCTCTCTCTGTCTCAAAAATAAATAAAAACATTTAAAAAATTAAAAAAAAAAGAATGTTCTTATCTGACTTTAGTTTTAAACGAGATTTGTTACTTTTGAAAATGATTGATGTAGCAAGTCTGAATGTCACTCCATAGAGTCCCACGCAAGAAATGGCACTTTGATTTCTAACTTACAGCTGCGTGTCGCTTCGGGCTGTCCTGTGGGCTGGCAGGGAACCTGGCTTCTGCCCTCTTAGGACAAAAGTCCTTGCAGAAATTTGACCCATTTCCTACTGTTCTCTCTGGAATCTTCTAGGTGGTCCCTTGTCACTACTGGAGCAGTCCTCCTTGGGCGGGTGGTCACAGTGATTTCTGACCCCCATGCTCCAGGGCAACACTGACCTGGGATGGGTATCTCAGCCAAGTCCTTGGTGGTGCTCTTTACTTTCAGAAGGGACAGGCTAGGGAAGCAGGTCACATGGTCCCACCAGCCCCCCCTCCGCTCTTGGAGGCATAGCCCCTGGGGCCCCCTCATCCAACTTATGCTCTGTGTCCTGCAATCTCTGGGATCCGTTTCCATGGCTTGTGCTGTGCTCACTGCGGGGTCTGCAGGGGTCGTGTCACCCACAGGGGCAACACCTGGCGTGGCCCACAAGGCCCGAGCTGATGCCCTTCCCTTCACCTCCCCACTGCCCTGACACCTTCACTCTTGCCTCTTTCTTTACTTCTGTGGGGATCAAGCCTCCTAGAGACTCTGAGACCCCTGTTTCCACATTCTTCACATGTAGATGTTTTTCCCTTTGGGGTAATTCTTGAGGTGAGATGAAGTCTGCTCTTGTGCAATTGGTAGAGGTGACAGTTTGACGTCTAAGTGTATTTAGTGAGAATAGGTTTCACTATCTGTCTGTTTCATCTCTTCAGAAAAACATTTTCCAGAATAAGTCATTTTGAAAGTCACAGGACCTTTCACCATTGCCAACACTCCTGTGCCCAGTTGACTGGTGGCACTTGTTTGGCTGGCATGTCTTGGGTCGTTCTGGAAGCTTAAGCCTTGCAGTGCAAGTACAGATGTCTAGGTGATTCGCCCCTGGCTCATGGAGCTCTGATTTCTTTTCAGTGCCTTCCCTCGGCAATTGTGAGCTTTGCTGTTTCAAGGAGAAACATCAATGCGGTGAGTCCGGCTTTCTGTGCGGTCTCTGCAGATGTGGGGGCAGCAGTGTGGCTTTGGGCCGTGGAAGAGCCTCGGATGGCAGAATGCACCAGCAGTCTGTGGACCCAGGAGGCAGGCCCAGGCCACCTGCAGGGCTGAGGGGCACCTGTGTGCGTGTGCATGCTGGGATGTGCCTCCACTGCCTGTAGCCCTTGTGCTCCCCACTGCAGGGCTTCCTGGAATACCCTGCCTCCTGCCCCTGAGGGGCTGCAAGGGACCCTCCCTGGCTAATCCTTATGTGTATGTGTCGTAATCTTGGGGTTTTTAATTACCTAGAATTTGATTCAGTGATACCTTTATTTTAGTTATGCAAAAAATAGTGAACCCCTGGTTTTTTTTCCAGATCCCTAACTTTCAGATCCTGTTTGTGTCCACGTTTGCCATCACCACTACGTGTTTAATCTGGTTTGGATGCAAACTGGTTGTGAACCCCTCAGCAATAGACGTGAGTCACTGGGTAGTGCTGTGGGTCCCAAATGTTTTCCTGTTTTCTCCTGGACATGTCTTTCTGCTGATGCAGATACCAGAGGTTCTGGTCCCACTGAGTCTGGGCCTGAGACAGTGCTGTCATTGGGTTGACACAGTACATGTGTGTCATAGCTCTGGAGTCTAACAAATTCTGAGAATTTCATTTATGCTTTTGAGAATTGTCTGTATTTGATTCTTGCATTGACTACAGCAGATGGATTTATTGATAGTATTTCTAATGTCTCTTTGGCAACGTATTTCATCAAATCTGTGATGCTGTTGATTGGAAGTTAGACGGTTACTTTATGAACCACTAAGAAAAACGGAAAAACCTTACCATTTAGACTATGATGCCAGAAGAGAATCCCAGTTTCCTAAGAAATGAAGACTCATCAGAGATACCTCAAAACAAAACAAAAAAAAAGCCTCTGTTTTGTGGGAAATGTTGAACTCACTATTTTCAAGATCAGGAAAAGGATGGGGGGCCCGAGGAAGTCTCAGCCAGGCCTGTAAGGCAGAAACATGAACACACGTGGACCCGGAAGGGACACTCACACTGACATTGTCTGCAGAAGAGGGGTTCCCACTGACTCCACCTTAGAATTGAGCACATGTAGCAAGGTTGCAAGGTGTGAAAATCAGAGTAAAACAATTGTGCTAGCAACAGAAGACTTTGGAAATGTAATTTAAATACAGACATTATTTTATAGAGACAAGCCTGTGAAGTTCCTGGGAATAAATGAAGCAAAAGTTTTGTGAGGCTGTTTTGTAGAAAATCATGAAGCCTTACTGAGAACCGGTACTTCTTCATTAAACCTTCATTACGCCAGGACTTCGTTAAAGTCCCGGCTGAGGGCCGGTGAGGGCGCCTCTCAGTGGGTCCAGAGCAATAGCACCTGTCAGCAGGACCCGACACGTTTAGTGACCAAGGGCCAGGGAAGGCAGCCCCTTGACAGCAGGCCGGGAACTCAGCCCACAGCCAGGGGTTACTAAACAGCGGTCCAGGAAGGCAGGGGAGCCCTCCTGGACCAGGCTAGCCTGAAGCCACCCCGCGTGCGCCAACCATAGTCCTGGACTTGCGCGTAGTGGTACTGCGCCCTCGTGTTGGAGCCTAGCCAGGGGAGACGCAGGGGCACACGCTGGAAGGAGGACCTGTCCCAGGGTGTGTGGGGAGCTCCCGCTGCAGATCTAGGGCACCGGGCTGCCTCGGGCACTCGCCAAGGAGGAAAGCCCAGTGCCACCAGGCAGCTGGAGTGACTCTCAGCCTCACTATAATCAAGAGGAGGTAAATGAAAACCGTAAAGAGTTGCCATTTCAAGCATCAGATGGGCAGAAGCCCCAGGTGCTTGCCTCCCGTCTGGGGCAGCTTTTACACCCTTCGGAAACAGTCCGGCATCTGCAGGTACGTTCCAAAGAAGCACACGTGCTGTGACTCCGTGTACACACCCCTGACAGTGCAGGCCTTGGAGATAACACTTGCATGCTCGACCAGAAAGTGTGGCTGCTAGCAGCACTGGGCATCGTGGCAAAAACCCCAAACCAGAACACATACTCGAATGTCCACGTTGCCTAGGGCAGTGCCCCCGAAGACCGCAAACAGGTAAATAAATGCTGAAAGGTGGGTGAAGCCGCATGCCACCCGGCCTTCTCCTCAAGTGTGGCCGTGGCCACAGCGCCACCTCTCCTGAAGCTAGAACTCCAGTCCCCACCGTGCCCAGGCCACTGTGCCAGAATCCATGGGTAACCAGGCCCTCACATAGTTCCTGTCACGTGAAGGTCAAGCTACACAGCACTGAAAGTGCTGTCTGTGGCACTAAGGACGCGTGGCTCCAACGTCCGAACCACCAGTGTCTGGGGGCGCGTGCGCACATACACGTGGGGAAATAGAAAACCACACACGGGATGGGACCCTTGGGACTGTGGCTCCCACACCCCTTCTCCCTGCTCGTGCCGGCCCCTGGATCCTCAGCCTCCACCCAGCTTCCCCACACGATGTATGCAGGGGAGCCCTCCTCCCCCACACGATGTACACGGGGGAGCTTATCTGTTCCTGCCGTTCTGCCTGCACTTGGGGGTCCATCCAGCTCACGATGAGGCTGCTCACCGTTAACACTGTGCCACATCCACTGTGGGTTCCCCCATCTACCCAGCATTCTTTAGGGGTAGATCCAGAGGGTCACCTGTGATGCCCCACTGCCGGGAGCAGGTGCAGACACGTGTCTGCAGGGGTCTCATGAACCAAGAGGTGCCGTCTCCCTGGACTCACTTGTTCAAGTACAGGGCCCTGTTCTCACCCTCACTGCATGCGCAGGCTTCTCAGGGCCCAGACCTTCCCTACGTTTGGGGTCACCGATTTTCTACTGTGTCCAGTCAGATGACTACAGCGGGAGCTGCTTGTTACTTCCCTTCATGTTTTCTCATCACTGATGCTTCTGAGCACCCCTTCCTCTGCTTTTATCTCCTAGCTTCCTTTTCTGTTAGTTGCCTGCCCTTAACGTCGGCTCATCTGTAGATGGAGGTTGTCTTTCTCTCCTTGAGTCACAGAACTTGCTTCCCCCCCACACACACAATGTGTCAAATTCCCACGCAGAAGTGATTTTGCCACTGTTTCTCACCAGTTTGTCTGTTACTGGGCAACACCATGCTTTTTATGAGGATGCCCTGGGCAGGCCTTAATGTCCTGTGGGAGAGCCACACCCCCACCCCACCCCACCCCCACTTCACAGCTGGCCTCTCTGACTTTAAATAGATTTTAGAATAGGTTTATTGAGTTCCTCAACAGCTGCACCTGGGGTTATGCTATGATGATTTTAAGTTGATATAGTAATTTAGTGAAACTTGACATCTTCGTTATGTTAAATCATTCTACCCAGGAGCATAGATGGTCTGTACTCACTCAAATCATCTTCTGTGTCCTGTATTAGGGTCTTAATGTTCTGTTTATTCTTGGTTAAGGAATCCCTAGATCATTTACAGATTTTGTTGCCAGTATGAATGGTGCTTATTTTTTAAGTTATGTTTTCAGATGAATTATCAGAATGCAGAGAGAGGGTATTGATTTAATTTTTTATTTTGCAATATTTTAAGACTCAATAATTTGCACAAATACAGAGAGTTCCTGTGTGCCCTTCACCCAGCTTCCCCAGATGACAGCATCTTACATAATCAGAATATGTCAAAACCAGGAGATTGACGTTGCTGCTATATATTCACTTAAGTACAAACCTATTCAGACTGTACCAGTTTTTAAATCAAAAGGGAATTTTGTCAGTAGATTTTGTGTTTGGAAACCTTGCTGAACTCTCATTCTTCATAGTTTTGTATTGGTTATTCGGTGCAGGTGATTACATCCTCCGCAAACAATGACCGTGCGAACATCCACTTCAGTCCTACCATATTTCCCTTTCTCTGTAGCTGTGGCAGGGTTCCCACTGCAGTGGGAACCAGTGGGGCGTCTCTGTCTTATTCCTGACTTTAAATGAGTTACATCGAAAGAGTCTCTGTTAAATTCTTGATATGTAACTTTTGCCAAGTTGAAAATATTCTCTTCAAGTCCTGGTTTGTCATGAGTTTTTCATTTTAAAAATATAATTATGTGTTGAATTTTAATAGTTTGTTTTTGCATATGTTAAGATGACCTTTCCTCACTTTATTAGATTGACAGATTTTTCTGGTGTTGAGCCTTTCTTTCCTGGAATAAACCTTACTCAAACACAACAGTATTATTTTAGATAGTCTTGACAGGGTGACTAGCTGGTATTGTGTTCAGGTTTTCTGCATCTCCTGGGTGAAATGGGCCTAGATTTCCTTCATCTGGTTTTAGAGTCAAGGTTACACTGGCCTCGTAAAGTAAGCGAGGCAGCACTGATTTCTTGTGTTTCAGAATGATTTGATAGAATGAACTGCTTCTTGAAAGTTGGGTAGAACTTGCCTGTGAAGTCCTCTCCACCCAGAGCTGCTGCTGAGGGAGGGCTTCATTATTAGTATCGATGTGTTCTGTGTCGTCTTGTGTCAGATTTTCTATTTTATTAAAAGTTCCTCCAATATCATCCAGTTTTTCAAAATTACTGGCACGTAGTAGGTAGTGATATAGCTCCCTATTTTATTTTATTTTTTTAACGTTTATTTATTTTTGAGACAGAGAGAGACAGAGCATGAACGGGGAAGGGTCAGAGAGAGGGAGTCACAGAATCCGAAACAGGCTCCAGGCTCTGAGCCGTCAGCACAGAGCCCAACGCGGGGCTCGAACTCACGGACCGCAAGACTGTGACCTGAGCCGAAGTCGGACGCTCAACCGACTGAGCCACCCAGGCACCCCAATAGCTCCCTATTTTAAATGTGCTCCGTTTTTAGTTCTTTCCTTCTCTCCCCCCACCCCTCCCCCCCCGAATTTAATTTGTGTCTTTATTGTATCTCATTCTTTTCCAAGAACTAGCTCTTGGGGAACCTCCTTTGGTTTGTTTCTGGTTGCCGTTTTCTCTTTCCTGGTGTCTGTCATGTCCTTGCTCCCTGTGTTTTTGGGGCTGCTCCTTGGTCGGTCGGTCGGTGAGTCGGTCAGTGTGCTACACCCGTCATGAGCTGAAAGCCCAGCCCGGCGGGGGTGCCTCTGGCCCTGTCTCTCAGCTCCAGCTTAGGTGCATTCCAGTTTGACGTGACATGGATTTTCATCGTTGTTTGGTCCTACGTGTTTGCAGATTTCCCTTTTGGTCCCTCCAAACCTACTTCCCACCCACTGTCTCCCTGTCTGTCCAGGAGGTGGCATATGTGGGCTGGTTCCGCTAGCACTTTGCCTTCTGGCCTCCGTTGGGGTCAGCCCATGAGAGACTCATTCAGATGGGACATTTGAGAGTGCTTAGGCTGTCCCTTCCCCTGGCTCTGAGCCTTTTGGGGGTGTAGTTGGATGGAGGCTGGGTTCTCTCTCTCGGCCACTCCTTCACTGCCCTTGTCCTCAGTAGTCACCACTACCCTTCCAGGTTTCCCTTCACCCTGGCCCAGACTTGAGAGCTATCCTCTCATTAAATCTCCTCTAGCCCCTCCTCTTGGGTGTCCCTCTCTTTCTCACCAGGACCCTGATAAAACAGACATACGGGACTATCTTTCACAGTCTTCCATCGGTGGTTGTTTTTCTGATTATGTTACAGTCAGAATGCCCAACCTGTAGTGTAGGTTCTTTGGAATTTACCAAGGCTTGTTTTGTGGCCTAATAGACGGTCAGATTTTGTTAGTGTTCCACCAAATACTATAAAAGAATGATGATTCTCTGTTTTCAATTTTGCAGGTAGAGTTCTATAGATCAAATAATGAATTTCATTTGATTTTAAACATAGGTTTTATTATCACTGTGGTCTGGGGAGGCCAACAGATCAGGGGACAACTGCCATCGGAAAGACAGCTCATCACTCACAGGTCCCAAGGGGAGGGGGCACGATGTGCCCAGGCTGGGGGCCACAGGGGGAAGCACCAGGCGGTCGGGAGGCAGAGCGGGAACAAGAGAGGGAGACTTTCCTGTGGCTGAGGCAGGTGCAGGCTTAGAACTGGCTGGTGTGAATCACGTCCCTGGGCCCCAGGGATCCCCTAGTGGTCGGGCACCTGCCCGGGGTGGTGGGGGCAGGTGAGGGAGGCCCTGAGTGTGGGAGCCCCACAGAGGGGGTGCTGGGCCAGGGCTCCATATTGGCTGGTTTGCAAATCCTATAGTTAAATTGACTTTTTTTAGTTTTTTATTCATTGGTTATGAATACAGAGATGGATTCCTTTAATTGCCAACACAATTAAGACATGGAACGGTTTTATCACCTCTGAGGCCCTGTTCGGTTTTTGGCAGTTATGCATAGGGCTATGTAAAGGTGTGCGGGTTTTCAAAACGTCCTTAAACACCCAGGGGGCAAACCACTAAGGAAGGTTTAGATCGGTGAGTAGCCTCCAGCGCAGTGGCCACAGCAAGCCCTTGAGCTAAGAATGATTTAAACAAAACAAAAGAGACACACTTGAATCAGAGGGGATGTATGGCCCCTGTGCCTGGCATCTGGCCTTTGACAGAAAAAGACGCCCAGAGTTTTAAACAGGTGTCTAAGCCTCTGTCTATGTTTACAGAAGGAAAAGGGAAGAGAACTAGTCTTACAGACCTATGTGTTCTTTTTTGGCAGATAAATTTTAATCTGGTTCTTCTCCTTCTGTTGGAGCTTTTCACGGCAGCCACGGTGATCGTCTCAGCACGGTCGAGCGAGGCGTATTGTAAGCAGAAGGTGGGTGCAGCCCTGCGCCGCACGGGGCATGCAGCAGGCCCCCCAGAACACTCACCCATGCACACGAGGGTAGGCTGCCCCAGGGCACCGCACGCGGCCCCAGCCCGCCAGGGTCTCACGAGGCCGATGGCCTCAGGAAGGCAAGGTAGAAGATGCGACACAACTTGCCCATGGTGCGATTCTGATCAAGTACCGGTGCCCCATCATTTCCCGTCGAGAGACCAGGTCTGCTAAAAGTGTCACCTTGTAAACTGGGGTCACAGCAGCTAATTCTGTTTTCACATGCAAGGAATAGCTCAAGTCTAAAGAGCCACCAGTGGCTCCCACATGCTAGTAGTTTAGAACCCGGCCGAAGTGACAGCCTGGACGTGGCCAGCCAGTGCCAACAGCCTGGGCAGTGGGCTGCGAGGGTGCACCTCTCCCTCCCCACCCCCCCCACCCCCCTGCCACAGCACATGTAAAGTCACCAGGCCAAACATTTTGTCTGTCTCTCTTTAGGGTTCCATGTCAGATAGCACCAACATTTTGTATGAAGTGGCATTTCCTGCTCGGGTCCTGAAATCCTATTCAGTAAGATAAACTTTAAATTTTTCCTTCTTATTTTATTTTATTTTATTTTATTTGGGAAAGGTCCATGGTGACACACTGTCCTGAGTGACATCTGCCATCCACAAGGAATTCTTAAGTTCACCCTGTCACTCAGAATTGTCCTGGTTTGAAGGATAGATCATGTGGCTGCCCTCCCTTGTAAACTGTATTGCAAGTCTTTTATGTGTTTCTAGCTTGTTTCTTTGGTTCACTTGTCCTAATACTGTGGAAGATGTGTTAAGCCCCCTGCTCTGAGCATAGTGCTCGTGATTTCTGTGTGTGGTTCCGTAGCTGTTTGCCATGGGTTTTGGGGGCTTTGTCATGTACAAGTTCACAGTTGTTTCCTATTCTCACGATTACTTAGCAAATCTGCCCTTGCTGATGGCTTTTGCCATAAAGTCTGTGTTGACTGGTCAAGTGCACAGCTCTCTTTTGGTTAGCACGGGCGGGCTGTGTCTTCCTGCCCTGACTATCAGCTTGTCTCGTCCTTGTGTTCAGGATGCTGCTGTCACAGCGTGGGACTGTGTCTCATCCTTCCCTCATCTGTCACCCTCTTGGTGGCCTCACCGAGTCTGCGTCCTGCACTGCCACATCTGTACTTTGTTTTGCCACCTTTCTGTTGCCTAGTTTCCATGCCTTCTCTTGCTTTTCCTGCCTTCCTTTGAATTGGTGGGAGCTTCGTCCTTTCTTCTCCCACTTTTTTCCTTTTCCAGTAATTTTGAGTTGGGAGCTGTGCATTTTTTGGTGTTCTTTTAGAGATCATCCTCAACATTTCAACATAGGGCCTATGGCTACTTTGCCCTGAGCTCTTTAGAACATCCTCTTCACGTCCCCCTGCCCACCTGCAGCATGAGAGACACTCCCTCGGTGGCCCTGCCTATGTGCTCTGTCCCTCCAGGTCATCGAGGTGATTGCTGGCGTCTCTGCCGTCCTGGGTGGGGTCATCGCTCTGAACGTGGATGATGCTGTCTCGGGACCACACCTCTCCGTGACGTTCTTTTGGATCTTAGTGGCCGTGAGTACACCCTTGTGGCCCTCATATGTGTGCGGGTCACCCGGCCACTGGCCAAGCCCTGGCTACTGTCCCCAAGACAGTCACTGCCAGTCTTGGAGCTCAGCTTTGGTGGATTTCAGGCAAGGGAGCAGCTGGAAGAGAAGAGGGTGGAAGGTGGCTGCTGGCAGGCCAAGCAGGACGCTTCTTGGCTGCCGCGCCAGGGTCCTTGCTGGCCCCACAATTGGAGGAATTTGAGAATCAAAGATAAAATGGGTCAGAAGGTTAACTTTTTTTTTTTTTAATGTTTATTTATTCTTGAGAGAGAGAGAATGAGAATGAGCTGGGGAGGGGCAGAGCGAGAGAGGGACACAGAATCTGAAGCAGGCTCCAGGCTCTGAGCCGTCAGCACAGAGCCCGATGCGGGCTTGAACTCACAGACCATGAGATCATGACCTGAGCTGAAGTTAGATGCTCAACCAACTGAGCCACCCAGGCACCCCTGTTAATTGTTTTAATGCGAATCGATATTGTTTCATGTTTTTATGTTACTTTTTCTTGAAGAACGAAGAATGATTATTTTACGTTATTTTACATCAGGTCTAGAATGCGTAACATATTGTTTCCCAATGTGTGTTTTGTAAAATGTAATATGTTTATGCTGTTATTTTATATTAAATACTACTGTGGTAAACTCCCAGCACAACGCTTCGTGCGTGCATGATAAGTGCCTGATATATGTGGTCACTGTGTTACATATGGCTCGTTCATCATTTTATGAGCGACTAAGTTTGTTTGCACAAGTTAATGTCATTTAGTGTTTAACAGAAACGCAGCCCGTGGAGCATCTGACCCAGTGCCTCCCATTTGGGTAGGGGCCTTGGCTGGTGTGGGCTCCTCCCATCTGCGTGGAACAGTTCAAAGCAACCCCTGCATGCCTGAAATCCTACAGTCAAGTGACACATCCCAAATACCTGCACCCTGTGCTTCCGGACATCGTCATCCCATGACTATTTTGCAGTGTCACTGTGTCACATGGTGATGCCTGCGGGAAGGGCCTGGTTTGTCCCACCCTGCTGTCCGGGGTCATCCTGGATGAACGACCGAGACACAGCATATGCAGCTCGTCCACATGCTCTTCTTCCTGATGCTGCCTCGAGAGGGTGGTCTTTGTCCTGACCACATGTGCATTCAGCTGCGGGAAGGCCAAGACTGGCGTGGCTGGGCCGCAGCAGCCTGTGTCGGGTGCTGGGGCTGGACTCCTTGCTGCGTCCTGGGGCTCAGCAACACTGGGGGTGCCTGTGTCCAACCTTGCTGAGCCCTGGGTACTCCCCGAGGACTGGAGCCTGGGGAGAGAGAGCAGGCAGGGAGGCCGTGGGATGGGGTCACGCACCTGGTCACCCGCTGCCAGTGCGCAGGTGGGACTCACAGAGTGCTTGCCTCTGTGCCTGCCCCAGTGAGTGAGGCTGTGAAAAAGGCGCGTCTGCATGTTTAACTTCTGAGGTGACATGGAAGCACTTGGAATTATGTCCTTGAGTTACTGAGGACAGAGACCCAATATTGCCCTAAAGCTTATAGTGCAGAGCCACTTGCCTGAACATCCACCACAGAGGCTGTGGCCATCTCCCCCACACCCAGCCTCCCTGGCCCTTTGTCTGCAGATGCTCCTCCCTCTCTGCCCCGGGGTGGGAGGGTCAGACAGCTCTACCTGCCCCAGTCCTGGTTGGAGGAGACCGTGGAGAGGCCAAGGACGTAGACCAGGCGGGGGTCCAGGGCTTGGGGCCTGGCCGAGAGCTTGTCCCTGCAGCCTCCCTAGGCCTGGTACGTATCTGTATACGAGCGGGTGTGTATCAACTGCCCTCCTCCCCATGGGCCAGTTTCCTGCCAGTCCAGGGGGTGGTAAGCAAACTTGGGCCCCCACCCCGCCACGTTTGTTGGGGCCACTCCAGTCACTTCCTGAGTGGCTGTTCCACATCCGCAGCCCCTCCTCTGCTTACAGCCATAGAGCCTTGATGGAAATGCCAATCTGGGGGGAGGTTCCTGCATGGACACCTTCACCTCTCGCATTCCTTAGAGTGAGCAGACTCCCTGGGCCAGGCCCACCCACCCCTGCAGCCATACCCACACCCCTGTCCATAATGAGCTTATCTGTCACGCCCACACCAGGGCCTCCAAAGTGCTGCTCTCCCCGCCATCCTTGGCCTGCTCCCCTCTCAGCCCTCTAGCTGCTGCCGGGGATCTCGTGGCCTCAAGCCTGCCTCTGTCCCACTCACCCTCAGGCCAGATTCCTGAACAAGTATAGATGTCCCCCCCGGTGTCCAGGGTGCTGAGATCCTCCCACGAAGGGGAGGAGTCTGCTGCCACCCAGCGTATGGTCATTTCCTTTGCTGTGCGTGTGGCCAGGTAACTAGACCTTGGATGCACCTGGGCCCATGGGCTCAGTGGGTTTAATAGGCTCAGCACTTGGCACCTTGGGAAGGACGTGCCCTGCTATGCTTCCCTCTCTGCTGGAATGGCGTGAAACTAAGTCAAGCTTCTTAAAATAAGTGGAAAAAGACGTTTATTGAGTATAAAGAGGAAAGGGCCCTCTTAGTGGAGGAGAGCCACTGAAGAGCCCATCTAACCGCTAGGCAATAGTGTGGTGGGTGGCCTGGCGGGGAGCCATGTCTCCTGGGGCTCCCTGAGTCTGATGATGAGGAAGCACCAGACTGGCCCCAGCTAATGCCCGTCTGCAGCTAGCTGGTGTGCTCTTCAGGACCTCTGCATCTGACAATGACCTAGGTCTCCCTGGTCAAGGGGACTCATAAGCACATTGTGATCACTGATTGCATCCTAAACCAGGAACAAAGAACACGTATGACAGGACATCACTGGGGTAGTTGGGAGAATCTGAACACAGTTAACACACATAATCTGTATGACATTTCCTCAGTGTGATGCTGAATTGAGATGGTTCAGGAGAATGGCCTCAGTTTCAGCAGGCACACGCACGCATACTCAGGGCAGGTGTCCCCGATCTCAGCCGAGGTGGCAAAATGTCACAGGCAGCAATTCCGGGACGTCCAGGCCACTCCTGGTGTGGCTCTTGCAGCTTCTTTGCAGACGTGCATTGCAGCCATGGAACAGAGCACATGAGGCCTCGGAGAGGCCACCCCGCTTCCCTCTGGCCCTTTCCAGCCCTGCCAGCCCCCTAGCCAGGAAGGCAGCCTTTGGCTCTACTGGCCACAAGGATGTGCCCATCAAAACAGGAGCACGTGATTGGAATTAACTTCCTTGACTGTCCCCTCTGAAATCTTTGTGTTTTGTTTTCTCTTAGTGTTTTCCAAGCGCCATTGCCAGTCACGTCACAGCTGAGTGTCCAAGCAAGTGTCTGGTAAGTGAGGCCCTGTCCCCTGGTACCAGGGACCTGCTGTGCACTGCTAGGGCCTGGCTCACCCCTTCCCGGGCTGCCATGTGACAGGGCTCTCCCCCACGATGATAGGGCTGCGGGGCTGAGCCTGAGAGGGTGCCGAGCCAGGGGCGGCCTGGCGAGGGCTGTGTGGCACTCTGAGGGCTGGAAGTGAGCACATCTGGTGTGAAAGTCAGGAGAGTCCTGTGACTCAGCATAGGAGGGACGACACCTGGTCCTTCCGGCCCATCCTGAGTCTTGTCAGGTCTGTTGTTTGACAGTGACACCTGAGTTCGTGCTTTATCAGCACCTGCACGCGGCTGTGCGGCCTCCGATGTGGGTGGGGTTTTAAAAGAACAGGGTTTAGGGCAGCGGGAAGGCCGGCCGTTCGTTTGTGTTGCTCTTTGAACAGAGTGGTTAGTTGTGCGCGAGGCAGGGGATCTGGTGGGACACAGCCACGCATGGAGCTCATGGTTACCGAGTGCAGAGAGCCTGGTGAGGGCCTGGTGCTGAGCCCAGGGCCACGTCCACCCTCCCTTCACGTTGTGGCAGACGTCCACCCCTGCCTGTGCAGACAGCGGCTCCCAGGCCCCTTGGGCCGGCCAGACCCGCGTTCTCACCTGCTTCCCGTCAGGTGGAGGTGCTGATTGCCATCTGCAGCCTCACGTCCCCGCTGCTGTTCACTGCCTCTGGGTACCTGTCGTTCAGCATCATGAGAATCCTGGAGATCTTCAAAGACTACCCGCCAGCCATCAAGGTATGCGTCGTTCTGTCAGAACCCTGTGGGAACCTGGTGTTGCTGCCAGAGGCTGTGTGGGAGGAGGGTCTCGAGGGACAGGTGGCCCGCGTGAGCGTCTGACCTGCGTGCAGCTGCTTCTGCATGTGGCACGAGGCCACGTCTAATTTGCTTCTCTGCGCGGACAGCCAGGTGTCTGCACTCCCTTCTCTGATGCCCATGCAGTCTTGTTCCGTGCAGGCTGCCTCTTCTAACTTCGGGCGATTCTGCCTGGTCTCAGGCGGCCCTGCGTCCCACCTAGACACCCCTCCTTCATGATGCTGTTGGATTTTCTCAGCCCTTCTTCCTTCCGTTCTCACTTTGGAAGCTATCCTTCATCCAGTTGTATGAGAGACCTTGTTGGAATTTCCGTTGGAATCACAAATTTATAGATAAACGTGAGGAGAGTTGGGTCTCTGCACACACAGCGTACCTCTAACTAGAACTTGTCTGGGGTCTCTTGGCACTTCACTGTCTCCACAGGCTCAGACACACGTCACTAGGCTGGTTTCTTAGATGCCTTACGTTGTCACCAGCACGCGTGGTATTTGCTCCCAGGTGTTTTTCGTGGGCCATTTCCAATGTACAGAAAAGTTGAGAGAACACCGCAGTAAACACCAGGATTCTAAGTGCTTTATGTGTTGTGTGTACATGTGTGTTCATACTGACGGGTGGGACCATTTCTCGGGAGCATCTGAAAGTGAGTGGCAGGTGTGGGACAGCAGGACCCTTTACTTTAAATACTTTAACTTTTCTAGAAGGACTGCCTCTTACACACGCACAATCCCACCACGGCATGTGAGAGGCCCAAAATCATGCAGCGTCACGTTCAGTGTTCACAGACCGTCCCAAGAATGTGCCTCATAGGCTGAAGCTCGCAGAGCAGGACCCGCTGAGGGGCGACAACTTGCCGTTGAGTCTCCCTCGAGTCCGGACAGTCCCCACCTTTTCCCCTGTGGCCCTGATAGTTTGGAGTCCTGGCCAGTGGTCTGGGAGAAGGTCCCACGTGTGGATCTGTTTCCTGTGACACCAGTGGGAGTGAGGCCAAGAGCACGTGCTGTCACCTCCAGCCTGGTTGGGCGGCAGCTGCCAGAGTGTTCTTGGTGGTGGCGGTGGGTGGGGCTCTCACAGGAGGGAGACAGCCATGGTGTCAGCCGGACACCTGCGGGTGCCTTGTCCCGACACCTTGTGCGGGGCCAGCCCTGGCGGCTGGCCCCGGCCTGAGCGCTTGTGTCACACCTAGGGGTGAAGAGAGGTGATAGACGCCCAGCTCTCCTGTCCCTCTTCCCTTCCGAGCACCGCCAAGGACTCACGGGTTTTTGTTATCTGCACAGTGCTGCTGTCATTATTCTCTGATGCTCATGTTGGCCCAGCTGTGGCTGGAGGGAGCACCTTGCAGCCCGGTGCTCCCTGCAGTAACCCGTCAGCCTCTCCTTGCAGACGTGGGGGGTGACCCAGGCTCACTTCATCCTGCCTCGCCCCAGACCCACGCAGGCCCCTCAGAGGGAGGCGTACATAGACATCAAGATCTGAGGGCTGCGTGTGCTCATTCATACGGGGGCATCATTGCTTCTCAGCCTCTGTCAAGATCCTGAATTGATATTGTATTTCCAGTTCAGAATTACACGCTGGATTTTTTGTTGTTGTTGTGAACTTCTGTTGTTTTGTATTAGTATTCTTTTTACTCCAAAATCTTGTTTCCTGATAATATTGAGGGTAGCTATTATTTTATCTTGTATGTAAAAATTGTCACAATTGCACCACCAATGTTACCACCAGCAGCACACCTGCCGAGTGAGTTTACAGCTCGCTTTCACCCCACTCAGGAGAGAAACAGCCCCCTTTCTGCGTGTTTGTAGTATTGATTTGATACGTGGTCGACTTCCATATTTTCTGTTTGCATTCTTCACATCGAGGACAGCAGCTTTTCTGTGTCCTTTAATTATACATGCACATTGTGACGCCACACAGTTTTCCCAGCCTGTCCCTAAAGGGTGGAGACAGATTGCTCCCAGTTTCTGCTGTTGTTACGAATAACTCAGTGCCCACGCCTGGTTTGGAGTCTGTGTGGTGCGACATTAGAACAGTGAGCTCGGAGAGGGGTTGCTGGGCCAGAGGGCAGACACATCTCTGGTCTGGGGAAATGGTGACGAGTCCCCCTCACGGGAGGCCCTATTTTCCGTCCCACCGCTGGTACGAGCACCAGCCCCGCACAGAGCGTTGTCACCCAGTGTTGTCACGTGGGTGAGCCAGCGTGCCTGGTGGGGCTGCAGTGTGCGTGTCTCTGGACACGAGACTCTGGGCCTTTGTGCCTGGTGGTTTTGGCATTTCTTTTCCAGTAAGCTCTGTCCCGTCTTTTGCTCACTGTCTAGTGGACTTTGAGCTTCACCAGTATTTGGGTGTCTCCTCTGTAACAGAAGATTTGGATAGTGGCTCCCACGGGCCAGCTGGTTTTCGTTCCACTCGTGATTTTTGTCGTGAGGAAGTTTTTTGTTTGTTTGTTCTTTGTGGTCAAATTTGTCAACACATTTATTTGTTGCTTTGGGATTTTAAGCCGCAACTAGAAAGGCTACTCCTTGATTTTGGCTCAGGTCACGATCTCACGGTTTGCGGGATTGAGCCTCAGTGCAGAGCCCACTTAGGATTCTCTGTCTCCCTCTCTCTGCCCCTCCCCTGCTCTCTATCACTCTCTGTCTCAAAATAAATAAACATTTAAAAAGAAAAAGACGACTACTTGTGTGTCCAGTGGGAGTTTATCCTGGAGCATAAGGAACTCGCCTTTCCTCTTCGGGGCTTCAAACACCCATCGTTTTCCTCGGTCATCTGAGATGCTGCCCGTATCACACGTTAAGCTTCTGTCTGTGTCTGCACCTGTCGTTCTCCTACATCTGCTGTCTGGTGCCGCCCTGTCCCGATTACGGAAGCTTTCGAACAGGCTTCGCCAGCTGGCGGGCTGGATGCCCAGTTCCTGATCACTCTGCTCTTCAGGGTTACCTCACTTTTGTTGCGTGTTTTTTATGTAAGTTTTAGAATCAACTTTCCTGGCTCCAGAAAACAGTGGTTTTTGTTGTTTTTTTTTTTCAAATGGGGCTTGTGGCTAAACTTGTACATTAGCTTGAGGAGAGGTGTTTCTGTTCCCGTTCCCTCCCTCCCTCCCTCTCTCTCAACAGTGACACAGTATGGAGCTGGGGGTTTTGTGTTATCATTTGGTTGCTTTGTGTCTCTGCCGAAGGATGCCTGCGACTGGGAGGGCTGGGTGCTCACTGGACCCTTTGCTCGCCAAGGCTCCCCCACGCCCCCATCACCCCCTCTGACCCCGGGCACTCCTCAGCCCCCTTCCCTCCAACAGCTGCCAGCCTGAGCTCCAGGAGAATCTGCTGATGGTGTCTGTGCACCAGTGCCCAGGGGCCCCGTCTCCGGCTCAGAGCCCTCGTAACCGGTCCCTTCACCCCATACGGACACCCTCTGTGTCACCGGCTCTATCGGTGGTGGTTACAGGATGTGGGAGACTTGACAGTGAGCCCCCAGGCTACCCACAGGGCTCCGCTGCTTGGGGGCCATTCTTACGGCATCTGTTAAACCCGGGGTGACGACTTACAGAATTGATTTCTTTGACTCCCACTCACGAGACAGAATGATTACTGCTCAGGTTCCTGAAATCAGCAGAAGTGTACGTACCTGAAAACCTGAAATCGATTCACGCCAACTCACTCAAGTGCTCTGGGAAGGTCCTGGGGAGAAGGGGGGTGTGCGGGAGGAGGGGAGCTGCCTGCACGGCTGCCTGGGCTGGAGGGCGTGGCGTCCCCGGTGCAGGTGGCAGGCCCGGGTGGCTGAGAGCCGGGGGCCGGGGCGGGCCGTGAGCTCACCGCCTCGTCTCCCACCAGCAATCCTACGACGTGCTGCGGTTGCTTCTGATGCTGCAGCTGCTGCTGCAAGCCGGCCTCAACACTGGCACCGTCATCCAGTGCGTGAGCTTCAAGCTGGGCGCGTCCTGGGATGCTGCGCAGACCGGCCAGCAGGAGCGCCCAGCAGGGGAGGTGAGTGGCCTTCAACACGGTGATCTCCCCGTCCTTGTGGGGTGGCCCTAAATACAGATCCAGTCCTGAAAACGGTATAGACTGAATGCCTTCAGTTTTACTCCTGCAAACATGGATAGGAAGCTGGCCAGGATCCCCAGAAGCCACAGAAGTTCCTTCTCTGGCCCCTCTCAGGGGCGCGGCTCTGATGGGAAGGGGTGCCCACTGAGCTCCCTATAGATGTGGCCTCAGTGACCTCTGTCCGGCAGGCTCTGGAGGGTCATGCAAGCCCCTCTGCCAGTCTCCGGGCCACTGGGTCTTGCCCACCCCCCACAGTTGGAGGGCTGAGGGGGCCAGGGTCTCCTCCCCAGGAGCTGCTGGCCCAGAGGTGTTTACGCTGTGTACTGGGAAGGCTGCTACAGGGTCCACGAGGGACGCCGTGGGTGGACCAGACCCTCCTCCCACCTGGTACTACCAACCACGGGGCCTTTGTGCGAGTGTGCCTGCGTTCCCGCCGTCAGCTCTTCCTCAGCAACCCTGGCCTTCATCCTCTCCTGCGCTTCCCTTCCTTGGAACCTGCAGATGGGGGCATTTCCTTGTTTTTACCAGTTTGGCTGGGTCTCCTGTGGGGATGGCTTGGCCCCCAGGCCCTTTGAGAGATCCACCTGGTTCTTTGTGGGGGCACCAAGTCTGGTGAATGCATGCTCCCACCGGGTTCCAGAACAGAAGGTTCTAGAGGCTCTGGGGCCTGCAGCTGCCCTCCCTGTTTCTGGAGATGTTTGGTCACCTTTGCCTCAAGTGCCCTCCTTCCCTGGGTGTCCCACCCCCGATGGTGCCTGCATACACACAGGGCTGGACCCGGGGCCTTCTGTGTGGGGGCACCCGTCCCTTAGATTGATGGCACCATCTGTGGGTATGTTTTGGGCACCCACTGTATGTAGTTGCTTGCTCTGCCCGATGCTGGGACGCAGGCCATGTCCCGTCAGCTGTCAGGCAGGTGCTCACCCCATGGCAGCCTGCCCCCCCCGCCTCCCCCCCACAGCCCACCCCTGCCCAGGCTGTGTTTCTGCGGGGACTGGGACAGAGGGGCTGGTCTGTGGGAGGGTGGAGGAACGGGGGCCTCTGTGTCCCCTCGGGGCTCCAGGGCTGTTTCCTGTCCTTTTTTCACAGGCTGAGAAAAGCTCTCGAGTTAACAGAGCTTTCCCACCTGCCTCCTGCACTCGGGTGGCCCCCGGAAGAAATAACACTTTGCCTGTTTGGCCACAGGTATCCAGAAGCCCCCTGAAGGAGTTCGACAAGGAGAAAGCGTGGAGGGCCGTCGTGGTGCAGATGGCCCAGTGACCGTGGGGCGGGGAGACCGAGGCAGGAGCAGGGCCCCTGCCTGGCTAGTTGTCTTGAAGCTACCACTTTCTAACTTGCCCTTCACCTTCGTCCAGGCCAGGCTGCAAGGTGGAGTCTTCATTTCTTTTAGTAGCTTAGTTGTTAAATAGGCAAGTGTTGACCATTTTGTGCTTAGGAGTCTTTCAGTTCCTCACCCCCAAGGCGCCACCGCACGCACCGTGGTGTGGGGCTCTCAGGTGAGGAAGGGGCTTGTGCTGGAGCCAGACCCTCCCGGCACCGACGCCTAGGCAGGCCTTGCACGTGCGGCCAGCCGCCCGTCTGCTCCTTCTTCACCTCGCTGGTTTCCCGGGCCCATTCTTGTCGAGCACTTACCTTAAGCAGTCGACAGCCGGGCTGTGGATGGCCCCACGTGGGTCTTACCGACTCGGGCGTTTCTCTCTGGAGACGTGTCTGCCAAGCACCGTCTCTGACCACGGAGCAGAGCTGTGTGGGGAGCCCCTTCTCCGCAGGACCGTGGTCACAGGCAGCCCCCACACCCATGGCTGTGCCTGTGTGGCGCTCACGTGCCCGAACTTCTGCCCTCTGTCTTAGACCGAGCCGTTCCAGAAGGACCCTGCCCACTCACTGGTGCCGGTGATGTCCGTGTCATGTGTGGTATGCAGAGCCCAGGTCAGCAGGGGCTGTCTGCACTTGTGCTGGGTGGTACCCAGCTCCTGAGCCCTTTTGTCAACACCCACACTAAGAGTGACCCTGGCCACTGTGACAGCTCAGTGTTCTTTGGGGTGGGGCCAAAGGTAGAAACTTGGGCCACGTTTCTGGGTCTCATTGGCTTTGGTGATGCAGGTGGGGCTGGGCCCCCTACCTCCTCTCATGGGTTCTGCTGGCACTCCCATTACCATTCTCAAGACGTGAGACAGATGCCCCCCAGAACCCTCATGGGGGTCATCACTGGGCATTCTCCAGCTCCCTCCATTTCCTGACCTCACTTACCTGAGGTCCAGCCCAGGCCACGGGTCTCTTCCATCTGTCACTGCCCCTCCTGCCAGACAGCGAAGACGGTTTGGGTGTGAGAATAACATTTGCTTCAGTTAAAATCACCGCCAAGAATTGTGTGCTGTCTCCTTGTCCCCTGAGTATACCTGGAATTTTCTGGAAGAACGATTAGCTTTTCTCAGTTGACATGGGCACTGGTAAGTCTCCAGTGGGCGGGGAGCACCTTCTGAAAATGGAAACGTTCATGGTTTCAGGAACTGTCTTGGGGCCAGTATCTGCATTCACAAGGCTGCACGTGCAAGTGGTTGTGTCTGCTTCACGTGAGGAGCTCAGCGGTTGTGCGGGAAGGTGCTGACGTTTGCTCTTTCCTGTAGCTTGTTCGTGAGGATTGGCGGGGGCTGACTGGGTATAGACCTGGGGGGGGGGTGGGATTCAGGGATCCTCCCCGGTTTCTCATTGCTCAGCACGAGTGACTGGCTGCCAGGGTGTCTTCACAGCATTCACGGCAGGTTGGGTCGGGAAGAAGGCAGAAGAGACATGGGAAAGGGGGAGAGTGCCAGCCGAGGAGGCATTGTCCTCAGCCAGCCAGCCCCTGTCTGCTGTCCTTGGCCATGTCCCCAAATAAGCAAAAGCAGGGGAGACGGCTCTTTCCTGCACACGTGCAGGCCCCCCGGCCACAGTCGAGGTCACCTCCCCTTCCTACAGCTCCCAGGCGAGGAGGCCAGTGGGGGGATCTGCTCAGGAGCCTGGGACGGGAGCCACGGAGACAGCACAGGCCACTCTGATATTTCCTTGGATGTCCCAGAAGTCTGAGTCTTAGAGCTGGAATTAGGCACCTAGGGCTTGGTACTGGCTTGCACTTTATTTCAGATAGAGCTTGAGAAATCCAGACAAATGGGGTTTTAAAAATGTACGATTCTTTTTCTGTCAATTTACATTTGTTTGATATAGTTTAATGACTCCTGAATAAATGCTAACATGTAAACGTGGCCTATGTTATTTTGAGTCCCTTAGGGATCTCTTTGTCCAGGGCTTGAACTGAGAGGAAAGTATAGGAGGGCTGGTGGAGGTGAGGGCCACTTTTTAATTTGTCCGTGATTTATGTAATCCCTGAGGCCAGGTGGAGGTGGGGACCCCTGAGAGCCTAGTGGCTGGAGTGGTGAAGACAGGGAAGGGGCGCAAAGACCCCTCCCCACCCAGGGGAACTGCCTGCCGGCACTGAGTTGGCCAGAGCTAATGCAAAATGGGAGCAGAACCTCACTTTTGGGTTATCCTGGGAAGTTAAGTGCAAAATAAAGAAGCTTTAAAACCAAAAAAAGATGATGTTTCAGAAATTTCCTGCCAGCAAAGACCATTGATTGGGTGGGTGGGTCTTTCCTACTCCCCCCTCCCTCCATAGAGGCGGGAGGAAGGAGGACACGGAAGGCTGTGGAGGGATTGGGTGGCGTGGGATACTGGGCGCACTTGGAACACGTGGGGGGTGACGGCACAGGCCTCCACGAGTGAACCTGGGGACACCAAGGCCACCTCAGGTTCTTCTGCGGGATGGAGAAGCCGTCCTGACCACCCCGATTCCCCACAGCCCAGGAAGGGACAGCCAGTGTGCAGCCCCCCAGCCCTGCGTGTCCACCCTGGGGACTATGATCTCCACCTCTGCTCCCCAAGCGCGGGCCTCTAGGGCCAACGGGAGTGAGGGTCCGAGGGAGACCTGGGGTGGGGTCCAGGGCCGGTTGTGACTCTTTCGAGTCTTTATGACTTGGGGGGCCTCTGATTGCCAGGGCGGATCTGTGTGACCCGGACAACCCGCGCCGGGCGGGGCCGCGTGACCCCGAGCGGGGGCGGCGCGGCCACCCCTCCCCGTGGACACCATGGCCCGGCGCCCCGGCCCCCGCTCCTGCGCCTCGCCTCCCAGCGCGCGCGCCACTGACCGCGGCCCGCGGGGATCAGCGCCCCCCGCGCGCCGCCGTCCGCGCCAACCCCGCCGCAGCTGCTCCCGGCGCCCCCTGCCGCCCGCGCGCCCGCGCAGCCCCACGCCCCGCGCCGGCCGCCGCGCCGCGCCCCCAGGGCCCCGCGGGCCGAGCACCCTAAGCGCCGGGGTTGCACAATGCGCCGCACCGCCCCGGCCCGTTGCCCCGGGCAACCGCAGGACGCCGGGCGGCGCGGCGGGGCGCGGGGGCGCGGCTTGCGCCACCGGGTCGGTCCCGGGTGAGCACGCGGCCCCCTCCGCGCGGAATCCCGACCTGTGCCCCCGCGGATGCCAGACAGGACCCTGTGCCCCTCCCCACTTGCCCTTGCAATCCCTGACCCGCCCTCCCCCGTCCCGGGACTCCAGACCACCCCCCCCCCGCCCCCAGGATTCTAGACACCCCCGTCGGAACCCCAGAACGACTCTGCCGTGGAACGCCAGACCTTCCACCCCACCCCAGACATACCCACCACCCCTCCACCTGTCCACGCTGCCCTCGGGAGCCCAGACCTGATTCCCAACCCCTCGGCCCGCCCTCCCGCTCCCCTTGGAGCTCCAGCCTTGCCCACCCCTTCAGTCCTCGGGAGCCCAGACCCACCCCGGAAGTCTAGACTTGCCCCCCCCCCCCCCCCCGGGGACCCCGACCTGCCCTTACAAATCTAGACTTACCCCGTCCCCCTCTCCCCCCCAGACCGGCCCGACGCTACACCTTCCTTCCCCTCAACCTGGCTTCCGAGCCCAGGCCCAGGCCCGCCCCGCCCCGCGGGGATGCCCTCCCTGACGCCCCCTCTCCTTGCAGGGGCGCGAGCGGACGCGAGGAGGGGCGAGCTGCCGGAGACCGGAATGGAGCCCGGCGAAAGGAGGAGGCTCTCATCCGCCTCCCTGGAAGGAGACCTGAGAGAAGAAAATAGTCAGTGTCGTGCTCGCCCCCTTCTGGCCGCCCGCGGTTTAAGACGCGAACGGGGTGGGGGCAAAGGGCTCAGGCGCAAAGCGCAGGGCGCTGTGTGGACTAAGGGCGTCCAGGGGCATGAAGCTCCGCGAGGGCGGTCGGGGAGACCGGCCGCAGAGAGTGTGCTGGGGACCCACCTTCCCCGGACCCCTCCTCCGCCTCCCTGCCCCCTCCACCCCTGCTCCGGACCCCCCCTCATCTTCCAGCCCCCTGCCCTCCACCTTGCTGCCCTCCAAACTGGCCGACCTCAGGGCTCCTCTTGGGAAACTGGTGCAAAGTCCAACGCTCACGTTGAGGCGCTGTCCTGGAGGACTGCGTAGTGGCGAGCCCTTTCCTGGGCCCGAGTGAATCCCTGTGCGTGTGCTCGTTCCTGTTGGTAAATGTCTCGGGGTGGAACCCCTGCGTCCAGGCCCGTGTGTAGCTTTATGTTAACCCCCGGGGGAGAAGAGGCCAAGTGGCTCCACATCCAGGCCAGTAATAGGTATTGTCCTGTTCATTTTGGACATCGGGTGGGTGTGTAATGGCACCTCACCGTGGTTTCAATTTTACCCTCCCAAAGAGGGTCAAGCTCAATTTTACATCTCCCAAAGAGATGTCAAGCTCTTTTCATGTGCTTGCTCGCCATCTGGGGCTCTTTTGTGGAGTGCCTTTTCCAGTTTTTTGGCCGTTATTAGATTGGGTTGTGGGTCTTATTGAGTTGTAGGAATGCCTCGTCTATTCAGGATACCAGTTCTTTCTCAGATAGACATAAATACTTTCTGGTAGCCCGTGGCTGGTGTTTTCAGCCACTTGATTACTTTTGAGAATCAGAACCTCTTAATTGTAAGGAAGTGTAACTGTCGATCTTTTCTTCTATAGTTAGTGGTTTTTGAATCTTACTAGGAAATCTGTACTCACTCCATTGTCCAGAAAATAGCATCCCATGTTTTCCTTTAGAAACTTTATAATGTTACATTTCACCTCTACCGCCACAATTCATAGGGATTCACTATATTGTATGGAGTGAGGTAAGGGTCAGAGGGCAAATGTTCACTCTTCCCCCATATGACTATCTAATTGACCCAGTTTGTGCCCTGTAAACAATGTCATCTTTGTGGAAAATCAGACATAGTCCTACTTTTTGTTTTCCATTCTGTTTCATTGATCTCTCTGCCTATCCTGAGTCCATACTACCCTGTTTTAATTCCAGTAGCTTCATAATAAGTCATAATATTTCATAGTATGACTTCATCATTCAAGACTTGTTAAGGTTTTCTTAGACTTGGCATCACCATGTAAGTTTTAGAATTAAATTGTTAATTTAACCCCCACCCCCTACACACACACACACACACACACACACACACACACACACACACACACAATCCTGCTAGGATTTAATTTTGGTTACAATGAATCTATGGATCAATCTGGGTGAAAATTAACATTTTATCAATATTGAGTCTTCCAACCCAAGAACATTTAGTTTTTAATTCTTATCAATAGTATTTTGTAGTCGTTAGGGTACAGGAATGGAAGACCTCTTGTGTTAAATTTACTCCTAGATACTTGATGTTTTTTTTAGAGATCACATTATTGAGTTTCATTTTCTAATTGTTCCCAGTATATAGAAACACAATTAACTCTGATATACTGACTTGGCATTTGGTGACTTTGCTTACTAATTCTAATAGGTAGTAGATTCATTTAGATTTCTTAGGTATACAATCATCATCTACAAATCTTTTCAGTCTTTATACCTTTTATTTCCTTTTCTTGCATTATTGCATTGGCTAGTACTTTCAGTATGATGTTGAATAGAAGTAATATACTGGACGTCTTTTTTTTGTTCCCACACCGAGGGGAAAAGTGCTCAGTATTTCACCACAAAGTATGATGTTGCTACAAGCTTTAAAGGAATTTCCCTTTTATTCCTGGCTTACTGAGAATTTTTAAATGAAGAATTATTACATGTGATAAAATGAATAGTTATTACATTTTATCACATGATTTCTTCATCTTAGATGATGATATGTTTTTTTTTCTTTTAGTCTGTTAATGTGGTGGATTATGTTGATGAATTTTCAAATATAAACCAACTTTGTATTCCTGGAATAAACTTCACGTGGTCATGTATTTTATATGTCACTGGATTTGATGTACAAATTTTTAAGACTTACACGCCTATTTTTATTAATGATATTGGGTGTACCATTCTTTTCTTGTAATGTCCTTGTTAGGTTTTGGTGTTAAATTTATGACCACCTAAAAAGAGTTGAAAGGGTTTCTTATTTCCCTAGTCAATGAAATGGCTTATATAAGGTATTTCACCTCCAAATATTTGGAAAGATTGATCTGTGATGCCATATAGACCTGGAGTTCTCATTGTAGGAAACTTTTTAATTATGGAATTAATTTCTTTACCAGAAATAAGCTTACCTGGATTTCCCATTTTATGTCAGTTTTGATAAAGCTGTATTTTTCGAGGAAAATGTTTATTTCATATGAACTGTCAAATTATTGGCATGGGGATGTTTATAATATCTTATTATCATTTTAATATCTGTACAATAAGTAATGATGTCCCCTTTTTAATTCTTGATATTGATAATTTGTGTTTTCTTTTTTCTTGAGCTATTTAGATATTTGTCAATTTAAAAATTGTTTCAAAGATCCAACTTTTGGTTTATTAATAATTTTCTCTAGGGCACTTTGGTTTTTTGTTTAATTGAATTCTGCTCTTATCTTCATTATTTCTGTCTTCGTTCTTTTTGTTTAATTGTTCTCTTGCTAGCCTCTTGGGATGGTAGATTAGACAGTTTTCAATTTGTTTTCTAATATATGAGTTTAAATTTATAAATTTCTCTCTAATCCCTATTTTAGCTGCATTATAGTGCTTTGAAATGTCATATTTTTATTATCATTCAACTCAAGTCATTTTTGAGTTTTCACTTCATTTCTCCTTTGGTCTATGTTTAATTTTTAAAGTGTACCACTTAACTTGAACATTTGAGAATATTCTGGTTACGTTTTGTTATGAATTTCTAGTTTGATTTAAGAGTTTTCAGAGAACTTAATCTATATCATTTCAATCCTTTGAAATTTATTGAGACTCTATGGTCTAGGATGCAAGCTATATTGGAAGACACGTTAAGTGAAGAAAATGTGTGTCTCAAGTTGTGGAACATGGTGTCTATGTACATCATTTAAGTGCAGCTGGTTAATCATGGTGTTCAAACCTGCTACAGTCTACTGAGTCTTTGTTTAATCTTTCATTTACTGAGAAGTAGGTCCAATATCAATATGATTGTGGATTTTCTATGTCTTTTTTTTTTAGCTTTGCCTACTTATACTTTTATATACAGGGAAGTTTATGCCCATTTGGAACTTTTACTTCTTCCTGACAAATTGATCCTCTTGATATTAGAGACCATCTCTCTTTTGTTTTTAATAATGATTTTATTAAGTTTTCTTATTATTGATAAGTAAACATTAGTATGTATCTAAATATTTACTAAGTGTCTCTAGAAATGACATTTTTTACATAACTAAACTCTTTTTTCCCATTTGATAAGATGGACAATAATTCCTTAATAAAATCCAATGCCCAGAATATATTTGTATTTCCCCAGCAAGTCCCAGAGCTGGTTTGTTCAAATCAGGATCTGGTCAAGGGCCACCCACTGCATTAGGCAGTCCTGTCTCTCAACTATCTTTTACCCTTCTCTTGCCTTGTGCTTTCAAGAGCTAGACTTACTGATGAGAATAGCCTCTTGTTGTGTAGACAGTCCTACCTTTGGGACTTGTCCGGCTGTTGCCGCATGGCGGTCTCCTCTCCTCCTCTGTCGCCGGCATGACCCTTGTGATCTGGAGATGAGCTCCAGAGGCTTGATGAGATTTGGGTTGAGTATTTTGTCAAGGCTCCTTTGGGGGTGGCGCTGTGCCCCTGATTTGCCCACCGTGTCTGGCTGCCCCGTCAGCAGTGCCCCCACCAGTCACTGGAGCAGTGCCGTCCGCACCCCTCCCTCGTAGAGCAGCCTTCCCCGAGGCCACAGGAGGGGTGGTGCTATGGCACCTGGTGACTGTCCGCATCCCCTGTGTGGGGTGGGGGTGGGGGTGGGGGGTTCCCTAGCGGATCCCTCTGAGGTGGGACGGGGCTGAGGTCTCCTGGATCAGTGCCTGCAAAGTCCTGAGGGAAGGAGGCCTGGGCAGGGGATAGAAGGGGCGCCATGACGATGCTGCAGGCCGTGGCGGCCCCGGCCCCAGCTCTGGCACCCGCTCACTGTCCCCCCGGCTCCAGCTGCCCTTGGTGGCCCTCGCGTGAATGGCCGTTTCTCCGCACCGAGGAGGTGATGAGCTGCGGTCTGTGAGAAGTGCTTCCCTCCCGGGCAGGCCTCCTTGGCCTCCGCGAAATCCATGTCCTTCCAGAAGGTCTGCTTCGGTGCCTGTTTGTGCCCGGCAGTTATGGGTTCCCAGGGAAGCGGCTGGAATGCCAGGCCTCACCGACGGCCTCAGGTGAGGGTTCTGTTGTGGCTTTCTCACCTCTGAGAATCTTTCCGGACGTCTGCACCATGTCTGGCCAGTCACCATCACGTTTTGTGACGCTCCGGCGGTCCACGCTCAGCCCCCTGCCTCTGTGTTCCCATCTCTTTGCTGTCCCTCCATCCAGGCTGTAAGTGTGTCAAGATGCCCTGTATCGCCTGGGGCATCCGGTGTCCCCGACCGGGAATCCCAGCTCTCCTGGGGCTCGGGCCCTCGGGTTCAGGGCCGGGCGCGCTTAGAAACCAAAGGCCGGTGCCACGAGGGTCACTGCCAGGCCGGTTGTGGGTGTCTTAGTCCACCGAGAGCTTGCAGCCTGAAGGGAAATCAGGGCCTGTGAAGACCTTTCCGTGTCTGTTGGGATGGGATTTACGATTTTTCTTCCCCTCTTCACTTGGTGAATCAGGGTTTGCTTTTCTCATGCAGCCTTGAGACTGCATGGCCGTGGCCGTGACGTAGTGACTGTTCTCTGCACCGCTGGGTGCAGTTTGCTCCTCGTTTGTGTATGATTCTGTCATCCGTGGTTTCAGTCACACTGGCCTGTAACACGCTGGCCTCGCAAAACAAGTAAGGCATGGCCACACTTTTTCTCCTCTCCAAACGAGTTGTACAAGATTAAGTGTTGGGTAGCATTCACCCATGAAGCCATTAGCCCTGGAGTTTTACTTATGGGAAGGTTTTTAATTACATTTTTATGCCTTTTCTCTTTTTTATTAGTTGATCTCACCAATTGTTTATTAATTTTGTTAGGGTTTTTTTTTTTTTTAATTTTTTTTGCAACGTTTTTATTTATTTTTGGGACAGAGAGAGACAGAGCATGAACGGGGGAGGGGCAGAGAGAGAGGGAGACACAGAATCGGAAACAGGCTCCAGGCTCCGAGCCATCAGCCCAGAGCCTGACGCGGGGCTCGAACTCACGGACCGCGAGATCGTGACCTGGCTGAAGCCGGACGCTTAACCGACTGCGCCACCCAGGCGCCCCAATTTTGTTAGTTTTAAACCTTTGGCTTGATTAAGCCTCTTTATTGGATTAAAAAAATTTTTTTAATCCTTATTTTATTTTTGAGAGAGAGAGAGAGAGAGAGAGAGAGAGAGAGAGACAGAGTGTGAACAGGGGAGGGGCAGAGAGAGAGGGAGACACAGAATCCGAAGCGGGCTCCAGGCTCCGAGCTGTCAGCACAGAGCCTGATGTGGGGCTCGAACTTATGAACCACGAGATCACGACCTGAGCCCAAGTCGGATGCTTAACCAGCTGAGCCACCCAGTCGCCCCCATCCTCTTTATTGGATTAAAAAAAATAATTTATTAACGTCTCCTTTCTATTCATTTTCTTGTAATATCTTTGGGCTTAAATTTAGCATTCTTTCTAAGGTCTTCAGATGGATGCTTTTAACTCATTCCTTTTAGCTTTTATTATTTTTGAATATATGCATCTGCAGCTAAAAATGTCTGTAAATATGACTTAACTTCAGCCCATGAGGTTTGATACTTGGTGTTTTGATTATCATTTGGGCAACAACTATGCAGCCCTTTCCCCTCTGCCTCCCTGACACGTGTGTATTAGGATCTGTGTATTAAACGCGCAGGAGTTTTCTGGGACATTCTGTTCTGTCGCTGACTCCTCAGTTCATTGCTCTGTGGCCAGAGGACAAACCAGAGCCTCTCTACTGTCTATTTTAACCCATGCTCCCTGCGTCCTGGAGGTCGCGTGCGTGGCTGCCGTTGAGCGGGGGCCCCGCGTGTGTTCACGAGGCGCTGTCCTGAAGATCTTAGTCCTCACTGCCCCTGGCTTGAGTTTCTGTCAGTTCCTGGCGGCTGTGCCTGCACGACGTGTGCCCGTGGCTTCCGTGGCTTCCGTGGCTTCTGTGGCTTCCGTTTCTTGTCTGTTGTTCTGCTGAGCCTGGCGTCGCGCGTTCCAAGGCGATGCTGTTGGACTGTTGGTGACACGGGCAGTTTCCTCGTGCCCTCCCCCTCCCCCCCACTCCCTCCCCTGTTCTGGCTTTTGTCTCCATGGGTTAATCTTGCTCCGGAACCTCACGTAGATGGAACCACTCGTCACCTTTTGTGTTGGGCTTCGTCTGATAGACACATTGTGAATATTTTTCCCCCGATCCGTGCTTTCTATCTTTCCATTTCCTTAACACAGCCGAACGTTTTCACTTCACCAATTTCAACTTTTACAGTTAGTGCTTTCTGTGTACCTCTCAGGGATTTTTGCCTGACCCAGGGCGGTGCTTTCTGCCAGACGCTTTGTGCCCAGCATTCACACTGAGGCCCGTGATCGACTTCAAATTAATTGTGTGTGTTGTCAGGTGGGGTTGGGATTTGCTTTCTCCACGTGGACGTGTAGTTAGAGCAGCATCTCCACTGAATGGCTCTGCTGCTTTTGTCTGTATTGATGGGCCGCGTGGCTCCACAGGGTGAAGGATGGGGGGTGGGGGGGGTGGGTGGATGTCTGCTGCTGGCTAGCCCCGCCTCCGATGCTCCTGGGATATCCAGGCACCAGGCGTCCAGGAGGGGTCAGGAGGCCGGGTGGTCTGCATGGAAGGCACACATTCCAGGGGCCTGGGGACACTGGAATTTAAAGCCACCAGACAGGATGAGATGGCCCAGGGAGTGGGTAGGGACAGCACAGCATGGAGTCTGAGGCCCAGGCCTGGGCACCTCCAAGGTTAGGGTGTGGAGAGAGAGGAGGGGCCACAGTGAGGAGGGGAAGGGGGGCCCAGGGGAGTGACCATGGGACCAGCTTGTGTGTGTGTCCATAGTGGAGCCCAGCAGGTGAGGGTGTGGAGGGAGGCTGAAGGCAGGAGTGTGCAGGACGGTGGCCTGCAGAGAGGAAGGTTTTCATTTGAATTTTTAAGGCGTTTGCACTAAAACTGGGTGTGTGCTGATGGGAGTCTGGTGGCCAGAGTCAGGGACAGGAGCAGGGAGGGGCTGGTGGAAGGAAGGGCTCACCTGGACAGGTGGGGGGTGGGGGTGGGGTTAGGGTGAGTTGGGGCCATGGTCTCCAGAAGGAGAGAGGGTGCCCCAGCCAGAGCTGCCCAGAATGCAGCCTGGGGAGGGGCTGAGGAGTTGCAGGAGGAGGGTGTGGGGGCCGGGGTGGGGAGGGGGTGGGGGGAGGCGGGCCGGGAGGAGGGCCACGGGGGTGGGGGTGGGGCTTCTATGATTAGGGCTCCTTCCCAAGTGTCACGTGTGTGCTTTTACCTTTGCCTTGATGCCTGTTTCTCTTCTGCAGAATTAAAACGAGGAATTTCCCAAGACTTGACATCTTCCCCCAAATCAGACAGATACAAAATAGCAAGACAATTAACAGAAAAGGCCATCAAGGTAAAATGCGCTTTGGGGCTGGGGGGGATGGGGGTGGGGAGCACCTTTTTTTAAAGTTTCATTGATGTAAGCAAGCTCCACACCCGGAGAGGGGCTCGAACTCAGCACCCTGAGATCAAGAGTCCCATGCTCTTCAGACCGAGCCAGCCGGGCACCCCAAGGTGGGGGTACTTCTTAAACACGGAGATTTACTTAGGAATTTGGAGAGGGACTGGGTCGCCTTTGAGGCCCTCGGCTCCCCTGCTGCCGTCGCCTCCACCAGCCTTGGTTCTGCCCTGGCTCCCCAGTGCCAGCCCCCAGGTGGCTGGGATTGAGGCAACCGCTGGTGATCTTTTGTGGGGGCAGAGGGCTGCCCTCGCTGGGGAAAAGCCTGCGTTCTCTGGCTTTACCCTGCCCAGCTCAGAAGGCTGGGCGCATAGGAGCTCCGAGGATCTCAGCACATCACACACAAAATGTGGTTCCAAAGCGTGAACGCACAGCCCACGTGTGACCGGCTGGGTGCACCGAGTGTGCGCAGCCAGACCGCAGCCACTGCACTGTGACGGGGCGCCTGCCGCCACCGGCCTGGTCCTGGTGGCCGCCTGGCGTGCTCTCTGGGGTTTCATGCCAATGGAACCATGCCAGCTCATTAATTTTCAGGTTTTCTACCGAAACCTAAAAACGTGAACATTTGGGCTACAAATATCCCTTTAAGTATTGCGTTAGCTGATTTCACAAGCTTTTTTTTTTTTTTTTTTTTTTTTAATATTTATTTTTGAGACCGCGTGAGAGAGAGAGAGGGAGACAGAGGATCTTAGAAACAGGCTCCAGGCTCCATGCTGACAGCAGGGAGCCCGATGTGGCGCTGGAGCTCACGAACCTCAAGATCATGACCTGAGCCCAAGTCAGACGCTCAGTCAATCAGGCGCCCCTGATTTCTCAAGTTTTCATAGTACTCTTGTTGAGATGTAGTTCAAAGTATTCTATAATTCATAGATTCCTTTCCCTTGATTGTGGGTTACTTAAAAGCATAGTTAATGTCCATCCTTGTGAGGTTTTTCTATGTATTTTGTTGCTGATTTCTAGCACGGGTGCACTGTGGGTGAGAATGTCATCTGCGTAGTGCTATTCCGTTGACGTGGGTTCCGACTCGCTGTATGCCCGGCATCGTGTGCGTTCACGTGAAGGCCGGTGCGGGTTCTCCATTCAGAGTCGTCAGGGCTGAGATGGTTATGTGCTCAGGCATCTGCGTTCATTCCCACAGTGACTGGAGGAGTCCCCAGCCTTCCTGGTGCTGGCACTCCTGTCCCTCAGGCCCTTCCTGGGTGGATGAACGACTCCTCCCCCTCATCCCTCCTTAAACCTCGGGCACCCATCCTCTCACCCCCAAGCATGAGGGACTGTTGCCTTCGTCAAGAAGAGAGAGTGTAGGTCGCACCCCCTCCAGGTTCTGCCGCCCCAGGCCCACCTTCCAGACCCAGACCTGCCCTGAGCTGAGGCTACACCCCTGGTCCTGCTTGTGCTGGACCTCTGAGCCTTTGTGCGTGTGAGGCCCATGTGTGCAAGGCCCACGAAGTGGACACACACCACAGAGGAGGACCCAGCCCCATGCCCGTGTGAGTGCGTTCTGGGTGTTTCTGGGTGTTTCCTTGGAGCAGGACGTGAGTGTCATCCCACCTGCTGATGCAGTCTGTCTGTCCCTCCTGCTCTGAAGGCTCCCCTCAGAGAATTAGCTGCCTTGTCTTTCAATTCTTTCATTTAAAACATGCTCTTGCAATTTGAGGAAAAGAAGATTTTCTCCATCTACGGGCACTACCCAGTGATACGGGCCGCCCTCCGAAGAAAGGGCTGGGTGGAGAAGAAGTTCCACTTTCTGCCCAAGGTCCTCCTGAATGTGGACGATGACAATGTGGGGGTGACAGGTAGAGTATGGAAGGCGTCATGTTTCTCGGAGTAAGGCACGCGTGTGTCTGTCAGAGGACCAGATGAGTCACACTGCCCCGGAGATGCTGTTCTGGCCGCAGGGCCTGTGACCTGGGCCTCCACCCCAAGTGTCCCGGTCACCCTCCTGGCCTGCCTGACCACGCACTGTGCGTGTGCTCTCACGCCCTGGTCTGCTTGCTTCTCAGTGTCCCACTGCCCATGCCAGGCGTCGTCCTCCCGGGTCTGCCCAGTTGCCAGGCTCCTTCAGCAGCCCCCGCCCCCCCCCCTGCCCGGCCCTCCTCTGGCCTCTCCCCGGCTCGCCCCGCCCGAGGCCCCGCCTCCGTCTCCGCTCCGCAGACTGCAGGTGCACCCTCAGTCCCTGGGGTCTGCGCAGGCTCGCTCCGCACATCAAAGCCCAGCCCCCTGCCCGCTGCCTGCGCCCCTCTCCGCCACGCACGCACGACGCACGACGCACGCCCGAAGGCCGCCCCGCCCCACGCCGGTCCGCGACCCTGGCGCTGAGTCCCCGGTGGAGGGTTCGTGCGGCTGACGCTCAGCTCAGACGGGCGGAAGTGGCCCGAGCCCCGGAAGGTTGCTGAGGAGTCGCGAGTGCGCTGTGGCCACAGGGCCCTGCCGTGCTGACGACTCTCCGGGTGTCGTGTTTGCAGAACAGAAACGTGCGGAAGGCAGAGAAAACCAAGAAGCGGCTCCGGAGAAGACAGATGACATCCACGATGTGATGGTAGGTCCCCCCGCCTCCTCACACTATCACCTTCCCGGTGTCCTGGGGACAGGCGACAAGGCCAGGCAGGCCAGGCTGCAGGACACATATGCGTGCGCTTGCTGGTGTGCATCCGTGCACGGGCTCATTGCGGGGGGGGGGGGGGGGGGAGGGAGGGGGGAGGGGGCATGTGCGCGTTCTCCTGTGTGTCCGTATGCTCCTGCTCTCCCGTGTGTCTGTGTGTGCCTGTGTGCGTGCTCGTGTTCGTCTGTACATGCCCTTGTTCATGTGCTTGTGTGTGCCCTGTGCACGTGCTTGCATGTGTCCATGTGTGCGCATGCGTGCAAGGAGACAGGCTGTGGCTACAACTCTGTGGAAGCCGTGGGAAAGGACCAGAGCAGGCAGGAGGGCACACAGGCCACTTGGTGAGGCCGCGATGGTGGGGACAGGGGTGCGCAGGCGGGAGGCAGAGTCAGGTCCAGAGCAGGGCCAGGCTTGTGGGGCCTCACCCAGGTCAACGAGCAAGGTCAGCGCTGAAGAAGCAGCGGCTCCTGGAGACAGCACTGGGACACCGTGCACCTGCCGGGGTGGGGGTGGGGCGAGGGGGAATGTTGCAAGTTGCCTGATGTGGGGGAGGGGAGAAATGTAAAACCCTGCCCAACAGCTCCACAAGGAAGACAGCTGATACCTCTGACGGTTGGAAGGAGGACAGGTCTTCTGGGTCCCCGGAAGACCCCTGAGGGCAGCCGGGAGGCCAGCCAGAGCGGGGCACTCCACGGACCTGGGGCGATCTAAGGTCCAGAACGTGTGCAGTGCTCACAGAGGAGCAGTGAACAGACACACGGGGAAGTGGGCCCAGCCCCGGATGCAGACACTGAGCTCCAGAGTTGACTCGGGGAACCCTGAGGAGGCGCCGTGTGGAGTCAGGGGGCTGAAGGTCCAGGCCCTGCTAAGACAGTCCGTCCCACATTTGAACAAATGGGACTTGCTCCAGAAAGTGGCAACAAAAGCTAGCCATCACTCTGGAGTAGGAGGGAAGGCCATGCGTCCAGCACTGGGATGGGTTTTAGGAACTGATGCTGCTGGCCAGCTCCCTGCTCCCTCCGGGCGCTCGTGTTGGCATTGGGGTGGGGGGAGCCCGGTCCTGCCCTCACATGGGGTCCAGGTAGGCCAGGCTGCGTTGCAGAACATTAGGTGTGCCCTCAAATGCTGGTCTGCTCGGAATGACCCTGAAGGGTCTTGAGGGTGTCAGAATTTTGGACAATGTTTTCCTTTCCTTGTATCTCGTTGGTAAGATATTTTGACCAAACAGGTGCTTCTACTTGTGAACAAAAGCATAGCCGCCAAGGCCACCCTGGGTCTAGCTCAGTGGCCCTGCCTCTTGATCGGCAGGAGTGAGGAGGAGGGGGGGAGGCCGTCTCCCATGGCCACTCAGGCCACGAAGCAGAGAGTTCACCCCATGCCCACCTGTGGCATGTCCCCAAACCTCACGTGGGCATCCACAGGCAGGCAGCTCAGACCTCACTCAGCCACACACTTTTGGTGGCCCTGCAGCTGCCAGCCGGAGCCCCGCACTTGTTTCTTGAGAGCAGGGCCCCTGTGTGCTGGTTGCTCCCAGCACAGCACAGAGTAGGCCGTCAGGGTACAGGTGTCTCTAGCTTTCCAGACGAGAATCACAGAATACACACTTTAAGTGTCATTTAAAGTCTGATTTCCTTCACTCTTACTGACACCCCAACACCCAAAGATATGAACCTTGGATGTTGGGTTTCGATGAGGGTTTTTTTCTTGCCAGTCCAGGTTGGTCAAAAACGAAATGCCGTACTTGCTCTGGACCATCAAAAGGGATGTCGTTGACTATCACAGCTTGAACTGTGACCAGATGCTGAATCACTATGGGAAGACGGCTTCCTTCACCACCAAGGTGAGTGGGAGGGCTGGCGGGGAGGCTGGCGGGACAGGAGCCCCAAGCACCAGGGCCCTGAGGCTGGGGGGACGACATGTGGACTTGTCACCTCCGGGCTCCTCCCTGGGACCGCTGCCTGGTCAGAGGCCACACCATGCAGTATCGGTGTCCAGAGTCCCTCAGCACCTGCCCCACTGCTGTTCCCAGGGCCCCAAGTGCCCTTTGGCCTGTGACTGTCCTCTGGGCACGCAGGCCAAACCCCAGGCAGGGCGGTGGGGGTTACCGGCACAGCCCGACCTGGGCTTTGCACCCCTGAGGGGCTCTGGGTCTGAGGGAGAGCCAGGCCACCGCCCCTGCCCTGGGGCTTCCGGCCCCTCCTGTCACCCCCTTTCAGTCCCACGGCCCCCTCCCTGCTACTTCAGGGGCCTGAGGTCCGCCCAGGGTGGACAGGCCTGCATGTATCCTCTCGGGAGAGGCTGGGTAGAGGGGCTTCCTGGCAACAGGGATAACCCGGAGGCTCAGGGGTGAGGCTTACACTGCCACCAGTGCTGCCCGTGGGGGTCTGGCCCCTACACACCCTCGCCAGGCCTCCTGGTGACCTCCTCTGGGGTGTGGGCCGTGCCCGCAGGTGGCACAGTCAGGCCAGAAACCCCACAAAGACCCCCTGACAGAGTAGCCACCAGTGTGCCCAGCAGCCAGTGGGCGCTGCATTTCCCGGCCACTCGGCGCTTTTTCCAAGTGGGGCAATGAGCTGGACCGTGGGGTGCAAAACTGCCAAGCCTGTGTGACAGCCAGTGTTACTTTTGTGGGGCAGCCGTGAGTGTGCCCATGAGCGAGCCCACTCCCTCCTTCCTGGGGCCTGGGCTCAGCACCATCTAGGCACCTGGGAGGTGAGCACAGGACCTACCACCCCTGTCTCCTCCTGGCCTGCACGTCGGCTGGCACAACCAGCTGACCGGGGGTCAGGAGGGACTGGGAGGCCGGTGGGGGGGGCACCCCCGCCTCCCGAGAGCCCCTTGGAGCCGGTGCTGCCGGCCGGTGGGCGTTCAGGCTGGTCTGAGTGGACCAGCACACGGCCTGCGGGGGCCTGACGTGCCGCTGTCTCTGGAGATCGGGCTGTGTGTGAACATGCGGAACCTACCGTGGTACGTCCAGGCCGACCCTGACTCCTTCTTCCCACGTTGCTACGGCCTCTGCACCGAGAACGAGAAGCAAGAATTCCTGGGTAAGTCCGTGGCTGGAGGCGAGACCACCGGGCGTCAGGCGGCCAGGGCCCCTCTGTGGCCCACTTTCTCGCTGAGGTGGCTGCAGAAGCCTTTGGAAGGGAGGGGGGGCTGGGCCGCAGCTGCAGGGCTGGACCGGTCCCGTCCCAAGGCCCGGGGGCTCAGCTCCGTCTCACGTGGTGAGGGCCGGTCCAGACGTTTCCATGGGCCGCAGCTGCAGGATGGGAGCAGGAGGCTGACGGGGGCTGTGGAGCCGAGCGTCAGCAGCTTGGTTCTGACTGGGCTTCTGGGAGAGGCTGGCGTGGGGCTGGTCCTGTGGGTGACAGGCTCTGGCCTGGGGACAGAGGGAGGACTCCTGGATTGACCCGCCGAGGGAGGAGAGAGAAGGGGAAGGTCAGGACAGGTGAGCACTGCCCTTTTGGGGGTAACTTGTGTTTCCTGAGCACGGGCCTGGGGCCATGGAGATACGGCATTGCCCTGCCGTGTGATCTGACCCCACCCTGGCGCTCCCAGGAGCAGATGGCTACAGGCAGGACAAGGTGGGGTCTGTGCGGGCTGGAGGTGAGAGGTGCAGGGGAGGAGAGGGTGGTGAGCACGGGCCTCTCAGACCCAGAGGACAGGAGCTCGGAGGGGACCGGGCCGCAGCGGGCAGTGTGCCTGAGTGTGACGGGCAGAGGGGCTACGGGTCAGCAGGCGAGCTCAGGGTCTTTGTTCCGGTGGACAGAGGAGGCTCAGGAGAGAAGCTCTGAGGTCCTGGGGAAGCTGGGGAAGGGAGCTCAGGTTCCGGATGTTTCCCACGTGGCAGCAGCTGCCGGGTGGGCGGGTGGGGTTGGGGTGGGGGGCAGCTTCCTCTGCAATGAGGAAGGGCAAGTTTTGGTGAGAAGGTGTGGGAGTCTCTTGCGGACCTCCCCGAGGGCGCGGGTGGGAGGTGAGTATGGGCTGGCTCACGGGGGTGCCAGCCACCTCTCCGGGCACGAGCCAGCGCTCCGAGCCAGGCCAGCCCCCAGCCTGCGTCTGTGGGACCCAGAGCTGTCCTCTGTGCCCAGCCCCTCCGTCCATGCACGCCAGGAGCTGTGGGAGCCAGCATGTCCAGGGAGGTGCAGAGAGGCTCCTGGGGTGGGCAGGGTCCTGGTGTGTCTGCGGGGGTCTTCTGTCCTCTGTGCGGGGCTGAGGGCACAGGAGCAGGGGGAGGTGGTGAGGGTGTCCATGCACTGTGGCCCCGGGTGGGGGGTTGGGGCGAGCAGGAGAGAGGCAGGGAGGGGGTGCGCGGGTTCTGCTTCTGGGCCTGTTGACAGGGCCCATGAGAGGCCGGGGCAGAGGGAACGGCCCCCTCGAAGGCAGCGAGGGGGAGGTGAGGCCTGTGGGGCGCCTGGGCTGAGGACAGCTGGTGCTGGCCGAGGTCCCTGGTCCCCGGCCGGAGAGGGGGCGAGGCCTGGGTGTCCTTTCAGACGACTTCCGGCGGACGGTGGCCTCCAGCATCCTCAAGTGGGTGGTCAGGCACCACAAGTGCGGCAGCAGCGGGGAGGCCGGCGACCGCGGCCCCGGCAGCAAGAAAGGTGTGTGGGGCCCGAGGCTGCACCGTGTGGGGAGAACAGTGCAGGAGGGGCAGCGGGCCGTGCATCCAGGACGGGGTACTCCCTCCCTGCAGAAGAGGGAGACGGGGAGTGGCTTTCCCGCGTGGTGCAGAGCCACCGTGGCGTTAGGCCTACGAAACCCAAAGAAGTTGTTGTTGTTGATTTTGATAAAGCAGCTTTCGGTTCGCAGTGCACTTGCGCAGAAGGTGCAGGGATTTCCCATAGGCCCCCAGAGCCCCCTCCGCCGTCAGCGTCCCCACCGGCTGGTGCCTTTGCTGTGACGGATGCGCCCGTGTGGACACGTCGTTCTCACGGCGTTTGTAGCGAGCTGCGGTCCTGTACGCGGGGTGGGTTTGGACAGCTGTGTGAGGGCGCGGGCCCGCCGTCACGGTACCACAGTGCTTCCGGTGCCCTGATGTCCTCGTGCTCTGCCTACCCGTCCCCGCCTGGGGACAGGCCCCTGGCCCCCGCCCCTGGCCACCACTGGTCCTTTCGCTGTCGCCGTCATTCCGCCTTTTGCAGATGTCATATGGCTGAAAGCATACATACGTAGCCTTCCTTTGCTTTTCCTTTTTATTTATTTTTAAAAATTTTTTTTTCTTCTAGTTTTTTTTCTTCTAGTTTTTTTTCCTTTTTTTTCCTTTTTTCTTTTCCTTTTCAAGTTTATTTACTTATTTTGAGAGAGACAGAGAGAGGGGGGGCTCCCACATGAGCAGGGGAGGAGGAGGAGGAGAGGGAGAGTGGGGGAGGGCAGACGGAGAGGGAGAGAGAATCCCAAGCGGGCTCCACGCTGTCAGCACAGAGCCCGCCGTGGGGCTCGAACGCTCAGACCGTGAGATCATGACCTGAGTTGAAATCCAGAGCTGGACGCTTAACGACTGAGCCCCCCGGACGCCCCCAGACGTGGCCTTTTCTGGCCTCTTTCACTCAGTGATGCGCAGCTAAGGTCCCTCCAACTCCGTCATGGCTTGGTAGCTCATTTCCTTTTAGTGCCACATCACACTCCATTGTGTGGATGGCCCACCGTGTGGCTGACTTTCTCTGTCACCTACTGAAGGGCATGTTGGCTGCTTCCAAGTTTGGGCAGTTATGATCTGGGTGCAGGTTTTTGTGCAACCGTAAGTTTTCAATTCGTTTGGCTAAATACCACAGAGCCTGATCGCTGGACACGATGGTAAGAGTGTGCTTTGGGGCACCTGGGTGGCTCAGTCGGTGAAGCGTCCGACTTCGGCTCAGGTCATGATCTCGCGGTCCGTGGGTTCAAGCCCCGCGTCGGGCTCTGTGCTGACAGCTCGAAACCTGGAGCTACTTCGGATTCTGTGTCTCCCTCTCTCTCTGACCCTCCCCCGTTCATGCTCTCTCTCTCTCTCTCTCTGTCTCAAAAACAAATAAACGTTAAAAAAAAATTAAAAAAAAAAAAAAAGAGTGTGCTTAGTTTGGTAAGACGCCACCAAGCTGTCCTCCACAGTGGCCGCACCATTTTGCACCCCACCAGCAATGAGTGCTTCGCGTCCTCCCAGCGCTCGTGGCGTCCGTGGTCTGGATTTGGGCCACGTGTGACCCAGGTGACAGGTGTGCAGTGTCTCTTGCTGTTCTCACCTGAAGTTCCCCAATGACGCGTGGCCTTGAGCATCTTTTTTTGCTTTTCAAAATACACTATTTTTATTTATTTACCTATTCATTTGTTTACTTATTTATTTGTATGTTTTTAGAGAGTGTGTGAATTGGGGAGAGGGAGGGAGAGAGAGAGAGAACCTTTTTTTTTTTAAGTTTTTTATTTCTTAGAGAGAGAAAGCAGGAGAGATGGGCAGAGGGAGAGAGAGAATCTTAAGCAGGCTCCATGCTCCGTGTGGAGCCTGATGTGGGGCTCTAGCCCATGACCCTGGGATCATGACCTGAGCTGAAATCAAGAGTCAGACTCTCAACCGACTGAGCCACCCAGGCGCCCTGTGTATCTTTTAATATACTTCTTTGCCATCTGTAAATATAGTCTTTGGTGAGAAATCTGTTCAGCTTCCCTACCATTTGAAAATGTTTCTGGTTGAGGTTTAAGAGGGGTTTTGTGTGTGTGGTGTGTGTGTGTGTATTTCGGATAACAGCCCTTTACCAGATGTGTCTTTTGCAAATATTTTCTCCAAGTCCTCGACGTATCTTCTCATCCTCCTGACTGTATTGAATCCTGCTTATCAAGTATTTCTTTCATAGATTGTGCCTTTGGGAATGTGTCTAAAACCTTATCACTGCACCCAGCTTCATCTTGGTGGTTTCCCATGCTGTCTTCTAGGAGTTCTGTACTTTTGTGTTTCACACTTGGGTGTATGATCCATTTTGAGTTAATTTCTATGAAGGGTGTAAAAGCTGTATCTAAATTCTTTTTTGTGTGCTTTTTTTTTTTGCACCTGTTTCAGCACGATTTGTTGAAAAGACCACTTTTTTTCTGTTGTATAGCCTTTGCGCCTTTGTCATGGATCAATTGACTATATTTTTGTGGGTCTATTTCTGGGCTCTTTATTTGGGTCCAGGGATCTATTTGTCAGTTATTTCACCAGTACCACACTGTCTCGATTACATAGACTTGTGGTAAGACTTGAAGTTGAATAGTATCAATTCTCCAATTTATCCTTCTCCTTCAATATTGGGTTGGCTATTCTGTATCCTTTGCCTCTCCATGTAAATTTTAGAATCAACTTGTCAATATCCATAAGATGCCTTGTGGGATTTTGATGGGGATTGCATTGAATTTATAGATTGAGTATGGAAGAACTGACATCTTTTTTTTTAAGTTTATTTATTTTGAGAGAGACAAAGACAGAACAAGGGGAGGAGGGGCAGAGAGAGGAGAGAGAGAGAGAATGCCAAGCAGGCTTTATGCTGTCAGCATGGAGCCCGACGCGGGGTCTGAGAGGAGAGAGAGAGAGAATGCCAAGCAGGCTTTATGCTGTCAGCATGGAGACTGACGCGGGGTCTGATCCCACAAACTGTGAGATCATGACCTGAACCGAAATCAAAAGTCTGATGCTCAACCAACCACGCCAACCAGGCACCCCAAGAACTGACATCTTGACAGTAAATCTTTCCTATTTATGAACATGGAATATCTCACTATTAATTTCATTCTTCTTTGATTTCATTTATCAGAGGTTTGTAGTTTTCCTCATATAGATCTTGAACGTATTTTGTTAGATTTATTTATTTATATATTTATTTAAGTTTTTGGGTGCTAATGTAAATGGTGTTGTGTTTTTCATTTCAAATTCCAATAATTCATTTCTGGTATGTAGGAAAGTGATTAACTAATCACTTAATAGTTTTAGGAGTTTTTTGTCAATTCTTTCAGATTTTCTACATAGATAATCATGTTATCTATGAATAAAGACAGTTTTATTTCCTATTCAATTTGTGTACCTCTTATTTTCTTGTCTCATTGCATTAGCTAGGATTTCCAGTATGATGTTGGAAAAACAGTGGTGAGAGGGAGGAGGTCCTTGCCTTGCACTTGATTTTAAATTTTTTTTTTAATGTTTATTTATTTTTGAGACAGAGAGAGACAGAGAATGAATAGGGGAGGGTCAGAGAGAGAGGGAGACACAGAATCCGAAACGGGCTCCAGGCTCTGAGCTGTCAGCACAGAGCCCGATGCGGGGCTCGAACTCACGGACCGTGAGATCATGACCTGAGCCGAAGTCGGACGCTTAACCGACCGAGCCACCCAGGCGCCCCATCTTGCACTTGATTTTAGAGTGTAAATTTCTCATTTCTCACCATTAAGTATAATGTTAGCTATAGGGGGTTTTTGTATATATTCTTTATCAAGTTGAGGAAGTTCCTCTCTATTCCTAGCTTGCTGAGAGCTTCTATCATGAATGTGAGTTGAATTTTGTCAAATGTTTTTCTGTATCGATACGATCATGTAATTTTTCTTCTTTAGCCTTTTGATGTGTAATAGATTACATTAATCGATTTTCAAATGTTGAGCCAGTTTTGCATACCTAAGATAAATCTTATTTGATTATGGTGTATAATTCTTTTTATACATTGTGGATTTGACTTGCTAGTATTTTAGTGAGGATTTCTGTATTATTATTCATGAGAGATTTTAGTCTTTAGTTTTCTTTTCTCATGTCTTTCTCTGGTTTTGGTGATAGGGTAATGCTGGCTTCATAGAACGAGGAAGGAAGTATTCCCTGTTTCTATCTACTGAGATTGTGGAAAATTGCTATAATTTCTTCTTTAAATGGTAGAATTCACCAGTGAACCCATTTGGACCTGGTGCTTTCTGTTTTAGAAGGTTATTAATTGCTGATTCAATTTATTTAATAGATATAGGTCTCTTCAGATCATCTATTTCTTTTTGTGTGAATTTTGACAGGTCGTGTCTTTCAGTAAATTGGTCCATTTCATCTAGATTATCAAATTTGTGTGCAGAGAGTTCATAGTATTTCTTTACTATCTTTTCAATGTCCATGAGATCTATAATGATGTTTTCTCTTTTTAAAAAAAAATGTACTTATTTTGAGGGAGAGAGACAGAGAGCGAGCAGGGGAGGAGCAGAGAGATGGGGAGACACAGAATCTGAAGCAGGCTCCTCACCTTCAGTGCAGAGCCTGATGCGGGGATCTATCCCATGCCCATGGGATCATGACCTGAGCCAAAATCGAGTCTGATGCTTAAGTGACTGAGCCACCCAGGCACCCCAAGAATAATAAAAATATTCTTCTTAAAAATAAGAATAAGAAAAATAAAATATCAAGAATAAGAAAAGTAAAAGTTTGTACTTTACCTTCATTCATTCCTTTGCTAACACTCTTCCTTTCTTTATGTGGAACTGACCTGTGTTATTTTCCTTCTCTTTGAAAAACTTGAGATTTCTTGGCAGGTCTACTGGCAAAAAAAATTTCCTCAATTTTTTTAAAAATTTTGTCTGAAAGAGTGTTCTATAATCTCATGATTAGGTCTCAGTCTTTAGTGAACCTGTGCCCCCGGACTATGAACGTCACTGTGCTTCTCAGTTTTTACCCCCTTTGGCGGGACAGAGGGCTAGCGGGGGGTGGAGTTGGGTCTTTGCCTTCTCCCAGCAGGTCAGGCTCTGGGCAATTATTTCTCCTGAGGGCGGGCCTCCTGAAGAACAGAATGCTCTGGCAGTTTGCGAGATGGTCCCTTTTCCCTTTCCTTGCCAGAAGCAGGAGGGGATTTTTCTCCCATACTCACTGTGAAAACCAGGTCAAGTTGCCAGAGGTAAGACTGACGAAAGCATGGGGGCCCCCTGAGCCAGACGGTCCTGGAATTACAGTTCAGGTTTCCTGTCCGGGTGTTGGCGTCTGGGGGTTTCTGACCTGGTGAGGTGTGGTTCGCTGTATCCACTTGACCGTCTCTGCAAATTTCGGGGACGATGGTTTGTCCGGCGACCTCAGCTCTGAAGCAGCAAAGAAGAGTTGTTGATTCTTTTTACTTGTCGTCAGGCCAGGTTGACAACTTCCAGGCTCCTTATGTGCCTGATCAGAAAACAGAAGTGAAGTTTTCCCCTTGAAAATGGTTATTTTTATGTTCTGTGAATTTCACCACAATACAGGTTAAAAACGCACATTGTAATGTCTACAACAGCCGTGTGAATGCAGCGCTTTCTCCCGGGCCCAGCACTGCCGGGGTCTGTGAGGCCTCCGCCCATGCAGGGCCTGACCCCCATGCCCACCCTGCCCCAGTTTGTGGAGTTGTTTTCATCCCAACAAGCCTCCTGGTCCCTGGGTTTACCTTTCTTCAGGCTCCTTCCCCATAAGTGCGCGCAGACAGATGCTGGCCGTGAGCTCCCTCTCCCTCAGTGGCTTGGGGGTGGGGGGGCCCAGGCCCGCGCTGCCTCGCGTGGGAGCTCGGCCTCTCGAGGGTCGCTTTCGCCTTGCCGGGGGAGCTCCCCGTGCTTCCTGAGACCCAGGGGTCCAGCTTGACTCTGGGGTTCCAGGAGAGTGAGATGCTGGGTAAGAGTGGGTAAGCTCACAGTGGCTCGCGGGCGTCAGGCAGGACTGCTCACCAAGTACTTACCGGACACCAGCGTGGGCTCAGGAAAGCCGGGCTTCTGTAGCAAGTCAGGAAGTAGTGTCGCGTTCGTGGGTGCTGAGTGTGGCTGGAGGGCGGAGCAGCGGGAAGGCCAGACGCAGGCGTGGTGCCCAGGTTGGCCGGGCTGGGGCGGCCTGTGTCCGGTGCCCCAGGTGGTCCCCCCTCCACGAGCCTGTGTTTGGGTTTCAGTTCCCGAGGATGCGGAATCCAAGCCCATGGGCCTCTCGGGGGAGCTCGTGGACACCGCATGCAAGGTGTGCCAGGCCTACCTGGGTCAGCTGGAGCACGAGGACATCGACATCTCCAAGGACGCCGCCCAGGACCTCACGGAGGACGAGTGGAAGGACCTGACGCAGCAATACTACTCCCTCGTTGAGTAAGACGCGCCCCGTGTCGCCCGCTCAGTAAGACGCGCCCGTGTCCCCCATTCAGTAAGACGCACTGGGCAGCAAGGCTCACCTACACGGGGGGGGGGGGGCGTCTGGGGGGGGCGGAGGCTTCAGGAGCTGTCCAGGGAAGTCCCGCCCTGGGACACCTGGAGCGCCTCTCCGGGGTTGGGGCTCCTGTCAGGGTGCTGGGGTACGCAGATCCCACCAAGTCCCTGTTGGCTCATAAAAGGATGACACTCCCCTGGGGGCTCCTTTGGGTAACGTCACCTAAAGCATCTTCCACACGGTTCTTGTCTTTTACCTCATTTGAACCCCACGAGTGGGCTCTGGACAGAGCAGAACGCTTGCTCGGCCCAGCCCAGCTGACTCTCCACGGCCTTCAGGGCTCACTGCCACATGGGAATCCGGAGGCTGAGCTTGGCTCTCCTCCCCGTCTCCCGAAGGGAAGGCCGAGTCCTTCCCGGGGGGCGGGGGGAGACCCAGCACCCCCTGAACAGCGGCCAACAGAGGAGCTGGGGCAGAGGTGACCCAGGCGCCCCTGCAGCAGGAGCAGGACTGTGAGGAGGGTCTGCCCAGAGCCCCCCGCCCCCACCCCCCAGGGGCACTGTTGTTCTTTCCTTCCTTCTTTACTTCTTTGGGATCAGTCGAGTATTTTCTCTTCCTTTGGATCGAGTACAGCTGCGTGTGCTGCTATCTGTCCAGCCAGATGTACTTCTGCACATGTACCCACCCAGCGAGACCACCACCCAGCTCGGGATGAAAACCATTTGCAGCCCCCATCAGGTCCCCTAGGCACCCTCCCAGGCAGAGACCCCACAGAGGTCGCACCTGACTGCTACCGCCGTAACCAGTTTCGTTGTGGGATTTCACGGTCACGGACTCACGTGACTTTCGCTTGACGCGGAATCTGTGGGGTTCATCCACACTGTGCGCGTAGCCAGGTTTTCTGCTATCCACAGGGCACAGAACTTTGTCTCCTGACGTGGGTGAGCAGCTGGGTTACCCCCGGTGTTTGAACATTTTCCAGAGTGGTTCCACGTATCCAGATACCAACAGCATTGAGCGTGGGCTACGCTTCCTGCACGTGGCAGGCAGCCTTGTCGCCACGAGTCTTTTCAGTTCTCTCTTCTTGTTCTTCGTTTGCACTCCTCTGACGACCGGGCGGTTGGATATCGCTTCAGATGCTTGTCAGTCATTTGAGTATCTTCTTTAGGGAGGTGCTTGTCCGTGTCTCTTGTGTATTTAAAAATCAGGTTGATTGTGTCTTTTTAAATCATATTAATTAAAAAATTTTTATTGATTATTTTCTTGTCGTTGTTAATGTTTGTATTATCACCGTCACTTTCCTATTAGCTTGGCAGTCTTTTTAAAATGTTCTCTGTGTCCTTTTTAAAGTCCAGTATAGTTGGGATACAGTGTGATGTTAGTTCAGGTGGGCAATCTGGTGACTCAACGCTTCTATCCGTCACCCAGCGCTCAGCCCAACAGGTGCACCCCTTAATCCTGATCACCGGTTTCTCCCATCCCCCGCCTCCTCTCCAGTGGCCATCGGTGTGTTCTCTGTAGTTGAGTCTGTTTCTTGGTTTGTTTCCCTCATTTTTTCCCCTTTGCTCATTTGTTTTGTTTGTTGAGTGTAATCACGTGGTATTTGTCTTCTTCTGACTTCTTTTGCTTAGCATTATACTCTCTAGCTCCATCCATGTTATCGCAAATGGTGAGATTTCATTCTTTTTCATCACTGAGTAGTATTCCACCGTGTGTATGTATACATACCGCATCGTCTTTATCCACTCATCAGTCAATGAACACTTGGGTTGTTTCCATAATTTGGCTATTGTAGAAAATGCTGCAGTAAACATAGGGATGCACGTGTCCTTTCGAATTCGTGTTTTCGTATTCCTTGGGTAAATACTTAGTAGTGCAATTACCATTTTTAACTTTCGGAGGAACGTCCACACTGTTTTCCAGAGTGGCTTCGCCAGGTTACGTTCCCGCCAGCAGTGCAAGATGGTTCCCCTTTCTCCACATCCTCACCGACACCTGTTACTTCTTGTAGCTATTCTGACAGGTGTGAGGTGGTATCCCATCATGGTTTTGATTTGTATTTCCGCCATGATGAGTGATGTGGAGCATCTTTTCATGTGTCTGTTGGCCATCTGGGTGTCTTCTATGGGGAAATGTCTGTTCATGTCTTCTGCCCATTTTTAAATTGGATTATTTGTTTTTTTGGGTGTTGAGTTGTATAATTTCTTTATATATTTTGGATACGGATTCTTTATTGGATATGTCCTTTGCAAATACCTTCTCCCATTCCAAAGGTTGCCTTTTAGTTTTTTTGGTGGTTTCCCTCACTGTGCAGGAGCTTTTTATTTGATGTGGTCCCAGTACTTTATTTTTGCTTCCATTTTCCTGGCCTCAAGAGTGGTCGTCACATCTTTAAATGGATTTCTAAGAGTACTCTAAGCATTCCTCATTGAGTCCTTTGTTGGATATGTGCATTAAGAATACCCTTTCAGGGATTGTTGGGGGGCGGGAAGGAGGGGAGGGTGGGTGATGGGTATCAAGGAGGGCACCTTTTGGGATGAGCACTGGGTGTCGTATGGGAAACCAATTTGACAATAAATTTCATATTTAAAAAAAATAAAAAAACAAAATAAAATAAAATAAAGAATACTCTCTCAGGGTGCCTGGGTGTCTCAGTCAGTTGAGCATCTGACTTCGGCTCAGGTCATGATCTCACGGTTCATGGGTTCAAGCCCTGTGTCAGGCTCTGTGCTGACAGCTCAGTCTGGAGCCTGCTTTGGAGTCTGTGTCTCCCTCTGTCTCTGCCCCACCCCGACTCATGTCATGTTCTGTCTCTCTCTGTCTCTCTCTCTCAAAACTAAACATTAAGATAAATAAAATAAAGATTAACTATACTATATAAAAAAAGAATACCCCCTCTTAGTGTATGCCTTGTCTTTTTACCTCTCAATGATTTCTTTTCTTTCTTTCTTTCTTTTTTTTTTTTTTTTTATGAAGCCCAGTGTTTTGAGTTTTTCTATTATGGTAGGGCTTTTAAGAGTCCTGTTTAAGAAACCTTTACTTGTCCAATGTCATGAAAGTGTTCTCCTCTGAGTTCTTCTAGATGCTCTAATGTTTTTTCTTTCACTTATAGCCTTTTACGATTAATCTTAAATTAAGTTTTGTGTATGGTAAGGGATAAAGATCAATGTTCTGTTTTCTATATACAGACATCCACCACTGATAAACAATAAACATGAGAGGCCATTAGCATAATTAAATGGACATGGGTTTCCGGGGCAGTAGGCCTGAATTCAAACCCTAGTTCTATTAAAGTGTGGCCTCGGGCCCATCACTTAGAAGAAGGAGAAACATGAGTTTTGTTGAAACTTGCTTTTGGCCCAGCATGTGATGTGTTTTAGCAAACCTCTCATGCAGACTTGAGGACTAGTAGTGTGTTCTGAAAAGAAAAGTCAATTGAGTCAAGTTTCTAAAATCTGTATCTTCGCTGATAACGTTGCCTGCTTGTTCTCTGAGTTACTGAGAGAACAGAATTAAAATCTCCAAATACGTTTGATGTTCTTGCATTTCTGCTTTTAGCTGTGTGATTATTCACTACATCCAATTCAGGACTGTTTTGTCTTCCTGTGGTCGGACCTTTTCCTCGTTACAGAATGTCCTCTTTAATGCGATCGATATTTCTTGCGTTAATTCTACTCTTTGTGACGTTAGTGTAGCTTTCCTTTGGTTGGTGTGTGCAAGGTGTGTAGCTTTTTCAACCTTCTTACTCTCAATCTGTTGGTGCCTTTATCTTTTGAAGTGGGTCTCATATAAAGAGCATATATTAACGGCCAGGTTTTGCTTTCTGCCCAGTCTTACAGTCTTTTTCTGTTGGAGTGTTTTTTCCGTTTACACTGAGTCATTATGAATATAACTGGCTTTAAATTTACCATCTTTCTCTTTGTTTTCTATTTACTGACCTCCTCTTTGTTTCATTATACTTCCTGTCCTACCTTCTTCTCATGAGTGAACTAGTTCCAATTATTCCGTTTCATCTCCGAAACTCTATTTCAAGCTATATATTTTTGTATTTTTAGTGGTTACACTAGATATTACAATACGCAATTTTGACTCATCACAGTCTATCTGAAATTTTTTTTTTTTTAGCATTTCTTGGACGATTTGAAACCTTACAATAGTTTAGCTGCATTTACTGCCTTCTTCCCTCTATGCTGCTTTGTCATACATTTTACTTCTGTGTAGATGCAAACCCGACAAGACATGACTGTTACTGTTGCTTTAAACAATCATGGGGCTTGCATCGGGCTCTGTGCTGATGAGAGAGAACCCTCCCTCTCTCTCTGCCCCTCCCCCATTTGTGCTCTGTCTCTCTCTGTCTATCAAAAATAAATAAAGTATCAAAAAAATTTTTTAATAAAAATTAAAAACACAAATGGCCAATAAGATGCTCAATACCACTGATCATTAAGGAAATGAAAATCAAGCCTACAGTGAGATACTGCCTCACACCCATTAGAATGGACATCATGCTTTAAAAAGCACAGAAAATAACAAATGTTGGCAATGATGTAGAGAAATTGGAAGACCTGTGCACTATTGGTGCGGATGTAAAATGGTGCTGCTGCCGTGGAAAACGCACGGCGGTTCCTCAAAAAGTTAAAAATACCATTACCGTATCACCTGGAAATCTTACCTCTGGGTATGTGCCCGGAGTAAGTGGACGCAGACTCTTGAAGAGATATTAGCACGCCCCTGCTTATAGCAGCATATTCACAATGGCTAAAATGTGGAAGCAACCAAGTGTCCATTGACAGACGAACGGATAAGCAGAACGTACTACGTACACACAACTCAATTATTATTTACCCTTTAAAAGGAAGGAAACTCTGACAGCTGCTACAACACAGATGAACCTCGAGGACAAATGCAGTATGGTTCTACTTGTATGAGGCGCCTGGCGTAGTCAGATTCTCGGGGACAGCAGTTAGATGGTAGGGGCCAGGGGCTGGAGGGAACATGGGGAGTTGGTGTTTAATGGGGACACGGTTTCAGTTTTCCAGGATGAACAGAGCCGTAGAGACAGAGGTGGCGATGGTCACACCACATTATCGAGATATTTAATACACTTAAGTGAATATTTTTAAATGGCTCAGATGGCAAATTTTGTTACGTTTCTTTTATGACAATGAAAAACGGAAAAAATGTAAGTAGAGGTGAAATAAATGACAAGAGCATAGCAAATGAGAAGGGAGTGAATGGAGTCCCCCTGCTGGGATGCTGTTTGGGAACTGGTAAAAGTCTGACTGAAAATAAGCAATAATAAATCAAGAATGTATATTGTAATCTCTAAGGTAAACACTGAAAGACAGAAGCAAACGTGCATAATTAGAAATCAAACATAGAGATAAAGTGATTAACAACATTTAATTAGGATGCTTCCCTATTTAGGTCATAAGTAGTAAGCGGTGGCTACCTGTCACCACAAGTAGGAAAAAAAACCCAGATAAATTGCAAAATTCATGTTTTTCAAAATGTCGGAGGGTTGTGGAAATGAGGAGGGACAGGTGAGCTACAAGTGGCACAGAAAAGCCGCTCCTGGGTGAGCCGAGTTTGTTGGCCAGGTTATTCCCTAGGGATATCTGACAAATCCGGGTGAAGGTTCAGGTCCAGGCTTGGCCTGAATTTCTTAAGGAATGAAAAGCCACTTGGCCATGTCAACTGACATGAAAGACCTAAATCTAGAGGTCAAAACACACGGCCAGTTTTTCCCAGGGCACCGAAGATGGTCTGTCTGGGCTGAAAAGACAGTGAAGCCTTCTAGTTCCGAGGGATTGGGGAAGAAGTTTCTCCTGAAGGACAGGACCTGCAGCAGCATCTTTCAGTCCTGCTCTGGAGACACCTGACGCCAGAGCGCACTGAACCTGTCCAGCTACAAGCTGGCTTCGCTCCCGGCTGCCCAGTTGAGGACGTGAGCGCCACACCGTATCTACGACGGACGAGAGTGTGAGCCCACCCTGGGGAAAGAGCGTAAACTTCCGCCTTGTACGCCCTTTAGGGACAGGGGCCAGCATACAAACATTACGAGACTGAGAAGAGGCAGGAAAATCTGACGGAGAGTAAGGGCAAAGACAAGTGATATAAGAAGGATGGTCCTCATGCTGGAGTTAGAGCTGGGTAGATGTAAAATCAGCCCGGAGACAGTAGAAGACAAGGCTGGTAAACCTCAGGATGGGCCCATAGAAAATATCCAGACTTAACCTCAGAGCGGAAAAAAGAACGATGAAAACAGCACAGAGCGAAGAGACAGATGAGCCACAGTCACACGGGCCGCTATGCATATAACTGGAGTCCAAGAAGGGGAGGAGCAGAATAAAGCAGAAGGAACAGTTGAAGATAAAGGCTGAGAACTTTTCCAAATTGATAAAAGACTCCAACACACAGATTGAAAAACTCTGAAAACTCTAGGCAGAGGACATACAAAGAAAACCACATTGAGGCACCATAAAGTCAGACTTCTAAAAAAGGAAAAAAGAAACAAAGGACATCTTAAAAGGCAGCTTGAGGGAATAAAATCAGTGTTTCAGAGCAGCAGTGGTAAGACTGGGGGCGACAGCTAATTTTCAACAGAAACCATGAACGCTCAAAGACGATGGAATATCATCTCCAGAGTGCTGGGGGGAGGGGTGGGGGTGGGGGAGTGGGGAGCTGCCACTACAACTCTTCGCCAGCGGAAGGACCTTTGAAAATGAAGACAAACTAAAACCGGAGGGTTCTTTAGCAGCAGAACATGACTGTAACAAATATTAAAGGAATTTTGTCACCCTGAAAGAAATCATCTCAGAGAGAATCACATAATCGCAGAAAGGAATGGAAAACCCCATGATTGTTGTTTTTTAAACGTTTATTTGTTTTGGAGAGACAGAGAGAGACAGAGCACATGAGCAGGGGAGGGGCAGAGAGAGAGGGAGACACAGAATCCGAAGCAGGCTCCAGACTCCGAGCTGTCAGCACAGAGCCCCACACGGGGCTCGAACTCACAAACCACGAGATCATGACCTGAGCCTAAGTCGGACGCTCAACGGACTGAGCCACCCGGGTGCCCCTCTTATTGGCCATTTGTAGGTCTTCTTTGGAGAAGTGTCTGTTCAAGCCCTTTGCCCATTTGTGAATCAGTTTGTTCAGTTGTTGAGTTCTCTGTTATGGATATACAGAGATGCATCTAATAGCCCCTATCAGATACATGACTTGCAAACACTTTCATTTCATGGGTTGCCTTTTTATTCTGTTGATCATATCTTTAATGCACACATTTAAAACTTTTCATGAGGTCCAATTTGTCTGTTTTTTCTCTCGTCGTCGCCTGTGCTTTGCTGTCATAGAAATTGCTGTCAAATGATGTCAGAGAAATCACTGTGAAATTCAATGTTTTGAAGATTTTGCCCTGTGTTTTTTTCTAAGACTTTCATAGTTTTTTTGATCTTACATTTAGGTCTTTGATCCATTTTGAATTAATTTTTTCATATGGTTTTAGGTAAGGGCCCAAATTCATTCTTTTGCACATGGATATCCAGTTTTCCCAGCACCATCGTTAAAGAGTCTGTCCCTTCCCCGTTGAATAGTCTTGGCTCCCCTGTCACTGGGCTCTCTGTTCTATTTCATTGGTCTTATGTCTGTCTTTATGCCAGTAACGCACTATCTTGATTCCTGTAGCTTTGTAGTAAGTTTTGATATCAAAAAGTGTGTGTCACCCACCTTTGCTCTTCTGTTTCAAGATTATTTTTGGCTATTTGGGTCCCTTGAGATTCTGTTTGAATTTTAGGATGGGTTTTTTTATTTCTGTGAAAAATACCATTGGTATTTTGATATTGTATGGAATTTGTAGATCATTTTGGAAACTGTTAACACCTTAAACAAAATTAAATCTTTTAATCCATAAACATGGATGTGTTTCCATTTATTTCTGTCTTCTTTCAAGTCTTCCGGCAATTTTTTGTTTTCGTTGTGCCTTTCACTTCCTTGGTTGGTTCCTACACACTGTGTGTTATTCTTCTTGATGTGGTTGTAAGTGGAATTGTTTACGTAGTTTCCTTGTTTCCTTTCCAGATTGTTCCTTGCTAGTGTATAGATACACAACTGATTGTGTTGTTGCTGTTGACGTATCTTATTACTTTGCGTTTCATTTATTAGCTGTAACGGGGTTTTTTTGTGGTGGACTTTTTAGGATTTTCTACATATACAATCATATCGTCTACAAACAGGTCATTTTACTTCTCCTTGTGCCGTTTGAATGCCATTTATTTCTTTTCCTTGCCTGACTGCTCTTGCTAACACTTCCATCAGTCTGTTGAATGTTGAAAGTGGCATTCTTGTCCTATTCTCAGTCTTAAAGGAAAGCTTCCAGTCTGTCACCGCTGAGGATAATGATTGCTGACGTTTTCATACACAGCCTTTATTACACTGAGGTAGTTTCCTTCTGTTCCTAGTTTGTTGAGTGTTTTTATTAGGAAAGGTTGTTAAGTTTTGTCAAATACTTTTTCTGCATCAACATGATCATGTAGGTTTTCTCCCTTCGCCTGTTTTTTAATTATTTTATTTTATTTTATTTTATTTTACTTTATTTTATTTTGTTTTTAGAGAGAGAGTGTACAAGCAGGGTGGGGTAGAGGAGGAGAGAGAGCAAGAGAATCTTAAGCAGGCTCTACACTCAGCACAGAGTCCAGTGTGGGGCTCAGTCCCACAATCCTGGGATCATGACCTGAGCCGAACTCAAGAGTCAGGCGCTCAACCAATTAAGCCACTCAGGTGCCCCTCCCCTTCTCCTGTTAATTTGATATATTAACTCAATCAGTTTTCACATGTCGAACCATCCTTGCGTTCCAGGAATAAATCCCACTTGGTCGTGGTGTATAATCTTTTAATATGCTGCCGAGTTTGGTTTGCTAGCATTTTGTTAAAGTGTTTTTGCATCAGTGCTCATAAGGGGTATTGGTGTGTACTTTTCTTATAGTGTCTTTGTCTGGCTTTGGTATCAAGGCAGTGCTGGTGGCCTCCCTCATGGAATGATTTAGAAAGTGTTCCCTCCTCTTCAGTTTTTAGGGAAAATTTGAGAAGGGATGGTATGGGGCTTCTCTAAATGTTTGATAGAATTCACCAGCAAAGCCATCAGGTCCTGGGCTTTTCTTTGTTGGGAGATTTTTGATTACTGATTCAGTCCCCTTAGTAGTTATAAATCTATTCATGTTTTCGGTTTCTTCATGATTGAATCTTGGTAGGTTTTGTATTTCTTGGGGATTTGCCCATTTCATCTAGGTTATTCCATTCGTTGGTGTACAACTCTTCATAGTACTCCCTTATAATCTTTTTTATTCCTGTAAAATCAGTAGTAATGTCCCCAATATCATTTTTTTATTTTAGCAATTTGTGTGTTCTTTCTTTTCTAAGTCCATCGAGCTAAAAGTTTGTCCATTTTGTTGATCTTTTCAAAGAGTCAACTTTTAGTCTAATTTTCTCTTTTTTCGTTAATTCTGCTCTAATCTTTATCGATTACTTCATTATGCTAGCTTTGGGTCTAGTTTCTTTGTCTAGTTTCTCTCTTTTAAAAAAATGTTTATTAATTTTGAGAGAGAGGGAGAGAGAGAACACTAGCTGTGGAGGGGCAGAGAGAGAGAGAGGGAGAGAGAGAGTCCCAAGCAGGCTCCACACTATCAGTGTAGAGCCCGATGCAGGGCTTCATCCCGTGAATCTTGAGATCATGACCTGAGCTGAAATCAAAGAGTCAGATGCTTAACCAACTAAGCCACCCACGTGCCCCTCTAAGTATTTTCTAATTTCCTTGTGATTTCTACCCATTGGTTATTTAAGAATGTGTTAAGGAGCTCCTGGGTGCTCAGTTGCTTAAGTGTCCGACTTTGGCTCAAGTCATGGTCTCATGATTTGTGAGATCAAGCCTCATGTCGGGCTGTCTGCTGTCAGAGCTCCTCTGTGCACCTCTCTCTCTGCCCCTTCCCTGCTCATGCATGCCTGTGCACTCTCTCTCACTCTCACAAAAAGAAACATTAAAAAAAAGGAATCTGTTAATTTCCACAAATTTGTTTCTCCTCTTGTTTAGGTTTTTTAACATGGATGTCAACAATGTTTTGTGGTTTTCAAATTGTGCATTTCTTTTGTTAAATGCATGCCTATGTATTTTATTCTTTTTGATACTCTTATGAATGGAACTTTTCTCTTAATTTTGTTCTAGAATTTTTTTATTGGCAGAATATAAAAATACAATCGATTTTTTTATATTGGTCTCGTAACTATGACTTTGCTGAACCCATTTATTATTTCTAGTAGTGGGTACTGTGTGTGTGTGTGTGTGTGTGTGTGTATTCCTTAGGATTTCCTACATATGGGAAGGATATGTCATCTGTGAATAAAAGCAGTTTTATTTCTTTATATCCAACTTAAGTTCCAGGAACTCAAAATTGGTTTAACGAAGTTCTGGTTTCTGCTACAATATGAATGAATCTTGAGGACATTATAAGTGAAATAAGCCAGTCAAAAAATACAAATATTGTGTGATTTCACTTGTTTGAAGTACTTAGAGAAGCCAGAATCATAGAGACAGAAGGTAGATGGTGGTTACTGTGGTCTTGGGGAGGGACACCGGGAGTGAGTATTTAATGGGGATACAGTTTCAGTTTGGGAAGACAGAAGACTCCTGGAGACGCATGGGGGTGATGATTACACAACAACATACGTATTCATAATACTATTGAACTGTACCCTTAAAATGGTTAAGATGGTAAATTTTATATGTATTTTCCCATAATGAAAAAATTTTGAAAAAAGTCAATTGGTAGATTTTATTACATTTACAGAAGAAGAAAACCATATAATAATTCCAATAGATGCAAAACATTGATGAAATTCAATACCTGTGAAATACCTTGTTTTTTTAACAAACTGGAAAAAGAAAGAAACTTCCTTAATTTGACAAGTTTATCTACAAAAATCCTGAAGTTAATATCTTTCTTAATGAAATTGTTAGCACACTTAATTGAAAGTGTCCCTGGAAATCAGAATGAGATGTCCACTATCACGGCTCCTCAGTATTGGCTGGTCTGTTTAGTTTAAATAATGTTTCTGTTTAGTACAGAAAAAAGAAATAAGAGGCTTAGGATCAGAAAGAAGCAAATACTGACGACCTGATGATGTGCATAGAAAAATTTAAAACTCACGCAGAAAGTTCATGATTATGTGAGTTTTGCCAAGTCAATATACAGAATTCCATTGCGTTTCTATGCATAAACAACAACCATGAAATGGGATTTTAAAATACAACCTACAATAACAGCAAATATCCAGAAAAAATATAATAAAATATATTGAAGACCCTAAACACATTATAAAATTAAACAGAGAAATTAATGTCCTAAAAAGTGTGTGTGTGTGTGTGTGTGTGTGTGTGTGTGTGTGTGTGTGTGTGTGTATAAAACCATGTTTGCGAATTAGAAAACTCAGTGGTATAGAGATTGTTTTCTTCCCAAACTATAGATTTTCCAATCTGTAGATTCAGTGTAATCCCAGTCAAAATCTATGCAGGGATTTTCCTTGAGGGCTGAGGTAGAAGGAATTGACAAACTGATTCCGAAATTTATTTGGAAATATAAATGATTTAAGAAAAGCCAGAAAACCTTGATCAAGAAAAACAAAATTAGAGGACTTCTACCCATATTTCAAGACTTACTATAAATCTACAGTAATCACGACAGGGTGGCAATGGGCTGCCTGCACTAACAGACCAGTGTAACTGAACAGAGTCTGGAAGCAGGTCCTCGTGCACATGGTCACTTAAGATCAAGGTGCCACCTGCAGATCCACAAGGAACAAGGAAGAGTCAGTCCTTCCACTAAATGGCACTGGAGCAAAGAGCATCCTTACACACAAAAAAAGTGTATCTTGAGTCCTGTCTCATAAATACACAAAGATTAATTTGAGATGTATCATGTGATATGTGAATGTTAAAAAAAAAACATTGGAGTATATTTTCATGACCACAAGGAAGCAAAGGTTTCTTAAATAGTTCACCAAGAGCACTAATCATAATAGAGAAAGTTGATAAATTGCATTTTGTTGACGTGAAAAATGCTGTTTATCAAGAAACACTGCAAAGAGAATGGACAGACATGTCACAAAGTGGAGGAATATGTGACTACATGCTTACGCGACAGAGGTCTCACGAATCTCACGGACTCTCTGGATCTTGCCTTGTAGCGGTGATGCTTTCATCTCCAATTCGAGAAATCACTTTTCGCAGTGCCAGGCCCTGCTGAACAAAATCACGTCTGTGAACCCTCAGACGGAGATCGACGGGCTTCGGAACATATGGATCATCAAGCCTGCAGCCAAGTCCCGCGGCCGAGGTGAGTGGAGGCTGGGGGCCGGGAGCGGCCAACTGCCGCCCCCAGAACACAGTGCGCCAGGTGCAGGTGTGCGGGTGCAGGTGTGCGGGTGAAGGTGCTCAGGGGTGCAGGTGCATGGTGCAGGTGTGCAGGTGCACAGGTGCTCAGGTACAAGTGCGCAGGTGCACAGATGCATGGTGCAGGTGTGCAGGTGCTCAGATGCAGGTTCACGGGTGCAGGTGCTCAGGGCGTAGGTGCAGGTGCACAGGGCAAGTGTTCAGGTGCAGGTGCACAAGTGCACAGGTGCATGGTGCAGGTGTGCAGGTGCACAGGTGCTCAGGTACAAGCACGCAGGTGCGGGTGCTCAGGTGCATGATGGTGCAGGTGCACAGGGCAAGTGCTCAGGTGCAGGTGCGCAGGTGCGCAGGTGTGCCGCTGCAGGCTCGAAGCAGGGCAGACGGCTCCATGACACTGGTCTTCACGCCTGGCTTCCAAGTTTTGCGCATTAACTAGGATGTTCCCAAGTTAAACTGGGCTGGAGTTTCTTTTTTTAATATCACCTCTCCCAATGTGCCAGCTGCTAGGACAGATTGAGGACTTCCATGTCAAACAACAGTAGAACTCCTGTCACTTGGTTATTTTTTAAAACTCACCTGTGAGCACCCGTCTCTATTGGAGACACGTCCTTAACGCCTGTAACTTTTGTCTGTGGTTTTTGTCCGATGGGCTCAGGTTTTGCACCTCATTTTGTGTTGTAGCTATGACTGTGTTCTCTTTATTCCTAATGGTGAATACTGTGTGTTCTTTTTTAAAAACAGATTTTCAAGGTTTTTAAATCTTAATTGTGCTTGCAGAGAACCAACCTTAGGTTGCAGTTTTCCAATTTCCTGTGAGGGATTTTTTACCCCCTTGGCTCTGACTTTAATGCTACGCCTATTTATTTCCAGTCTTTCTTGTACAATAAAAGCCTTAAGTCTATGAAATTTCCTCCAAAGATGGTGCTCGCTGCAACCCCCATCTTGTTAGTGTTGTAGGGTGTTCTCACTCTCCTGAGTGTCTAAGTAGACTTCCCTTTTTTGTTTGGATATTTCATTTTCCCCTTGAGTTATTCGAAGCGTTTTGTTGTTTCAAATTCATAAGTGGTTAATTTTTATGAGACTTAAAAAGCTTCATTAAGTTGTGATGCTACTGCATTTGGTCCTGCACCTCTGGGCCTGCGCCCACTCTCCCGGAGGGCCTCCTCCCCTCCACGCTGGCCCCTCCCCTCCAGGCTGGCCCAGGGGCTCCTCCTCGGGCTCTATCCTGAGCCTGATCCTCTTGCCACTAGCACCTGTCTGCTCCCTCCAGTCCATCAGGCCCGACCTTCCTCCCACTGTAGAGCGTGGAGCCAGCTTGGGATTCTCTCTTTCTCTCTGTCTCTCTCTCTCTCTGTCTCTGTCTCTTTCTCCATTTCCCCCACTCACTTGCTTTCTCTTTCAAATAAAAAGACAACAAATGGTGACAGATTATCTTTGTCACTGTGATAAAAAAAAAAAATAAAAGTGCCTCTGTCCCCATCTCTGCCCCTCCCCACTCTTGTGTCCTCCGTTGAGTCTTGTGTCCTCTGTTGGGCTGGCCCCCTGCTGGGAAAGCGCGGGGGATGCTCTGGTTGTGGCCTCTGCGTGAGGGCAGAGCCTGCCTGGCTGCCCAGCTGTGCTGTCTCCTGGTCCTGGATCAAAGCCGTCTTGGGTCTCGGGGCTGAACCGCGACCACGTGTGCCGTGCCCCCAGGCTGAGCGTGGACCTCTTGCAGACATAGTGTGCATGAACCGAGTGGAAGACATCTTGCAGCTGGTGACCGCAGACCACCCGTCCGCCAAGGACAACAAGTGGGTGGTGCAGAAGTACATCGAGACGCCGCTGCTCATCTACGACACCAAGTTTGACATCAGGCAGTGGTTCCTGGTCACCGACTGGAACCCCCTGACCATCTGGTTCTACAAGGAAAGCTACCTGCGGTTTTCAACACAGCGCTTCTCCCTGGACAACCTGGACAGGTCAGTCGGAGCGTCAGCCCAAGGGGGCGCGTTGGGCGCAAGGGGTGCGCGGTGCGCTCCCGCCAACAGCCGCGGGAGATGGGCGGGGCGCCAGGCCACGTTTGCCGGCACCCGTCACCGCCTGAGGCACCACTGAGGAAACCGAGGCTCGGGTAGGTTAAGTGATCTCCATCCCCAAGGGGCAGGCCCAGGCCGACTGTCCTTCAGAGCCAGTGCTCTGCACCCCCGTGATGTGGGTGTCTTCTCCAGAAAATCCTAAAAGCACCATTGCCATGTGCCCACGAGGTGCCAGCCGGCCTGGGCATGGCGTCTCCACAGCGGGTCCAGAGCCACCCTCGTGGCGGCGGCTGCACCCTCTGCTAGGAGGGCTGGGTGGCCGGCCGTGTTCCCACACACACCCCCAGCTGGCCATCTGGGTGTGCATACCCGCCCGCCTCGCTGGCCGTCTCTCTCTGGATCCGCCCGACACGCAGGCCAGGGCACTTTTGGAGGTTCCCAGGGCACATGTGCTTGTGCCAGCCCCTCAAGCCCCTTCAGTAGTCCCTGCCGTGCCTCCTCTTTGTGAGTCCCAGAAGCCCTGGGGTGGGGGGTAGGGGGTCCTGCAGATGGGTAGGGGGGCTTGCTGGAGCTGCAGGGGAGGTAGGGGTGCAGCCCCTGACGGGCAGCCTGTGGGATGTGACAATGCCTGAGGGGTCCTCTGAGGCCCCCGGCCGTGCCAGGCAAGTGGGAGCACCTGAGCCAGAAAAGGCCAGAACAGTGTGAGCAGCACCCCAGATGTCAAGGCCCCCGGGGGGGCAGGGCGCTGGGGAGGGTGTCTCATGGAGGTGCTGGGCAGAGGCTCCGACATCCAGGAATGGGGTGCCAGGGGTCGGTGACCCCACACTCGCCGGGATCTCCAAGTGGGCAGGATGTATGTGTGTCAGGGATGGCGAGGGCCTCTTGGCAAAGCCTCAGGAACACGCTATCCTCAAGGCGGAGAATTTCCATGGACTCTGTCCAAACCAAGGGTTCCCTGTTCTGCTTTGTGACCCCGTCGGGCGTGTGGGGCTGGGTGCCTAGGCGTCCTGACCGGGGGCTTTACAGGGGAGCCATTGAGAATTGGGAGGACTGACCGCTGTTCAGCTACTAAATGGGGCCCCCAGGCTAGGGGCTGTGGGGAGTGGAGGTTCCAGCTGGCCGCTCACGGAGCGAATTCGTCTCTGCCGGGCCAGGGGCTCCTGCACAGGCGAGTTGAGCTCACTGTGCACAAGAGCCTCCTGGGCAGCGAGAGGCCCACGGAGGCCCTTCCAGCCCTCCCGCCCGAGGCCACCTGGCCCCACCAAGCCCTGAGGGAGTGCCTGGCAGAACTCTTGCCCTCTCTGAGCCCCATTTCTCCATCTGGGACCATAGCCCTCGCCCCAGGCAGAAGGAGATTCCCCGAAGTCGTTCTGACAGGGCATCGCCCAGCCTGGGACATGGCGGCAAAAATCAACGTTGGCACTGTGGGTCGGTCCACCACCCAAACTCCACTGTTTTCGGGTTGCTAGACCCTTCCGTGTGACTATATCTTGTTTCTTCTGTCTGTCCCATGGAAGTACGACCTGTCCGGGGTCACAGGACAGGCTTCACCATCCAGATCCAGATGGTTCATCTAGGCCAGGGTATCTGTTTCAAAACCTGTTTGCAACAAGGCAAGAGTATCAATTAATTAATGAAACTTTTACAGAGACGCTTTCTCACTTTGTCTCACCCGACCAGCTTTTCAAGGGCCCCATGTCCATTGCCAGGTGCAGATGGGGAAACTGAGGCTCTGGGAGCTCTCTGAGCCCCTCCTGCAGCCGCCCTGAGCCAGGGGGCGGGGCCACGAGAGCTGAGTCCCCAAGGGGGGGGTTGGCGGTGGCGTGGGGGTCCGTGGGGGGAGGTGTCTGCGCGGGCGTCAGGGTCGGTGGGGCATAAGGGTTTTGGGGGCCTGGGTGGCAGGGTCCGGGTCGCAGGTCCAGAGTCCCCGGGGCCACGGCCTGACCGTGGCCTTGGCTCGCAGCGCCATCCACCTGTGCAACAACTCCATCCAGAAGCACCTGAAGAACGACGAGGAACGCAGCCCCCTGCTGCCCTACCACAACATGTGGACCAGCACCAGGTTCCGGGAGTACCTGCAGAAGAGGGGCCGCGGGGCCGTGTGGGCCAGCGTCATCTACCCGGCCATGAAGCGGGCCGTCGCCAACACCATGAGGGGGGTGCAGGACCACGTGGAGCCACGCAAGAACAGCTTCGAGCTGTACGGGGCCGACTTCATCCTGGGCCGCGACTTCCAGCCCTGGCTGATCGAGATCAACTCCAGCCCCACCATGCACGCGTCCACGCCCGTCACGGCACAGCTGTGCGCCCAGGTGCAGGAGGACACCATCAAGGTGGTGGTGGGTCGCAAGGTTGACCGCAACTGCGACGTCGGCAACTTTGAGTTGCTGTGGAGACAGGTGAGTGGGGGCGGGACGGGGGGGGGGGGGGGCGGTCGCACCTGCTGCTGCCTGTCCCTCCGTGGCTGCAGCCACTTCAGGCAAACTGGGCAGTGACTCCGGACGCCCCCCACCCCCAGGGGAGACTCCCCCGGCTCCAGCCACCTTTGCTCCGCTCCTCCGCAGCCATCCCCCCGCTCTGTGGCCACCACAGGGAGGGCCCCTGCCTGGACTCGTGGGAGGTCCGTGGTGTCCAGACTCCAAATACTAGGCTGTTCCTTTCCAGCCTGCAGTGTCCCCCCTCCTCCCCCCTGATGAAAAGCGAGTCCTCCTTCAGGGGTCTTTCCGACGCCCACTCCCTGCTGGGAGTCTTCTTGCCGGCCAGGCCGCGGGGCCGGGTGTTCACTTTGCGGGGCCCTCTGGCTGCCTGGGGAGCAGGGGGCGGGCGGGGGGAGGGGGGCTGGTGGGCAGCCCAGCCACAGAGAAGCTTCTCCAGCCAGCGGGCCGGCCAGCAGGTGCGGGACAGGGGAGCACGGGTCTCTGGGCAGGGCCAGCCGCACCCCCAACGCGGCCCTCCTCCTCCCAGCCTGCGGTGGAGCCTCCGCCTTTCCACGGGTCCGACCTGTGTGTGCAAGGCGTTGGTGTGCGCAGAGCCAGGAAGCAGATGCCGCCCATTTCCGGCGCTGACTGTCCATCCGCGCTCCCGGACCCTCAGCCGCTGAAGGTGCGGTCCCCCTCGGCCGTGCCAGGCCTGGCTCCGGGCCGCCCCCCGACAGCTGTGCGCGGGGACTTGAGGCCGGACGACGCACAGGCACCCGCTTGCACCCTGCCCGCGCCCCTCAAGAGGCCCGCCGAGAGACGCTGCGAGGCGCAGTCCGCCAGGAAGTCAGCGGTCTCCACTCATGACTTTCAGCTCGCAGACGGTCAGGCCCCGAAAATCCGCCTTCCCAAAGCCGAGTCCGACAGACGCTCGGGGGCCGACACGGTAAGCGCGCGGGCCGGCCGTGCTCCCGAGCGTGAAGACACCGGAGGGCGCCCTGTTTCAGCCGCTCACGCCGCCAGGTAGCGCTGCGGGGGCGCTGACGCCGCGGGCTGCTCGGGGTGGCCTGCTCCGTGGCCTCCAGGGCGAGGCGGGGGCGGGGAGCGTGTGCCGTGGGGGCACCGGCCCCGGGCCTGGGACTGGCCGGGCTGTTGGGGTCGCGGGGTCCCCGCAGCAGCAGTTCCCGGGGCCCCTCACAGGAGCGGGTGGGTGGCCTCTGTGTCGCTCTGTGTGCGGTGTGGCGCGCATCGGGTCGGGACGGGCGCCAGCGGGCCACTGGGCTCCTGCACTCAGTTTTCCGAGGTTCCCGACGGAGCCGACCCTGCGTGGCCTGCCAGCCTGTCCTGGGCCCGGGCTCAGGGCACAAGACAGGTGTGGGGCAGCCCCGAGTCTCTGGGGGTGGCCCTGCCGGGTCTGTACCTCAGTGCCCTTCCCCAGAGTGGCCGGAAGGTATGCGTGAGGAAAAGGCAGGAGCCCGGCGGCTGCCACACCCCTGCCTGATTCAGCTCCTCCTGAAACACACCTGCTGTTCCCTCCACCTGCCTGGGTCTCTGTCTGTCTCTCTCCCCACACCTCCCTCCCTTTCTCCCCCCCTTTCACCCCACCCCTCCCTCCCTGGCACCAAAGCGTCCTTGCCGTCCGTCCGTCTGCTGGCTGGCTCTCTCCCCTGGAGTGCAGGTCCCTAATGGCAGCGATCTTCTGCTGTCTTCACCGCTCACCCCGGCAGCTGGGGCTGTGCGGGGGCCCACGGGCGGTGCCCAGTAAGTGTCTGTGGGGCGAAGGCACGGGTTGTCCTCAGCGCTGGCCGGCCTCAGCCGGGAGGACACCCCCAGTCCCGCCCACTCTCCTCACCTCATGTCCAGTCTGCCACTGAGGCCGCTCGGCCCTCCCGCTCAGCATCTCGCCTCTTTCTGGGTTGTTTGCTGTTACGAAAAAACACAGCGTGCACCTTTCCGCAGGCATCTTTCTAGAAGCGTAGCGTTGAGGGGTGCACACAGCCTCAACTTAGCTGCGGTAACACAGCACTGCCAGCGGCTGGCTTAATGACAGAAAGGTGTTCTGTGAACGTCCTGGAGCCTGAAGTCTGGAGTCAAGGTGTTCGCAGGGCTGTGCTCTCAAGGCTGTAGGGAAGAATCCCTCCTGGTCTCCTCCAGCTCCTGCTGGCTGCTCGTAATGCTTGGTGCTCCTTGGCTTGTCCTTGGGCCACTCCAGGCTGCGCCCCGTCCTGACGTGGTGTTCCTTCTCTGTGTCTCTGTGTCCAAAGTTCGCTCTTGTAAGGACACTGCTGTTGGATTGGGGCCCACCCCCTCCCTCCAGGGTGCCATCTTAACCTGATGACATCTGCAAAGGCGGTTTCTAAATAATGTCAGATTCACAGGTTCCAAGTGGACGTGAGCTCATGGGGAGGGGGTCTTGAACCCGGTACACTGGGCCTTATGAGCACGGCCAAAGGGGCTGCACTCTGACTGCATTCACACCGGGGCCGTGCCTCCTGCTGCTGCCGACACTTGGTGTCAGCATGCGTCTTCGTGTTCGCCTCTGGAGACAGCGCGATGGCGCTCATTTGCATTTTGCTGCTTACCAGTCAGATGGCCCATTTTCAGGCGTGTTTCCCCTCCTGAGAAGTACCCACCTGAGCCTTCCGTCCAATTGTCCGTAGACTCTTCTTCCGGAAGGGTCTCTTTCTTCTCGACTTGGAGGAGTGACATCTATTCTGGATTCTCCTTTTCCGTTGACTGTTGCAAATACTGTCCCCACTTTGTGATTTGTCTTTTTGCTTCCTTATGACATGCAGAACCACCTTGATTTTGATAAACCCAAGCTGGTCAACCTTTTCCTCTACAGTTGGTGATTTTTGTGGCTGGTACCCTTACCCTGAGCTCTTGAAGACAGGCCCCGGTGGCGGCTTCTTCTGTAAGTGCCACTTGCTCGTGCATTTCGGTCTTTAATGCTCCTGGAGTTGATTTGGCGTGTGGTGTGAGATGGGTTTGATCGCAGTTTTACGGGGCTCCCCACTTTGGAAAGGCCCTCCCCACCTACCTGCAGCTTGCTGCTGTCACGGACGGTGTCCCTGGACTTTCTGGTGAGCTCCGTCGGTCTGTCCGTCTGCCCTGGGCCAGTGCCGCAATGTCCTCCTTACTGCAGCCCACTAGGGCGTCGCTGGGCTGGTCAGGCAAGTCCCACGATCTTGTTTTTCTTCCTCAGAAATGACTCCGCTCTTCTGGACTCTTGACCCCTTTACTTCCATACCAGTTACAGAGCCAGCTTGTCAAGACGCACCAAAAAAAGTTTTACAAACAACTTTAAAGGATTTTTACATTTTATTTATTTCTGAGAGACAGAGCATGAGCGGGGGAGGGGCAGAGAGAGACAGAACAAAGAATCCGAAGCAGGATCCGGGCTCCGAGCTGTCAGCACAGAGCCCGATGTGGGGCTTGAACTCACAGACCGCGAGATCGTGACCTGAGCCGAAGTCGGACGCTCAACCAACTGAGCCACCCAGGCGCCCCTGTTTGCACTTTTTTAAAGTTAGATTTAGTCTTATATGTGTTTTTATTTTTGATTCTAGTGTAAGTAGTATTAAAATTTGTGTTTTTTTCTACAGATTGTGGCTGGTTGATAGAAATGGAATTGATTTTTATGAACTGATTTCTTTTTAATCCAGCCATCTGGCTAACATTTCTATCAATTCTGTTAATATATCTGAAGATTATGTTTATTTCTCTGAATAATATTATTTCTTGTGAATAATCTGAAGACTATTATTATTGCTCACATACACAGTTATGTCATCTGAAGAGTTTTCTTTTTCCTTGCCATCATTATACCTTTTGTATCTTTTCCTTACTTTATTGCACTGTGTACATTCATTGCGTCTCAGGCGCATATGCTCTGGTTGGTCATAATCCTTGGTTCATGGCATAGTTTCATGGTTTGTCCTTACATGGCCCATTCTTATTCAGATTGTCTTAAAAACATATTTAGAACCAAACAGTATCTGCACCCACCCGTCTCTGGCACCCCTGTCTTCCTGAATCACCCCTGAGGGGACCATTCTCCTTTTGTTGCATCTATAGGTATTCTTCAAAGATTTTTCATTTTAAGCTGTTTTTACTTCTTTAAGAAGGGCATCGCGCTTACACGTTCACCAAATATCAAATTGCTAAAATTCATCTGTGCTGCTGAATCTTTACTGTAGCTCATTTCTTTGTGCGACTATCTCACAATTATTCTTCCGTGTTCCTGTGTTGTGTATTTAGATCGTTTCCAGGCTTCGCTGTTGTGGTCGATGACTCTTGGAACATTCTTGCATGTGTCTCTTTGTGCACAAGTGAGTGTTTGTTGTGAGTAGATGCTTCTGAACGGGATTGCTAGCTCATTTTCACCAACCAAATAGACCTAAGAAAGCAGTCTTGTTGTGATCTTGATTTACATTTCACTGGTTGTGTTAAATATCTCAGTGTGCGTTTGTTAATTATGTAAATTCCTCTTCTGGGAAATATCTGTTCATCTCTTTTGCCTGTTTTTCTGTAGGGTTGTTACGCTCGCAGTGTCTGTTGTGAACAGTTTCTCCCAGTTTGTAACTGCATTTTCAGTGTTTTAAAGGTATGTTTTGATGAAAACTGTGAATTTTAATGTGGCCAAAGCTATCAATATATATTTTTAAAAGTCAGTGCTACTTTTGTCTCGAGAAACTCAGGGGAGCCTGGGTGGCTCAGTCGGTTAAGCGTCCGACTTCGGCTCAGGTCATGATCTCGCGGTCCGTGAGTTCGAGCCCTGTGTCAGTCTCTGTGCTGACGGCTCAGAGCCTGGAGCCTGTTTCAGATTCTGTGTCTCCCTCTTTCTCTGACCCTCCCCTGTTCATGCTCTCTCTGTCTTAAAAATAAATAAACATCAAAGAAAGAAAGAAAGAAAGAAACTTTCCCCTTAGGGAACCTGGATGGCTGGTTGGGATTCTCTCTCTCCCTCTCTCTTTGCTCCTCCCCTACTCTCATTCTCTCTCTCTCTCTCTCAAAAGAAATAAATAAAATTTTTTAAAGAAAAAAGATAATTTTCCTTACCGTGAGGTTTAAAAGATTATTTATCTACATTTATTATTAAGAGTTTCAAATTTTGTCTTTGACATATAAGTCCTAACCTATCTGGAGTTGATGTTTGACTATGGTGTGGTGACAATCAAATTTTATCTTTGGGGTGCCTGGGTGGCTCAGTCGGTTGAGCGTCTGATTTCGGCTCAGGTCATGATCTCACAGCTCATGAGTTTGAGCCCTGCATCGGGCCTGGAGCCTGCTTCAGATTCTGTGTCTCCCTCTCTTTCTACCCCTCCCACACACTCTCTCTCTCTCTCTCTCTCAAAAATAAATAAACATTTAAAAAAATTTTAATTAAAAAAATTTATTTGAAAAATTTTATCTTTCTCCATAGGAATAACAACTTTGTTTCATTTATTTGTTGAAAAATGCCTTTCTTTCCCACTGTGAACTGACATCTCACTCTGTACATGCATGGGTCTGTCTCTGGAGTGTCTGTTCTATTCCACAGATGAATCTGCACCCCCCCCCCCAAGGTTGTACTGTCTTCACATCTGAGGGACAATTTGCCTCTCTGCCCATCTTCCTAAGGGTTCTGGTCCTTCTTGGATTCATTCCCTTCTATATAAATATCATAGTTGTTTTTATCAAGTTCCACCACAAATCCTATTGAGATTTTGATTGGATTTGCATTGAATCCCTAGATCAATTGGGGGGAAATTGACAAATTAATGAAATCTTATCTTCCTACCAATGAGTGTGATATATTTCTCCATTTACTTATGTCTTCTTTAAGTTTCACAACGTACCCAATAGAGATTGTGTCCATCTTTCATTAGGGTTATTCTTAGTACCCTGATAGTCTTGCTGCTGCATGTGGTGTAATTTTCTCATTGCTTGCTGCTGGTGTGTAGGATGTAACTGCCTTTCATATTTTAATTTTCTATACTGCCACATTTCTAAACTCTCTCACGGTTTCTAAAAATGCGTACGTATATTCTGAGTTTTCTACGTAAGTAATTCTATATCACGTGCAAATAGCTTCATACCTTCCATTCCACCCTTGTCTATAATTTCTTTGTCTTGTCGTATTGTCCTGGCTAGAACTTCCTATACAGTATTGGGTATTATTTTTGAATTCCTGATTTTAAAGTGAACGTTTCTAACATTTCCTCATTGATAATGACGTTTTTCCTAGGTCTTTGTAAGTCATGGCTATAAATGTAAATGTATCGACACTCTAGCATGTTAAAGAAGTTTCGAATTCTTACCAATTATTACTCTAATTCTTTATAATTATTCTAATTTCTTTCAAATTTGTATTGTATGTGATGAATTTTCTCAAAACCGTTTTTTGCATCTGTGAAGTTATCATCAGCTTTTTCTCCTTTGTACCGTTAAAGTAGCGATAACATCAATTGGTTTTTTAACTTTGTGTGATGTTGGACTTGACGTACGGCTGGATTTTTTTTTTTCTCACGTGTAGTTAAAATTCATTCTCAACCAAAATTTGTTCACACTACTATTTCTTGGCATTTACGTCATTTCTGATTCAGACGATTACAAATAGCGCTGCTATGACTGCTCTTCAGCCTGGAGAACACACATCTACTCCGTTCCGTCGCAATGGAACGCGGAGTCTTGGATTCAGCTTTGGCAGGCGCTCCTAAGGAATTTCCCAGAGCGAATGTGCCAGTTTACATCCACAACGACGTGAGGGCATTCCAGTGGCTCCGTGCTCCTACCAACACTAGCTGTTGTCTTTCGATTTGGGCCATTCTGTAGACGAGCCGTGGCTTCACATCGTAGCTTCGGTTTGCCTTCCCTGATGACTAATGAAGTTCGGCACCTTTTCCTATTTATGTTCCATTTGAACATACTCTGGTGAAGTGCCATTTTTGCATTTGGACAATGTTTTTGGTTATTCTACTCCTATCGGCTTGCAAGAGTTCTCTAGATAGTCCAGATTCAAGTCCCTTGGTGGGTTTATCTATTAAAAAGATCTTCAAGGCACCTGGGTGGCTCAGTCTGTAGCCCATGTGACTCTCCATCTCAGGGTTTTGAGTCCCACGTTGGGTGTAGAAATTACTTTTGTACTTTTATTTTATTTTTATTTTTTGAGAGAAAGAGAGCACGAGCAGGGAAGAGGGGCAGAGGGAGAGAGAATCTTTTTTTTTTTTTTTTCAACATTTATTTATTTTTGGGACAGAGAGAGACAGAGCATGAACGGGCGAGGGGCAGAGAGAGAGGGAGACACAGAATCGGAAACAGGCTCCAGGCTCTGAGCCGTCAGCCCAGAGCCCGACGCGGGGCTCGAACTCACGGACCGCGAGATCGTGACCTGGCTGAAGTCGGACGCTTAACCGACTGCGCCACCCAGGCGCCCCTCTTTTTTTTTTTTTTTTTTTTAATGTTTATTTACTTTTGAGAGACAGAGTGCAAGCAGGGGAGGGGCAGAGAGAGAGGGAGACACAGAATCCGAAGCAACTCCAGGCTCCGAGCTGTCAGCACAGAGCCCGATGTGGGGCTCGAACCCACAGACCGTGAGATCATGACCTGAGCCAAAGTCGGACGCTTAACCGACGGAGCCCCCCAGGCGCCCCTGGTTTTTTAATGAGGTTCCTGCAGGAATCACGCTACATAGCAAAGGCACCTTTCTCCCCTACCCCGTTGGCATTTATCCAGCAAGCATTTATTTTTCACGTGTCTTCGGGTCAGCTGCAGCAATGCTGGGTTCAGCTGGGGAACGCTGATCTGGGCTCCAGCCTGCAGGTTGGTTCAGATTTGCTCCATGTGTCTCCTCCTCCTGGGATCCGTGGCTCCCCAGGGCGTCTTCTTCAGGTGGTATCAGCGTGAGAGAGCAAGCCAAACCGTGCAGGCACCTGGAAGCTTCTATCACAGCTGCACACATGGCACCGGCCAGACTCAAGTCAGTAGGCGAGGAAGGACACTTACGACAAGAAGGAGGAGGAGGAGAGGAGTGAATATGTTCTGAACAATAGCCAAATGTACAACAATCCAATGTCTTGGTCACCAGTATTCACTTACCTTCTACAGAAAAGATACGCTCACCGCCTCCTGCTCCAAAAGTGTCCCAATCACGGTGTCAGGCTCCAAGTCCCAGACGTGACGACCCTACATCTTCTGGATTCTACATCCTCTCTCCTTCCTCCGGATAGCCATGAGCCACAAAGACAGATCTGGTCTGGGATTCACTTGGCCCGTGGCTGTTTCGTGGATGCTGGCAGAAGACATGAGATTCCTAGATCAGAGACAAAGGACATTATTATTCGCTGCACAGCACGGGTAGCAGCACGTCTATGACAGTCCCACGAAGATGATGTGATATGGCCCAGGTGTGTGCTGCACACAGTGTGTTTGTTGTGTCACTGATTCGGGGAATCCGCCACTTTGGTTTTTTTAATGTTTGTTTATTTTGAGACAGAATGCACGTGTGCAAGTGAGTCGGGGAGGGGCAAAGAGAGGGAGAGAGAGAATCCCAAGCAGGCTCTGTGCTGTCAGCGCAGAGCCCCACATGGGGTTAGATCCCACCGAGCGTGAGATCATGACCTGAGCCCGCTGAGCCACCCAGGCACCCCTGCTGCTTTAGTAGCAAGCAGTAAGCAAGCCTGCTCTCGGTCTGGAGGGAGAGACCATCTCATCCCTCAGGACTGCTCACTGCAAACATGACCCTGAGAAATGGCCCAGGTAAAGGGCAATCAGGGCCTTGCATTCTTGGCACACCCAACAAAGCGTGTAGGGTGCTCAAATGACCCGTGGAGGACCGTCCCTCCCAACAATCCCCCCCATCAGTCCTCGGCCTCTGGCGAGTTTTGACACGAGTGTCCACTCTACTGGCCGCTCAGATTAGTCTGGCCGACAGAGACTGACACCAAATCCGTTCAACTTGTCTGGTACGTGTTTGTTCAAGGCTGCCTTCGTCAGGCTCCAGGTGGCGGGAAGAGGCCCGCCTGCGGCGCTGACCTCAGCCGTGTCCTCCACACCCAGGACTCGCGTGCGGTGGGTCCCAGGGGGCACTGGCGGGTCTTATTTCGGACAGTCAGGGCACAGTCCGTGGCAGACCTGTTACTCACCAAGACCCACACGACGGAGTCGAGACCGACCTCTGATCTTTGATGTCATTGCCAACATGGGGTGCAATAGACGGGCTGAAAAGCAGCCCCCCACGCCCCCGGAGAAGCTTCTGTCCGCTCGGCTCCCACCCTTCACGCACGGCCTGGAGAGCACAGGTCTCTCCAGTTGGGCTTTGCTGTTAAACTTGCTTCGGCTGTGCCACATGGGCCGTGTGGCTGAGACGCTACACCTTGGTGGCCGTGCCTGCCATAACCCAGCTGGTTTCACAGCCCACGGATGGAGGTGGGAGACCCAGTGGCGGGTCAGACCCAGTCACAGCCGCTGCTAGACGGTGCCTCTGGGCTGCATGCCGGGTCTGCAGGACGGACAGCACCCGACGGCCCCATCCTGCACCTCCAGGCTCTAAGAGCTCCCCGCAGGTGCATGCTCCTGTCCCCCATCCATGGCCACAAAATCAGTTCTCCTTTTCTTCCACCATCCCTTACTCCCTTCTGGAACATTCATCTGAAGGGCCAGGGCTACTGGGGATGGACCCTGTTTTGGTGCTCAAGGACCCTGCCGCCCCCACAGGAGAATCCGGGTGGCAGAGCCAGAACTAAGCCCTCCTGGGGCCCAGCTGCCAGCGGAGGGTGCAGAGACCCGGCGGCCTGGGGCAAGCTCCGTGCCCAGCAGCGAGGAGATGGCCGCGTCCCCCGGAGGGGGCGAGGAAGCAGGGCGCGGGCCCAGCACTGACTGCACAGTACCACACGGGTGGTAGGCGGCCTGGGGTGCCACCGAACACCCCAACAGTCGCCTGTTGCTGGTTGCCAAGGCGACAAAAGGCACACCACCGCATGCTGGGTCAGGGGTCGGCAAACCGCAGCCTGTTTCCATGTGGCCTGTGGGCCAGGAGTGGTCTTTACCTTTGTAAAGGGTTGTAAAAAAATAAATACATACAAGAGCGAAGAGGCGACAGACTTCCCTCTGTCCCTGTCACGGCGTCTGCTGCCCCCTCCACAGATGGTGACCGAAACCCAGCTTGCTGCCCCCAAGCACTCCTGCCGGTGCCGCAAGCGGATCAAGGGGATCTTCTGCCTCCTGAGTCACCGCAGCCGAGCCTCACGCTTTGCCGCCACCTTGCACAGGTGTCCCTTCCGGGACAGGACACGTCCCCACCGCCCGCTAGCTGTCCCCAGGCCAGCACCACCTGTCCGGAGCTTCTCTCTGTTCCGGGCACCGCAGAGTGAGCCAGGAGTCCGCGGTGAGCATCCCACGCGGCCAAGGGCTCCGGCTCGCGGGACAGAAGCCAGCGTGTCCCTGCCACGGGGCGGCAGATCGGCTGTGCCGGGAGGGCTCTGTGCAGGCTAGCCCCGGGCTTCCGGGCCACCAGCCGGGCCACCGGCCAGCTCCACGAGACCCCTCGTCCTCCCGGCAGGTCTGTGTTCCCAGCCAGCCGGCCAACCGAGCGGTGTGCCTGGAGCCTTCGCTGCACCGCGACCCTGGGCCACGGCAGGTCCCCAGCAGGCGGGAAGCACATTGTGTTCAGGAGCTATTCTCGGTCCCCTGCATTTCCGCAGAGATCTCAGAATCAGCCTGTCGACTCCGAAGGAAGGAAGGAAGGAAGGAGGGAGGGAAGGAAGGAGGGAAGGAAGGAAGGGGAGAGAAGTTGCTGGGGTTCTGTCTGGGATCACCTTGAATCTGCAGGTCACTCTGGGGAGAACTGATGCCTTTCTCATATTGCGTCTTTCAGACCGCGATCACGATCTGCTCCTTTTAACTGAGGCTTCTCCTCTCGGCTGTGTTCTGTGTGTTGGCGGTAGGGGTCTGGCACGTACTTCGCCAGGGTTCTTTCCCCAGGCATCGGTGGCTTTAATGCCGTAGCAAACGGGACCTCTTTTTACACCACGTTCTCGAGGCACGGCATGCACACGGTGAGAGCAGGTCTTGCACAGACACCTGCACCACCCCCGCCCGGGTGAGGGGTCCCCGCTGCGGGAAGCCCCTGCGCCCCGTTCTGTACTCCGGCCGTCGGCGACAGCCGCTACCCGCTGGTCAGCACGGATGGCTTCCCGCCGCGCGCTCACACCGCCTGTCGCACCCGGCCTGTCGTGCGCTCGCTGTCCCCGCAGAGGTCCGGGGGTCCGCCCGCCGCGCCTGCGACGGCGGGGGGCCTGCGTCCCGTTCGGCGCGGCCGTGAGGGCGCCGGTCTGTGTGGACGCCAGAGGCCGGTCCTCCTGCTTTGCCGGCCACCGCGAGGCTCACCCTTGGCTTTGGAAGAAACCGCCCGTTTCCCGCCGTGGGCCCGACATTCCGGGCTCCCTCCCGCGTCCGTGAGTTCTGGCTGCCGCGCATCCTCGCCCACCTCGGTATCGTGACCCTTGGGTTTGCGGCCACTCTGGTAGGCGTGCTTTAATTTGTGTTCCCCTGACGACAAATCACGCTGGACATGTCGCCCTGTGTTTGCTGGCTCTGCAGGCGTCCTTGTGAAGTGCCCGTGGCTGCCGTCTGCCCACTTTTAAATTAGGTCGTTTGTCTCCTTATTATTTATTTGGCGCTTTTCATATAGGCTCTCAGGGGTCTGTGTATTGAGAATCGTTTCTCCGAGTCAGTGGCCTGCCCTTTCGCTTTCTTAGTGATGCCGTTTGAAGGCTAGAAGTATTTCACGGAGCCTAATTTGTCAGCCTTTCCTTTTGTGACAGGGCCCTTGGCATCTCGTCTGAAATGGCTTCGCCCACGCCCAAGTTGTAGAGATGCTCTCCAGTGGCTCCTTCTGGAAGCCCTGTGGCTTTGACCTTCACAGTTTGATCTGTCATCCATCCTGAGTTAATTTTCGCGCAGGGCGGGAAGGCGCCAAGGTCCATGTGGTTTTCGTAGCAACGGCCAGCGGACCCGGCGCCGTTCCCGAAAGGGCTGGCTTCTCCGCCCTGAACTGCTTGGCGCCTCATCAGAAACAGACTCTCCGGAACGAATTCTGGCTCCTCTGTGCTGTGCTCTGTTTCAGCTTACCTTTCCTTGTACCAACACCACGCTTCATCACCGTCTCCACTAGTTTGGAAAACTGTTCTGGAATGCGAGAGGGCAAGTTCTCCCGCACGATTTCCTCCTCAATGCTGCCCTGGCTGTTCTGCGTCTTTGGGTTTTTCTGGTTTGTTTTGTTGTGTTCTCTACAAAAATCTTTATTTTAACATTTAAAAGAAAGCTATTCTCTGTCTTTTGAATTTTCCTATAAATTTGGCCACCCGCTTGCGCATCGCTCCAAGAAAGACCTGGTGGGCTTTTGACTGGGATTCCATCAAATCTGCAGGTCATTTTGGTACGGAGACGTCCAGCGTGAGGCGTGACGCGTCCCAGGCCACCTACGTGCTCCTTGGGTTTCCTCTGTGATGTCTTAGCACAGTTTTTTTTTTTTAATTTTTTTTTTAACGTTTATTTATTTTTGAGACAGAGAGAGACAGAGCATGAGCAGGGGAGGGGCAGAGAGAGAGGGAGACACAGAATCCGAAACAGGCTCCAGGCTCTGAGCTGTCAGCCCAGAGCCCGACACGGGGCTCGAACTCCCGGACCGTGAGATCATGACCTGAGCCGAAGTCGGACGCTCAACCGACCGAGCCACCCAGGCGCCCCTAGTGCAGAGTTTTTAAGTCAAACTTACTCAGATGTATTTGATATATTCTTGATACTTTTATAAATGTATTCTATAAATTTTGATTCTTTTATAAATGGTGCTTTTTTATCTTTTTTTGTTTTTTTTTGGTGAGAATATATAAAATCTACTCTCTGACAAATTTCAGTTATTCCATACAGCGTTCTCAGCTGTAGTCACCGTGTCTTACACGACGTCCTCAGACCGTAGTCATCTGTGTGTGGACCCTTTGACCAGCCTCTCCCTGTGTCCCCCGCACTCAGCCCCTGGCAGCCACTTTTCTGCTCTGTTTCTGGGAGTTTGACGTTTTTCTTTTGAGATTCCACTCGCAAGTGTTACAAATGGCATTTTAAATGTTATTTTCCAATTCCTTGCGCCAAGGTATAGAATATTCCGTTGTTTTTTTGTCCATCGACACTATAGCCCAAAGTGCTGGTAAATTCACTTCTTGGTTCTCGTAGTTTGTAGATGCCTTTGGATTTTCCACAGAACCACATCACCCCGTGTCTTCCTTTCTCGCCTTTAGGCCTTTGTTTCTCGTTCTTGCCTCGTTGCACTGAGAACCTCCGGTAGTGACAGCGGGCGGGAACCCACCCGGGTGCCGGCCGCGGAGTCTCCATGCACACCTCGTCACGTCAGTCAGACGCGGCTCCCGCCGCCCCCTTGTTTGCTGAGTGGTCTTCCCCTCCTTCCTCCATCCTGCCCCCGCCCTCCCTCTTGGCTTCCTCCCTCCCTCCCTCCTTCCTCCCTTCCCCCCTTCCTCCCTTTCCTTCCTCCTTTCCTTCCTCCCTCCCTCCCTCCTCCCCCCTTCCTTCCTTCTTCCTTCCCCCTTCCTCCCCTTCCTTCCTTCCTCCCCTTCCTTCCTTCCTTCCTTCCTTCCTCCTTCCTTTCTCTCTCCCTTCCTTCCTTCTCTCCCTCCCTTCTTCCTCCCTCCCTTCCTCCCTCCCTTCCTTCCTCCCTTTCTTCCTTCATTCCTTCCTCCCTCCTTCCCTCCTCCCTCCCTCCTTCCTTCCTTCCTTTCCTTCCTTCCTTCCTTCTCTCCCTCCCTTCTTCCTCCCTCCCTTCCTCCCTCCCTTCCTTCCTCCCTTCCTTCCTCCCTTTCTTCCTTCATTCCTTCCTCCCTCCTTCCCTCCTCCCTCCCTCCTTCCTTCCTTCCTTTCCTTCCTTCCTCCCTTTGTCCCTCCCTTTGTCCCTCCCTTCCTTCCTCCTTCCCTCCTCCCTCCCTCCTTCCCTCCTCCCTTCCTTCCTCCCTTTCTCCCTCTCTTCCTTCTTTCCTTCCTTCCTTCCTCCCTCCCTCCTCCCTCCCTCTGTCTTTCCTCCCTCTTCCCTTTCTCCCTCCCTTCCCTCATGAATGACACACAATGTATCAGGTGATCTCCCTGCTTCTGTTGAGATGATCTTAGTATTCTGCTGATGTGGCAAATGGCACTGATGGATCCAGGAATGTGAAACAAACCTTCCCCCTTCCCAGCCTCTTCCTGTCTATAGCGGGATGATGCCACTGTCACCTTTGTTCCTGACACTGGTTACCCGCCCCTGCCCTCATCAGTCAGGGTTTTGTCAGCTTTCACTTGGCTTTTTCAGAGAACCGGTATTTTGTTCAACTTTGTATTTCCCATTTTGCTTACTTTTGTTTTTACCTTTACTATCCGATTTGTTCCTTTAGTAACTTCTTTAGCTGGATGGGTGGCTCATTAATTTGCAACGTTTGTTTTCAATACATGCATTTAAGAATCTGTTTCTCTTTATTTTCTACTGTAACTGCATCTGAAAATTGTTGAATATCGTATTTTTTGTACTGTTTGGTTCAGTATTTTCTGATCTCCATTACAATTATTTCTTTAATCCTTCATTATTTAGAAATTGGTTTCCTATCAATGTGTTAACGTCTGGTTTTATAGTTAGCTTTTGTTTTCTTGTTAGCGTAACTGTATCTTGACCAGAGACTATGGTCTGTCTCACTACAATACTTGGGCGTTTGTGGTAAGTTGCTTCGTGTGGTCATTTTTTGTCAGTGCTGCTCAGTGCTCAAAAATAATGTGAACCCTGCAATTGTCGGGTAAAGTGGGATCAGGTTTGTTCATTGTGTTGTTCAAATCTTTTGTGTTATTAACCGAGTTGGTTTTTTTTTTTTTTTTTTTTTTTTGGTCTGCTTTTTCTATCAACTGCTAAGCAAAGTACAGTAAGAATTTTGGGGAACGTATCTGTCTCTCATAATTCTGTCCACTTTTGCTTTATATTTTTTGGACTGTGATTGATTTTATTTTGGTTAGAATTTGCCTGGTGTATCTCTTCCTTTCAACCATTCTCTAACCTTATATTTTACCTATTTCTCTGCATAAAATTTGACTTTTTAATTTTTTTTAATGTTTACTTTTGAGAGAGACCGACTGTGAGTGGCAAAGGGGCAGAGAGAGAGGGAGACACAGGATCTGAAACAGGCTCCAGGCTCTGAGCCGTCAGCACAGAGCCTGAGGTGGGGCTTGAACTCGGGAACGGCAAGATCAATACCTGAGCCGAAGTTGGATGCTTAATCTACTGAGCCACCCAGGCGCCCCTAAAATTTGTTTTTTTTTAATCCAGATATTGACAACACTCTTTTAAGTGATGCATTTAATATTGATGTTTTCTGTGATCATTTACACACGTGTATCTGTATATTCTGTAGTAATCTATTATTGCATAACAGACTAATCCAGAAGTTAAGCAACAAGGCCCCTGGGGGGCTAAGTCGGTTAAGTGGTTGAGTGTCTGACTCTTGGTTTCGGCTCGGGTCGTGATCTCACAGTTCACGGGATCGAGCCTCGTCGGGCTCTTCGCTGACAGTGGGAAGCCTGCTTGGGAGCCTCTCTCTCTTTCTTTACCCCTCCCCCACCTGCTGTCTCTCTCTCTCTCTCTCTCTCTCTCTCTCTCTCTCTCAAAATAAACGTTTTTTAAAAAGTTAAAGCAACAAACACTATCCCGTGAGTTTCTGGGGGTCAGGAATCCAAGGGGGGCCTAACTGTGCAGGGCTGGCCCCCCAGTCTCTCTCACGGGGTCAGATGCTGGCGGGGGCTGTATCCGCAGGCTTGACGGAGGCCGGGCCCACCTCCACGAAGGCCCACTCACGCGGCTGGGGGCCTCAGCGCCTTGCCACGGGGCCTCCGAACACGGCGGCCAGCTTCCTCCAGAATGGGTAAGCCGGGAGTGCAGGCCTTAGGGAGTGCAAAGTGACGGCGTCCTGCTGGTCCGAGGGCACAGCGGGCAGGAACCTGGAGGCCGACAACTTCACTTACCTGCTTGGATTGTTTTTTTCTTTAACTGTTCCTTCTTCCAGTTTGGAGGTGATCGCTCTATTTCTGCTCCTTCAGGGGCTGCCTCGAATTACTAGTTACCAGAGTCTGAAGTTAAGAAAATCGTCGTCTACCCCTGCCCAGCCCAAACGGTGACCCTCCCCCCGGCAGGTGCCACACCCCTGGTTTCTTGCAGCTGTCGTCTTGCAGCTTAATCCTGTCTTTATTTTAATCCCACTAGGTGTTGTTCTTATCACTGCTTACACCGTCTGGGTCTTTCTGTATCTACCCACGTACATTCCTCTCGCCCTTCATGCCTCCACGCGTCTCAGACTTTCAACATGGACTCTGCTCAAGTCAGCTCTAGAATGTCCCTCGGGCGGGGCCTGGGGGCGGCACGCGCACCCTCCTTTTGGGGCCGCAGAGGTCTTTCTGGCTGGCGCTCCAGAGACGGCTCCTCCTCTGCCGTGGGGTCCCCCCACCCTCGCTCGCTGCCTTCCTCCCCAGGAGAGCCCTCTGTTCCGCCCCAGGAGAGCCCTCTGTTCCGCCCGCCGCGTCCAGCTGTGCTGTCCTTTTTTATCCTCCTAACTGGGACTTCCTTAATCTGCATACTGGTGCCCTAATCAGTTACGGGAAACTCGAAGCCATTGCCTCCTTCCCTGGTGGCTACATAGCTCACAGTCTGTAGGCTGATGGCCCGTAATTCTCACACTTGAAGTTTGGGGTCAGGCTCTCATACACTTCCTGAGGCTCGCTCACATTTTATTACAAATGCCTCATTTTCTTAAAATAAATTACTTGTGGGGATTGGGGACTGGTGCCCCTGCTGCCCCCAGGAAGGCCGCTCGTTTTAAGTCCAAAGCCTGATGCTCTGGGACCCTCACCCCACCCTCACCCCAGCCCAGGGACAAGAAGTTGTCATGAAAATCTGTTCAGAGGCTAGCTCAGGGTCCGTTTCCTCTGGGATTTCCACGGCACTGCTCAGCACCACGTGGCACTCTCAAAGTCCCCGGGGCGCAGGGCAGGGCAGGGCGGGATATTTTCGTTCACCTTTGCACCTAGGGTGGGTGTCTCTCACCCCTCTTCTGTCCTCCACACCCCATGAGGCCTTGGAACCTTGGGCTCCTGGTGACCCTGGCTGGCAAAGCCCCAGAAGAAAGGCCCACCTGCCCGCAGCCTTGTTCAGATAATTCCTTGCTTTTTGCCAGTGTTTTGTTGCTTTTAAGAAAATGCTTTTCATATTTTATGCCCTGGGTCCGGTGGTTTCCACCGCAAGGGTGGTCTGGACCCCAGACCACCCGTTCCTGAGTGCACCCCCATCCAGCGCCCCCCACCTTCCCTTTCACACCTGCAAGATGCCTGAGGCGCGGCTGTCCTGCTGCTTAGCCCTCCCCCCAGCCGGGCCCAGGGCTCAGGGTCAAGGCCTCTCCTTCCAAATCCCACTCCCTCCACCCACCTCTGGCTACCAGTCCCTGGCCCCGTCCTCCTTGGCTTGAAGCTGGCCTGGCCTCTGTCCCTTCTGGCCCCAGGGCGGGCTCTGTTTGGCCCTGGGGTGCGTTGGTGGGCAGAGCTGCTGTCCTTGGCCAGTGTGCCTGCCTGCACCCCCGCCTCTCACACCCTCGTGCCCCACGCAGGCCCTGGCGTGTCCTGTGGGACAGGCTTGTCCCAGCCCCTCAGGGTGGCATCGTGCCCGGGCTCTGGCTCAGTATCTGCTCGAGGCTCCAGGAAGCCCTCGGCTGCTTTGCATAGGGGTTGGGTGGCCCTGCTCCCACCCACCCCGCCCAGACCCCTGGAGGAGTGACTCAGCACCGGCCATTGGCGGTGGGTGGCTCTGATAGGCGTGGCGTCCCGGCCCATGGCACTCCTGGGCTGGGCGGCTGCTGGCTGGGGAGTGCCCTGGCCCCCAGGCCAGGAAAGCCTGGGGAGCCCTGCCCTGCCCCTGCACGCTTGCCAGCTGGGCTTCTGGGCCACGGGCAGCCCGAGGGCTGACTCAGGCCTCAGCACAGCGGGGGAGCAGAGGGAGCTTGGCCCAGGCCCACCCCACGCCCTAAAGAGGCTGGCCAGACCCCTGGGGGCGACCTCGGATCAAAGGCTGGAGGCCAGGAGGACAAAGGCAGAGGGAGCCTGGCCAAGGTTGCAGCTTCTTGGAGACCTTGACTGCCCCCCCACGAAGGGCACACGATGTCACTTGCCTGCTGGCCTCCCCCATCCTGGGGTGTCAGAGTAGCTGTGTGGTTATCCCGAAGCAGCAGCTTCAGCACAGGGGGATGACCTCTCCAGACGGCCAGCCTGCCCACCCTCACCTGTCACGGACACTGCCGGGCCACCCGTCCGCAGCCCTGCTGGCCACAGCACCCTCACCCGACAAGGTCACCGCCTCCTGGGCCAGCGCACTGGTGTCCGGGGGGCGGGGGCCAGCACAGAGACCAGCCTGCCTGTGAGGTGGACGGCTCCCCCGCGGGGCCAGTGCCCCCACCCCCAGGCAGCCAGTGGGCAGAACAGCAGCACTGAGACCAGGCCTCATCTGTCAGCTCTGGCAACCCCCGGCCCCAACATCCCAGCCTCCCTTCGGAGCCCCTCCAGCCACTGGGCTGCCCGGGGCTCCGGGTCCTGACCCAGGACACTGGCAGTGGGCATGGGTGGCTGCCACCCGGCCCTCACCTCTTGACACCCAATTGCGTGCCCACAGCCCATCTTGGTCCAGGCCCAGAGGGGACAGGGTCTGAGCTCAGACCTGCCAGGGCGAGTGGAGCTGGGTCCTTCTGGGCACAGCCTGTGCTGAGGAGGGCTGGGGGGACTAAGGAGGCTAGAGGACAAGCTGGAGACAGTGGCCCCTCTTCAGGCACCAGTGGGAGAGTTCGGGGGAAGAGGGCCAGAGGTCTGGGGTTCCCACGGCCCCCTCCATGCCCACATGGCCCGGGAACCTCCACCCTTCACAAGCAGGCTCCTCCCTGGCCTCCTAAGCAAGGGCTGCGGGACATTCCAGGGGCACTAGGCAGGTGCTCCTGGGCCCTGCTCCAAGGAGGGACACCAAGGCTGGCTATGGGGAGCAGGGTCATGGGTGATAATGGGGCTGTGGGCTCCACGGACTTTAAATGTGCTCATGACCTCTAGAGCAAGCCCTCTGCTTGCCTCCCTACAGGTGGAGGGCCAGGGCCGCTTGGCGGGCGCCTAGTCTACCTGGCTAGGACCACCCACCCCTCGGGAGGAGAGAACAGGCAGAGGGTTGTGAGGGCAGATGAGCAGGGCAAAGGGGACAATCCCCAGTCCCCACAGCCTTCACTCCAGGGATGCCCCTGGACACGGCCCCCTTGGCCTTGAGTGTAAGTCTGGGGTTTTCTGAAAGCCGGGGAGAGAAGGTTGGGGTCTGTGTGGAAGTGGGTGGACTTGGGAGCCGCTGGGACTGGACTAGACCCTGGCCTTGCCCAGGGTGGCCATGAGGTAGGCGCGCCCTAGGGAGCAGCGTCAGCAACCAACGAGTGTGGCCAGGGCGCGGTCTTAGGGCAACAGGTCTCTGGGGCCAGCGGGCCTGCTCCGGGGCGGTGGGCGTGACTTCCCGGCCGTAGGGCCGGGGGCTCGGCGGGCGGGCGTGGCCGGCGGCGGGCAGGCGTGGCCGGGGCAGGTGGGCGCGGTCTCAGGGCCTCTCTCTCTCCCCAAGGGCTGCCCAGGGCCCTCCCAGCGCCCTGCCTAGTGTGCCGCGGCTCGCTGCCGCCCGCCCGGCCCTGCAAGCGCTGCCGCTCCTTCTGCGCCGCGGTCCTGCAGGGCGCCTCCTTCGTGCCCTGGGGCGGCGGGCGGGGCGGCGGCGCGTCGACCCCGTGACGCCGAGGACCAGGACGCCGAGGACTGGGATGGGACAGACGCGCCCTGGCCCCGCGGCCCCTAGAGCGTGGCTGGTTTGTCTGGAAACCGACACATAGATGTGAGACCTTGTATACGGAGCTATTTTAGCGAAATTGTGCGACTTTAGCATGGTATTTCTTACGGACCCCCACCCCATCGCGGCGCCTGCGCCCCACATCCATACACCCACGTACCCCTCCTCCGCCAGAGGAGGACGCCCCGCGCCGCCCTGGGCAGAGAACACAAACAGCCGCCTGGCGTCCCGGGCTCCTCCAAGGAGCCCCCTCCTCTGGAGCCCCTCCTTGCTGGAAGGCGCCCCCCCCCGCCTCCCCTCCCCCCACCCCGTGTCCCAGCCGGAGGTCTCGGGGAAGGCGTTATTTATTCGCTCATTTATTCAACAAAAATCTCGCTGTGCTGGTCCAGGTTCTTTGCACCAACCTGGTGCCGAGTGAGGGGCGTGAAGGGGGTGCCCTCCCTGGGTCAGACCCCTCAGAGACAACCACAGTTGGACTTCTGGGCCATCTGGTCATCAGGGGGCCACTCCGGCTACAGAGGCTCCTAGGAGGGTGGGCCCCTGCATCCTCTCTGGGCCCAGGCTGGGTGTCTCAGCCCCCCCAAGCCTACATGGAACAGTGGGGCTTGTGAGGAAGAACCAGGACCAGTACTTTGTGAACACGGAGAGAGTCCATAGCCTGCCCTTGCCCCCAGACAGGAGCCCCGGCGGGGGAGGGGGGGCGGAGGGAGGGAGTGGGGGCGGTGGGGGGTGGGCATCCCCAGCGTGCTTCTCCACACCCCCACCCCCGACCACGATGGCATGTGGTCGGTTGGATCCGCCACCCACTTCTGGTCACCTGCATCCCTTTGGCACTGGGATGGCGCATTCGGGGTGCCACGTGGTCACCTAGCAAGTGGGCCCATCCTGGGGCAGCCACAGAGCAGGGACTTGGGGCCTGAGTGGCCATATGGCCTCGCTCGAGGAAAGCCTGTGCCCTTGAAGTCATGTGGTACCCCAGTTCCCACTTGAGTCCACGCAGCGTGAGCCCCTTGGGGAAGCACATTTTCTTCTGATTCAGCCCATCTGGCTGACCCAGAGGCCGAAGGTGCTGGAGGCGGGCTAGACCAGGGACAGTGGGAAGACCAATGCCTGGCCTTCCTCGGTGACCCCCAGACATGCCAGCCTGCTGCCACTCTGCTACTCAGCACAGTGGCTGGCATCGGGCTCTCCCTCTCCTGGGCATCGCGGCCACAGGGGAGCACACGATAGGATAGGAGCCCCATCTCTGTTCGCTCTGCCTCACCAGCAGCGTGCGGTGGGGTGCCCAGAGCCCAGCAGGGACCACAGAAGTCCCAACCCGTACATGCTATAAACCAGGTGGGGCAGAGTTGAGGCCCTGGCCCAGCATGGAGGGAGGCTGGGTTGCGGGCTCTGGAGACTGGGCCAGGGTCGCGGGAGGGCAGGGACCACGGCCTTGGGCGATGTTCATGGGCAGGTGCTATCCTTGGGGCAGAGGCTCCTTCATCCTGGGTCACTTCATGGAGCATGTGGGCCAGTGCAGCTGCCCCATCCCAGGGGCCCACCCGTGCAGGGCGCCCAGCCTGGGGATGGTGCCACTCAGAGTCAGCTCCCCTACAAACCTGGGGTGCCCTGTTGGGGTTCCAGGCAGATCCCTAGCCGTCTATCACTTCACATGCCCCCACTCGGAGCATGGTGCCCCCCCCCCCCCCCGGGCCGGAGACGCTCACACCTGCCCACCAGATGCAGGAAGGAGCCCAGACACGGAGTCTGGGCTTGCCCAGGCGGGGAGGAGACACAGGGGTCCCAGAGCCATGCCTCAGTTCTTTCCTTCCTGCTGCCCTGAACAGAGGCTGGAGCAGACTAGGTGCCGTGAGCTTCTGCCTGGAAACGTCCATACACAGAAGGATTCAGATGAGAAAAAAAGGCACAGGATGATTCCTGAGCAGAAGCCAGGCCCCGGGTGTCGCCCTCTGGGGTGAGGGCTCGGCGGAGGGGGCAGCCTCTCACGTCTGAGGGGTGACGGGGACACCCTGGAAGTGGTGTGGGGTCCCAGGTCCCGCTCCAGGAGAGAGTTCTCCTGCACGGTTGGCTCTTGGCACCTGGGAAGACCCAGCCAAGCCTAACAACCGGGGCCATCGGCCCCCCATCCATCTCCCACCATCAAGATGAGTGCCTGAGAAATGGGGGTACACCCAGGAGCCACGGGGCACGGGGGACAGCTCCCCAACCCCATGGGCCCACAACCAGCCCTGATCCAGAGACTAGCCCCGAGGGGCACCCAGTAACCTGAAACCCCAAAGACTCGAGGTTCCAGATGCCTCCTTTGGCACCCTAAAACTGCGTGGGCCTCTGGCCAGAGTCCGAAGGCCCCACAGCCCGAGCCAGGACCTGGCAGGAAGTTATGGGGCTGTGGTTTCAGCCAGCCCACTTGGGCTCCTTTCCACCAGGATGGGGAGTGTCTGCCCCAGGGAGCAAACTCACTCAAGACTCTCCCGTTTGTCTCTGGGGCTGGAGTGCAGGCTGCGCAGGCAAGCGGCAGCTTCACAGGACCTCCCGCAGGCTCGCCCCCATGCGCGCACACACCGTGCTCCCTGGCAGCTGTCACTCGGGCCGGATGCCCGCTGGGCACGCTGTGGCGCTCCTGGCCCTGACCTGGAGCACTTACCGGAGCCTGGCCATCCCCCAGATTGCAGAATGTGGCCTCTCCTGTTCTCAGGTGAGCCCCGGCCCCCCCACCACCCCCATGCTGTGCATGGTCAGGTGGCCTCCCCGGCTCTCCGGTGCGAGGGCGTCGGTTCCTCCACAGGGGGCACCGGCCGGGCACCCCCACACGAACACGGGCGGCAGGCAAGGGGCGCGGGAGGCCCTGGGCGATGAGGAGGCCGAGGGGGGCCTGGGAGCCCCTGCGGGGTGCCGGGCCCAGCCTGCAGCGCTGCCCTAGGAGATGTTTGCTGAGAGCCCCGGGGTGGGGGCAGGCTGGTGTACCTGCGAGCCGTCCCTCTGCCAGGAGCCTCCCGTGGCTTCGGCAAAGCATGTTTCGGCATCCACGGTGCGGGGCTTGCGTGCACAGCCCGCTCCGGGAAGGCTGCGGGAGTGTGCCCCCCTGGACCGGAGGGAGCCGCGGGGCAAGGATGCAGCTCAGGAAGGGTGGTGGCGGTGGCGGCCCGGGACTTTCGCACGGGCCAGCTGACTCAGCCTTACCTGAGGGAGGCGTTCAGCAGCACCGTGTCCCAGGCGGTGCCCCCGGCGCCCACAACTGGTCTCGGCGCGGTGGGGACGCAGCCTGGAAGGTGTCATGGGAACAGTGGGCGATGCAGCAGGGACATGCGCACAGAAAGGACATGAACATGGGGCGGAGGGAAGTCTGAGGGCCCACTGCGTGCCCTGTGACCTCGGGGATTTGTGTTCTAACTGGTACAGCGCACAACAAAAGATGTCGGTGGTGGTGACTGTGAAGGGGACTGGGGTGGCCTCCAGGGGCGGTGCCCAGGCCACCCTGGAGGCACTTGAGGACGAGTTCCCTCTTCTGGGAGGAACAGCAGCCTCACAAGCCCTGGGAGTGTATCCAGCAGAGGGTCCGGGGGGCTCAGCGAGGGGCTTGTGGGGGGGCGGAGCAGGGGGCCAGGCAGGGGCACCGGGCTCAGATCTGAGGTGCAGGGACCCGTGAGTGCCCAGGACAGTCTCCCTCTGGCTGCTGGTGGGACCGGTGGGTGCAGAGGAGACAGCTGGGTCCGGGGGGGGGGGGGGGGGGATGGTGGTCTGGGCCCCACCCACAGGGAGCTGGCTTGGCGGGGGGAGGATCTCGGGCACAAGGCGACATCAAAGTGGACCCTAGAACCCGACTTCAGTTTCTTGGCTGCTGGAGATGCTTCCTGAAGTGGGAGGCCCGGGGGAGGGGGGCAGTTTTCGGGGAAGGAACCTTGGTTTTGCAAGGTGGGGTTTGAGAAGCCCATCAGACATGGAGAGCTGAGGGTGAGGGCAGCTGGGTGTGAGTGGAGGCCGCGCTGGGCCCCAGCCGAGGTCCCACATGGGGACAGGATGGGGTAGGACTTAGCCCCTTCGACCCAGCGGCTGTGAAGAGGAGAAAAAATCCTGGAGAAAAAGGGAGGAGGGGTAAGGGGAGAGTGGGGGCCCGGAGGGGGCAGGGTACGCAGCGCGGGGAAAGGGGGTCACTGCCCACTCAGCCAGGCCCCGCGGCCACCTCGGTGCCGGGCTGGGGGCGGGGTTGGGGGAAGAGGGGGCAGCTGAGCGGTGGGGGAGGGGCCCGCAGCGGGCTCAGAGGAGGGGTTTGCTCGGGAAGGGAGGCGAGCAGGGAGAGGGGGGCAGCCTCTGGCGACCCCCCGCGCCTGCGCCCAGACCCTTCCAGCCCACAAGTTCCCACGGGAAGACTGTTCCGGGGCCTCGGGAAGCGTTCAGTGAAAACCGTCCTTGCTGAGCTGACTTCGAGAGCTGGGGGGACAGAAGCAGAGGACCCCAGAGCCAGCGATGCCCGCGGCGCGGGGCAGGGGCCTCGGTGCTGAATGCGCCCTGGTGCTTGGGGTCACGGCACCGTGGGCTGCGCAGAGCAGACCCGCCGGGGCCGGTGGAACCCAGGACAAGGTCCTGTCCTCTGGCTGGAGCTCGGGGTCGGTGGGGGCAGCTTGGGGGGAGGGGAGAGACGCAGATCCCGCCCCAAAGACAAGCTCCTGGAGGGAGGGTCCCTGCGTACAGACAGCCCCCAGCCTGGCCCGGGAAGCCCCGAGAAGTCCGACGGAAAACCCCGGGGAGGTGGGGGCGCGGCTACTTCTCTGTCCCCACCCCACCCACGGCAGGGCCCTGGGGCTCTCAGCCAGCCCCCCCCCCCCACGCCCCACTCCCTGCCCCACTGGAGTTCCTGGTACACCAGCGACCCTGGGCCGCATTGCCCACAGGTGCTTTTCTGGCCTGACCTTTGTCCCTGCGCATCCCTCTTTCTGTGTCCCAGAGGGGAGAGGGTCTGGGCGCTGAAGGGCCCACCGGCAGACGGCAGACCGCAGCCACCAGTGGGGGTGGGGATGGGGGGGATGTTGCTTAAGACACAGGGGCAAACAGGCAGTCCCCAGAGGGCAGGAGGTGCCCAATGGCCAGGACACAGGCATTCCACCTCTGGGGAAACACCCGGGCCCCTCTCCCTCTTGGAGCTCCGGGGTGGGGGTGGGGGGCGGTTTTAGGCTCAGGTCACAGGTAAGACAGTGCATGCCAAGGAGAGATTCCCAGCATCTGAGGCTGAGGCAGGCAGCGAGGGTGGCCAAGGGCCCAAGCCGCTGCCCCTCCCTCATCCCCCCGGGGCCGCAGATGGGGCCCTGCTCCTGCTCCCCCCTGTCCCACCTCCAGGGCCTGCTGGACTGGGCTGCCCACTCCTACCCTCCCACCCCTGGGCTGCCGTGCCCCGGGGACCACTCCGTCCCATTCTGGAGAGGGCACCCCGGTTGGCTCAGCCCTTCCATCTGAGCAGAGCCCTCTTGCCACCCCCTGGGTCAGTGCCCTCGGGGTCCGGCCGTCGGGGTTCTGCTCCTCACCAGGGGGCCATGGGCAGGGCTGCCGGGGTCAAGGCATCCAGTCTGGTCTGCTCCTCTGACCTTGGCAGGTTTTGGGGGTACTGGAGATTGGGGGGGGGGGACACATCAGCAGCCTCCAGGGAGATAACGGTGGCCAGAAAATGGGGGTGGTGACAGCGGGGTGAAGAAGGGCAGGGAAGGCCGAGTACAGCATCACACAGAAAACAGGTGTCGGTGGAAAACAAGTTGAGCTGACTCCCTGGCTTTTACAAATGCACCATCGTGACGTGGGATATTGATATCAGGGGCAAACTGTTGGGGCCACCTTCACAGCTTTTCTGTGCATCTAGCACTGTCCCAAACTAGAAAGTGTATTTGGACCGGGGGTGGAGCAGGCGATGCGGCCACCAGTAGCCACGTCTCCACGGATCCAAGGGGCAGGAGTGGGCCCGGCTTGTAGTCTCCATTTCCCCACCTGTGCTATCAGAGGCAAGTGCCGGGGCTCCGTTCTGAGCCCCCCAGCTGTCCGTGCTTCCTGGGTCCGCGGAAGGTCAGCTCTCCCGGAAGGGAGCGGAGGGCCACCGCTCCTCGCTGCCACGTGTGGGGCCGTGGCGCACAGGCCCCGCGCAGCGCGGTGCCCCGGGGCCCCAGCCACCCCGCCGCACCCTGCCGGCACTCTCCCCAACTCCGCCCTGGGGCATCACGGCCCACCCGTCACAGTGAGGTCTGCAGCCTGGACGTCCAGCCGCCTCCCCCCGGTGCCCAGTTCAGACGCCCCCTGTCCACGGGCCCCTCCGTCAGGCAGCGGTCTGGTGGGGGTAGGAGCCGCGGAGGGGGGAGGCCAGCCTGGACAGGGAGTGTTCACGTGCTCTCAGCGGCCCTTGCTCCACGTATTCCCGTGGCCCACAAGGCCCTGAGCACGCCTGCAGATTTCCTGATTCCTCTGGGGTCCCCCACACCCTTCCTCAACGTCTAACCTAAAGTGTAGTTTGCCGATGTCTCACAGTCTGGGTTGTGGCCCCGGCCTCAGAATGCAGGCTCCTCGAAGGCAGGGTGCTTCTCCATTTTCTTTCATTCGCGAACCCCAGCACCTAATCGGTGCCTAGGAGGTACTCAACCAAGGTTCGCCTAAAGAATGAACTGGGGGGTAGGGGTGCCTGGGTGGCTCCATCGGTTGAGCATCTGACTTCAGCCCAGGTCATGATCTCACAGCTTGTGAGTTCGAGCCCCATGTCGAGCCCCATGTCAGGCTCTGCATCGGGCTCTGCGCTGACAGCTGGGAGCCTGGAGCCTGCTTCGGATTCTGTGTCTCCCTCCCTCTCTGCCCCTCCCCCACTCGCATTCGGTCTCTGTCTCTCTCAAAAATAAACATTAAAATATTTAATAATAAAAAAAAGAACGAACTGGGGAGGGGGTGCTGGGGAGCTTCCGGCACCGGGCACCAGCAGCGGAAGTTGGGAAGTAGTTGGCTCGGGGCCGGTCTATCAGGTCCGGGTCCCACAGTTTACTGACTGACCACTGAATGCAAGACCTTGGGCTGGGCTTTTGCGGAGCCAGCACACGAGGACACGGAGGAGGAATGGGGGACTGTGGCACCCCCAGGCCCCTGCATAGAGTGAGGGGCCGGGTGACTCTCCTGGCCCTTCGGGGCTGGGTTCAGGGGGCGGGACAGCAAGTGGCCGGGCTGACCTGTCACCCTCTCTCGTTCTGTCCTCAGGGCTTCGCCTGCAAGAACCGAGTGAACCGTGAGTACATCTCAGGCAGAGGGGGACTGGCTGCCTTTCCAGCCCTCATCCACCCAGGTCACCAGGGTCCCCTGTCCCCTCCCAGGGGCCAGAGCAGGGAGGCCTTCCTGCTCTGCACGGGCCTTCCCTGCCTGCCTCACAGGACAGAGCGTCCCCCGGATGTCCGTGCCCACCACCTGGCGCACATGGGCAAGGCCCCCAGCTCACAACAGCAGTGTGCCTGGAGACACAAGTCGCCCCTTCCTACTTCGTTGGACGAGGCCACTTTCCAAAGGGGCCACGCAAGTTGCCACCCCAGCAGAAGTATCTGGAAACCTCCGTTTCCTCTTGTCAACTTTTCCAGTTTTGTCCAATGCAAAATGGCCCCCATTTAAATATAGCTTCGTTGTCAGTCACGGCCTTGGCCCATGGGTGTGGTCCGGCGTGTCCCTGGGGTGCCCCTCCCACCAGAGCGCATCCCCGTTTCCCGTTGACCGGTAAGGCCGCGTACGAGTTTTCCAGTTTGACGCGGTCTCATTTACCAGTCTCCTCTTAATGGGTTTTGTGGATCTGGGGGGATCTTTCAAGAAATTCTTCCCGGTCCTGAGGTGGTGACACCGTCTCCCTGTTTCCTGCTTTGCTGTGTTTCTAAAGGTTTTCAGGTGTCGTTTTCCTTTAGCTCTTTAATTCCCTGGGGTCAGTTTGCCGTCGGGGCTCCATCAGCGGCCCGACCGCTTACCGCTCAGGTTGTGCGCTTGCTGCGCCCACGCGGGTCCGCTTTTCCAGCGGGGGGAGGGGGTGGCTGCCTCTGATCCCAGCTGGTTCCCGACGGAGCGAGTCTCCCTCGTTCCTTCCTTTCCTCACCTGTGCCGCGAGATGCGGTGGCGGTGCGCGCCCGCGTCCCTGAACCCGCAGGTGCAAACTGGACGGTGGGGGTGACACGGAGGCGTGGCCCCGGGTGAGCTGGCTTACCTGCGGCTGCGCCCCCGATGGCGGGGGAGGGGGGTTGGAACGGGGGCACAAAGCCCAGGGCTTTGGGCTGGGCTTTTGCGGAGCCAGCACACGTGGACACGGAGGAGGAATGGGAGACTGTGGCACCCCCAGGCACAAGGCCTCCCAGCCATTGATGACCCCCCGCGGGAAGGCGCACCTGCCCCCTACCCCGGCCCCTAGACCCGCGGCGGGAGCGGGAAGGCGCACCTGTTTCCCGCCCCACCCCCACCCCCAGACCCGCGGCGGGAGCCGGGTGTCGGCGCCCCCCCCCCCCCCCCCCCCCCCCCCCCGGTGCCAGGACCCCTCGTGAGACGGCCCCACACCGGGGAGCTTGAGGTGCCCTCGAGGCCGAACAGAGAACAGAGCGAGGACCGCAGAGGACGTGGACGGGGCGGGGGGGGGGGGGGGGGGCGGGGGGAAACCGTCGCCCCGCTTCCAAACGCTGCACCAACACGACAGGAGAGGGCGCTCTGTGGCCGGAGCTGCGCCTCCTGCGGTAAACTCAGGAAAACTGGTGTCAGGGACAGAGGCCAGACCCCTCACGGTGACATAAAAGGGTACAAGGAATATAACAACGTCCCAACGGACAATGGAGGTGCACCAGAAAGGCACGCAAACTGTAAACTTTTATTTCAAAGTTAGAAATTCTCGGAAGCGAGGTGACCGCACACAGAATGAGAAATAAAGGAAAAATAATTTTAGAAATGAAGACTTACAGTAGAAGAACCTGCGTGAACAGACCCGATATTAAACACCCAGAAGGGATCACAAGGTGAAAAGGGGAAATTTACAAAAATGAACTGAAAAAGAGGTTAAAATGATGTGTGAATAGATGGTATGTGTCGTAGGTTGGCAGAGAATGTCCAAAATACGGCTGATGTGCATTTCTTCTTTCTGAAGAAGCAAACCAAGGCCACAGAACAGATACTAAGAACTACACTTCCCGGAAGATTTCAAAAAGTTTTTTTCTTGAAACTAGCTATCGAAAAGGCAAACCATGAACCCAAGAATATGGATTCTGAATATCTAACACCAAAACGTATTCTAGTAAGATTACTGGATCATAAAAAGAAAGAGAGAAATCTTTTGGGCAGGTAGGCAAAAAGAGCAGACAACTTACAGTGGAAAGAAAAGTGTATTAGATCAGACTTTTCAACATTTTCCACCAGAAGGACAGTCAAACTGTAACGCACGGTGCAGTGAATATTACCACAATGTTGTATTCCAATCATCAGACTTGCTAAGGGACTGGATCTTAATGATCCCAAACTCAAAAAAGTGAAGATAATTATGTGACCCAGTAGAGGTGCGGTGGACACATCAGCCATACTGTAATGTATAAATGTGTCAGATCAACGGGTTGTGTATCTTAAACTTACACAATGTTGTGCGTCAAGTATATTTCAATAAAACAGCCAACGTTCATGTACAGCACAACAAGCAGGGACACCCGGAATATTTCCCCCAGGGGCCCCTATGAGGCACCTGCTAGGAATCTGTTCCCATGAGGAACAGCCAAGCCGCCTGATGAGACGAACGTGGGAATTAGGTGTGTAAATTACATACGCGGCTATTTGCGAGACTGAGACTGTATGTCACAAGACAGACAGTGTGGAATGTCACGGCTTTATGTTCTGATGATGTAGGTAGGGAACAACCATGAAAAGTGGGGAAAGATGAGAAAAGTATATGCCAAGACATGTTTTTACCGTTTCTCATCATCCTGACTGTTGGTGCCGTGACTAAGACTTGCGCCTGTAATGTTGTTTGCATACAGCCAACGACAGTTAGGACGGGTTTGCCTTGTATTATCTCATGTCCCTGAGCATCCACATTTCAGCATGGAAGAAAGGAGAGGCAGATGTCATATAGAAAAGGTGAAGTAAAACCTTTACTCTGAATTGGTGACATAAGTATGACCTCGTGAGTCATACTTACATTTATATAAATATATTGCCACTCTTTCCACAGAAAAATTCTAGAACCAGTGACCAACGCATAGCCATGAGCCTCCCTAGTGCCCAGACTGTGGTCTTAAAATACCATTTCCCACCAGAAGGAACCAGGCAGGGCTTCTGAGGGAAGGGACTGATTCCCAGCCTGGGGCAGAGTGAGTATGGAAGAACCTGGGACATCTTGTCATACCAGAGAGCAAGGAAGCTGTCAAAGACTGTGGTGCTTGTCAAAGGTACTTGGGAGACATCCTGAAGACCCTATTAGCCAACTGGATATTATTTGAGCTTTAAAAAAAGAACAAGAATTGCAATAAATTGCAACCCATGTGTAAACCCATGTATTCATAATGATAACGTTCAAAAAAAAAAAAAAAAAAGGAACTCTTCATCCTCTCTGGAGGACAGGGAATCAATTCATCATCTTGAAAACTGGGAAAATAAAAGGAAAGAATCAAGCCTTGATTCTGCCTTGTGTGAATGCCACCTTGGAGTAAGTAGGTATTCCAGCTCATAAGTGGAAACAAAACCGTAGAATTCGATCACCATTTTGCATCTCCCGGTGACAGAAGTGCTGGTGACAGCTAGCGCTGTCACAACGTCACATGTGGCCGAGGTCCAGACACAGCATGCCTCCTTGTGATGGCATTCAACACCAGCTCTAGCCTGCTAAAGATCTAGACCCTGAGAGCAACCAGTCCTGCTGCTGATTTGCCAGGAATACAAGGGCCTCAAGACGGGTGCTGGGCTGCACCCCTGAGGGCGCCTGGCCGGGAGGCTAATTCGGCAAAGGGGAGGAGACATGTAGACAGACTGGATAAGCCAAGTTTGACAAACGGACAAGCCTCAGGTGTAGTGTGTGAAGAGTGTGATCAAACCATAAAGAAATGCAAAATCGTTACTACGGAAGTCAGCGTGCTGGTTCTGGAGTGAATGACAGGGTTTGATGGGCTGGGGACTGGCTGTCTGGTGAGGATCAGGCCATCTGCTCTGTAATAATTCACAAAGCTGTTTTTTGGGGTGAGCTTTTCGGTATCTAAATTTCATTTCTACATTAAAAAGCTTTAAAAAAAAAAAGGGTCCTAACATTTTATACGCTCTCACTCCTCCAATATGAATGTTTGATTATTTGTCAAATTTACTGAAAATATCAGTAGGTATTTTCCAATGTGTGTATTTTTTAATATTACCAAACAATTAACTCAGTTCCATGTTACCTGGACCATCAGTTTAGCCTCAGAGCCCCCAGGTTAGAGGGGCTTACCTCATTAACATAAACTCAGGTGTGGTTGAAAGTGGTTTGTTATAAAGGACCAAAGACACCTTCCAGGCTCTTATCTCTTGGGAAATTCCTAGGGTTTTAGGATCTCTGCACCAGATAATGGGCACAGACCAATATATATTTATTATTAGTTACAACATTACACATTTTGATAGGAATTGCATTGAATTTATTACTTAATTTGACACAGAAATGACATCAGAGTTGAGTCTTCCAACCACGAACATGGTATGCCTTCCCATTTATTTACGTCTTCCTCAAAACATTTATTTATGGTCTTTAGAGGCAGAAGGATACTGTAAACGGTTTCCTTATTTTATTGTATTTTCAGGTTGGTTTTGCTTGTGTAGAGCAATGCTGTTTTTGTATATTGATCTTGTGTCCAACACATTTGTTAAAAACTCTTTGTTATTTCAGGGATGCCTGGGTGGCTCAGTTGGGTAAGCGCCCGACTCTAGATTTCACCCAGGTCACGATCTCACAGCTCATGAATTCGACCCCCACGTTGGGCTCAGTGCTGGCAGCATGGAGCCTGCTTAGGATTCTCCTCTCTTCCCTCTCTCTGCCCCTCCCCAGCTCCCTCTCTCTCTCTCTCTCTCTCTCTCTCTCTCTCAAAAAACAAAACAAAACAAAACACCTCTGTTATTTCTAATAAATTTCCTGTTGAGTCTCTTAAGTTTTATGTATAAGTAATTGCATATTCTACAAATGATGACAGTTTATAAATGTATGATTTTTGTTTGTTTCTGGTGTTATGGCCCTGGCTCCAATCACCAAGACAATGTTAAATGGGGAACCCTTGTCTTAGTTCTGATATTTATGGCAACGACTCCCAAGGCTTACCATCAAATATTAGGTGTATGAGGCCTTTGAAGTAGACGGCCTTGATCTAGACAAGGAGGTGCCTTCCTTTTCCTAGTTTTTTAAACATTCTTTTTAAACTTTGTGCATCTGTGAAGATAATCATATAGTTTTCCTCCTTTAATCTTTTAATGAGGTGAATTGTCCTGATAGATTTCCTCATGTTGACCACACTTACAGTCCTGAAACAAATCCTATCTGGTCATGTCTACTAAATTATTAAATCAAGTTGCTAAAATTTTATTTAGGATTTGCAACCATGTTCATAAGGGAGACTTTTACTTTATTGTGTGAGCCTTTTCAGAGCTAGCTGTGACCTCTGTCCTGCCCCTTCCCTCCCCTTCTGGGACGCCCTCAGACTCATCTTGGCCATTTTACTTCTTTCTCCACATTTCTTCATGTGTCTGCTGTGTCCCCCCCACACCACACCCCCACCTTTTTTCTCTCTGCCGCCCTCTGGATCATTTGCTGTGATCATTCATTTCTCTAAGTCTCTGTTTGCTGAGGTCCAGTCCGCTCTTAAAATCATTTGTTGCATTTTTAATTTCTATTTCTGTGGGCTTCATTTCTAGAAATTCTGTTTGTTTCTTTGGAATGTGCTTGGTCCCTCTTTGTAGTTTTCCCCACTGCACGTTTTTTCAAGCTTGTCTCAGCATGGTTGGTCTGTAGCTCACATCCGAGGTACCTGTCACCGGAAGGCTCTGGGGGTTGTCAAATGCCTGTTTCTGCTGGTTCTCCCTCTTGGCACTTTGTTTTCTGGCCTATTTATCTTTAAATATGTCTGCTCGCGCCTGGGTGGCTCAGTCAGTTAAGCATCCAACGCTTGATTTTGGCTCAGGTCATGATCTCATGGTTCATGAGTTCAAGCCCCCGTGTGGGGCTCTGCGCTGACAGGGAGGAGCCTGCTTGGGGTTCTCTCTCTCTGCCCCTCCCCCACGTGTGCTCACTGCCTCTAGGGCTCTCGCTCTCTCTCGCTCTCTCTCTCTCAAGGTAAATAAACTTAGAAAATAATTTGTGTGCTCAATGCCCTTGAGAAATGATTCTTGGCATTCTCCAAGGCCTACGATGAAGGGGCTTCTCCAGACCAGATTCACGTCTGTTTCTGAGCGATACCCAGGGGTAGTGCCTGACTGTCAGGGCCATCGGGACCATTTTGAATTGAAAAACAGGTTGAGGTCTCTCGGACCTTCCTAGAGATGCAAACCAGGGCTGGGAACCAGCACCCTAACCCACCAGAGGTTGCGGGAAGCTCTCTCTTCCTACCTGCCTGCTCAGACCAGCCACCGCCGCACGGGGCCAAGGGTTGGGGTGTCCCTCCCGGCTCCCCCCACCCAGGGCGACACGGGGGCAGCTCTGTGATGCCCTCAGCAGACGTGGCTTCCTGTGCACTGCATCCCTCTGCCCTTTCTCAGGCTGTGGCCTGAGGATCCTGATTCTTTCATCACCTTTCACAAGCTTTGGGGAGGCTTTTTATATGTACGGCTTTTCGTCCAGCAGTCGCTGTCTTCAGCAGCAGGCTGGCCCAAAGGGCCGGGTCCACCGCGTCGCGGGAAGCGAACTCCCGCTCGTTTTTTTGTTTGTTTTTTTTTTTTGTTTTTTTTTTTTCTAGTTTTAAATTTTTTTTTTTTTTCAACGTTTATTTATATTTTTGGGACAGAGAGAGACAGAGCATGAACGGGGGAGGGGCAGAGAGAGAGGGAGACACAGAATCGGAAACAGGCTCCAGGCTCCGAGCCATCAGCCCAGAGCCTGACGCGGGGCTCGAACTCACGGACTGCGAGATCGTGACCTGGCTGAAGTCGGACGCTTAACCGACTGCGCCACCCAGGCGCCCCATCCCGCTCGTTTTTAAACACACAGAAGCTTTCTTTCTCCTCCTCTTCCTTTGTCAATATGCATTTGAATTCACCATCATGTTTGATCAACTCCTGTGTTCCCTGTTCCCTTTTGTAACCTACTTCTTCCTTTTGGGGTCCTATTTCTGCTTTTTAAAATACATCTGTTAGGCCTTCTTCTAGTAAGGCCCTGCGGCAGTTCTGAAAACCGTTTAGAGACCACGTGTGTTTACTTCTCCCTGGGTCTTCGTGATAGACTTGGGGTTCACGATGATATCCACAGAATGATTGTCTTGTTTCCCGGTTTTGCACCACAAATAGTCTAGCATGCCTGTATCTCTTCACCTTTCCCCTAGACACTCTCTCCCCATTTTGTCAGCTAATTGGGGACAAGAGCCTACTCTTAGACATTTTATTTTAAATAAGCAGCTGTCAGGGGTGCCTGGGTGGCTCGGTCAGTTAAGCGTCTGACTTCTGCTCGGGTCATGATCTCAAAGTTCGTGGGTTCGAGACCCACATCGGGCTCTGTGCTGATGGCTCGGAGCCTGGAGCCTGCTTCCGATTCTGTGTCTCCTTCTCTCTCTGCCCTTCCCCCACTTGTGCTCTGTCTCTCAAAAATGAATAAATGTAAAAAAAATTTTTTTTTAAATAAGCAGCTTTCCATCCATATAGTTCACTATTTTCCACGCTGACCACGAGCCTTTCTTTTCAATGGCTCTACCTTTTTTTTTTTAAAGTTTTATTTTTCAGTAATCTCTACACCCAGCGTGGGATTCGAACTCCCAACCCCCAGATCAAGAGTCACGCGCTCCTCCAACTGAGCCAGCCAGGCGCCCCAAGCCTTTTTAAAAAAATTATTGCTTTATTTTTCCCACTTTTGGTCTTGTATAAATTAAAAATTTTTTAAATGTTTATTTATTTTTGAGAGAGAGAGTGAGTGGGGGAGGGGCAGAGAGAGAGACACACACACACACACACAGAATGCAAAGCAGGCTCCAGGCTCTGAGCCCCGAGCTGTCAGCACAGAGCCCGACACGGGGCTCAAACCCACGAACTGCAAGATCATGACCTGAGCTGAAGTCGGACAGCTAACTGACTGAGCCACCCAGGCACCCCATGGTCTTGTACAAATTTAAACTGGGTTGGGAGAAACCCGCTCTTCTGGGGCCCAGCTCAGCACGACATCTCGCCAAGGACACCACCTGCCTCTTGTGCATACTGTAGACGAGCAGGAAGGAGGAAATTGCTTTATGGCGTTATTGACATACAGCCGACCTAAAACAAACTGTATATATTTTAAATATCCAGTTTGCTAAGGTTTTACGTGAAGCCTGTGAAACCATTACCTCCGTCAGGATAATGGACATCCACATATCTGCTTTCTTTCCATAGCGATTAGCTCACATTTTCTCAAATTTTAGACGCATGGAATCAGGCATTGGGTACTCTTGTGTCTGGATTCTTTCGCTCTGCATAATCATATCTAGATTCATCCGTGTGTGGCATGTGTCAAAAGCCCGTTGCACTGGATGGCTACACCACGATCTGTTTGCCCACTCACCTGCTGATGAACGTTTGTGCTGTCTCCAGGTTTTGGCTTCTAAAAACGAAACCACAATCAACATTCATGGGCAAGCCTTTCTCATCACTCTGGGGTGAATATCAAGGCATGGAATGTCTGCATCGTATAGCAGGTGTATACTTACCTTCTAAAAAATTGCCAAATCGTTTTGTAAAGTGGTTGTGACATTTTCTGTTCCTGCCAGCAGTGTGTGAGGATTCTTATTCCTGGACATCCTTGTCTACACTTGGTGTGGTCGGTCCTTTCCATCTGAGCCATTCTACAAGGTAACACTAGCTCATTGTGGCTTAAGTTTGCATTTCCCTAACGTCTATCGATGTTGAGCATTTCCTCACGGGCTTCTTTCCCACTTTTATCTTCCGTGGTGAAGAATCTGTTCAATATTACTCTTTACTGGGTTGTTGGTTTCCTTGTTATTAAATCTGGAGAGCTCTTCACAGGTTCTGAATACGAGTTCCTTATCAGGTATATGATTTGCAAGTATTTTCCCTCAGTCGGTGACTCGTCTTTTCATTCTCTTACCAGCATCTTTGAAAGATGAATCTTTGGCAGGCATCCAAATGTTTTTATACGTTGTTTTTTTCATTTTCATTCAGTTCAAAGTAATTTCTTATTTCCCTTTTCATGTCTTCTTTGTCCCAAGGGTTATGTAGAAGTGTATTGTTTAGTTTTCAAATATTGGGAAATTTTCCAGAAATATTTTATTGATTTCTAATTCCATTTTGATCAGAGAAGATGGTTTGATCTGAATCCTTTTGAATGTACTAAGACTTTTATGTGCCAAAATATAGTCTCTCTTGATAAATGTTCCATTTGAAAAGCATGCAGACTCTACTGTCGTCGGTGGGGTGTTCTGTAAATGCCAATCAAGTCAAGCTGGTAGGTTGTGCTATACAAGGTCACTCTATTCTTTCCGGTTTTCTGCCTGCTAGTTCTGTCAAGTATAGAGGAAAGACTATTGCAGCCAACTATAGTTGTGGGCTTGTCTCTTCCCCCCTGTAGTTTTATCAGTTTTGTTTTATGCACTGTGAAACTATGATATTATGTGTATAATATCAATTCTGGATGTTGTGTCCTCCTGATGAATGGTTCCCTCTATTACTGTGAAATGAATATCCTTATCCCTGATAATATCCCATTCTTTGCCATGAAATCCATGTTGTCTGGTAACAGCTACTCCAGCTTTCTTTTGATTAGCCTTAGCATGTTGTGTCTTTTTGCATTTGTGTCTTTCTATTTAAAGTGTATATCTTATAAGCAGTTTACAGTTGGGTCTTGCTTTTCTGTACAGTCTGAAAATCTTTGCCTACCTGTGGTATTAAACATTTACGTTTAATATGATTATTGAGATGGTTAGGTTTTTTAAATTTTTAAAATGTTTTTATTTATTTTTGAGACAGAGAGAGACAGAGCATGAGCAGGGGAGGGGCAGAGAGAGAGGGAGACACAGAATCCGAAGCGGGCTCCAGTCTCCAAGCTGTCAGCGCACAGCCCTATGCGGGGCTCGAACTCACCGCGAGATCATTACCTGAGCTGAAGTCGGATGCTCAACCGACTGAGCCACCCAGGTGCCCCGAGATGGTTAGGTTTAATTGATCTTCTTCCTATTTGTGTTTTGTTCCATCTCTTCTTCATTAACCTTTTCTTGTTCTGCCTTATTAGTTTTTTCTCTGTGTGTGTGTGTGTGTGTGTGTGTGTGTGTGTGTGATTTCATTTTATCTTCTTAGTTGACTTATTAGTTCAAACTGTTATTTTAGTGATTGCTTTGGTGTTTTTTTGTTTTGCTTTTTGGATTTTTTTTTTCGCATTTATAATATACATCTTTAACTCCTTCGAGTCTCCCTTCAAGTGATAATGCAGCACCTCACAAATAGCCTACGATCCTACCCTTGGCAGCTCCACTTCTGCCCTCTGGGCATTTGTGCTGTTGTAGTCACACCTTCTCCCCCTCATGATTTTTTTCATCTTTCTTACACTTGGCACTCACCAAGCTTCCTGGATCTGCGAGTTTACAGTTTTCATCAAGTTGGGGAGATATCTATCACTTCTTCAAGATTTTGTTTCATTCCCCCTTCCTCTGGGGATTCCAATTACACGTGCATTAAGTCACTGAAGTTGTCCTGCCAATGCTTCTACTGTTATACCATCATCATCATTATCGCTTTCCATTTACTTTTGGATACTTTCTATTGCCGTGTTAGGTTCCCCGGTCTTCTTTTTTTTTAATATCTCATCTGCTATTAATCCCATTTGATGTATTTTTTCATCCCAGACATTATAGTCTTTCTCTAGAAGTTGGATTTGAGATCTATCTACGTATCTATCTAATCTTCCATATCTATAATTAACTTTTCGAACATACGGAATACAGTTACAATAATTGTTTTAATGTTCTTGACTAACGATTCTAATACCTGTATCAGTTTCAGTTAATCAATTCTTCTCATTATAGATTATATTTTCCTGGTTCCTTGCATGTCTTGTACTTTTTCACTGGGTGGCAGACATCGTGGATTTTACCCCGTGATGTGCTGGATATGTATTTTTGTTCGTACAAATACTGTTGAGGCTTTCCTGGGATCCAGTTAAGTTGCTTGCAAGCAGCTTAAACTTTTTGGGGTCTTGCTTTTAAGACATGTTGGGCACGATGAGAGCAGCAATCAGTCTGAGGCTGATTATCCCCTATTGAGGCAAGACTCGCGTGTGTGGCACCTACCCAGTGCCTGGCTGAGAACAGGAACTATTCTCAGCCCCGCACGAGTGCAGGACACTCTTCCCTCAGATCCTCCGGGCCGGTTCCTCCCCTGCCTCCGGTGGTCCCCTCACATGCGTGTGCTGACCTGTGCCTGGCGGGGTGGACGTTCTTCGCGGTTCTCTCCGAAGCCTTCCCTCCCGTCTCACGCTCCGTCCTGCTAGTGCCGGTGCTTCGGTCGGCCCAGGCTCTCTGCCCGTTTCCTCGACTCGGGGAGAGTGCCAGGCTCCCCTGGATCCCCTCCCTCCACCACAGCCTGAAAACACTCTCGAGACACTGGCGCGTGTGCGGAACTCACGTATGTGTCCCCTGTGTCAAGGACACCGCTCTCCTTCTTTTCCTCGTGTCGTGTCGTGAAACCACCGCTCCACACATTTTGTCTGGTTTTCCAGGCTGTGTCAGGCAGGAGGGTAAACCTCACCACCGTGACTCCATCTTGGCCCCGGTGGGATCCATGGAGCCGGACTTCTTTCCCATGAACGTATTCAGATCTCATGGAGTCTGTTTCTGAAGCCAGTCAGTATGGGCCCTGTTGAGTGACAGGCTCCACGGTGCCTCACCTATCACAGCATGTCTGCCCGTGCCCCCCGTGGTCGGGCCACTGCCCTCCTGCAAAGACCTGCCTTCTCCATGGACCATCTGCTTGCATTCCATCTGGAGAAGGTCCCTGAGTGGAAGCAGCCTGTGGCCCCAGGCTTGGGGACAGATGGCTGCTCTGTGTCCTCAGGTCAGCGCCTCAGGCCTCGAGCGCTAGGGCCTTTGAGGAGCATCCGTTCCCGCCTCAGTCTCACCGCAGAGGCGTCTGGTCGCCATCTTCCTCCGCCTCCCCCTAGATTTGCACGTCAGCGCCTCAGCCTGGTCTGACGGGCCGTGGTGCCTGCACTTCCCCTGAGTTCTGTCCCCGGTGACGTCCTCCTCGTATGCCCCGTGGGGACCCTGGGGGTTCTGAGCCCCCGAAGCACCCACCGAGCACACGCACCTTCCCCTCCCTGGACACATGGTCCCACCTCGGGGTTACTCCCTCCACCTCACGTGGCACCAGGCCTGAACAGCATCTCTCATGCCTGCAGACGAGCCACAGCCCTGCACGCAGGAGGCCACCCGGGCCGCTGACTCTGGGGGGCACAGGCCTCCCCAGGGCTCCACGGCTCATGTGGAACTAACTCCACTGTCCCCCAAGTCCCCAGCTGCAAGCCCGGCCAAGTGAAGGCCACGACTGCTGCTCAGCCCCAGGGCCTGCCCCAGCCCCAGCCCCGCCAAGGCTTCCGGGCCAGTCCTGCCTGCACTAGGGCAGCCGCTGGCCTGTGAACAGAGCCCGAGGCTGCATGACATCGGGGTCATGACCCAGGGGCCCCTAGCAGGCCTTTTCTGTTGCTCATCTTTGAAGACGGGCGATGGGGCTTGCCAGCTTATGGGAAGGCAGGCTCCATTCACCCCTGCACCCCAGGCAGGGCAGCAGCTACCCACACTCAGGTGTGGCCTGCTCCCGGGCCTGGCCCCACTCCTGATCCCCAACAGACAGTTGGCTCAGGGGCGGGTCCACTACTCACTGGGGGCCAGCTCCCTGATGGCTCTGGGGCGAGATGGTGAGGACCCCTCCCCAGACATGCAGCCCGAGGGCTCCCCCCAGGCCGGGCCACCCACACAGCCTAACCGGGGTGCTGGGGGGAGAGCCCTGTGGCACTCACCCTCATCTCCCCTCCTCAGGGAACATTCTTAGCAGCTTCTGCCGGCAGTCCCCTTCGACCATGTCCGGGTCCATCCTGGAGGCCCTGACGCTCTCCACTGCCATGAGGTGTGCCCCCCACGACGGTTGCTCCCTGCTCCTGCGTGTGCAGGCCTCCCTCACGCTGCACGGTGAGAGGCCTCGGGGTGTGCTGACTGTGAGGGGGGTGGGCTCCGGGTTCCTTCAGCCCCCACCATCCGACGGGCCCGGTGGGGCAGGGCGGCCCCGCTAGACGCACATCGCGGAGAGAGGAGAGGACAGGATTCACCGCCCCGTCTGACAAGCCCTGCCCGGTCCCTCCCTTCACCCAGAGAGCCTGCGGGGCCTGGAGGCCTGCTCCATGAGCCTCGACACCCAGGAGACCCAGTGTCAGAGCGTGCGGGTCTCAAGGGCCTCCCGCCGTCTACATGTGGGGCAGCAGGTGAGGCCAGGGCCTGACCCACACCTGCCGGGCCACCCAGCCCAAGCCTTCGTCAGGCAGGAGCAGCTGTCCCGGGGCTGCCCCCCCTTCCTCGACACCTGACCGACCCGATGCCCAAGGAACGGGCACCCCTTCTGCGGGGCTCCGGCTGTGCCAGGCGGCGCTGGCCTGGCGGGGGGTGGGTAGGTGGAGACCCCAGGTGCGCCTGGCTCACACCTGCACCTGCCCAGCTCCAGGTGCACTTTGAATGCTTCGAAGTAAACGTGGCCCAGAGCCTCTACGTCACCCTGAGGACAGTGCCCCACTTCTGTGGGGTCCGGCTGGACCAACAATACCATGTGGAAGGTGAGAGCCCCTGGGGCGGGCCCCGCACGGCTGCCTGCCGCTGGCGTCTAGGGACCGACTTGGGGTGGGACACGCGAGGCAGGGGGCAGGGCCCCATGCTGCACAGCTCCCAGCAAGCGCCTTGGCTTAGCTCTGGGGTCACGGCCTCCCTGGAGAGGCGGGACTTCTTTCTGTGGAGCACATGGGCAGAGGCCCACCCGGGTGTGCGGCTCCTGGGGACAGAGTGGCTGGACCCACCACTGCCTATGCGTTTGCAGACTGCAGAGACCAAGACGTGGGAAGGAACCTGCCCTTCTGCTTTGGTGAGGCCTCCTCCCCGGGTGGGACCACAGCCCCGCAGCCCCTGGGAAGCCCCGCAGGTTGCTGCGGGCACCCACCACCCTCCCACCGGGATCTTCTGCACGCCCCACTTGGGAAATCACGATGGGTCCCCAGGTGCCTAGGGCTGGCAGGGGTCACCACCTCGAGGCTCTCAGGACAGGTGGGGACCTGTGTCCAGTGACCTCTAGTCCCAGCGTAGCCTCCACCTGCCGCCCGCCCGCCTTTTTGTAGCCGGGAAGTTCTCCTACTGGGTAGACCGCGGCCGCAAGGTCATTCTGGTACAGGTGCCCGAGGCTCCCGCGGACTCCGACTACTACGTGCGGCTCTGCCTCAAGTGGTTCACCTGTGAGGACGTGGGTGCCCCAGTGCGGGTGAGCCCCGCCGCGGACACCGCCTCCGGGCCCAGACCAAGTTCCGCCCCACACCCGAGCCCGGGCTCCACCCGCCCCGGGGCCGCGCCCCACAAGCCCCAGGCCCCACCCACCCCGGGCCGTCACGCCCCGCCCCGTCCCAGCCCAGGCCACGCCCACCCACTGGGCCCCCAGCCCCTGAGCCCTCCACTCCGCTGCAGGTGACGGTGAACAGGGTCTCCCGCGCCGTCTCTCTGCCCTACAGCCGAGAGCTGCCGTGCCTGTGCCTTGAGGTCAGTGAGCGTGTGGCCTTCACTGCGGGGAGGAGACGAGGGAAGGGCAGGCCCTGCGCTGACCCCGGCCCCTCCCGCAGGGCTGGTCTGCGACCCCTGACGCAGTGCGGATGCAGGCCTGTCCCTTCGAAAATGGCAAGTGCCCCGTGGTGTGGAGTAGGGGGCGGGAAAGGTGAGCGCGTCCAAGGTGCCTGGCAGGGTGGGGGCCGGGCCGGCCCAGGTCCTTGAGCGTGCCTCGGGCAACACGTAGCCGAAGGGGTGTCCCAAGCAAGCCCTTTCAGTGGCAGAATCTGCAGACTTGGGTGTGCCCGCGTGCGCGCGCCCGGCGTACACGTGTGCACGAGCCCCGGCCCTGCTCACCCGGAAGAAGAAGCAAGTGTTGTCGAGAGCGGCTCTCTGCGGGGTGGAGGAGTGTTACCCTGCTCTGGGCTCTGCTCCCTGACACCGCACAGGCACACGGACACACACACACACACACACACACACACACACACACACACACACACACACTTGGCCAGGGCCCAGACACCCGCAGGGAAACTGCACCTGAGTCTCGACGTGGCCCAGCAGTCCCTTAAGCAGGTGCTGGGCTCAGCTGACTGGAGCCCCCGGGGAGGGTCCCTGCAGACACAGAGGCACTGTGGGACGCCATCCGCTACCACCCCGGAAGCCAGGCACTGAGCTGGGAGCCCGCCTGTCCCGTGAGCGGCCACGTGAGCCTGTGCTGGCGCCCGGAGCCAGGGGCCCTCTGCCACGAGCTGGAGCACTCCGGCCGGTCGGCAGTCGGCACGGTGAGTGGCCACCGGGCGGGGTGGGGGTGGGCACGGACGGCCAGGGCCTGACCCGAGCCCCCCCGCAGGTGCAGTACCCGCTGGTGGACACACAGCCCCAGCTCTGCCTGAAGGTGAGTGGGCCGGCGCCAGCCTGGCGCTTAGGGAGAGGCAGCAGGGAGGCCGGCAGAGGGGTCGGCAGAGGGATGGGGGGGGGGGGGGCGCGTGGGGGCGGGGACGTGCAGCCACACTCACTCCAGACCTTGCCCGGCCCTGGGGTCCAGCCTCCCAGTGACCCCTCTGCCCCCCACCCTGGTCTGACAGCGGGTGCAGCTGAATGGTTCTGCGGGAAGGAGGCCCAGCCTGCCCGAGGCCCCGGCCACCCCCACCTGCCACAGCTCACCCCTCATGTCCTCTCTGCAGTTCTCCACCAGCCGGGGCTTCTGGGTGAGGTGCCCTTTCGAACGACTAGGCTTCCCAGGTAAGCTCTCCATGGGGCCGCAGGGCAGGGAGGGCGCCTGGGCCTTTTGCTGTGTGGTTGCAGCAAATAACGCCCTTTTCTGCGCTCCGAGAGATGCCTCGTGGCCAGGCAGGCAGGCAGGATGACAGGGTGCCGGGTCAGTGAGAAGGGGGGTGGAAGTGGCGGGGGGGGGGGTGTGCTGCTGGGCCTCAACCCTCCACCCCACAGCCTGGAAGATGACTGTCCGACCAGCCACGTCTCAGGGCCACCTCCGGGTCACCTTCTTCTCGCCCAGCGCTGCCAGCTTCAAGGTGCACCTGTGTCACCAAAGGAAGATGTGGCCCCCTGCCTGCCACCCAGCGATCCAGGCCACGCCTCTCCCTCCAGCCTCAGTGAGCCAGGCGGGGTGGGCACCTTCCTGGGGAAGGTGGTTGACCCCTTGGCTTCCCTGGAGACTGCCTGGTGTAGAGGGGTGCAGGGCTGCTCTGCTGTGTGTGACACCTGTGTCCCTGTGCCATGGCGACACACTACGGCCGGTCTTGCCCCCACCCCCACTTCCCGCGACCTGCCCCTCTCCCAACCCAGGGTGGCTTCATGGCTGACTCCGCGGTTGCCTTCGTGGACATCCCCAGGGACGAGGCTTGTGTCCCCAGCACCTGCATTCAGGTGGGTGGTGCTGCCCCACCCCGCCCCCACCCACCATCTCCAGTCCCAGACCTGTTTCCCTGCCATCAGCCCACAGGGGAACTCCTGCCCCCCAAAGCTCCTCTCCAGGCTGTCGCTCTGGGGGACACGGTTGGGGTGCAGGGAGGGGGCCGCGGGCTGACCGAGCCGCCCCCCCCTCCGCCTGCAGGGCTGGAGGACCGATGTGCACTTCTCCACCCCCCAGCAGCTGTGTGATCTTCAATGCAGTGAGTGCCGGGCCTGGGCCTCGACCCCGGGGGTGCGGGGGTAGTGGACGCTCACGGGCCGCAGGAGGCCGGGGCTGGACCCCATCCTCAGCTCGGAGCCGGTCGCTGGCTCTCACTCTCAGGGCGGGGCTGGTGTGCGCTGCTCGGGAGACCGGGCGCCAGTGGGGGACAGAGGGGCCACCTGCCTTGGAGTCAGGCCAGGCTTCTGAGCCAGGGCGAAGCCAGGCCGGATGCGAGGTAGGGGCCCGGCCCCACCCCCACCCCCGAGGTCTATCCTTGGGCACCCGCGGTACGGCTTCCTCCTCCCTGCGTGTCCACCACCCCCGGCCGGGGTTCTGGTTCCAACTGTCGGGGACCTCGGGACGTCCATCAGCCCGCCTTCACCCACCCAAGCCGCTTTGGCCCCGACTCCTGGGATCTCAGGCTTAGCGAGAGGCAGAGCGAACCGTGTCGGTCCTGGGTGTGGCCCAGGAGGGTGGCCTCTGCCTGCGGGGCCTGAGAAGGGCACCGGGCTGTTAAGTGGGAGCGGGCATCGCCACCTGCATGTGTGGAAGCCCTCTGGCTGCTGACGGAGAGTGGACGGCAGGAGCCCTGGAGGGAGAGGGAGATGGCAAGGGGCGGGCTCGCACCCAGGCCTCCGGGCGGCTCACACCCTTCCCAAAGCTGGTGGCCTGGCCAGGGCCCCTTAACACCCGTGTCTTCCAACCCCTCCCAGCCCCCAGAGGAGCTTTTCAGTCAAGTCTGGGCCCCCGTTCCTCAGCCAAGATCCCCTCCGGCAGATCGCAGGCCAAAGGAGCGACGGTCACCCCTGAGGGCCCGTATCCGGGGCGGGGCTCCGCCGCCTGCCAGCCAGGCGACCTGGGAGCCGACCCCAGCCACTGCCAGAGCCTCCATGCCACACCGGGTGCGTCCCAGCGTCCCGGGGACCAGCCTGTGAGCAGAGAGACCGGGCTGCTCTGGGGGTCTAAGTGGACTGCCCCCGAAGAAAGGACGGGCAGCCT